>NW_028081875.1:3864531-4464531 GCF_014824575.4 Sturnira hondurensis
GATTAAACCTTTGTCTGAGGTATCATTGGCAAATATGATTTCCCATACAGTTGGTTGTCTTTTTATTTTAATACTGTTTTCTTTAGCCATGGAGAAGCTTTTTATCTTGATGAGATCCCATTTGTTTATTTTTTCCTTTATATTCCTTGCTCTAGGGGACATGTCAGTAAAAATGCTGCTGCGTGGAATATCTGAGATTTTTCTGCCAATGTTCTCCTCTAAAGCCTTAATGGTGTCACGACTTATATTTAAGTCTTTTATCCACTGGAATTTATTTTTGTGTACGGTGTAAGTTGGTGCTCAAGTTTTATTTTTTTGCACGTAGCTCTCCAGTTCTCCCAACACCATTTGTTGAAGAGGCTATTTTTAGTCCACTTTATGTTGCTGCCCCCTTTGTCGAATATTAATTGACCATAGAGACTTGGGTTTATTTCTGGGCTCTCTGTTCTGTTCCATTGGTCTATGTGCCTGTTTTTATGCCACTACCAGGATGTTTTGATTACAGTAGCCTTGTAATACAGTTTGGTGTCAGGTATTATGATCTCTCCTACTTTGCTCTTCTTTCTCAACATTGCAGCTGCTATTCACGGTCATTTATGGTTCCATATAAATCTTTGAAGTGTTTGTTCTATGTCTGTGAAATATGCCATTGGTACTTTAATAGGTATTCCATTAAATCTGTAAATTGCTTTGGGTAGTATGGACATTTTGATGATGTTAATTCTTCCAGTCCATGAACACGGTATATGTTTCCATTTGTTTGTTCCTTCCTTGACTTCTTTCTTCAGTGTTGTGTAGTTTTCTGCATACAGGTGTTTACCTCCTTGGTTAGATTTGTTCCCAGATATTTTATTTTTGTTTTTGCTATATCGAATGGGATTTTTTTCTTAATTTCTGCTTCTGCCAATTCATTGTTAGTATACAAAAATGCCTTTGATTTCTGGATATTGACTTTGTAACGCGCTGTTTTGCCAAATTCATTTATTAGTTTGAGCAGTTTTTTGGTAGAGTTTATAAGATTTTCCATGTACACTATCATGTCATCCTGCAAACAGTGACAGTTTTGTTTCCTCCTTTCCAATTTCAATGCCTTTTATTTCCTTTTCTTGTCTGATTGCTGAGGCTAAAACTTCCAGTACTATATTGAATAGAAGTGGTGAAAGTGGACAACCTTGTCTTGTTCCTGGTCTTAGTGGAAAGGCTTTTAGTTTTTGCCCATTGAGTATGATGTTGGCTGTAGGTCTTTCATATATGGCCTTTATTATATTGAGGAATGTTCCCTCCCTTCCCATTTTGCTGAGTGCCTTTATCATAAATGGGTGTTGTACCTTATCAAAAGCTTTTTCTGCATCTATTGATATGATCATGTGATTTTTGTCTTTGCTTTTGTTTAAGTGATGTATTACGTTTACTGATTTGCGAATATTGAACCATCCTTGCATCCCTGGGACAAATCCCACTTGGTCGTAGTGTATGATCTTTTTGATGTATTGTTCAATGCAATTTGCCAATATTTTGTTGAGGATTTTAGCGTCCATGTTCATCAGTGATATTGGCCTGAATTTTTCTTTCTTTGTTGTATCTCTATCTGGTTTTGGAATTAGCATAATGCTGGCTTCATAAAAAGAGTTGAGTTTTCCTTCCTTTTGGATTTTTTGGAATAGTCTGTGAAAAATAGGGTTTAGCTCTTCCATAAGTGCTTTGTAGAATTCTCCTGAGAAACCATCTGATCCAGGGCTTTTGTGTGACGGGAGTTTTTTTATTACTGCTTCAATTTCATCTGCTGTTATTGGTCTGTTCAGGCTTTCTACTTCTTCACTGAGTTTTGGGAGATTATATTCTTTCTAGAAATTTGTCCATTTCACCTAGGTTTTCAAATTTCCTGGCATACACTTCTGCATAGTAATTTCTTACAGTCCCTTCTATTTCTGTGGTATCAGTTGTAATCTCTTGTCTTTCAGTTCTGATTGTGTTTATTTGGGTCCTCTCTCTTCATTTCTTAATGAGCCTACTCAAAGGCTTGTCTATTTTGTTTATCTTTTCAAAAAACCAAATCCTATATTCATTGATCCTTAGAATTGTGCTTTTAGTCTCTATGCCATTTAATTCTGCTCTGATCTTGGTTATTTCCTTCCTTTTACTTGCTCTGGGCTATCTTTGTTGCTGTTCCTTGACATCTTGCAGGCCTAGGGTTAGGTTATTTGTTTGAAATGTTTCTATCTTCTTTAGATAAGCCTTATTGCTATGAACTTTCCTCTCAGGACTGCCTTTGCCATGTCCCATAAGTTTTGGGTTGTCATGAGTTCATTTTCATTTGTTTCCAGAAACTTTTTGATTTCTTCCCTAATTTCATTTTGACTCATTTGGGGTTTAATAGCATACCATTCATTCTCAATGATTTTGGGTGTTTTGAGATTTTTCCTGTGGGGTTAGTTTCCAATTTCAGTCCCTTGTGGTCAGAGAAAATGCTTGGTATGACTTCAATTTTCTTGAATTTGTTGAGGCTCATTTTGTGTTCCATCATGTGGTCTATCTTTGAAAATGTTCCATGTGCATTTGAAAAGAATGTGTATTTAGCTTCTTTGGGATGAAGGGCTCTATATATATATCAGTCAAGGCCGTTTCATCTGGGGTGTTTTTTAATGCCACATGTCTTTGTTGATGTTTTGTTTGGGAGATCTGTCCATTTTTGACAGTGGGGTGTTAAATTCCCCTATTATAATTGTGTTGCTGTCAATATCTTTCTTAAAGTCCTCTAAGATTTTCCTTATATATTTGGGTGCTCCTATGTTGGGTGCATATATATTTATGATGTTAATGTCTTCGTGCTGGATTCTTCCCTTGAGCAATATGAAGTGACCTTCTGGGTCTCTCTTTATGGCCCTTTTTCTGAAGTCTATTTTGTCTGATATTAGAATTGCTACCCTGGCTTTTTTTTTCTTGTCAATTTGCTTGGAAAATTTGTTTACAGCCTTTCACTTTTAGTCTGTGATGCTCTTTTGTCCTGAGATGGGTCTCCTGTAGGCAGCATATATGTGGGTCATGCTTTCTTATCCATTCAGCTATTCTATGTCTTTTGATTGGAGCATTTAATCCATTTACATTTAAGGTTATTATTGGTAGGTACCTATTCATTGCTATTTTTGTACCAGAGTTCCTCTCTGTCTCTCTCTTTTCCTATGTTTCCCTAAAGTAGTCCTTTTAGTGTTTCTTGTAGAGCTGGCTTGGTGGAGGTATATTCTTTTAGACTTCTTTTGTCTTGGAAGCTCTTTATTTGGCCTTCTATCTTGATTGAGAGCCTTGCTGGGTAAATAACCTTGGTTGTAGCCCTCTGTTTCTCATTACTTGGAATATTTCTTGCCATTCTCTTCTTGCTTGGAGTGTTTCCATTGAGAAGTCAGTAGCTAACCTTATTGGGGCTCCATTGTATTTTACTTCCTTTTTCTCCCTTGCTGCCTTTAAGATTCTTTCTCTGTCTTGGAATTTTGCCATTTTAATGATGATGTGTCTTGAAGTGGGCCTCTTTGGGTTCCACCTGATTGGGACTCTGTGATTCCTGGATTTGTGTGACTTTTTCTCTCATCAAATTAGGAAAATTTTCCATCATTACTCTTTCAAATAGGTTTTCTATCCCTATTCTTCTTCTTCTCCTTCTGGTATTCCTATTATTCGGATATTATTATGTTTTATATTGTCTTGCATTTCTCTTAATCCCTCTTCATTCTTTCTGAGCCTCTTTTCCCTTTCTTGCTCTTTCTAAGAGATTCTTTCTACTGTGTGCTCCAACTCACTGACCCGATCTTCTGCCTCATCGATTCTGCTTTTCATTCCTTCTACCGTGTTCTTCAGTTCCGAAATTGTATTCTTCATTTTCTCTTGGCCTTTGCTTATAGTTTCTATTTCCTTTTTCATGTTGATATAGTTTGCGGAGAGCTCATTGTATCTCCCCTCTAGTTTCTGGTAGCTTATTGTGAGCTCTTTGAATTTCCTGATAACCAGTGCTTTGAATTCAATATCTGATAGTTGACTTGCCTCTCTTTCATGTAACATTCTTTCTGAGACTTCCACCTTTTCTTTCATTTAGGCCTTGTTTCTTTGTCTTTCCATTGTTTGTGATACTCTCTTGTTGGCCTCAGCTTAAATTGATCTGTTCTGACGTCCTGGGTTTATGGTGTTAGTTTCTGTGGTAGAATACCTGTGAAATTCAGTGGTGCAGTCTCCTGCAGGTATCTTGATGTTCTCTGCTTCCACCTACTCCTTTCTTTGTTTGTGTGTGATCAGTTGGAGGGGGAGGCAAAATGGTTTATGACAGCAGGAGAGTACTTTATGATATTTACAGTCACAGCTGGTAGAGAAGAGATAGAAGATCTTTAGGCTCTATATAGTGTTAACTATAATCGTCAACCCAACTTGCCACTTTTAAGAAAGGGTGGACCAAAGATAAGTCTCTTGTTAGGGAGGGAAGGCTTGTGAGTTGGATCTAGAAAGCAGTGAGGTTCTGGGCAGTCAGATTTTGAGGTAAGGTGAGAGTAAAGAATAGTAAATAGGTGTAGCATGTCAGCAAGTAGAGTTAATAACTACAGTAATAGAATTCAGGAACCTATAAAGTGGGCTAAGACCCAAGAGATGTGTTGTGAAGTATTTACAGTGGTATAGAAAGCAACAAACAAACAAACATTTTTTAAAAAGGGCAAGAAAGGGGAGGAAAAGGTGATAAGTTTGGGATGAAAGGAAGAAGGACTAAAACAGGAAAAAAGAAAGGAGAGGAACAAAGTATTGAAAGGTAAAGTAATAATAAAATTTAAAAAATATACGATTACTGGAAAAAAGTTAAAAAAACAAAACAACAACAACAACAAAACACCCTCCCTCGTTGGTTTCAAACTGTCCAATACGATTTTTCAGGCTTCAGCAGGACCCCTCTTGGGCTGAGTTGTTGGCGCAGGAGCACACCTGTGCGCCAGCCAGGCTGCCAGACTGGTGCAGGCACCCACCCATTCAACAGGCTGCCTGGGTCCCACAGGATCTGGTACTGGTCCTTCCCAGTCCTGTGGCTGGGTGAGAAGCAAGGCAAGCTGCCTTCATGAGAGAACACCTCAGTCTACTTTCCAATAAAAACTTCTCCAGATAGCCTGTCTCTTTTTCCAGGCCAATCCCCAACCCAACCAGTTACAACAATGCTCCTCTCAAATCTCCCAGGTTGGCGGGCTGGTGGGCTGGCAGGCTGGCAGGCTGGGAACCACAGAGATCGCAACTGAACACGTCCCCCTGTCCTTGCCACCCTCCCTGCACACCTAGGCAGACAGGTGTCTGCCCAGTGCTGCCCAGCCCCGCCTAGATGGGGAGGGAGAGAGCCAGCTTTCTTCCAAGTACCTCGAACCTGGCCCAAGGCTCCACCAGGTGCGGGGCTCCTGATGAGTCCTCTGTGGCAGACACCCCTTTCACTGGGTGCAGACAGAAGCCTCTGTGCCCTGACCACTGTGCCCTGACCAGTGGCGGCTCCGAGGCCATTAGGTGCCGGCCCTGCTGCCTCTGTCCTTACTCACATTCCTGAGACCCCACCTACCTGTAGCTGTCTGGTCCTTCACTATCTCTGGTCTCTTATTTTCATAAATGCTGGGGAATTGTTGGTTGGGGAATTGATTGTGCTGTTCCTCAGTAGATCTGCCAGGATTTTGTCCCAGGGGTACAAGAACTGGAGTTGCTCTGTCCTACCCTGCTGCCATTTTAAACCTTTCTGTAGTCATAGGACATTCCTGACATACAAGCAGGAAGTGCTAAATAGTGAACGTTCTCATGAGCATCCCTCAACAAATTATAGATGAGGGTTAATGAATAAATGCCCCATATTTCCTTGTGTGGAAAAACCCTAAGGTGTGTTTGAAACAGACTCCCGGAAGTCCTAGTAGGATTTAATCCCAGTTGTTCACAGCATTGGTCTGTTCATCAACATCCTGTATTGGTTCTTTCCCTTCCCTCACTTTCTTGCTTCCTCAAAGTATTTCCTGGAATCATCTCCCAAATAAATAATTACTTGCTCTGAAGTTCTTGTCTCAGGGTTAGCTTTTAGAACTCAAACCAAACAATTTGATAAATGGTTTCACTCAAAGCTACTGAAGACATTGAGAACTTTGGTGGGAAAAAGGAAGTTGTAATTACCCCTTTTCTCAGACAGAACTCTGTTTAAAAGTGTTGCCCATATTCTAGTATGGGACTGAGTTGGAGAGACAAACTGGAGTTTGGAGAGAACTCAGGGAACCAAGATTGAGCTCTAACTGCCTCATAAAGCCGCTAAGATTTTGCCAGAGGAGGAGTGCATCCATCTTATTAGAGCTAGCAGGGTTATTTCATGAAGCAGAGGTGGAAGGTAAGCTGATCTTATGTAATAACTTTGCCATATAAAGAGAAAGTCTTTAACTCCTTGTGGTATCCAACCCCCAACCTGTGGGCCACATTTGGCCCAGGATGGCTATGAATCCAGCCCAACACAAAATCATAATTTTACTTAAAACCTTTTTTTTGCCCATCAGTTTTTATTAGTATTTGTGTATTTAATGTGTGGCCCAAGACAACTCTTCTTCTTCCAGTGTGGCCCAGGAATGCCAAAATGTTGGATACACCTGTGAGCATTTGAGGGGCATTGATGTGTTCTCACCATGAGCCACATTATTATCATATGCACGTTCACAGTAACTGAAGAGTATTCATGCTTTTTCCCTGGCTGGGTGATTGAGTTGGTTGGAGCATCAACTCATATACCAAAATCTTGTGGATTCAATTCCTGGTCAGGATACATACCTAAATTGCTTGTTCATTCCCTGGTCAGGGTGCATACTGGAAGCAGCCAATTGATGTTTCCCTTTCACATCAAAGTTTTTCTCTCTCTCTTTCTCCTTCTTCCTTCATCTCTCTCTAAAATCAATAATCATATTTTTGGTAAGGATTAAAAAAAGAGTATTCTTGCTTTTTTAAGAGCTTGAAGTTTGGAAGGTGATCAAAAGAACTTCACTAAATATCACTTACTGCCATGGTGAGTCGTAAGGCCAGCTGAGGGTGCCCCCTTGAATATATGGCTCACGTTCAATTACTCGATGAGCCATGTGATCAAGGGGGCACCCTCAGTTGATCTTCTAAACTACACATTTAAAAACTAGACTCCCTAGCCTTCCCAGGCTCCTTTGCAGCTAGAATTCTAGATTCAGGTTTTCACAGTGAGAACTGTTCTTGTAAAATTTGGGTGGTAAGAGGGATGTGGAGGCCACCTTTCTGCAGAGACGGTGGCTGATGAGCAGCCTCTGATGTCCATGTTTGCAGTGATGTGTGTAGGGGATAGTGCTGTTGACACTTGTGAGAACAGCAGCAGACATAATTTTCTAGCCTGTTGCAGTGGTGTGTGGTCCTGCAGCAGCTCTGACTCCCAGTATCCTGCTCTTCACAGGTTTGATGAGCATGAATGTTCCTTATTACATGTCTTTTCTTTTGAAATACTTAAGAGTGTTTCCCAGCATTGGAAGTGGCCTAGGGAAGGAATGGGGTTGTAACAGAAAAGCAGAATCATGGTTTATATCTGGATATTCTTTAGTTCCCTGTGGAATCAATTAGTTTGCTCTTAATAACTCCCTCACCTTCCTCAACCCCAGGTTCATCCCTAGCCTTCTCATTACTTCTAAGAATATCTGTTTACCAGTTCTCCTGCTGGCCCTCTCTTCTGGTTGCTATTGCTGTATAATAAACCATCCCCAAATTTAGTGGCATGAAATAATTTTATTATGCCCACAAATAAGACACAATGGGCATGCCTTGTCTCTGTTTCATGATGTATGGAGTTCTAGCTGCAAAGACTTAATTACTGCGGGTGGCTTAACACCTGGGGGATGGATCATTTAAGGAATATTTAACACAGGTTTTGTAGTTGTTGCTCACTAGGTTGGAACTTCAGCTGGGGCTGTCAATCAGGGCACCTACATGTGGGCTTCCCACATAGCTAAGGCTTCCTCACAGCATAAAAGCAGCAGGACGCCCAAAGTGAATGGCCCAAGAGGAACAGATGAAGCTGCTTGGACTTTTCTGACCTTAGAAGTCATACATCATCACATTCATGGTACTCTTCAGATAGAAGCAGTCACAAGCTTATCTGAATTCAAGGGTAGGGGACACAGTCTACATATACCTTTAGATAGGATGATCTTCAAAGAATTTACACACATAATCTAAAATCTCTTAACCTTCTTTTCACAAGGTATCTCAGTAATTGTTTAACAGTGGGATGGATATTTGGACACAGATTTTATTAGGGCAATGACATCCTTGTATCCACCTTTGTTTCTTACTCAAATTAACAAATTTCAAGTTAGAAAAGAAGATAAGCACATCTAGAGGTAAAAGAACAATATCCTAGCTTAGTATTATATACTTTGTACAGTTTTCTACAAAAAAGAAAAAGAAAAATGGCTTTAGCAATGTATTGCCAAAAAGGGTATTTTTAAATAAAAAGAACAATTTGAAAAAGTAAACACTACCCTTTCTAATCAGTGAAACCTTCCCTTCTTTGTCCTCCTCATTCATTGGGCCCACCTATCGTAGTTTTTCATGGTTCCCTGCACTTGATCCTTTAACATATATCTCAGTCTGCAATGAAATATTTGTGTTATCCTTTCTATAAACTTCTTACTGTGGGAAATGTTAAACATGTGAAAGTAAACAGCATGGTACCACTATGTCCCAAACTGCTCTCACTAGCTTCAACATTTTATCAACTCATGCATATTGTTTTATCTATAGCCTCTGTCCACTCCCTTTTTTTGAAGCATATTCAAGTCATCGTATTTCATCTGTAAATATTTCAGTATGCATCTCTTACCAATAAATTCTCTTTTTTCTGAACATAACTAGAATTCATCATACCTAAAATAAGAACAATAATCCTTTAATAGCAAATATGCAGTTAGTTCCAAATGTCCAGTAATCTCACAGATGTTATAATTTTTACAGTTTGTTTGAATGAAGACTTAAATGAGTCACATTATTGCAATTAACTGATATGTCTTTTAAATCTCTTAATATATAGGTCTTTTTTTCCATCTCTCTTTATTTTATGTTCTTACAATTTATTTGTTGAGGCGGTAGATTGTTTGTCCTATAGGGTTTCCCATAGTCTGGATGTTGCTGACCATTCTCTGGTTTCATCTAACATGTTCCTTTGACCTCATTTTCCTATAAATTAAAGGTGAACAGGAAGCTTTTTCAGATGTGGTTTGTATGATTCTTTTGATGAATGCCTGTCCCCTCCTCTAAACTGTGAATCCCATGGAGGTGGGCTCATGTATGTTTTTCTTTCAACCGGAAACTTGGCATTTAGCATGGTGCTTTGTATATAAAAGATACTCAATAAATATAAGCTGAATGAATGAATGTTGCCATGAATTGTGCACCTAGCAGTGAGCAGCTACACCTCTAGGCAATGAACTATGATGTCCCCAGGCCTTATCAATACCTGCATTTAGACTACTGAAGACAATTTCAGAATTTCCTTTAGACTCATTTATTCATGAGTGCCTATCACATGCCATGCTAGGTACTGTTCTAGGCACCAGGATACTTCAGGAAACAAGGTAGAGTTACAGTCCTAATAATCTGAGTCAGCTGATTTCTCAGGTGATGACAATTTAGCAGGGTTCCACGAGGCCCCTGGATGCACAGCAGCTATTTGTGACAACCAGTCACAAAGAAGGCTTTGAAGTCAGTTAAAACTAGGTTAGGGGCCTAGCTCTATTACTGGTTATTTGACCCTGGACTAGTAGCTTAAACTCTCTTAGCCTCATTTAACAATTCTGAAAAATGGGATTATACTGTTGATTTCATGGAGTTGTGGGAGGGTGTGGCTGACTCTTTTGATGCTGTTCTTGTCATCTTAGTCTGTTCTTGTGTCTTCCTGTCTGGGGTCATTGCCTGGCCCAGCCAAAATGCAGACCCAAAGTACTACAGATATGATTGTCCCCCACTCTCAATTACAAAAATCCACAAACAAGAGAGGCAAAAAAAGGATAGTAGTTGGTGAATAAATATACTCCAGTTTCCTCATTTCTCAGTTGGACAATAATAAGGTATGTTCCTACTGTGTCTCCACAGGTCCCCAGTGAGATTTTTAGTTCCTGTTGCCCACACAACCTGCTCATTAACACCTTTACTGACTGCCTTTCCTTTCCTCCTTACCCTACACCTTCATGGTGCTTCTTAGGATCACCTCTCAGGGAACTATGTTTACCCGATCTGTACTCTGGTGCCACTTTGGGATGGAACATTGAATAAAATGAGGTCTGAACAATAGTTGGGATCTCCCCCAGACAGGGCAAAATTCAATAGGTATATTTTCTTATATGGATAGCTGAAAGTGAGAGAAGAGGCAGAAAACTTCAAACTAGAAAGAAATTGAAAATAATAGGGATGATTGAAAGTAGAGGCCAGCTTCCCCATCCATTTCAGCTTTTCTAGATAGGGCCCTGAAATCTCACATTCCAGGGCTCAGTGTCAGAACTATACCCCAAATTCTCAGGAATTGCTTATATTGTGATCATTATACTTCTTTTTCTGCAAAAGTAAGAGTTGCAAAATCCATTTAGGAAAGACTTTCCTCAAAAAGTGGTTAATTTTTTTTTTCAATTTTTTTAAGTTGGCACTTTAAACAGATGATAAGCTTCAATTATTTTGGAAAGTTCACCAGTGTAGTCTGGCCTATTCGTGGACAATGGCAGATGAATGATAGGTGATTGTTCCTGCACCTGCTCCGATGCTTCTTTTTTCCAACAGGTGTGGCTGGACATAGTCAGTAAAATGGGCTCCTCATTATCTTGGCTATTATTCCAGGAATCAAAGCTATTATCACTGCTCATACCTTATTCTACATAACTCAGCCACAATACTCAGAGAAGTGAGAAAATAGGTGATAGAGTGAATAACACGTGTTCAGAACCACATTTCATGCAAACCACTCATTTCGCAGCTGATTCTTTTCATTTCAAGTTTTTTATTACCAAGGTAATACATGATATTCATAAAACCATGAACAATGAGAAATGTATAAATTAAAAGTACCTCTTCCATTCTCTAGCCCCATTTTGGGGATGAAACCGGAGAGATATGCCCATGCACATACACTTTTATTCACAAAAGGGTACTAAAACACATTGTTTTGTCTTTTTTGTTCTACCATCTATTCCTGCCATCTCTTTATTACCAACATTTTATTTTTGGGGTGCTCTCACAGAATTCCATTGCAAGATCTATTGTATTTTATCCATTCCCTTTTTGGAAGTTTATTCCATACAAATATTTAAAGAGTAAACATCTTTGAACATAACTTTGTGCATTTATGAGACAGTTTCTGCAAAATGAATTGATAGAACTGGAATGGCGTTTAAGGGAATGCACATTTTTACCTTTTGCTGAATGCTTTCAAATAGCCCTCTAAATCAGGCAAAAAAAAAGTTTCATTGCTTTACATCAGCAAAACGAAAAGGAAACCAACCATATGGGTAAATATATGTGCAAATGATGACTCAGACAGGGTTTTATCTCCAAAATATATAAGAATTCACATGACTCTACCCCAGGAAGACAAACAATCCAATTAAAAATGGGCAAAGGACCTGAACAGATGCTTCTCCAAGGAGGACATATGGAGGGTCCAGAAACATATGAAAGGATGCTCAGCATCACTAGCCATCAGAGAGATGCAAGTTACAACCACAACAAGATACCACTTCATAGGGGTCAGAATGGCCATTATAACAAAATCAACAAACAACAAGTATTGGAGAGTTTGTGGGGAAAAGGGAACCCTAGTGCACTGTTGGGGGGAATATAGACTGGTGCAATCACTATGGAAAATAGTATGGAATTTCCTTAAAAACTAAAAATGGAACTGCCTTTTGACCCAGCAATTCCACTGCTAGGATTATACCCTAAGAACCCTGAAACACCAATCCAAAAGAACCTCTATGCACCCCAATGTTCACAGCAGCACAATTTACAATAGCCAAGTACTGGAAGAAACCTCAGTGCCCATCAGTAAATAAATGGATCAAAAAAACTATGGTACATTTATACAGTGGCATTCTATGCAGCAGAAAGAAAAAAGGAGCTCCTACCCTTTGCAACAGCATGGATGGAACTGGAGAGTATTATGCTAAGTAGAGGATCTCACCTATAAGTGGAACCTAATCAACAAAAACAAAGAAGCAAGCAAAATACAACCAGAGACATTGAAATAAAGAACAAACTGACAGTAACCAGAAAGGAGGGAGGAGAGGGATAACAGGAGAAAGAAGGATAAGGGTCATCAAGAAACATATACAAAGGACACATGAACAAAGGCAACAGGTGGTAAGGTTGAGGGTAGGGGGTGGGGGGTGGGGCGTAGAGGGAAACGTGGTCACAGAAAAATGGAGACAAGTGTACTTGAACAACAACAATCAGAAATAAATAAATAAGTTTCATTGTTTTAATTTGCATTTTTATTAAGTTTGTAATGTATGGAATCTGAATTCTCTCAGTGATATACACATACCTGTATCATTTTTTTAGGTCAAAGTTGGGGCTAAATTCACTTTTAGATTCAGAGTTCCAAGCAGCTGAGCCAGTCCTCTGTACCTTGACAAACTTCCTTCCCAATGAAATGAGTCTACTATGCCAAGCCAATCATAATATTTATCACATTGCATTTTAATTACGAGTTTATCAGTCTCCCATTAGATTGTGGTGCCTTGAGATTACAGACTTTCATGTTCATTTTGCCTTAAAGTAAGTATCAAATTATTTGTTAAATGAGTAATTGTAACACAGGAGCTCCAAACCAAGGAGCTGCTTAAGGGTTCATGATTGTGGAGAGCAGGACCAATAAAATGTCATTGGTCTAGTTAGGTAGCATAAAGTGTGTAAAACAAAGTGGAGTCACTCATGTCAACCAAAATGGTTGTCAGTCAGTCATGACACTTCGGGTCAGAGGGAAGCTACCTAAGCCACTCTAGACACATCTGGCAAAGAGATACACCTAAGATATCTGCACATGTGACCAGAACAGCCATGTCTACAGAGCAAGGCTCTCAATAGATAGGCTCCTGAGCAAATTCCACACTTGTCCTTAGGAGTTCCAAGACATTATCAAGAGACCCAGAAGGGTGGAGTACCACTCTCAAAGGTATGATTCAGGCAAGCTTCAAGCCACTGCTGAGACAGCCAACCTCCACACACCAGAGTGCTGCTCCAAGCCATGCTAATCTCCCTTGGCATCAGCTGCTGGAGGCTCTGCCCTGCTTGACTGAGGACTTCATCTGCTCTGCTGCCCACCTGGGTCTGGAGATCCTTCCTTGCAAGATGCTGATGACTCCCTTGCCTACCATACTGTCTCCTGGACCCGCAGACTGAGAGTCTGGGCCTCTGGTTTGTTATCCCCTATTGATTGCTCTGTGTGTGTGTTATATTTCTCTTAGACTGTTAGAGTGTGAGTAGGATATTAATGCATGTTGACGTTCTACTTTGAGTGAACCTGCATTCAATAAAAGCTGAGTAAGTGAATAGCATAGCTACTGAGTGTTACTCTTGTCTCTTCCTTGGTGCCAGGTTGTTCAGCAAGCAGCAAGCCAAGCAGTTGCCAGGCTGAGTTATAGGAAAAATATATCAGGAACATACACTCGCAACAGTGATATTCTGAAAAAATCACATGGAGGACCAGCATATGTGAACATGCTGTGGACATGTCATTTATCACTCACATTATGGGGGTTGCCCTATGGTGGCAAGTGGGGCAGGAGAGATGGCACCTGCCCCACCTCCAACTTTAGTGCTTCTTATAGGGTTGGGAGGGAGCAGTGGCAACAGGGAAGAAGATACAATAGCATGTGGAAATGCTACAGGTTTGTGATGAACACAGGGGCCTTGAGAGACTGTTTTCCTCATTCCTTATGGCTGCTGGCCAGGCAGCCATCTGTTCTCTGAGGTGGAGGGGCCATGTCCTGAGTTACCCCACGGTAATACATAATATTTCTATTTAAATGGTATGTATTTATCCATAATTATTGAGCACTCCAAATATTCCATAATCTGACTTAAAATCCTCAAATTTAAACAAAATTGTACCAGGCTTTGGCTTAGTTTGTGCTAAATCAGTTTTAAAATTTGTAGCTTCAGGACATTTTATAAAAAGTTGGTACTTTGAATACATAACTAACAAAAACTTAAAATTGGTCATAAATTTACTTCATTTTTTAGCTTAATCTTCTAGTAAATCTTAAGCTTCATTGATTTTTGGCTACTATATAAGGAGATCCTCCCTTGTCTGGGTGATTTAAAAGTATAATTCATCAATGAGCATCTCTTATTCTTACTTTATCAGCAGTAGGGCTTACACCTCATATTAATACTGCTTCTCTTTTCATAATTTTGAGTTTGAACCCACGTCTGTAATAGCCACCACTGAAAGCCCTCTTCAAGTGTAGTTCTAGGGTTCATACACAGGGAGCAAAGAATTGTTAGAAATGTTTAGGAGGTCTCACAGATTTTGGTAGACTTTGTAAAACTTGTTCACTTGAGGCCCCATATGCTTCATGGTTTGCAGAACATAACAGCCTGCAAATCCTGCAGCAGCAATGGTCAGTCTAACTGCTATCACTGTACTGACCAGGGCTCTGGCTTAGCTCCCCTGCCTCCATTAAGCATACAGTTCATTCCAGCCCAGAGGCTGCAGTCACGATCTCCATGCCTCTACCAGCTTATTACATTGTTTAAAAAAATTAGCTACAATAAGCTCTCTCTCATACACTCTCTCACACACATGCACACATTTACTGGCTGTTTGTATTTTATCTATAAACTATCTGGAAATAAATAATGACTAGCCAAATGACAATTAAAAAGTATTCAGAACTTGAGAGAGAAAGGGAGTCAGTCACCACCACTAACATTTGGCAGAGACCCAAAGGCAGGAGAAGTGGGAACAATTCGTAGGGGGAAAACAAAGGCTTTAGTTTTCCTGAACCCTGATTGGAGGTTGTTGGCCTACGGAAGTTGGAGGCAAGCTAACTAGCAGCCAACATCATATATGATAGGTTAGTAGATCATTTGTGGCCTTCTCTGGCTAGTCCCAAATTTGATGCTGCAGAATAAATTAAGGAGGCTGTCAGTTAGTGATTAAGTTCTGGCTGTTTTAGATCAATGGCCATAGCAGTTGTGGTTTGACTTCCCAGACAGGTTGCTGCAGACTGTGGATTAGAGTTCCACTTTTATGTCTGATCTGGCCATTGTCCATTAGTATATTCAGTCTCTCGATTGCTTTTTCATTGCTGTTGCTTATACATATTTCTATCGGAATGTTGATCTTTTTTTCCTACCACAGTTTGTAAACCTGGAGCAGGATCACCAATGTTGTGGTTTCAGTCTTCAGGGTTACTATGTAATTTAAAAAAATTTATTTCCATTGGCTTAGGAGAGACTTTTCAAGACTAAGAAGCATATGTGTACATGTCTTTCCACAATGCTCAGGAGTAAAGGGGGGATTTCAACATTGCACGTGCTCTGCAGAAACAAAGCAAACCTATCTGGCCCTTGCTTGAGGCATATGTAAAGTGGAGAGTGGGGGTACTATTTAGAGCAGAGTTTATAATAACTTTGCAGAATGGGGAGTAGAATTCCCAAGATTCATGGTGGAACCTTCAGAAGGAACATGCTACATAGTGGTTTCTGGTGTTGGTGTTACTCTGTACAAGGCTTACATTTAGAGGTCTGGGAATATTCATCATGCTTTAAGACAAGAATGTCAAATAAATAGTATGCATCTATTAATCTTTAATCTTGTGAGAGTAAGCACTGAGTCACTCACCAAAAAGTCAACATGCATCTCTTTTGGAAACAGCAGCATGGGATCTACAAAGCTTGGGTCTGTCACATCACCTGCCTCCCACCTGGCAGCTTTGGAGTTCCTTTTACCATTTCTGAGCTCTGACGTGTGCAGTTCTTCTTTTAGGGTACTGCTGTCTGTGGACTACTTGTTCCTGGGTGTTCATTTCTACCTGTCTCTCAAACAGTGGTGAAAGGTGTGCAGGTATGAAAGCCCACCCATTTCTTGGGTTTGACTTATACTCCAATCTCCAAAGGGACCCCCTCTGCAAGTGTTTACCTGAGAGGTCACCCTTGCTTGACCTCCTATTTTTCTCTGTCCTGCCCCCTCCACCCTCTTGCTGGTCTCCCCTGGGGAGCACCTCCTTAAAAAATCACATTCCCACCAATTATTGTTTCAGGGTCTGCTTCTAAGAAACAGAATGAAAATATCACACAAATTCCTAAGTCCGTCACAGACTGGTGTGAATTTTAGAAAGTCATACTCTCTCCACATCTCTGTCCATATCTAGAAAATAAGAGTATATACTAAGTTATTTCTACTTCCTTTAAAGAGTTAAAACTCTATGAGTTTTATTTTTCTTTCAATCATGGTTGCATGTTATATTTCCTTTAGAAATAGGGTTCTTAATCTGGGACTCACACATGGCTTTCAAATGGTCAGTGAAGGTGTGGAAACTGCATGCAAATTGTGGAGGTGATCTTTTTCCCTTGCTTGGGAGAAGATTTGTGTTTGTAGCTTTCATTAGATTTCTAAGGCATCCATAACCCACATCACAGTTAGCAACCACTTATAGCTTGTTCACAGACCTCAAGACAGGCTGTGGGAAGAGCAGTGTCATATTCCCCCAAACATTAATCTTTTCAGATTAATAATGATTTCATTAAAACACTTAATATTTGTTTTTAAATGGTATAAAGAGTATGTGCTCATTGTAACTGTGCAACAAAGCTAACACATTCCTCTTTGCCCAGTCTTCAATGGTCTTTTCTTTTGTAAACATAGTTATTATGAGTTCAGGCTTTTTTTTTTTTTTTGACCTTGCAGTTGGGATTTAATATAAACAGCAACTTTTTTTCAGACAAGTGTTGGATAAACTAGCCTGGCTTTTCTAAAAAAGAAAACACATTTGTGATAAATAAAGAATACAAAATGCACTTACTTGAGCTTCTCCCCATGTTTCTCTCTTCTCATACACAGACAGATAGGCAAACAGGTACACAAACACAGGTACACACTAACATGAGCATCAGAAAAACACTCTAGGAGGGAAGATGGTGGCAAGATAGGTAGGAGCAGAATCCACTTCCCCCTGTGTGTGGGTGAAACACCTAGCTGACCTTTTGAGGAACAGAGTGAACAGCCAATGGTAGCCCAGCATATATGAAGATTGGAGACCAAAAATTATAGAGGACATTGACAAATCAGACAATAAAGAGACTGCTTCAGGATAATAAGGTCCCTGGGACCAGCGTGGGGACCAGGGCGGGCTGCAGCCCCAGACCCGGAGCCCACCAGGTCTGCTGCAGGATTCTTGGGAGAGAGCCCAGTCAACAGCTCCCCTGCCAAACAAGGTTTGAACAGCAAGAGGAGAGACCTGAATGCTTGAAGTCACAGTGGGGGAATAAGGATGAAGTGCCAAACACACAGGAGCAGTATGCACCCACCAGGGAGACTATGGACGCTGGCTGGGAAGAGTTGGGCAGTTACGGACACTGACCCGGATAGTCCCTGGTCTGGTTGGAGAGTTGGGCTGTTTGAGAGACCAGGTGTTTGTTTGGAGCGGCAGGCTCTAATAGGAGGAATTTTTCAAAAAGAAAAAAAGGGGGGCACTCAGTGGCTATTTAGGGAATTCTTCCGCAGCAGCGCCCCCTGCCCCACCTCCAGCGCTCCTAACCCCCAGCCACAGCAGTTGACTCTGGCTACAGCAGCTGAGGCCAAGTGTTCACACCCACAGCCCCAGGGGCAGAACACTCCTGACCCTGCTGCCCAGAGGCACCTCACAACCAACCCCAGCACTCCAGGCAGGCACAGCAGCAGAGAAGCCTGGTGTCTGCATTCCCAGTTGCAGCCACAGCAGAGCCCCAGGGCAGACTGGCTTTCTAAGAGGAAGGCAGAGACACCATCACAGAGGAGAGCTGCAGGGCTCGGGGAGTCAGCAATCCCCAGGAAGACAGACTTAACTCAGTGTGGAGGCTGAACTATCCTGAAGAGACTCTGAGAGTCACTGGCATCTAAAACACCAAAGAGTAAGAAGGTGATATGTGGGTTTCTCCTAATTGGTGCACCTCAAGGACAGTGCAGCTGGTGGACCGAAGGTGTAGGCTGGGCTCAGAAGGGCACGGGGGTCCAGCAGTGATCTTAGGCACTGGCCTGGAGGCTGGGCAACAGTGAAGAGTGCCACTCAGGAAGGGAGAAAAGCAAAGCCAATCCCTCCTCAGCCTGCTGCAGCCAGGAAGACTAGAAGAACTGGCTTGGTGGTTTAAAACCAGCAGAAGGCTTTTTTAAAAAATGTTTTTAATTTCTTTTTCCATTTCAGTGTCTTTGGAACAGGCTGACAGTGACCAAAGGGGAGAGGGGAGGGAATTTCAGGGGAAATAGGGGAGGGATTTAGAGGAACATATATAAGGGATACATGGACAACAACTGAGAAGGGTGGAAATGGGAGGGGGGAGCACGGGGGCGGGATGGGATGGGAGTAATAGACAGAAAACTGTACTTGAAAAATAATTAAATAAAAAAATTGGGAAACCCCCCCCAAAATAATTTCTTTTTCCTTTTTCCTTTGTTCTTTTAAATTCATTCTTCTTTCCTTCCTTTCCTTTTTTATTCCTTCTTCCTTCCTTCTTTTTTTTTTCAAATTTCCACAAGTGAGACAATAAAACCTGGAACTGTGAAAGGACCAGAGTTAGACCCAAAGAAGGGTCATCCCAACAACTGTGACAGTGGGATGAATTTCATGTTGCTATTCCAGAGAACTTGCAAGTTACAGTATATTTGCATTACAATTATTTTTCATTATTCTTACATCTTTTATTTTATTACTACTTTTTCTTTTTCTTCTTTCTGTTTAGTCTTCTTCATTGGTTTGTTAAATTACATTGTTTAACTGGTGTCCCTTGTACTCTCGTAGTTTTTAATTTTTTAATTATCCAGCTTCCACTTCACTTGTGTTCCAGCAGCACACTCACAACAACCCAAAACATATGGAACACAATGAAGGCAGTCTTGAGAGGGGAGTTCATAGCAATACAGGCCTCTCTAAAAAAGATAGAAACATTTCAAATAAACAACCTAACCCGATGCCTACAAGAACTTCAGGAACAACAACAAAGACAGCCCAAAGCAAGTAGAAGGAAGGAAATAACCAAGATCAGAGCAGAATTAAATGACATAGAGACTAAAAGCATAATTCAGTAAATCGAGGAACTGGGTCTTTGAACATACATACAAAATTGACAAGGCTCATCAAGAAAAAAAAGAGAGAGGACCCAAATAAACACAATCAGAAATGAAAGAGGAGAGATAGCAACTGATACCACAGAAATACAAAGTATTGTAAGAAATTACTATGAAAAACTATATGCCAAGAAATTTGAAAACCTAGGCGAAGTGGGCAAATGTTTAGAAAAATCTAATCTTCCAAAACTGAATGAAGAAGCAGAAAGTCTGAACAGACTGATACCAGCTGATGAAATTGAAGAAGTAATAAAAAAACTCCCATCACACAAAAGCCCCGGATCAGATGGTTTCACAGGAGAATTCTACAAAGCATTTAAGGAAGAGCTAACCCCTATTCTTCACAGACTATTCCAAGAAATCCAAAAGGAAGGAAAACTCCCCAACTCTTTTTATGAAGCCAGCATCATTCTAATCACCCAAACAGATAAAGACACAAGAAAGAAAGAAAACTTTATGCCAATATTACTGAGAAACATAGAAGCTAAAATCCTCAACAAGATATTGCCAAACCACATCCAGCAATACATGAAAAAGATCATACACCATACCAAGTGGGGTTCATCCCAGGGATGCAAGGATGGCACAATATTAACAAAGCAATGAAAATAATGCATCATGTGAACAAAAGCCAAAAATTACATGTTCATAGAAATAGATGCAGAAAAAGCATTTGACAAGATACAGCATCCATTTATGAGAAAAACACTCAGCAAAATGAGAGTAGAGGTAGCATACCACAGCATAATAAAGGCCATATACAAGAAACCTACAGTCAACATCATACTCAATGGGCAAAAACTTAGAGCTTTCTCACTAAGATGAGGAACAAGACAAGGATCCCTCTTTCACCACTCCTATTCAATATAGTATTGGAAGTCTTAGCAACAGCAATTAGACAAGAAAAAGAAATAAAAGGCATCCAAATTGCAAATGAGGAGGCAAAAGTGTCACTGTTTGCAGATGGCATGATAGTGTACATCATAAATCCTATAGACTCCAGCATAAACTACTCAACCTAGTAAGTGAATTTGGCAAAACAGCAGGATACAAAGTCAATATTCAGAAATCAAAGGCAATTTTGTACATCAACAATGAAACATCAGAAAGAGAAATTAGGAAAAAAATCCCATTTGATATAGCAAAAAGAAAAATAAAGTACCTAGGAATAAACCTAAGGAGGTAAAAGACCTACACACAGAAAATTACACAACACTAGTGAAAGAAATCAAGGAAGACACAAACAAATGCAAACATATACAATGTTCATGGATTGGAAGAATTAACATCACCAAAATGCCCATACTACACGAGGCAATTTACAGATTCAATGCAATACCTATTAAAGTACCAGTGACATATTTCACAGACATAGAACAAACATTCCAGAAATTTATATGAAACAATAAATGATGCTGAATAGCAGCTGCAATTTTGAGAAAGAAGAACAAAGTAGGAGTGATCACTATACCTGATATCAAACTGTATTATAAGTACACTGTAATCAAAACAGCCTGATACTAGCATAAGAACAGGCACATAGACCAATGGAACAGAACAGAGAGCTCAGAAATAAACCCAAGTCTCTATGGTCGATTAATATTTGACAAAGGGAGCAGAAGCAAAAAACTGAGTAAAAATAGCCTCTTCAACAAATGGTGTTCAGGGATCTGGACAGCTACATGCAACAAAATGAAACTTGAGCACCAACTTACACCTTACACAAAAATAAATTCAGGGTGGATAAAAAACTTAAATATAAGTCATGACACCATGAAAGCCCTAGAGGAAAATATCAGCAGGAAAATCTCAAACATTCCATACAGCAGCATCTTCTCTGATATGTCCCCCAGAGCAAGGGACATAAAGGAAAGAATAAACAAATGGGACCTCATCAAATTAAAAACCTTCTGCATGGCTAAAGAAAACAGTATTAAAATAAAAAGAGAACCAACCATATGGGAAAACATATTTGCCAATGATACCTCAGACAAGGGTTTGACCTCCAAAATATATAAAGAACCCATATTACTCCACTCCAGGAAGACAAAAAAAATTAAAAATTGGCACAGGACTTGAACAGACACTTCTCCAAGGAAGACATACAGAGGGTCCAGAGACGAATGAAAAGATGCTCAGTATTGCTAGCTATCAGAGACATGCAAATTAAAACCACAATGAGATACCACTTCACATTGTTGAGGATGGCCATCATAAACAAAGCAACAAACAAGTGTTGGAGAAATTGTGGAGAAGAGGAACCCTAGTGCACTGTTGGTTGCACTGCAGAGTGGTGCAACCACTATGGAAAACAGTGCAGAATTTCCTCAAAAAACTAGAAAATGGAACTGCTTTTGACAGACCAACACCACTGCTGGGATTATATCCAAAGAGCCCCAAAACACCAATCCAAAAGAACCTACACACCCCAATGTTCTTAGCAGTACAATTTACATTAGCCAAGTGCTGGAAGCAACCCAGGTGCCCATCAGTAAATGAGTGGATCGAAATACTATGGTACATTTATGCAATGGAATACTACAAAGCAGAGAGAAAGAAGGAACTTTTACCCTTTGGGACAGGTTGGATGAAACTGGAGAGCATTATACTAAGTGAAATAAGCCAGGCAGTGAGGGACAAATACCATATGATCTCACCTTTAAGTGGAACATAATCAACAAAAGAAAAAAGCAAACAAAATATGACCAGAGACATTGAAATTATGAACAATCTAACAATAACCAGAGGGGGAGGAGGGGACAATGGGAGGAAGGGTTTTCAGGAACTACTATAAAGGACACATGGAGAAAACCAGTGGGGAGTGTAAAGCAAGGAGGGAGGGTGGGGGTTGGGGGCCAAGTAGGGGAGTGGAAATTCAGACAACTATAAGTAAACAATAATAAAATAAATTTTTGAAAAATAAAAACACTCTAGAATCTCTCAAGTGAAGTATTCAATATCTGCTTTTGACAAAAATAGCCCAGAATGTTATGGTTAAATCCCACTTGTTATGCACACAGTAGGTCAATAAATTATGAGCCAAGGTTATTCCAGTTTTTATAACCACTAGGTCCCATGGGTAAACTGCATGGAACAGGGAGGTGGAAGAAAGCACAGAAGGCTCTTCTTGAGAAATGAAGCATTTCCTCTTGTGCATATGGTTCAGTCATATGCACATGGGTATGTGCATATGAACATGATTAAGGATATATTATGAACCTGAATAATAAGAATGTATTCTTATTATTAAAATATAATATATCAAGGATATATTATTATCCTTGCATAATATCAATGTATATCATATGCACATGGACATGTGCATATGAACCTGATTAAGGATATATTATGAACCTGAATATAAGAATGTATATAATTATACATGCAGAAACTCACACAATGTATATGAAGGTAGTAAAAAAAAGAGTAAGTAATGGTGAATTAAATGCACTGAAGGATTTGGCCAGCATTGTAATAAGTGTATATTATGTCACCTTGATATTGAAAGGTATTTATATCTTTAAATAAGGCTTCTATGGGTTAGACATAAAGTGTTGAAGGTTTTGCGTGGATTGGACCTCGAAAATTATGCAAGCCCATTGCATACATGTATTCACAGTTTCACTCATTCTCTGTGGTTTGCACATAAATTTATTAAATATGTATTAACTGAACATGAGGTCCCACACTTGTTCCTATTGAAAATGCTGATTCCTGTACCGGGATACACAGTTTGGGAATAAAGACTGAAGTAAAATAGTAAACAAATACCTAATTTGCTTACTATTTATATGAATATCTAATTACTTATTGTGAAAAGTGTGACTTGTTAGTGATAAATAACAATAGGAATACTATTCATAATAAGTACTATTCTTTAAATTTAAAAGGTAGTGACATTTATTAAGATAAAGAATTCTCAAATGAGGGAAACAGGGATCAGGGGTTCTACTTGGACATGTTAAATCTGAAACTATTGTTAGACATTCAGGTGGAATTAGAGTAGATGAATAGGTAAGAATAGATACATCTAAAGCTCAGGGGAGAAAGGTCTGGGTTAGAAATAAAATGGAGAGTTATTAGCATGTAGTTGGTTCTAGGATCCATGGGGTGATATTTTACTGAAGCTATATAAGATGTCACCATTGGAGGAAGCAAGGTAAAGGATACATACATGGGACTTACTACTATTTTCACAATTGCTGGTGACTATAATTATTTCAAAATAAAAAAAAATAAAAAGCATGGATTGGAATAAGAATCCTTGGGATTAATTTTTAAAGGATAATGTGACTAAACATTTAAATCTAAACCATCCTGGACAATCCAGATATTTATATTCACAACTGTGGTTCAAGCCCTCCAAGAAGTGGATACCAAGATGAGATTTGATGTGCAGGAGAGTTGGGGAGAACACCTGTAAAGGATAAAGGGGAGGCAGCACAGGAGGTGCAGAAAGCATTCAGATAATGATACAGACCTGACCTGTGAAGGAGAAGGCAAAGGAGGAGGGTGGGCTAGGAAAGCCTCAGACTGCAACACAGTTGTCAGGGAAGTGCAATCAGAACCAAGGCAATCCTTGGGCCAAAGTTACCCCTGAAAGGAGTCCCACATCTCAGAGGAATAAGCCTGAATTATTACTTCCCAGTGCTAGGTTGGACATACAGCCACTTAGAACTTTCTTCCCTGGGCTGTGCCCACTCAGGATAGCCAGGATCCCAGAATTCTCTGTCTATACAACTCCTAGCCTGCAGCTGGGTATGAATAGATTTCCATGTCCAGACATTTCACAGTGAAGGAGGTTACTAGGGGCAGAAAGAGAAGGAGATGTGGCAATGGACTGAGGATTGGGGACCAGCTTTCCCTGTGTCACCACCTGAGGTTGGGAACTAACAGGAGTCCAAGAATCCTAATTGCAAACCTGATTTTCCAGGACATTTTGCAAAGGAACAGTTTTCAAGGTAGGAGAATAAACATATTTTATCAAAAGTTTGATGGATGTTTTAAATATTTAGGCATATGTTATAGGAGACTCCATCCATACCTTGTGCTAGACCACGCCAATGTTAGAACCACTTGAAAATTTAATGAAAGCCATGGTTGTACTTTCCTGAAAAATCCATATATAGACAGAAGATAACATTCAAAATATTTAAGAATTTTAAGAACTTGCAAATAACAAATTAATATATCGATCAATAAATTTCTAAATAAGGTATATAAGGTCTACCTAGAAAATACAGCCATTGTTAATATACCGAGAATGATTTGCATGACATTGATGTAACCCGGCAGCCAAGGAGAGTGGACTGGAATGTGCATGTGTGAACAATGACAACTTCATAGTAGTCAATGGGGGTGGTAGAGGCTATTGAGTAAGCATGTGTACTGTGTGGCCATCCCATTCAAAATGACTGAGCAGGAAGAGTGATGAATCTGCATCAAATTTTGTGTTAAGCTTGACCACTCCTCCATGGAAACTATTCGGTTGATTCAAAAGGCTTTCAGGAATGGTGCAGAGATGGTCAAGAATGTGTTGAAAGTGATCCACAGAATGGAAGGCCTGCAACAAGCAGAATACCTGAGAATGTTAAATGTCTATGGGCTATAATCAACAAAGATTGGTGACTGACAATGTGAGAACTACAAGCTGATTTGGGGATTCCAAAAACTACAGTGTCCAAGATTTTGACAAAGGATCTTGGCATGAAATGTTTTATGACAAAATTCATTCTGCAGCTTCTGCTACCAGAACAGAAGGGACATCATACTGAAGTTGCTAATTGATGCACGCACTGTCTCACAGTGTCACTGTGACACACAGCTACTCCCTCAAGTGGGGAGAGCCTCAGAATGGCCTGGCCACCATCTCAAGGGAAGAGTGGCTTGGAGTGGCCTGGCAACTCTCTCAAAGGGAGAGATAGCACACTGACCCTTGCCTAGACAGGCTTTAATTAATTAATTAATTTATTTTTTGCACAGGAGTTCAGGAGTTCAGTTTGACAACTTATTAATCATTGTCAGGCAGTAAACAGTAGATAGTATACAAAGAACTGTTAGGGCTTCTCCTAAGTCAGGGTCTGTGAGCTAAAAGGCTACAGAACTTTGGGAACATAAACTCACTTTTTGCTCAGGCCTTTATCATTTAACTAAAAGCATTCTTAGGAAAACAAGCTTCACAGGATTGTTAGGAATTCTTTCTCATGCCAGATCACCCGGGGAACTCACCATTCCCAGCACAAGGCTGCACCACCCTCTGTCATTGTTTTCAGGCTTAAGTCAGGCAGAGGAGGCAGATAGCCAAAGAATTCTCGGAGACTTGTCGCAGACAGACTGAGGACTCAGGCTTTGACAAAGCTGGGGGGGTGAGGATCCATCACCCCCTTTCTCCATAGCCCCCCAAGTCCTTCCCTGGGGCCTCCACATGATCAGGCCTGTATTAGGTGACTTCCCCCTTAGGGAATCTTACCCATCATAGGCTAAATGATCAAGCATTGGAGGCCAGTTATGGAAAAAGAAGCAGAAGCTGCATTCCTGCCAGGGAGANCCCTCTGTCATTGTTTTCAGGCTTAAGTCAGGCAGAGGAGGCAGATAGCCAAAGAATTCTCAGAGACTTGTCGCAGACAGACTGAGGACTCAGGCTTTGACAAAGCTGGGGGGTGAGGATCCATCACCCCCTTTCTCCATAGCCCCCCAAGTCCTTCCCTGGGGCCTCCACATGATCAGGCCTGTCTTAGGTGACTTCCCCCTTAGGGAATCTTACCCATCATAGGCTAAATGATCAAGCATTGGAGGCCAGTTATGGAAAAAGAAGCAGAAGCTGCATTCCTGCCAGGGAGATAAGCTTTATCTGCTTAGTGGCTTATGGTCAAAGGTCTCTCACTCAGCCTTAGCCATGGGGGCTTATAGCTCCTGAAACCAGGCAGGGTGGTTCCCAACAGCTAATGACTTGATTCAAACCACTACCAATGAACCAAATTTCTTCAAGAAGATCATAACAGAAGATGAATCACGTGTCTATGGCTATGATCCATTAACGAAGGTCCAGTCATTTGAGTGGAAGTTGCCTGGTTCTCCACGTCCAAAGAATGCACAACAAAGTTGGAGCAAGATCAAGACCATGTTAACTGTATTTTTTGATTGAGGTGCTGTCCACAGAAGTACACGCCTCCAGGACAGACAATTAAGGGGTGCTACCTCAATGTTCTTCATCAGTTGAGAGACATAATGCAATGTAAATAGCCACAGCTATGGACAAATGGTGATTGGCAGTTTTATCATGACAATGTACCCATTCATACATCATGTCTTGTGAGAGATTTTTGGTGAAACATCAAATCATCCAGGTGACTCAGCCTCCCAACAGTTAAGATTTGGCACCCTGTGACTTCTGGCTTTTCTAAAATTAATATCACCTTTTTTTAAAATTTAATTCTTGCTCAAGTACAGTTTTCTGTCTTATATTCCAAGCCCTGCCCACACCCTGCCCAGTGCTCCCCACCTCCCTCCCATTTCTACCCCCCACCTTAGTTATTGTCCATGTGTCCTTTATACTTGTTCATGTGAGTCCATCCCCTTTTCCCCTATGATTCTCTCCCCTCTCCCCTCTGGACCCTGTCAGCCTGTTCCATGTTTGAGTGTCATTGGTCATATTTTGCTTGCTTGTTTGTTCTGTTGTTTAGATTCCTGTTAACGGTGATAACATATGGTATTCGTCTTCCACTGCCTGGCTTATTTCCCTCAGCATAATGCTTTCCAGTTCCATCCATGATGTTGCAAAGGGTAGGAGCTCCTTCTTCCTTTCTTCTGCATAGAATTCCATTGTGTAAATGTACCATAGCTTTTTGATCCAGTCATTTACTGATGGGCATCTAGGTTGAGAAGCTTTTAATTTTGATGAGATCCGATTTGTTTATTCTTTTCTTTATGTCCCCTGCTCTAGGGGATGTATCAGTAAAAATATTGCTGGGTGAAATATATGAGATTTTCCTGCCAATGCTCTCCTCTAGGGCGTTAATGGTTTCACAGCTTATATTTAAGTCTTTTATCCATCTTGAATTAATTTTGGTGTATGGTGTAAGTAGGTGCTTGAGTTTCATTTTTTGCATGTAGCTGTCCAGGTCTTCCAACACCATTTGTTGAAAAGGCTATCTTTACTCCATTTTATGTTACTTCCCCCTTTGTCGAATAGTAATTGACTGTAGAGAGTTCGGTTTATTTCTGAGCTCTCTGTTCTATTCCATTGGTCTATGTGCCTGTTTTTATACCACTACCAGGATGTTTTGATTGCAGTGGCCTTGTAATACAGTTTTATATCAGGTATTGTGATCCCTCCTACTTTGTTCTTCTTTCTCAAAACTGCAGCTGCTATTCGGGGTCTTTTATGGTTCCATATAAATTTTTGAAGTGTTTGTTCTATGTCTGTGAAATATGCCATTGGTACTTTAACAGGTATTGCATTGAATCTGTAAATTGCTTTGGGTAGTATGGACATTTTGATGATGTTAATTCTGCCAGTCCATGAACACAGTATATATTTTCATTTGTTTGTGTCTTCCTTGATTTCTTTCTTCAGTGTTGTGTAGTTTTCTGCATACAGGTCTTTAACCTCCTTGGTTAGGTTTATTCCCAGATATTTTATTTTTGTTTTTGCTATATCGAATGGGATTTTTTCTTGATTTCTGCTTCTGCTGTTTCATTGTTGGTATACAAAAATGCCTTTGATTTCCAGATATTGACTTTGTATCCCGCTGTTTTCCCAAGTTTCTTCATTACTTTGAGCAGTTTTTTGGTAGAGGCTATAGGATTTTCCATGTACACTATCATGTCATCTGCAAACAATGACAGTTTTGTTTCCTCCTTTCTGATTTGGATGTCTTTTATTTCCTTTTCTTGTCTTATCTCTGTGGCTAGAACTTCGAATACTATATTGAATAGAAGTAGTGAAAGGGGACAACCTTGTCTAGTTCCTGATCTTAGTGGAAAAGCTTTTAGTTTTTGCCCATTGAGTATGATGTTGGCTGTAGGTCTTTCATACATGGCCTTGATTATATTGAGGACTGCTCCTATTCCAACTTTGCTGAGTACCTTTATCATAAATGGGTGTTGTACCTTGTCAAAAGCTTTTTCTGTGTCTATTGATATGATCATGTGGTTTTTGTCTTTGCTTTTGTTTATGTGGTGTATTACATTTACTGATTTGCGAATATTGAATCATCCTTGCATCTCTGCGATGAATCCCACTTGGTCGTGGTGTATGATCTTTTTGATGTATTGTTGGATGCGATTTGCCAATATTTTATTGAGGATTTTAGCGTCTATGTTCCTCAGCGATATTGGCCTGTAGTTTTCTTTCTTTCTTTCTTGTATCTCTATCTGGCTTTGGAATTAGGATGATGCTGGCTTCATAAAAAGAGATGGGAAGTTTTCCCTCCTTCTGCGTTTTCTGG
Organism: Sturnira hondurensis; assembly: GCF_014824575.4. NCBI lineage: Eukaryota > Metazoa > Chordata > Mammalia > Chiroptera > Phyllostomidae > Sturnira > Sturnira hondurensis. Next base: position 3,893,329 of record NW_028081875.1, read on the forward strand.
AATAGTCTTTGAAGAATAGGGGTTAACTGTTCCTTAAAAGCTTTGTAGAATTCTCCTGTGAAACCATCTGGTCCAGGGCTTTTGTGTGATGGAAATTTTTTTTATTACTTCTTCAATTTCATCTGCTGTTACTGGCCTGTTCAGGTTTTCTGCTTCTTTTTCACTGAGTTTTGGAAGATTATATTTTTCTAGAAATTTATCCATTTCACCTAGGTTTTCAAATTTCCTGGCATACAATTCTGCATAGTAATTTCTTACAGTCCCTTCTATTTCTGTGGTATCAGTTGTAATCTCTCCTCTTTCATTTCTGATTGTGTTTATTTGGGTCCTCTCTCTTCTTTTCTTGATGAGCCTATTTAAAAGTTTATCTATTTTGTTTATCTTTTCAAAAAACGAAATGCTAGATTCATTGATCATTAAAATTGTGTTTTTGCCCTGGCTGGTGTAGCTCAGTGGATTGAGCACGGGCCTACGAACCACATGATCGCAGTTCGATTCCCAGCCAGGGCACATGCCTGGGTTGCAGGCCAGTTCCCAGCAGGGGACACACCAGAGGCAACCATACATTGATATTTCTCTCCCTCTTTCCTTCCCTTCCCCTCTAAAGATAAATAAATAAAAATATAAAAAAATGAAATAAAATTGTGCTTTTAGTCTCTATGTCATTTAATTCTGCTCTGATCTTGGTTATTTCCTTCCTTCTACTTGCTCTGGGCTGTCTTTGTTGTTGTTCCTTGAGTTCTTGCAGGCGTCAGGTTAGGTTGTTTGTTTGAACTGTTTCTATCTTCTTAAGGTAAGCCTGTATTGCTAAAAACTTCTCTCTCAGGACTGCCTTCACTGTGTCCCATAAGTTTTGGGTTGTTGTGAGGTCATTTCCAGAAGCTTTTTGATTTCTTCCCTAATTTCAATCTGGACCCATTTGTTGTTTAATAGCATACCATTCAGTCTCCATGCTTTTAGGTGTTTTGTTTTTTTTCCTGTGGGGTTGGTTTCTAATTTCAGTCCCTTGTGGTCAGAGAAAATGCTTGGTATGATTTCTATTTTCCTGAATTTGTTGAGACTCATTTTGTGTCCTATCATGTGGTCTATCTTTGAAAATGTTCCATGTGCATTTGAAAAGAATGTGTATTTAGCTTCTTTGGGATGGAGGGCTCTATATATATCAATTAGGTCCATTTCATCTAGGGTGTCATTTAATGCTGCAATATCTTTGTTGATATTTTGTTTGGAAGATCTGTCCATTTTTTACAGTGGGGTGTAAAATACCCTACTATAATTGTCTTGCTGTCAATATCTTTCTTGAGTTCCTCTAGAATTTTCTTTGTATATTTGGGTGCTCCTATGTTGGGTGCATATATATTTACAATGTTAATGTCTTCTTGGTGGTTTCTTCCCTTGAGTGCTATGAAGTGACCTTCTGGGTCTCTCTTTATGGCCCTTTTTTGAAGTCTATTTTGTCTGATGTGAGAATTGCTACCCCAGCTTTTTTTTCCTGTCCATTTGCTTGGAACATTTGTTTCCATCCTTTCACTTTTAGTCTGTGATGGTCTTTTGACCTGGGGTTCGTCTCTTGTAGGCAGCATATGTGTGAGTCATGCTTTCTTATCCATTCAGCTATTCTGTGTCTTTTAATTGGTGCTTTTAATCCATTTACGTTTAAGGTTAATATTGAAAGATACTATTCATTGCCATTTATGTACCTGTGTTCCTCTCCATCTCTTTCTTTTCCTTCCTTTCCTTAAAGCAGCCCTTTTAGTAATTCTTGTAGAGCTGGTTTGGTGGAGGCGTATTCTTTTATACTTCTTTTGTCTTGGAAGCTATTTGGCCTTCTGTCTTGATTGAGAGCCTTGCTGGGTAAAGTAGCCTTGGTTGTAGGCCTCTATTTTTCATTACTTGGAATATTTCTTGCCATTCTCTTCTTGATTGGAATGTTTCCATTGAGAAATCAGTAGCCAACCTTATTGGGACCCCCTTGCATGTTACTTCCTTTTTCTCCCTTGCTACCTTTAGCATTCTCTTTGTGTTGGAGTTTTGCCATTTTAAGGGTGATGTGTCTTGCAGTAGGCCCCTTTGTGTTCCACCTGATTGGGAATCTCTGCAATTCCTGGATTTGTGTGACTTTTTCTCTCCTCAACTTAGGAAAATTTTCTGCTATATCTCTTTCAAGTAGATTTTCTGTCCCTTGTTCTTCTTCCTCTCCTTCTGGTATTCCTATTATTTGAATATTATTGCGTTTCATATTGTCTTGCATTTCTCTTAAACTCTCCTCAGTCTTTCTGATTCTGTTTTTCATTACTTGGTCTGTCTGGGAGATTCTTTCTACCCTGTCTTCGATCTCCTTTATGAGCTCTTCTGCCTCATTGTTCCTACTTTTCATACCTTCTACTGTGTTTTTCAGTTCAGAAATTGTATTCTTCATTTCCTCTTGTCCCTTGCTGATAGTTTCTATTTCCTTTTTCATGTTGGTATAGTTTGCAGAGAGTTCATTGTAGCTTCCCTGTCGTTTCTGGTAGCTCATTGTAAGCTCTTTGAATTTCCTGATAACCAGTGCTTTGAATCAATATCTGATAGTTTACTTGCCTCTATTTCATCTAACATTCTTTATGAGATTTCCTCCTTTTCTTTCATTTGGGGATTGTTTCTTTGTCTTCCCATTGTTTGTGTTTCTCTTCTTGTTGGCCTCACCTTCTTAAATTGATCTGTTCTGGTTCCCTGGCTTTATGGTGTGAACTTTTGTGGTAGGATACCTGTGAAATTCAGTGGTGCAGTCTCCTGCAGGTATCTTGGTGTTCTCTGCTTCCACCTACTTCTCTTGTTGGTTTCCAGCTGGTCAAACCTTTTCTTGTGGTCTCACTAGCTGCACCAGCCTGAGGGGCTATTAGTGTGGCCTTTTTCATATCTCTGTGAACTCGGTTGGTCTCGCCAGTGCCCTCCCAAGATCCAGATTTCCGCCGCTCTCCCGCACCCCACCGAGAGCAGATTTTTCCCCAGGCTTCCCAGCCCTGGCCTGGTGTGAGGGCACGTGCTCCCAGCCAGTCTTTCCTGGTCTCTCACGCTTGGACGTGGACGTTTCCCAGTGCTGTGGCTGAACACACAGGGCAACTCACAATTCTCCCAAGCCAGCAACCACGGCCTGACTCTCGGGTTTTTTAGTCTGCACCCAGCTTGGTAGGGAGGGAGCTGATGACTGGCTCTCTTCAAGGGGCCTTGCTAGTAGTTCAAGGCTCCCAGAGTCTGTGGCAGACCCGGCTCTAAATCACCTTCAAAAGGGAGATTTTAGGCCATTGATGAGATTCAAGGAAATACAATGGGGCTGTTGATGGCAATTCCAACAAGAGATTGTGTAGAATGTTTCGAACAGTGGAAGAGATGCTAGGAGAACTGTGTGATGTTCCAAGATACCTACTTTGAAGAGGACTGAGGTGTCATTATCCTATGCACAATATTTCTTGTATCTTGTATCTTCTTCACTAAATGTGTCCATTTTTTGTATTGCATGAGTGGATACTTTCTGGACAGACCTCTTGGTATAGGTTATATATCTCATGATATATGTAGTATAATATAGAAATGTGTTTTGGTAAATATAATTTATATTTATATATTATATAATATTTATATAAAATGTATTGTATAATTATAATATAATTATAATGTATAAAATATAGGTTGTATTTTATATATTAAATTATATAACATACTCTTTTTTTTAAAAGATTTTATTTATTTATTTATCTTTACAGGGGAAGGAGAGAGGGAGAGAAACATCAATGTATGGTTGCCTTTTGTTTGTCCCCTGCTGGGAGTTGGCCTGCAGGGAACTGGACTACAACCCAGGCATGTGCCCTGACTGGGAATCGAACCGCGATCCTCTGGTTTGCAGGCCTGCGCTCAATCCACTGAGCTACACCAGCCAGGGCTTATATAACATATTCTTTAATAATATTTTTTATCAAATAATACAATTGTAGATAATCAAGTCATTCTAGTAATTTTTTTATTTTAGAAATTATTAGTATGACCTTTTGTTTAACTCAACAGTCACTAACTAAATGATACCTTTGTCTTCACAGTTTAACACAGAAAAGCTCATGAAACTTTCTTATTAAATTGGTGGTCATTAGGTCCCCACCTCTTGGGTCATTTTTGTAGCTGGACAGGGCATTGCACCACAACTCACATATCTCTTGTGATCAGGACATGGATACTCAGCTTCTGACAGCAAGGCACCTGTCCAGTTGCTTTGCAGCTCCCAGCATTCAGGCCTGCCCCAGGGAAATGTACAGGCACTGCCCAGGAGCTACTGCTCTTCAGCCAGCTCATCTTGATCTGCACAGAGTTGCCAGTGACCACCCACCTTCACCCTAGCTGTATTCCCACATTCTATTACTTATTCCTATGGCCAAATATACTTACTTTTATACCAGTCACACTGGAAGTATTTCAGTAGTCATCAGTACAGGCATTATAGTACTTAATGGACAGTATTTCCTTGTATTCACACATAAATTTGTAATTCCAGGTGGTTACTAACCCCTGAATTCATTCCCCAGGGTAAAAACCTTAGTAAGAAAGAATTGTTGACATACTAGAAAGCTATGTGGGAGCACAGAATGGATGTTATCTGTCGTAGTTGCCCTGGTATCCATAGCCTGGCATGTTGCTGGTGCTCAATAGATGTTAACTGATTGACAAAACTATTACCTCATCAATTTAATGGCTTCAAAATGATAGTTTAGCTACATATAGGTATTTTCAAACCCTCAAGTTTACCCCACACTTTGTAAACAAAAAAGGCTTTCATGTAGGAGAGGTTGCAGACTATACTTTTTTCTTTTTGAACTTCCACCCTTTTCTTTTAAAAATATATGAGGGCTATGGAGAAGCAGAATGAAAGGAATTAATACAGTCGAGTTTACAAATTCAAAAAGGAAGGGCACTGAGTTGGAGAGAGATTTGATACAACTACTTCTACTCTTCATCACAGAGAATAATTTGGAAAACTCCTTTATTAGAAGGTCTTGGTTCTGGCTTGTCTTGGATGCAATAATTTTAAGGTTGGTGAATCAGCTAACCAAGCATGAGAAATATTTTCAAATTAGGCAAAAAGAGAAGAGTTCATAGGAATCTTTAGAAAGCTCAGGGACAATGAATTCTCAGCTGTTCCCCTCTGAGGTGTCAAAAGATATTGGGACCCAAGGAGGCCAAACCAGGAGTGGGGGAGAGAGTGGAAGCATCAACAATGGTCCAGCCTAGGGATCTGATCCAAACTAAGGTGGGCAGAACAGATAATACAGAAAGGAGTAGAGAAAAGCAAAAAAAACCCAAGCAAACAAACAAACAAAAAAGACCCCTGCTATTGTCCACAGGCTCAGCCTGCATTATTCAAAGACAGATTTTTGATTGATAGATCAGGAGGGGGAAAGATGGCAATGGAGTAGGATGGAGCGGATTCCATTTCCCTTACACATGGGAGAAAATCCTGGCAGATCTACTGAGAAACAGCGCAATCAACCAACAGTTCCACAGCATTTATGAAAATAAGAGACCAAAGATTGTGATGGATGCTGAAGGACCAGACAGCTGAGGTCTTTCTTCCTTTCTTTCCAAACGTATCACTTTTTCCTCTTTTCTCCTGCCTTTTTTTTTTGTTTTTGGTTTGTTGCTTTGTTTTCTTTAACCCACAAGAGACACAAACAACTGAGAATGGCAAAAAGACCAGAGTGGGACCCAAAAAGGGAGCATTCTAGCAGTAGAAACAGAGACAAATTTTCACTTTGCTATAGCAGAGAAGCCACAAGTTGCTGCATATTTGTATTATTTTTTTCATTATTCTCACTTTTTAATATTTTAATAGTATCTTTGAATTCCTCCTTTTTTCTGTATAGGCTTCTTAGTCTTGGCTGGTTATATTGTATTATTTCACAGGTTTCCCCTGTTCTCTCCTCCACAGTGTATTGCTAATTTTCTGTACTTCACGCCACTTGTTTTCCTTTAGCACACTACTCAGAGTTCCATACCCCCTATTCAGACAGATCTCATAGAGTCTGTCATGATTGTTTCTCTAATATTATTGTAAATAATAGCTGTTCTATACAACTGTAAATATTTCACAACACATATCCCGGATCTTAGCCCACTTTACAGGTTCCTGAATACTATTACTGTAGTGATTAACTCTATTTGCTCACACACTACACCTATTTACTATTCTTTACTCTCACTTTACCTCAAAATCTGACCGCCTAAAACCTCACTGTTTTCTAGATCTAACTCACAAGCCTTCTCTCCCCAACAAGAGACTTATCTTTTGTCTATCCTTTCTTTTGAAATATATTTTATTGATTATGCCATTACAGTTGTCCTATTCCCCTCTTCACTCCCTTCCATCCTGCACACCCCTCCCCCAACATTCCCCCCCCTTTAGTTTATGACCACGTGTCTCAAGTTCTTTAGATTCTGTATTTCCCCTACTATTCTTGCCCTCCCTCTTATCTATTTTCTACCTACCATCTATGCTATATATTCTCTGTACCTTCTCCCCGCTTCTCCTCCTCCCACTCCCCTGTTGCTAACACTCCAAGTGATCTTCATTTTTATGGTTCCACTCTTGATCTAGCTGTCCTCTTAGTTTGCTTTTGTTTTAGATGTGGTTGTTAATCACTGTGAGTTTGCTGTCCTTTCACTGTTCATGTTTTTTATCTTCTTTTTCTTAGATAGGTCCCTTTAACATTTCATATAATAAGGGCTTGGTGATGATGAACTCCTTGAATGTGATCTTATCTGAGAAGCACTTTATCTGTTCCTCCATTATAAATTAAAGCTTTGCTGGATTGAGCAATCGTGGACGTAGGTCTTTGGATTTCATGACTTGGAATACTTCTTTCCAGCCCCTTCTTGCCTATAAGGTCTCTTGAGAAATCCGCTGACAGTCTGATGGGTACTCCTTTATAGGTGACTGTCCCCTTATCTCCTGCTGCTTCTAGGATTCTCTCCTTCATTTTAATCTTGGCTAATGTAATGAGGATGTGCCTTGGTGTGTTCCTTCTTGGGTCCAACTTCTTTGGGACTCTCTGAGCTTCCTGGATTTCCTGGAAGTCTATTTCCTTTGCCAGACTGGGGAAGTTCTCCTTTATTATTTGTTCAAATAAGTTTCCCACTTGTGGCTGTTTCTCTTCCCCTTCTGGTACCCCTATAATTTGGATGTTGGAACATTTAAAGATGCCCTGGATGTTCCTAAGCCTCTCCTCATTTTTTTGAATTCTTGTTACTTCATATATTTCTGTTTGGTCATTTTTTTCTTCCTTCTGGTCCACTCCCTTGATTTGAGTCCCAGGTTTCTTTCCATCATTATTGGCTTCCTGTGCATTTCCCTTCATTTCAATTAGTTTATCTTCATAAGTTCCTCTAATTTGTGACTAAAATCAACCAGTTCTGTGAGCATCCTGATCACCAGTATTTTGAACTGTATATCTGAAAGGTTCGCTATTTCTTGGTTGGTTAGAGTTATTGGATCTGGGGCTTTGGGCTGTTCTTGAGCCATATTTTGGACTGTTTGTGCCTGTTACGTATGAGAGGTGGAGCCCTAGGTGTTCACCAAGGCGGGGCAACTCAGCCGCTGGGTCATGATGCTATGTATGGGGGCAGGGTTAAAGAGGAGCAATAGGGTACCCTCTGCTGCTTCCTGACACTGGGGCCTGTGCGGTCTGTCTCACTGCTCACTCCTTCACTGGTTTATCTACTCACAAATGTGTGACCACAGTCAGCCTGCCACCTTGCACCCTCACTGGGTCTGCCCGATGCTACCCCACACCTGGGACCCATCCACGGCTGCCTGGGTGCCTGGGTCAGGGGATCTTTCATGCCCAACCCTCCCCCACTGCTGGCTCCCTCCTCTTACCGGTCTGGTTGAACAGTTCGTTGTCGTCGGAATTCCATATAGTTCAATTTTCTGTGTTTTGGCTGTGTTTTTGTTTGCTAAACATTTGTTGTCTTTAAAGTTGGTTGTGGGAGAAGGCACAGTGTTTCCACCTATCCCTCTGTCTTGGCAGAAGTCCTACATCTGTCTATCCTTCCTTAAAAGTGGCAAGTTGGGTTGAAGATTACGGCTAACACTATATATAGCCTAAAGATCTATCACTTCTCTACCAGCTGTGACTGTAAATATCATAAAATACTCTTCTTCTGTCACAAACCATTTTGCCTCCCCCTCCAACTGATCACACAGACACGTTCACACACACACACACACACACACACATACATACATACACACACACACACAAGGAGGTGGAAGCAGAGAACATCAAGATACCCGAAGGAGACTATACCACTGAACTTCACAGGTATTCTACCACAGAAGTTTACACCATAAACCCAGGGAGTTAGAACAGATCAATTTAAGAAGCTGAGGCTAAGAAAAAGAGTCTCACAAACAATAGGAAGACAAATAAACAATCCCCAAATGAAAGGAAGGGAGGAAGGCTCAGAAAGAATGTCAGATGAAATAAAGGCAACTCAACTATCAGATATTAAATTCAAAGCACTGGTTTTCAGGAAGTGCTACTAGAAAATACATGGGAGCTACAATGAACACACCGCAAACAATATCAACATGAAAAAAAAAGAAACTATCAGTAAAGGTCAAGAGGAAATGAAGAATATGATTTCTGAATAGGAAAAGACAGTAGAAAAAATCAAAAGCAGGATCGATGAAGCAGCAGATCGGATGACCGAGTTGGACGAAAAAGTAGAAAAAAACTCACAGAAAGAGCAAGGAAAGGAAAAGAGGCTCAGAAAAAATGAAGAGAGATTAAGAGAAATGCAAGACATTATGAAACATAATATCTGAATAATAGGGATACCAGAAGGAGAAGAAGAAGAATAGGGATAGAAAACCTATTTGAAAGAGTAGTGATGTAAAATTCCCCTAATATGATGAGAGAAAAAGTCACACAAATCCAAAAAACACGGCGAGTCCCAAACAAGAGGAATCCAAAGAGGTCCACTTCAAGACACATCATCATTAAAATGGCAAAATTCGAAGACAAAGACAAAATCTTAAAGGCAGCAAAGGAGAAAAAGAAGTAATATACCAGGGATCCCCAATAAAGTTAGCTTCTGACTTCTCAATGGAAACACTCCAAGCAAGAAGAGGATGGCAAGAAACATTCAAAGTAATGAGAAAAAGAGGCCTACAACCAAGACTACTTTACCCAGCAAGGCTCTCAATCAAGATAGAAGGCCAAATAAAGAGCTCCCAAGACAAAAGAAGTCTAAATAAATATGCCTCCATCAAACCAGCTCTACAAGAATTACTAAAAGGGCTGCTTTAAGAAAAGGAAGGGAAAGAGAGAGATGGAGAGGAATACAGGTACATAAATGGTAATTAATAGTATCTTTCAATATTAACCTTAAACGTAAATGGATTAAATGCTCCAATCAAAAGACACAGAATAGCTGAATGGATAAGAAAGCATGATCCACACATATGCTGCCTACAAGAGACCCACCTCAGGACAACAGACGATCACAGACTAAAAGTGAAGGGCTGGAAACAAATTATCCAAGCAAACAGACAAGAAAGAAAAGCCAGGGTAGCAATTCTCATATCAGACAAAATAGACTTAAAAAAGGGGCCATAAAGAGAGACCCACAGGTCACTTCATAATACTCAAGGGAAGAATTCACCAAGAAGATATTAACATTGTAAATATATATGCACCCAACATAGAAGCACCCAAATATATAAAGAAAATCTTAGAGGACTTCCAGAAAGATATTGACAGCAACACAATTATAGCAGGGGATTTTTACACCCCCTGTCAAAAATGGAAAAATCTTTCAAATAAAATATCAACAAAGATATTGTGGCATTAAACAATGCCCTAGATGAAATGGACTTAACTGATATGTATGTAGAGCCTTTCATCTCAAAGAAGCTAAATACACATTCTTTTTAAATGCACATGGAACATTAAAGATAGGCCACATGATAGGACACAAAATGAGCCTCAACAAATTCAAGAAAATTGAAATCATACCAAGCATTTTCTATGACCACAAGGAACTGAAATTGGAAACCCATCCCAAATGAAAAAAAAAGCAAACAACCAAAATCATGGACACCGAATGACACGCTATTAAACAACAAATGGGTCAAGAATGAAATTAGGGAAGAAACCAAAAAGTTTTTGGAAACAAATGGAAATGAACTCACAACAAAGCAAAACTTATGGGACACAGCAAAGGCATTCCTGAGAGGGTAGTTCATAGCAATACAGGCCTATCTAAAAAAGATAGAAACATTTCAAATAAACAACCTAATCCTACGTCTACAAGAACTCGAGGAACAACAACAAAGATAGCCCAGATCAAGTAGAAGGAAGGAAATAAATGAGATCAGAACAGATTTACATGACATAGAGACTAAAATCCCTATTCTAAGGATCAATGAATCCAGGAGCTGGTTTTTTGAAAAGATAAATAAAATCAACAAGCCATTAAGCAGGCTCATCAAGAAAAGAAAAGAGAGGAGCCAAACAAACACAATCAGAAATGAAAGAGCAGAGATTACAACTGACACCACAGAAATAGAAGGGATTGTAAGAAATTACTATGAAGAACTGTATGCCAGGAAATTTGAAAACCTAGGTGAAATGGACAAATTTCTAGAAAAATAAAATCTTCCAAAACTGAGTGAAGAAGCAGAAAACCTAAACAGGCCAATAACAGCAGATGAAATTGAAGCAGTAATACAAAAACTCCCGTCACACAAAAGCCCTGGACGAGATGGTTTCACAGGAGAATTCTACAAAGCTTTTAAGGAAGAGCTAATCCCTATTCTTCACAGACTATTCCAGAAAATCCAAAATGATGGAAGACTCACCAACTCTTTTTATGAAGCCAGCATCATCCTAATTCCAAAACCAGATAGAGACACAACACAGAAAGAAAACTTCAGGCCAATACCGCTGATGAACATAGATGCTAAAATCCTCAACAAAATATTGGCAAATCGCATCCAACAATACATGAAAAAAATCATACACCATGACCAAGTGGGATTCATCACAGGGATGCAAGGATGTTTCAATATTTGCAAATCAGTAAATGTAATACATCACATAAACAAAAGCAAAAATAAAAATCACATGATCATATCAATACATGCAGAAAAAGTTTTTGATAAGGAACAACACCCATTTATGATAAAAACATTCAGCAAAGTAGGAATACAGGGAGCATTCCTCAATATAATAAAGGCCATATATGAAAGACCTACAGCCAAAATCATACTCAATGGGCAAAAACAAAAGCTTTTCCACTAAGATCAGGAACTAGACAAGGTTGTCCACTTTCACCACTTCTATTTAATATAGTATTGGAAGTTTTAGCCACAGCAATCAGACAAGAAAAGAAAATAAAAGGCATCCAAATCGGAAAGGAGGAAACAAAACAATCATTGTTTGCAGATGACATGATAGTGTACATGGAAAATCCTATAGCCTCTACCAAAAAACTGCTCGAACTAATAAATGAATTTGGCAAAACAGCGGGTTACAAAGTCAATATCCAGAAATCAAAGGCATTTTTGTATACCAACAATGAAACAGCAGAAGCAGAAATCAAGAAAAAAATCCCATTCCATGTAGCAAAAACAAAAATAAAATATCTGGGAATAAACCTAACCAAGGAGGTTAAAGACCTGTATGCAGAAAACTACACAACACTGAAGAAAGAAATCAAGGAAGACACAAACAAATGAAAATATATACTGTGTTCATGGACTGGCAGAATTAACATCATCAAAATGTCCATACTACCCAAAGCAATTTACAGATTCAATGCAATACCTGTTAAAGTACCAATGGCATATTTCACAGACATAGAACAAACACTTCAAAAATTTATATGGAACCATAAAAGACCCCGAATAGCAGCTGCAATGTTGAGAAAGAAGAACAAAGTAGGAGGGATCACAATACCTGATATCAAACTGTATTACAAGGCCACTGCAATCAAAACAGCCTGGTACTGGCATAAAAGCAGGCACATAGACCAATGAAACAGAACAGAGAGCCCAGAAATAAGCCCAAGTCTCTAAGGGGAACTAATATTTGACAAAGGGGGCAGTAACGTAAAATTGACTAAAAATAGCCTCTTCAACAGTGGTGTTGGGAGAACTGCACAGCTACATTCAAAAGAATGAAACTTGAGCACCAAGTTACACCATACACCAAAATTAATTCAAGGTGGATAAAAGACTTAAATATAAGCCATGACACCATTAAAATCCTAGAGGAGAAGTTTGGCAGGAAAATTTCAGATAATTCATGCAGCAACATTTTTACTGATATGTCCCCTAGAGCAAGGGGGAAAGGAAAGACATAAAGGAAAGAGTAAACAAATGGGATGTTATCAAAATAAAAAGCTTCTGCATGGCTAAGGAAAACAGTACCAAGATAAAAAGAGAAGCAACTGTTTGGGAAAACATATTTGCCAATGATACATCAGACAAAGATGTAATCTCCAATATATACAAAGAATTTACACAACTGCACTCTAAGAAGACAAGCAACCCAATTAAAAATTGGGGAAAGGACTTGAACAGACTCTTGTCCAAGGAGGACCTACAGATGATCAAGAGACTCATGAAAAGATGTTCAATATTGCTAGCTATCAGAGATGCAAATTGAAACCACAATGAGATACCACTTTACATGGGTCAAAATGGCCATCATAAACAAAGCAACAAACAATAAGTGTTGCAGGAATAAGTGTTGTGGGAATAAGGGGGCCTTAATCCATTGTTGGTGGGATTGCAGACTGGTATAACCACTATGGAAAACAGCGTGGAATTTTCTAAGAAAAGTAAAAATGGACCTGCCTTTTGACCCAGCAATTCCACTGCTGGGATTATATCCTAAGAACCCTAAAACACAAATCCAAAAGAACCTATGTACCCCCATGTTCATAGCAGCACAATTTGCACTAGCCAAGAGGTGGAAGCAACCTAGGTGCCCATCAGTAAATGAATAGATTCAAAAACTATAGTACATTTACACAATGGAATTCTATGCAGCAGAAAGAAAGAAGGAGTTCCTTCCCTTTGCAACAGCATAGATGGTACTGGAAAGCATTATGCTGAATGAAATAAGACAGACGGTGAAAGATAAATACAGTATGATCTCACCTTCAACAGGAACCTAAACAACAAAACAAACAAGCAAGCAAAATATAACCAAAGACACTAAAATAGAGAATAGGCTGACAGGGATCAGAGGGGAGAAGGGAGGGAATTCCAGGGGAAAAAAAGAAGGGTTTATAGGAACAATTATAGAGGACACATGGACAAAAACTAAGGGAGGAGAGGAATGGGAGGGAGGTGGGGAGCACTGCTGGGGATGGGTTGGGATGGGAGTATAAGACAGAAAACTGTACTAGATCAATAATTAAATAAATTAATAAATAAAGACAGATTTTTAAATATATGTCAGAATTCTAATAAACAGGGTAAGCTTGCTAGTATTGCAATTCGGCCACTGCTACTCCAAATAAATACAATAGAAATGTCATTACTCTAATATGATTAACTGTTATCCTTCATGTTATGCATTGAATAATCATTAAAATTATTCTTTGTAAACTTGGTAAGTACATTGTCTAGAAGTGGACAAAAGAAATCATGGTTTGCTGGTATAAATAAGGTTCTTAAATAAGAACCTATAAATAAGGTTCTTAAACACTTTTAAGTTCACCAATTTTTTCCACCTGTAGGCTGCTTAATATAAGACCAACTGTGCTCAGGTTCGTGATTTCTAGTACTAGGATATAATTTTTATGCTGGTTTTTATTATTCATTACAATAGTACATGCTTTTATGAGAACAATAGCTATATGATAGGTTAAATGTCTTTTTTTTTTCCAACCTACTCTCACAGATGAGCTGCTACATCACCTTCTGGACACTTGCACTTGAATATCTAAACCACAGCTAATAATTGTATTATTCACTAGGCTTATTCTTCCTGCTAATAACACCTTTAAATGCTTTTTCAATAGCCAGAGACTCACTCCTGTGAATCAAAGCACCTCTACTCATTTTGGCAGTGGGTAGCAGCTGGGATCTTTTGTAAGTAAATTTACATCTATTGATGAGTTTATTTTCTGTTATAATTATGTTCATGGTGTGAAGGCCATTAAAATTTGGACTAGAGTTATCTGGTGTTCAATGTTTTTATACTCATGGGATTTAAGAGGGAGAAATACGGTACTCACTCATTAAAACAATTTTCCTATAAAAAAGAAAATGTTTACGAGTAATGGGACATATAGTACACTACTTACATTAATTTTTGATTGCTATGTAATAAATTACCACAAATATAGCAGCTTAAAAATAACATAAATGTATTAACTCACAGTTTCCAGGGATCAGGATTCCAGGTACAAGTTGTCTGGGTTCTTTGCTAAGGGTCTTCTGATATCGAACTAAATCGAAAGTATTGTCCAGGGCTGCAGATCTCACCAGAGGTTTGGGCTCATCTTCCAGGCTCACTGGTTGTTGGCAGAATCCACTTCTTTGCTGACACCAGCCAGGGGTCTCTCTATCAACTCCTGGATCCATCTCGCTGTGCGCGAATTTGCGACCTCGGTCAGTCAGCCCCACACCCTGACTGGGTCCAGGCTACTTGCGTGCCTAGGTCTGGGGATCTTTCCTGCCCGACCCTGCTCCACTGCTGGCTCCGCCCCTCTTACCATCTCGGTTGAACGGGTTCGTTGTTTTCAGACTTCCGTATAATTCAATTTTCTGTTCTTTGGCTGTGTTTTTGTTCTCCAAACCTTTGTTGTATTCAAACTTGGTTGTGGGAGAAGTGTGTGTTTCCACCTATGCCACCATCTTGGTGGAAGACTACGATTTCTATTTTCATGCTATTGTAGTTCTTACTATGTTCCCTGTAGTTCTCATAAGTTCTTTAAATATCCTTATAACCATTTTTTTAACTCTATGTCTGGTAAATTGCTTCCCTCCATTGCATTTAGCTCTTTTTCTAGAGCTTTCTCTTGTTCATTCATTTGAGCATGTTTCTTTATTCCCTCATTTTGGCTGCCTCTTTGTGTTTGATTTTGTATATTATGGAGATCTGTTATGTCTCCCATCTTTGTAGGTGAACTAATGTAGTAGGTGTCCTGTTGGGATTGAGTAGTACAGTCTCTTTGATCACCTGAGTTGTGTGCTCCAAGAATGTCCCTTGTGTATGTTATATGAGCCTTCCTGTTATAATTGAGTCTTGATAGCTACTGACCCATTTTTTCCATGACTTTGACCCTCAGAGTGGCTAACGACTTCAGACCCAGTATCAGCTGCTGTGTAGTTGCTGACCATACTAAGTAGAATTCCCCTAAGCAGGGTCTGGTGCCTGCCAAGATCTCTTTTTGGATATGCTTCTTGTGAAGCTAATTAGATACTTCTCTGATATTGTCTGAGGAAGGCCACTTGGTTTATTGGTTCTCAGGCCTCTTGGAAGGGACTATGGTGCAGGTCTGTGTGAAACACTGCCTGTGACTAGCCCTTGCAACCTATTTGGAGCTACCAAGCAATCCACAGCTTGTGGCTGCCTCTGTTGTGCCTGAATGTGCATGGAAAGGACAAAGCCGTGCACAAAGGCTGGCTTCCATCAACACCAAATTTGAAGATATCTTACTAGAAGGCCCAGGATACCCCGAAATCTTTCTCCACCTGCCTCCATCTGCCAGCTACCTGTTAGTCCCAGTCACTGAAAAAGCCTCTTTCAGTACTCAAGTTTTATGAGGAGTGTTCTCAGGAAGTTACCAGGTAGGAGTGAGTGATGATCACCAGATTGATACAGATTCAATCCCAGTGTCAGTGTTAAATCTTATGCCAACCAGAAAAAGTCCCAGAGTATACCAAACCTGGCTATCTCCTGCTATGTGCCCACAAACCTTCATGGTAGGGTCTCAGGAAATCATCTGGTTGAGGCCAGCAGAGTTTATCAGGCCCAAACAGGCCAATATTTGGCCATGTGACTGGAGGGCTTTGCACTTGTTGGCTATGCAAGGGAAAAATGGTGCTGTTGTAGGGCCACAAAATGCAGTCTGTCCCAGATTCTGCCAGAGCTTGACCTCAGCAGGGCAGGGCCACAAGGAGTCAGGTGTATGAAGCTAGTGGATCTCCTATGAGAGGAAGCACCAGTCAGGCTTGGGAGAAGCAGGAAGAAGTGGCCCCCACCCCAGAGTCACACAGTTCAGTCATTGACACCCCATGAATCTGCCCAGACCTCTACACCACTGCCCAGGGAGCTGACTCCTTAATAAGGTGTGAGATCCACAGGGTAGGGTGATAGAGAGTCCAGGTGGTGAGGCTATTGCATGCCCCCAGGCTGTTGCCATAAGAAAAGGAATGTTCAACCCAAGAAAGATGACTTCTGCTATGTGGGAGACAGACCTAGCACAGGAATCCCAGTGGCTGTCCCTTCAGTTTTCTCTGTAGAGCCACAAACCCCAGTCTTGCCACATGAGACTCTAGTCTGCTCTTCCCTCCTTGTATCAGAACCAAGTGGTTGCATGTGATACTTTGTGTCTTGGACCTTTAAGAAGGTGCTTGCATCTTTAGCAGACTTTAGTCTCTTCCCAGTGGACAGAATCTCAATTGATTTTCTCAGCTAGATGTTATATAGGTGGTCTGAGCTAGGGAACGCAACATGATGTTCAGTCCCCACACTCCTCAGGGGGAACTTTTGGAGCCAGCACTTTTCCATTCTCTGCTCTTCCTTCCACTCTCAGTGTGGCCTCTTCCTCGTTGTAAGACTTCTGTTTACCAGCCTTTGGTTGGTTATTAAGGTTGATTTTTCTATGTTTTACTTGTAATTCCTATTTGATTCTGGGAAGCAAGTGCACCTTCTGTCTACTCTGCCACCATCTTGGATTTCCAGTAGACTTTTTAAAAAGATTTTATTTATTTATTTTTAGAGAGAGGGGAAGAGAAAGAGAAAGAGAGAGAAAGAAACATCAATGTGTAGTTGCCTCTCATGAACCCCTACAAGACCTGGGGACCTGGCCTGAAACTCAGGCATGTGCCCTGACTGGGAATCAAACTGGCAACCCTTTGGTTCACAGGCCCATGCTCAATCTACTCATCTAGGGCCATAGACTTTGTTTTTTAAGCAAATTTTTACAAAAAGATTTATAGAATCTTTATAAAATTTTAGCAAGTTTGATCAAAATGTACAGTTCCCAATAGCCTCTCTCTTCCTACAGTTTCTTTTATTATTATCATTGGTGTGGTATATTTGTTATAATTGATGATCACATAATAATACATTATTATTAACTAAAGTCCAAACTTTACAGTAAGTTTTATTCTTTGTGTTGTACATTCTATGGGTTTTAACAAATGTATCACAATATGTGCCCATCACTACTGTGTCATATAGAACTCCCAATATTTTAAAGAAACTTCCATTTTTAGCAATTCATTCAGGAAGACCCCTTGAAAATTTGAAAACCTATAAAAATCCAATTTTGATTAGCTGAGGAAGAAATCAATGAGGTAATTACTTTGGTTGAAGATGAAACTACCCTTAATTCTTCCAGAATCACCAGGGTGTGCCTGGCTCAAACCTTTGCAGAAAATGGTCTGCTATGGACTGAGTTGTGCCCTCCCACCCAAATTAATCTGCTGAAAGCCTAATCTTAAATGTGGCCTTAAAAAAGGTAATTAGGATTAAATGAAATCATAAGGGTGGAGCCCTTATTTAGAAGTACTGGTATCCTTAAAAAAGAGAAGGGGATACCAAAGATCTCTATCTCTCTCACCATAGGGACACAGAGAAAAGGCCATAAGAGACTTACAGCCAAGATGGAGGCATAGGAAGATATGTTTTGCTTCTTCAAATAACCAAAACAAGGACAACAACAAATTTAAAAACAAAAAACAACCAGAATTGCCAGAAAATCAAACTGTATGGAAGTCTGACAGCCAAGGGGTTACAGAAGAAACATTCATACAGACTGGTAGGAGGGCAGAGATAGGCAGCCAGAGTGGACAGGACATGCAGCAAAGTGACAGACCAGGCTGGACAAGGTGGCAGCTGGCAAACTGCTCAGTCCCACATTTGCATGTGGATAAGCTGGGAGGAGGAACTGGGAAGCCAGACAGACAACACAAACCAGGATTCCAGCAGAGGAAACTAAAGCTTCAAAACCTCTGGCTATAAAAACCTGCAGGAATTTCAGCACTTGGAGAGACTCTCAGTCTCACAGGAGACTTCACTGGAGAGACCTATGAGGGTCCTAGAATATACACAAACCAATCTACCTTGGAATCAGCAGCAGAGGGCCCAATTTACTTGTGGGTAGTGGAGGAAGTGACTGAAAGCCAGACAAGAAGCAAGCAAGTGGCATTGTTCCCTCTCGGAACCTTCCCCTACATACAGCACCATAACACAGCAACATGGGTTGCTCACCCTGATGAGTACCTAAGCCTCCACTCCTTACTACATAACAAAGAAATATGGTCCAAATGAAAGAACAGATAAAAACTCCAGAAAAAGAACTAAGCGATGAAGAGATAGCCAATCTACCAGATGCAGAGTTCAGAACACCTGTAATCAGTATACTCACAGAAATGGGTGAGTACAGACACAAAATAGAGGGAAAAGTGGAGGTTATGCAAAGTGAAAAAAGGAAACTATACTGGGAATCAACAGTGAAGGAAAGGAAACCAGGACTCAAGTCAATTATATGGGGTATAAGAAAGAAATAAACATTCAACCAGAAATGAATGAAGAACCAAGAAGTCATAACAATGAGGAGAGGCTTAGGAACCTCCAGGAACACTTTAAATGTTCCAACATCCGAATTATATAGGGGTGCCAGAAGGAGAAGAGGAAGGGCAACAAATTGAAAACTTATTTGAAAAAATAATGACGGAGAACTTCCCCAATCTGGCAAACGAAATAGACTTCCAGGAAGTCCAAGAAGCTCAGAGAGTCCCAATGAAATTGGATCCAAGGAAGCACACACCAAGGCACATAATAATTAAGTTACCCAAGATAAAAGATAAGGAGAGAATTTCAAAAGCAGCAAGAGAAAAGGAGACAACCATTTACAAAAGAGTTCCCATAAGACTCTCAGCTGATTTCTCAAAAGAAACCTTATAGGCAAAAAGGGCTAGACAGAAGTATTCCAAATCATGAAAGGCAACAACCTACATCCAAGATTACTTTATCTAGCAAAGCTATCACTTAAAATGGAAGGGTAGATAAAATACTATCCGGATATGGTAAACTTAAAGGAGTTCATCATCACCAAGCCCTTATTATATGAAATACAAAATGGACTTATCTAAGAAAAAGAGGAAGATCCAAACTATGACAACAAACTCACAACTATCAACAACTGAACCTAAAAAAAAAAAAACTCAGCAAACAAGTAGAACAGGAACAGAATCACAGAAATGGAGGTCATATGGTGGGTTATCAGCAGGGAGGGGTAGGGGGGAAAATGGGTAAAAGGTACAGGGAATAAGAAGCATAATTGGTAGGTACAAAATAGGGTAGAGTTAAGAATAGTACAGGAAATGGAGAAGCCAAAGAACTTATATATGTATGACCCATGGACATGAAGTACGGGTTGGGGGAGTGTTGGTGGGAAGGTATGGGTGGAGGGAAGGGGAGAAAGGGGAGAAAAAAGGAATGGGACAACTGTAATATCACAATCAATAAAATATACCTTTAAAAAAGAGAGAAAATGCCAAATGAAAGCACAGCAAACAGGTGGCTGTCTACAAAACAAGAAGAAAGGCCTCACCAGAAACTAACCCTACTGATATCTTCATTTTGGACCTCTAGCCTTTAGAACTATGAGAATTTATGTTTCTGTTGTTTAAGCCAGTCTGTGATAGTCTGTCACAGCATCCAAGGCTGACTAAAACAGAGTCCTTCTTGGAAAAAACTACTAGCAAAAATTGGAGTGCTTGCACATTCTGTTTTGCTATTTAAATCAAGAGGAGACTCTTAGGTGAAGCCCTTAGCTAGTTGTTTCTGTGGTCAACATGGTGACTCTAAGGAGGAGCAGGCGGTACACCGGCCCTAGCCTGCACCAGGGCAGAGACACCCAGGCTGTCTTCTCTGCAGGCTGCCATTTCTGAAGAGGGACACATCAAGCACACTGTCAGGACAAATCCCCAGCAGCTAAGTAAATCACATAATAAGGCTGTCAGTCATTTTGACTGGATGACAGGAGGCCCCCAAAGTAAAACATTCATGAAATGTCACTGTGTCATTGCTTGATAACACCTATGGAGCCCTCTGCCAACTCTCCACCACCTCTTCTGGCACTCGCATCACCAACCCTGCTCCCATCCCAGTCGTGACTGCCTGGCACCACTCTTTTATAAATATATTGCCTCTGCACCTAAATCACAAGCAATAATCCTGGGTTACAACTTATCATCCCCACAGACACATCCTCACTGAAGCACCTCATGGTGTTGGTTATTTCCAAGGGACCATGTTCCCTTTCCTCTCCTGATTGTCACTGCAAGCAGGTTCTTTATGAAACCAAGAACCCAATTTGCAAACTCTCATGTGGAGTTCTATGGAGAGTCCAATGTGAAAGATAGTGCTCTATTTTTAAAGTGATAAAGACATTTGCCAGAGGAAACAGAGTGTGTTGTTTGGATTGGAAGCAGCATTATTGACTATTCCAAAGGGCGAAGTAAGTTTAACAATGAGATGAACTACTTGGAAGGGGATGTCAAGGTTGTTTACTCTAAGCAGTAGAAAGGAGATAAATTAGTATCATCTAAGCTGAAAGCTAGACTCTTCCAGCAGGTTCAGATACAGAGTTTATAAGAAATTGAAAATACATCCCACCCAGACAATTCTTGATTTATCTCATCCTTTCCTTGGGTATTAATAAGTCATTAAGTTTCTTTGAATCAAACAAGTCTCCTTGTTATGATATTCCCATAAAACTAACTCCCTATTGCTCTGAGAACTGTGAACAATGGCCCCAATACATGGAAGGTTGAATACACACTGATAAAAATCAGATTTTCTGTATGAGATGGATATTAAAAATACCAAACTTTTATGATTTTTGAATGTTAAACAGTGTCCATAAGGCCAGGGTGACCTTGCAGTGTATGATACAGTGAGAAGAAAGACAGAGCAAACATCCTCACATCTTACATATTTAATAATTTGCCTCTTCATCCTTCAGCCACTGTTGTCTTTTAATAGAGGCCACAGCTGTTTTTCATAAATATTTCTTAAAGCAGCCATTTTCCTGGGGCCTCATCAATCCACTGTCAACTTGCCTTCCCAAGCTTTATAAGAGGACCAGGCAAACCAAATTTCATTTTGTTTACCCCCTGACACCAAGTTAATCTAAATTCAAGAATAAAAGTGTTCATATTTGTCCTTGTACAGCAAGGATTACCACTATTGAAAGGGTTTTCTATGATCAGCTTGTCACTTTCTTTGCTGCTTAATCTCTTTCTTTCTCTTACTCAATGGCCTCCTCTTACTTTTTCTCCTACTGAAGAAACAGGAGGCTTTTGTTCAATCTCTCTCTCTCTTTCTCTTCCCATTTTAAAAAACTTAACAAAGTTAAAAGGCCAGCTCAGCCTGACCACCTGGACAGACAAGAGGTGCTGTCTGGCTGGCACCTTGCCAGCAGCCAGCTGTGACATTGTGCCCAGCCAGTTGTGTTAAGACTCTGTTCAAGGGATTATTCTGGCTCTGTTGGCAACCACCTCCTGTCCGGTATCCCAATGCCATTGTCTTCAACTTCCTTTTTTTAATGCTGTTTTGCAAATTATAAAGCACTGGAAGTCTGTTAATCACAGTTCACATCTCCTGTAAGGCCACACAGGAGAGGCAGAGCAGGGTGGGGAGGCCTGCTGGCAGGGCTGAATGTCTTGATGGTGGTCCTTTCACACCCCTAATGAGATCATTACCACTAACTAAATAGAAGCGGGCCTCATGACCCTCTGGGGACTCATGGGGGTTGTGTGGGACATGAATACCACCCCAAACTTCCATTCCACTGCTTTCTGGCACTGGAAGCTAAACCTGTTATCAAAAGGCCACTAAACTCTCATTTGGTTTCGGTCCCTGAGCCTCAGACACCTGAGTGACATCCCTCTTGGGCACCACCCTCAGCCCATCCCTGGGGTAGTCAGGAACTGGCTGGCCCAGGCTGTCTGCTAACTTGAGCACTTAGGAGGCTAACTTTAAGATGTCATGGTCCAGCCTCCCCACATCTCACAGAGCCTGGGGACATGCCCAGGTGATCTTCAGTCCCAAGCCTGGGCCCAACATTGTCTAGACAGTAAAGTTGAAGAGCCGGACAGGAGTGAGGACTTTGTTGTTCATAACACATTAACATCTTCAAGATGGTCCTGAGTCTCCTTGGCATAATTTGATGTGATGTATGGCTTTCACTATACCTGAACCAAGAGTGAATTTCTTCATTCACTGGTGGCCACTTGGACCCACCCTCAAAAGCAAAGGTAAAGTGTAAGTGTGTGTGAAAGTATGCATATGACTTTTTGTGTATGAATGTGTGCAAGCATGTGCATGTGTGGGTGTATAAGTGTAGATGTGTGAGCATGTGTGGCTGTGTGTTCTGAGTGTGCATGTTATGAATCATTGTTCTATAATAATTAAATGCAGTAATTCTGCCTGCCCAGTTGATAATGAAACATTCCAGTGTGATATGTTAGAGATTGTGATTTTCTATGGAAGGAAAGATGTGGTAATAAATTACTATTACCTATAAATTTCTTCTTTCATCCCTTCTCAAAAGAAATGGTGAAATGTCAAAATATTCCAAAGCAAATAAAAATTATAAAGCAGCTCTGATTGGCATGGCTCAGTGGATTGAGTGCCAGTCTGAACCAAAGGGTTGCTGGTTCAATTCCCAGTCAGGGCACATTCTTGTGTTGAGGGCCAGCACCCCAGTAAGGGGTGCACATAAAGCAACCACACATTGATGTTTCTCTCCCTCCTTTCCCCTCTGTCTAAAAATAAAAAAATAAAATATTTTTTAAAAATGTAAGTACACACAAAGAAATACTTTTACTTATTTGCATTATGTTTACAGTAATTTATTTATTCAGTAGATATCAAAATCAAATTATAATAGAATACAAAAATTCTATGTAATGTTCTTTTTTAATATAAATGTTCCTGTGGTATGTGTCTGTTTCTATTCTAATCATATGAAACAGCTCAATATACCATTTTAATAAATACGTTTTGATTTTCTCTTTCCTTTTGAAGACACCAGTATAGACCTATGGTGGTTCTAGGAGAACTCTAAAGAAATCTTGATTCTTGATCCCATGTTTTAATTGTCACTCCCATCAAGCAGAACACTAGGATGTTTAATGCTGCATTTAAACCTTGTTGATGGGACAGTAATAAGCAGGAAAACTGTACAATCAAGAGAAGAAAAGGAAAGGTGGGCATGAAGTAGGAGGGGAAGGCCCATAGATTTTTTTTTAAAAGCTCACAAATGCAGACGGAGCTTGTGGCATTTCCTGTAAGTGAATCTACCACAAATGAAGTACTGAGCCCAGATTGCCACAAAACTCTGGTGTTAAGTTTTGTTTAAAGCAGATTATTGACAATACTATTTTTAAAAATTAATATAAACAGGCACCTGTTTGATTTTTTTTCTTTTTCCTGCCAATTTGAAAGAGGCACCACCATTTTTACAGGTTTCTGTGTGGTGGGCTCATTCCTGGCTAAGTGCAACAGTCTTTGGGGTTTGTTTATTAATCTCTTTGGAGAAGTGACTGCAATGGGCAACTTCACCTAAAGCAGGCTGGAACATTTAGAAGGCTCAAAACTCGGAACCTGTAGAGAGCAAGACTAATAAAATGGCATTGGTCCAATCAAGGTAGCATAAAGTATATAAAACAAAGTGGAGCCATTCATGTCAACCAAAATGGCTGTCAGTCACCCATGACATTTTGGTTCAAGAGGGACACTACCTAACTCAGAGCTGGCATATCTATCAAGGAGACACACACAAGATATCTGCATGCATGGTCATAACAGCCATGTCTGCAGAGCAGGACCACCCATAGGCCTCTGGGCAAATTCCAAACTTGCCATCAGGGATGTGAAGACATTTATCAAAAACACCAAGAAGGGTGAAGTACACCACTTTCAAGGTATAACTGATAGAGGCTCCAGACCACTGCCGAGATAGCCAAGCTCCACACACACAGTGCTGCTCCACGCCACACTGATCTCCCTTGGCATAGGCCACCAAAGGCCAGATCCTTTGGACTGAGAAGTACAGTTGAGAACTTTGTCTGCTCTCCTGCCCATCCAATTCCAGAGATCCTTCTTTGCAAGATGCTGACAACTCCCTTGCCCACTGTACTGTCTCCTGGACCTGCACACTGAGTCTCTGGGACTAGGGCTCATTATCCGCCATTGAGTGTTTTGTGTGTGTGTTATATTTCTCTTAGATTGTTAGAGTGTGAGTAGGATATTAATGGATGTTGATGTTCTACTTTGAGTGAACCTGCATTCCATAAAAGCTGAGTGAATAGCATAGTTACTCTATGTGACTCTATTCCTTGGTGCTGGGCTGCTCAGCAAGCAGATAGCTGAGGAGTTCCCGTGCTGAGTTTAGGAAAGACTATACTACAAACATAAGACCCTCTCACACAAATAGCAGTGATCTCATGACTGCAGAGGGCAAATAATTTTGTTTTCTTTTTTAAAATATATTTTATTGATTATACCATTACAGTTGTTATATTCCACCCCCTTCATTCCCCTCCACACTGCACACCCCTCCTCCACCCTTCCCTCCCTTTAGTTTATGACCACGTGTCTCAAATTCTTTAGATTCTATTTTTCCCCTACTATTATTGCCCTCCCCCTATCTATTTTTTACCTACCGTCTATGGTACTTATTTTCTGTATCTTCTCCCCCCTTCTCCTCCTCCCACTCCCCTGTTGCTAAGCCTCCATGTGTTCTCCATTTCTATGGTTCCACTCCTGATCTAGCTGTCCTCTTGGTTTGCTTTTGTTTTAGGTGTGGTTGTTGATAACTGTGAGTTTGGTGTCCTTTCACTGTTCATATTTTTTATCTTCTTTTTCTTAGATAAGTCTCTTTAACATTTCATATAATAAGGGCTTGGTGATAATGAACTCCTTGAATTTGATCTTATCTGAGAAGCACTTTATCTGCCCTTCCATTCTAAATGAAAGTTTTGCAGGATAAAGCAATCTTGGCTGTAGGTCTTTGGATTTCATGAGTTGGAATACTTCTTTCCAGCCCCTTCTTGCCTGTAAAGTCTCTTTTGAGAAATCCGCTGACAGTCTGATGGGCACTCCTTTGTAGGTGACTGTCCCCTTATCTCTTGCCGCTTCTAAGATTCTCTCTTTCATTTTAATCTTGGCTAATGTAATGATGATGTGCCTTGGTGTGTTCCTTCTTGTGTTCAACTTTTTTGGGACTCTCCGAGCTTCCTGGATTTCCTGGAAGTCTATTTCCTTTGCCAGACTGGGGAAGTTCTCCTTTATTCTTTGTTCAAATAAGTTTTCCACTTATGGCTGTTTCTTTTTCCCTTTTGGTACCCCTATAATTCGGATGTTGGAACGTTTAAAGATGTCCTGGAGGTTTCTAAGCCTCTGCTCATTTTTTTGAATTCTCATTTCTTCATTCCTTTCTGGTTGGATGTTTCATTCTTCCTTCTGGTCCATTCCATTAATTTGAGTCCCAGTTTCCTTTCCATCACTATTGGTTTCCTGTGCATCTCCCTTCATTTCAATTAGTTTAGCCTTCATACGTTCCTCTAATTTGTGACTATAATCAACCAGTTCCGTGAGCATCCTGATCACCAGTGTTTTGACCTGTGCATCTGAGAGGTTCGCTATTTCTCGGTCACTTAGAGTTATCGGCCCTGGGGCTTTGAGTTCTTCTTGAGCCATATTTTGGACTGTTCATGCCTGTTAAGTGTGAGGAGCAGAGCCCTAGGTGTTCACCAGGGCTGGGCCACTCAGTTGCTGGGTTGTGACACTGTATGTGAGGGCGGGGCCAAAGGAAATTTTGGAGGCTTTTTCATTAGCGTGGAGTTTAGACACACCCAGGATGAAAAGAAAACATAATTTTCAGTTTTCTTTTCATCCTGGGTGTGTCTAAACTCCACGCTAATGAAAAAGCCTCCAAAATTTAATTTCTTTCATGATGCAAGATGGGTTAGAAATTTACAAATACAAATGAATAGGTTTTTAAACCTTATTATTTGTTGTTGTTCTATTACAATTGTCCCAGTTTTCCCTGTTGCTCTCCCCAGCCTCACACACCCCATTCCCACAGTCAATCCCTACCCTGTTGTCCGTGTTCATGGGTCATTATACTTGTTCTCAACTAGACACTCACCCTTCTTTTCTCCCTTATCCCTCTCCTCCTTCCTTGTGGTTGATGTCAGTCTGTCCCTTGTTTCCAAGCCTCTGGTTCTAATTTTTAGTTTTGCTAATTTTTTTGTTTTGTTCAGTAGATTCCTGCTATAGGTGAGATCATAGGGTATTTGTCTTTCACCACCTGGCTTATTTCACTTAGCATAATGCTCTCCAGTTCCATCCATGCTGTCAAGAAACACATTCCTCTCTCCTTTCCTCAAGGGACAGTACTCAGCAGTACTCAAGGCACCACCAGGAGGGCTAGTTAAGGCCCATCTGCCTGAGTGGATGCCTCCTTCTTTGTGCAGGTGAGAGCCTGATGGGAGCAAAGGGAAGCAGTCACAGAGGCATGTCTTCTATCTTGTGCTCTCCTTAGCCCTCCTGTAAATTTATTGCCATACATAGAATATGTTCATTCCATGTCTTCTGAGCATCTCATTGCCAACATTGGCTCTGCCTATGAGAGGGAGGTGAGTTGATGATGAAAAATGAAACAAAAAAGTAACAAACAAAAGTAACAAAGAACAAACAAATCAAAACAAAAACTCATAGATATAGATACAGACAACAGAATGGTGGTTACTAGAAAGGAAGAAGAGTGGGGGAGAACAAATTGGATATCAAATATGTAGTAATGGAAGGAAACTACACTTTTGGTAATGAGCACACCATAGAGTACACATATCAAATTATAATGTTGTACACCTGAAATCGATAAAATGTTATTAACCAATATTATCTCAATAAATTTAATTTTTAAAGATTTTATTTATTTTATTATTTTTAAAAGATTTTATTCAGAGGGGAGAGGGGAGAGAATCATAGGGGAAAGGGAATGGACTCACATGAACAAGTATAAAGGACACATGGACAATAACTAAGGGTGGGGGGTGGAAAGGGGAGGGAGGTGGGGAGCATGGGGTTGGGGGCGGGCAGGGTTGGGAATATAAGACAGAAACCTGTACTTGAACAAGAATTAAATAAAATTATATTAAAAAATAAAAAATTAAAGATTTTATTCATTTCTCTTTAGAGGGGAAGGGAAGGAGAGAGGGAGAGAAACATCAATGTATGGTTGCCTCTCATGAGTCCCCTGCTGGGAACTGGCCTGCAACTCAGGCATGTGCCCGGACCTGGAATCGAACTGCGATCCCTTAGTTTGCAGGCCCGCACTCAATCCACTGAGCTACACCAGCCAGGGATTTTTTTTAAATATTTTATTTATTTGTCTTTTAGAGGGGAAGGGAAGGAGAGAAGGAGAGAAACATCAATGTATGGTTGCCTCTCATGAGTCCCCTGCTGGGAACTGGCCTGCAACCCAAGCATGTGCCCTGACTGGGAATTGAACCGCGATCCTGTGGTTTGCAGGCCCATGCTCAATTCACTGAGCTACACCAGCCAGGGCCTAAATTTATTTTTTTAAAGAAAAAAAAAATTTTCTGGTTTGACTGCTCTGGACCAGATCATGTGAGAAAAGCAAAGAGCTGGTCCTTCCCACTCAGAACATTGGATGGTGGTTAACAGAACTGTTCTGCCTCCTGGCTGAGGAAAATTCTCCACTGCTGTTCACTTATTTACCTTCACAGCAAACCAACATGCTGCTCTGTTTTCACTTGGATGACCAAATTGGACATAACCTAAAACTTAAGCTCTTTCTTCCTCAAACTTGAACAAAAGGAGAGCTTTGCTCTCACAGCAAAGTGTTGATGGTGGCATGAACCATGAAATTGCTCTCGGTGCCTGTGCCTCCCTGCTTTGCTGTATCTTCCAGCAGAAAGTCGCATATACTTTAAACACTTATTTAATAAATAAATGTCAAGATTTTCATCAACCAAGAGTAGTTTTCCCCTGGCCCGTGACTTAGCAAAGTAGCATCACTCTTCAAAAAGCAATGACATTTTTAAAACATTAAGTTTGCTTGCTCTCCTTGCCTGAAAACCTTCAAGGAAACAGCTAAACCAGGACAAATAAGGAAAAGAATAGACATTTTTCATTAAATTCTTTCCAAGTTTTATCTCAGGCATAGGAATTTTCATGAAGTAGAAACACAATTCTCAGGTTCAGGGAGCTAGAATATAATTTTAGTTAGTCTTTTAAGAATGTACCTTTAACTATAATGAATGAGTTTATTATTTTATAATGTGCTCTGACTTAATCTTGTGCCAGGCTGCTTTTCGTTCATTTTTGCTGTAGCCACATTAGCCTTTCTGCTTTGTAAACACTCCAAGGCTGTTCTCACCCCAGTGCCTTTGCATTTGCTGATCCCTCTGCCTGGCTGTCTCTTCCCCAGGTCATTACATTGTGCCTCCTTCTCCCACTCAGATTGCAGGCCAGATGCCTTTTATTTGAAAAGGACTTTTTACTTCAGTGTCTTTGGTTATATTTTGCTTGTTTTTTTGTTGTTGTTGTTGTTGATTAGGTTCCTGTTAAAGGTGAGATCATATAGTATTTGTCTTTCATGGCCTGGCTTATTTCACTTAGCATAATGCTCTCCAGTTCCATCCATGTTGTCACAAAGGGTAGGAGCTTCTTTTCTCTTTCTGCTGCATAGTGACCAGAGGGGAGAGGGGAGGGAATTTCAGGGGGAAAGGGGAAGGGTTTGCAGGAACAAGTATGAAGGACACATGGACAAAAATAAGGGTGGGTGGAAACAAGAGGGAAGTGGGGAGGGCTTGTGGGGGTGGGCTGGGATGAGAGTAAAAGGCAGAAAACTGTACTTGAATAATGATTAAAATAAAAAAAAGAAAAGGACTTTTTACTATCTTAGCATAAGTAGTAAAAAATAATGAAGTCCAATGAAGTGGGCTTCATTGTCCTAGAGGTATTTTTTCCTTCTTTAAATTTGTTACAGCTGATTGTCTTTTTGTTCACTGTCTGTATTTGTGAGTACTTCATCTCTTAAACTCACAGAAAAAAAACAACAACAATAGCAAAAATTAATGGCACATAGTAGGTACTCAATAAATATTTGTTGGAGAATTAAGGAAAAGCCATTTGATGTTCTCAGGAGCCCATTTGGATACTTCTTGCTTCTTTTTCAAGATTATATTTTTGTTGTAGCATCAAGCAAATTGTTCCCCTGGGTTTGCCCCCATGGAGTCTGCCTATCTATGTATACATAGACCTTTAGTAACCAAATGTCTGTTGTGACCTTTACCCTCATTCTTATTATCCACGAAATTAAACCCACTTCAAATTGCTCCTACATGAAGAACCTATAAAAACAAGTGCTATAGGAGCTTTAAAGGGTCATTTAAAAAATTCATTCTACCAAGTTTTCCCTCATCTTCTTCAGTGTTCTTTTTGTACAAAAGTACCATATCCCATGCTAAAGTAGGCTTGTAAGGAAATAAAGCTCGTCAGGCCATTACAGATTTGGATCAACTGATTCTTTCCTCCACTGTGATTATGGTATTCATTTAAAAATGCAGTTAGATTCACTTCCATTTACATTTCATTTTAGGGCTTTTGCACACTGTTGCTTACTAATTTTTTCTGAGTATTAAAAATTAATATGGTTCAAAAGTCAAATGTATATCAAAAGGTATTCTAAGAAAACTGATACTTCCACCTCCCATGGCATCCACTCCATTCTCATCTCCATCCTCCCCCACCCCTACCGTTTCCTCTCCTCCCCCACCCCTCCTACTCCAGTCTGTCCCCACTGTCTCTTCCACCATGTTACAACTCATTCCTATATGTAACGAATCTTGTTAGCTTCTCGTTTATTCTCCCTGTATTTGTTTCTAAAACAAAATTGCAAATAAATGCATATTTTCTTATTTTTCACTCTTTCACCAAATGAGGCAGAGTATAGATACTCTCTTCTGTACTTCCTTTATTCACTGAACAGCATATCCTGGAAATCATTCCATAGCAGTTCTCACTTATCTTTCTCAATGTTTTTTACAGCTGCCTAGTACTCCACTGCATAGATGAACTATAGTTTATTCAAATACTCTCTTATAATTGAACTTCTAAATAGCTTTTGATTATTATTATTTTGCTATTATAATAATGCTGCGATGAATAACCTTCTGTACATGTATTTTTGGAATGTTAAAAATATGTGTTTAGAGTAAATTCCTAGAATTGGTATTTATTAGTCAACAAGTGCCTAAGTAGTTTTGTTAGCTTTGCCAAGTCAGATTGTCACCAGTGTGTGTGAGAACATCTATTTCCCCCACAGCCTCATTAACAGGGTGCATTGTGGAGTTTTTGTAATGATTTTCACTCTCAGATAAGAAATAATGTTTCAGAGTAATTTTTCCAGCCCACAGATTTTATTCAAATTTCATAAATTGTCCTACTTGTCCTCTGTAGTAAGAATTTTTCAGGGCCAGGATCCAATCAAAACTACCTGTTGTATTTCAATTGTCATGCCTATTTAGTCTTTCTTCACCTGGATCATTCTTAGTCTTTGCCCTCTCGATTTTGACATTTTGAAGAGATGGGACCAGTTATTTTTTAAAATGACCCTTATTTGAGTTTGTCTGACACTTCATTAGATTCAAGTTATACATAGGTGGCAGAAACACCCCAGAAGTAACACTGTGCTCTTCTCATTGATTTTACTGGTGGCAGGCGATCATGATTTGTTTCCCTATTGGTGATACAAACTTCGATCACCAAGTCCTGGATATGTCCTACAAGTTTATCTGCTGTAAAGTTACTATTTCCCTCTTTATAGTAAATAAGTGAACTGTGCAGAGATTATCTGAAGCTATGTGAATGTCCTGTTCCTTATAGTACATTTATGGCTCTTGCCTGAATCAAATTACTATAATGATTGCCAGATAGTAATTTTTAATCTCTATCCTTTCTTCTGTATTTATTAGTTAACATTTTACTGAAAGGGGTTTTTGTTCTTCCTTTTTAATTTACTCCTATCAATATGGATTCATGGATTCTGATTTTATTCAATGAGGTACAATTCACTACTATCATTATTTATTTTGATGCTCAGATTGTTCCAGATTTGTCCAGTGGGAGCACCTTAAAGCTGCTTTCTGTGCCTGTTATTCTTTGAGCATGTTCTTATTCCTGGCGCAAGATGGTCCAGGCTTACTCTCGCAGCTGTGGCCAGGGAGACTCAGCCATTTTGATAAGGACCCCTGATTCTTTTTAGCAAGGAGTAGTATTAGAACCCAAGGTTGGAAGCTAGGTGTGCTCATTGCCACTGAGGTGTCATTGTTCATGTCCTTTCAGTGGACATACTAGGGAAAATAAGCATTTCATATTATTCTTGCCTTTTACCATTTTGTATCTGTAGCTCCTTTCTCACCATGAGAAATCTGGTTCCCAATAAAATTAATGTATTTACTCCTTTGCTCAATTCTACACTATCACTATTAACAATAAACCTTCTAACCTATTAAGTCAAAGTTAACCTTCTTTGCAGGGTTTTTGTTTTTTTTTTGGTCCTTTTATCTTTAGACAAAGTGAAAGCACTGTAGCTAAAAATTACTTGAATACTTTCTTTTTTTAAATATAGTTTATTGATTATACCATTACAGTTGTTCTATTCCCCCCTTCATTCCCCTCTACCCACACACTCCCTCCCCCACCCTTCTCCCCCCTTAGTTTATAACCACGTGTCTCAACTTCTTTAGATTCTATATTTCCCCCGCTATTCTTGCCCTCCCCCTATCTATTTTCTACCTACCATCTATGCTATTTTCTGTGCCTTCTCCCCCCTTCTCCTCCTCCCACCCCCCTGTTTCTAATCCTCCATGTGTTCTTCATTTCTATGGTTCCACTCCTGATCTAGCTGTCCTCTTGGTTTGCTTTTGTTTTAGGTGTGGTTGTTAATAACTGTGTGTTTGCTGTCCTTTCACTGTTGATATTTTTCATCATCTCTTTCTTATATAAGTCCCTTTAGCATTTCATATAATAAGGGCTTGGTGATGATGAACTCCTTGAACTTGACTTTCCTACTTTTCTTTAATATGATTGCCACCCATTTGGTATATAGTTAAGTTTATCTGTTTCTGTTTGTTTCCAATTTTGAAGTTAAAAAATCCTTGTTGATTCAACTTTTGGCATTTTAATTATGATGTGTTTTGATGTTAACCTCTTTGCATTCATCCTATTTGGGGCTATCTACACTCCCTGGAACTGAATATTTGTTTCCTTTATCAGGTTGGGGGTGTTTTCAGCCATTATTTCTGTAAATGGAATTTTTGTCCCTTTCTCTCTCTCTTCACTTTCTGGAATCACTATTATTCAAATATCTGTATGCTTGATATTGTCCCAGAGGTCCCTTAAACTACCTTATTTTTTCATTCTTTTTTTTTGCTTTTCCAAATGGTATTTTTTTCCACTACCTTGTCTTTCAAATCACCGATTGGATTTTCTGCTTCATCTAATTTGTTATTGAGTGCATTGAATGTATTTTTCATTTCAGTTATTGTACTCTTTGCTTCTGATTTGTTCTTTTTATGTTTTCTATTTCCTCTGTTATATTTCTTATCTCTTTGTTGAAGTCCTCACTGAGGTCATTGAACATCCTTATAACCAGTGTTCTGAACTCTTTATTTGATAGATTGTTTATCTCTATTTCATTTAGTTCTTTGTCTAAGGTTTTTCCTAGTCCCTCATTTAGGACAGTGTTCCTCTGTCTCTTCGTTTTGGCTATCTCTCTATGTTTATTTCTAGAAATTGGGAGAAACCGCAACCTCTCTTGGTCTTGAAGGAGTGGCTTTGTGTAGCAGCTACTCTTTTGTAGATTACATATGCTGGTGTCTTTGGCTGGCCAGCTGGAGTTGGAGCATGTGTGGGCCATAGGAAGTCTGGGGTGGAGGGGGAAGCTGTCTCAGAATAATTTCAATTTGTATTTCTCTAATATCAACAAGGCTAAACACCTTTTCATATATTTAAGGGCCATTTTATGTCTCCTTGTTGTAAATTGTGTGTTCATGTCTTTTGTCTATTTTTATATACAATTTTTGCTCTATTTTCCTTTAGGTGTTAAGAAATCACCCTATACTGGAGATATTAACCTTTCATCTATAGTATATGTTGAAAATATTTTCTCCCAGTGCAATATTATGTCAGACAAACTTCAAATTTTCTTTTATGTAGTCACATGTATCAATATTCTTCTACTACCACCTCTGGATTTTGGGGCATAGTTACAGAGTTTTTCCTTGACTCCAGGTTATACAGGAATTCACTGCATTTTCTCCAAATGCTTGTATAGCTTTTTTTTTTTTACATTCAGGTATCTAATTCCTCTGGATATTATTCTTGTGGATCTAATTTTATTTTTCTAAACTATTCAGTTGTCAAAGCATCACTGATTAAAATTTTCATTCTTTAAAAAGGTCCTTGGGAGTGAGGAGGTGTAAGGAAAGGAAGGAAGGAAGGAAGGAAGGAAGGAAGGAGCAGGAAGGCAAGACTACTTCTTTCTCTTCAATATTTCTCAGCTCAAACAAGTCCTGAATGATGAGCACATGCATCAAAGGTGTGCTTGACCCTCAAAGAGCCTGTGAACTCTGCCTGTACCACAGGGCAGCTGTTCCTACTCAAGCCAGAGCTTGTGTCCAGGACTGCTGGCTAAAATCCAAGTTCAGATGACCAGTTGTTCATGGGGAAGGGATGTCTAGGTCAGTGGTTCTGATATGACAATTGTTTCCTGCAGTGTCTATGTAGCATCCAGTTGGTCATAGCCAGCATTTCTAATTTTCTGGCCCCAGCTGATCTCTACAGTTTTACCTACACCATTGTACTGGTCAGAAAAAGCACATGGGTCCCCAGGCTCTGGGCTAGAGGGCTGTGTACACAGAGACGTCGCCTACGAAGATATCTGTAACAGGAAACCTTCATTTCTGCAGGCATTGGGTCTCCCCATGCTTTTCGGTGTGTCACATCACTCTGACCCATTAGGCCTGGAAGTCTACAGAAACTTGGACAATGGAGGCTTCTTGACATATTATGATTTGGGGTTCATTTTATTACCTGGATTGCTCTCATAGGTCAGAATCTTATTTTCAGGGTTTCCTCCAAACTAAACTCATCCAGAACAATAAAAGTACTGAAAGTATCTAAACTTCCCTCAAGACTCAGCCTGGGTACACACTGTAGGCACTGCCTCTTTCACCTTCCCAGAACCCTATGAGGTTTGCTTTATCATTATTATATTTACTTTGCAGGTGAAAAAACTGAGGCTTGGATAGGTTGCATTGCTTTCTGAGTTTATCCAGTTGATGGTAACATCAGTAGTAGAACAGAATTTGAACGTAGCACTCTCCTCCCTGGTCAGACAAGTTTCTCATTGACCATGTTTAATAAGTAAAAAAAAATATCTGATGAGTTTGAGATGATGAATTTTCATTTGCTAATTTCACTACTTGCAGGAAGTCATTTGTGTTCCTGCCAATTCACACCCCAGCTCTGGGTTGTTATGAACAAACCCAGGCTCATCCAGCAGGAGAATCTGAAAAAAATCAACAGGTTGAACTATCTGCATAACATCTTCAAAAGTAACTGTTATGTGCTTTCCACAGGTAATAAAATATCAAGTAGAAAAAATGATTTTTCTAAGTAGATCAGGTAACAGTTATAAATTTAAAATGCAAATGGTGTGACCTAGCAACACTTAAAAAGTCCTGGTCCTGACTGGTATGGCTCAGTGAGTTGGGCATCATCCCACAAATTGGAAATGTCATCAGTTTGATTCCTGTTCAGGCCACATGCCTAGCTTGTGGACTAAGTCCTTGGTTGGGGGCATGCAAGAGGCATCAGATGGACGTTTCTCTTGCACATAGATGCTTCTTTCCCTCTCTTTCTCCCTCCCTTCCTCTCTAAAAATAAATAATTTAAAAAATCCTACAGTATGGCTAACATTAAATACAAAATGTCCTTCCATCTCTGGCATTAATTTGCCAGTCACATTGTCATTTAAAAGTAGTCATTTTGAAAGCAGTAATTCATTCTCTACAGTCCTTCCTTAACACAATTTCAGCCTGCAATTTAGATGATAGGAAAATTACCACCTCAATTCATTATAGTATGTGATATAAATGTTACTGCAATTAAGCCTGTTAGGTACAAAAACACATAGAAACACACATAAAACACAAAGACCCAAATAAACCTGGTCCATGATTTAGTCTAAGTAACCATTTCCTATAAACCAAGAGGCTTTTGAATAAAAACTGCAGTGGAATGAGAGCAAGTGCAAGATAATCTGAGAAGGTCTGAGTTTTACCTTTACTGATTAGCATATTAGTGTACTGGACTGACTTTGTGAGGGTTACTAGCCAGCTGTTGAAGCTAGAATTGCAGAGTGATCCAACATACCTTCTCATTTAACCCCAAAGCCTACTGGACACTGGGACTTGAACTTAGATCTCTTGATTCTGCACCATCATTTACACCCCCACAGCTACTTTTTTGGATCAGTGCACCACATTTTGTTCTAGATTATCGTGGTCACTCTCTAACAATCCTTTTTGCCAATGACATATTTGCTTCCTATTTGTATTTAACACTTTTGTTCAAATGATGGCTCTCAATTACAAATCTTGTTGGGTTATTCTCTGGCTCAAACTCTTTGATGGCTCCCCTGACAACTGTCCCAAGCCAGAATGTCATTCTTTGTCAGGAATACCACTCCCCAACTCACCTCCCACCTAAACTTTTCCACTTGGACATTCCTTGTTATCCTTTATCAATTGGTTCAGAAACCCTTTTCTGGGACGCCTGTCCCACTAATCCCCTCCAATGGAGTAAATCTCTCTCACTCTCTGTGTTCCTTCTATATCTTCTGTTTATGTTCATTGTGGTTAATGTAAGTGTATTCACAACTGGATACTTCTTGAGGGCAAGTGTTGTTATGAAAGAATCAGTACTGCTCCATTTCAGGATATTCTTGGTATGTTGAAAATTAAAAAAAAAGAATGTCAGTAAAAGGTTACAAAAATATTTTAGTTGTTGTATAATGAATGTCTTCTTTTAATCTCATTGCATTAATTCTGTGATTATGAGTACGGCCCCACTGGAGAGGCTAAATCTAAAAGCCTTCGAAATGGAAATTTAGGACAAACGGTTCTTCAGCTACCTATTCTGACCTCTCAGACACCATAGGCTCTATTCTTTATCCTCTGTGGAGATCTCCCTCCCTGGAACATTAGAAACAATCAATAAATGTAAGTTAAATTGAATATGACAGAGCAAAGCTTCTTTCAAATTGTATTTAATAAAAAGGATCTATTCTTTTCATATGTATTTTTCAGTATTTTTAACTACAGCTTCTTTCTCAACAAATTAGACACAGCAAGCTGATACAATAAATGAATATAAAGGTATAAAATGGCTCAAAGACTATAGAAAGTTTTTCTCTTGTGCACAAAATCTGAAAAAATGATTCTAGAGCCCAGGACCCTTTCATTCCTTGGCTCTGCTATCTTCCTCATAAGGCTTCCAAAGTTATCTGCATCAAGTTAGGAAAAAAGGGGACAGAGCATGGCTGTTTACAAGTGAGGGGTTTCCAGTCATTTGTGTACATGTACCTGCAAGAGTGTTGGAAAATGTTATAGAATTGTGCCCAAGGAGAGGAGAAGACTGGCTTGATGAGCTTGGAGTCAGCCTCACTAATGTTTTTACATAAAATTTGTACTGTTAGAACAAAAGGCAATTGTAAGTCTTAAAAAAGAAAATAAAAACAGTAATACCTATAATTTTCTGAGTTTATTAGATACCAAGTGTTAGTTTCTACATACATTTTTATTCTTGAATAACCTGTGAGGTAGATATTATTATCTCTTTCTTGAAGGTGAAAAACACTGAAGCACAGAGTAAGACAGTAATTTTACCAAGGTCACACAAAAGAGTAGGAATCAAATTTCTAAGTTTGGTCAAGGGTTTTTCTTTCTTATCATATAGTGTTTCCTAAAAGATTAGCCTTCAAATGGATGAGAAGTTTTAATATATACCAGAGTAAATTTCAGAGAGCAATAACATGTAACTTGTCAGATAGGAAAAAAATTTTGGGAAGACATTCACTGAACCTTACTACTTTACAGGTGAGAAAATTATGGTTGAGAGAGGACATACAGCTAATTAGTGTCAGAACCACATCTGACAACCATAACTCCTGACTCCCAGGCTTTTCAAGCCCAATGTCTTGTCCAAAGGAGCTGTGAGACCAATAGACTAAGCAATAATTTTATTGTTCAAAGTGATTTTCAGCAATGATTTTTGATTGGAAGATATATATCCATGTTAGGCACTAAACAGGTTGCCTTATTTTGTATTGTTCCATGGTGGATCTTAATAGAACCTACTTTTAAGAAACTTCTAGAATGGCTAAGAAAAGATGATGTAGAATGGCTCACATTCTCAGGATCCCTAATTACACATTTATTTGACTATGAGAGACCCAGAATCTCAGCTTTCCAATATGGTAATGAGCTTGAATTTTCTTGTTTGAGTTTAGGAAGACATCAGTCTTAACCTTCAAAGGGACATGGTAGCATGATTCACTAGGTGTCCTTCAGTTTTCTAGGCCTGAACATCAGAGACCGGGAATTTTCTATACTTTGCTGCTTCTTACCACTCACCTCAATCCTCCAGCAAAACACCGAATATGAAATACTTCATAAAGCTGACTGAGTTTGAGAAGAGGTGACAGAAATGCCTGTGGCATATCCCAAGTAAATTAGAACTTTCTTCATAAGTCCAAGGGTCTAAATTTTTTCAGTGTCTGTACCCAAACATATACAATTCTTACTCTTTTGGTATGGATGAAATTGTCTCTCCAGACCTCAATTTACCTGTAATGCAATCAGATCTGCTTTATAGTGTTTGCAAAAATAATAGCTAGTTTATTTGTCTTTTGCTAGCTGGAGCCTGTCTTTGAGCTTTACTATTTTTTCAGCCTGATTTATAAAGAAACAAATTTTTATTGTGGCCAAGTGTGAAAGTTTAACACATTTCTCTCTGTATTCGACATGTTATATAAATATAACATATTTAAATTTGAAAAATGGCAACAAAGAAAAAATAGTGGCAATAGGACAGGATTCTATTCCACCTTTGTGTCCTGGCTTGTTCTCTTCTCCAAATCTAAGAACCACTTTTGACCTGACATAGATTTCCAAAGCTGTAAGAAATACTTTGGAAATTCCAAAAATTAGTCCTGACTACCTGGTTTTCAATTAGTTTATGGGAACTGAGCTAGTCTGGACTCTGTTCAGATTTGTAAACCTTCCACTGTGAATGGCAGCACAGCGCACTGCTGAAATGACAACCAGCTGAGGTTTATTAGCAAGGAAAGGTTTTCCAAGTGAATATACGGTGTGAAAAGGCCCATTTTTGATAGTGAATGTGCCTTTCTGAGCCTTTAATCCCGTGTTTAATGGGGCACAAAATTCAGGCGCTCAGATTTAGCAGGGGTGCTGGCCAGAATAAGCAAAAGAGCAGCAAAATGAATGGAGTGGTATAGGACTTCCAACTTTGACTCAACAGCATCAAGAAAATCCTCACATGGAATGTACGGCTTTAAGTGCATATATTTCTTGTGACTGGAACATTGTGAGAAATTGTCCTGACTTGGCTAAGTATCTTGCTGACATGGAAGAATGTTAAAAAATGAACGAGGAACTACCTGATTCCAGTTGTTGAAAGAGCTGCCACTTTCCAAAGCCACCAGCTGAAAGTCAACATGCACTTTCAGCAGGACCTAAGTGCAGACAAAGCACCAGTGCCAGAGCTACAAAAGCCTGTGCTCCCTCCACCTTTATCTGACAGCCCCTTTATGTGAATTTAGCAGGTGAAATGTCATCCAGCTAAAACTCTCTTGTGCAATACAACATATTCCTGATTAAACAAACTGAAACGCTATTCATTTTGAAAAGGTTCACTGATAATAGTTTGAATACGTGATTTTTAATAAACTATTCAAAATAATTCATAAATCATTAACAAAAATTTTCAGAGAAATATAAAATGACTAGTTTCCTATTTTTAATTCCTGTTTCTATTTTGATTCTTTCCTCTTTTTGTTATTGTTTCTCTTACAACTTAAGATGCTCTTTCTTTCTTTCTCTTTTTTATTTATAAACAACAAACATTTATTTCTCACAGTTTAGGAGGCTAGGAGTTCCAAGGTCAAGGCACCAGCATAGTCATAATCTGGTGAGGGCCCTTTACCTAGTTCATAGCCAGTGCCTTCTAGCTATGTCTTCACTTACTTCCTTATTTTCTAATGACTGTATTGAAGATCAAAATTTCTTTACTATAACTTTAGCTCTTAAAACTTTTTCAGTGTAACTTCAACTCTGCCACACATATTTTGACCTGTAGTGTTTTTGTTATTCAGGTCTAAATTTTTTTGAAATATTTGGTATTATTTCTTCTTTAACCCAGTAATTTTTCAGATGGATGTTTTTAGCTTCTAAAAGGTTTTAGCTGTCTTTTTAGTTTTAAGTTTTAATTTCTAATTGAGTTTCATTTTAGTGAGTGAACAGGCTTCTAATCTATCAATTCTTTAAAGTTTGTTGAAAATTTCTTCATTTAAATATGTATGTTTTAAAAAAGGAAATGTATTTTCTAGAGGGTTGAGAT
The DNA here is from genome assembly GCF_014824575.4 of Sturnira hondurensis. Classification (NCBI taxonomy): domain Eukaryota; kingdom Metazoa; phylum Chordata; class Mammalia; order Chiroptera; family Phyllostomidae; genus Sturnira; species Sturnira hondurensis. Next base: position 3,933,360 of record NW_028081875.1, read on the forward strand.
GTCTTTGTACATGTCTTAGATCAAGTGTATTTGCATTGCTTATTTGAGTTATCCTAAACAATTTTCAGTTTTCTTTAATCTCTCTGTTTCTGAAAGTTAGGATACAATCCCCTACTAAGCTTATAAGTTTATTTATCTGTGGTTCCTGGTTAACCTTTGCTTTATATAATTCAAGGTGAAATTGTTAGGTTTATGAATATTTTATCATACTTATGAATATTTTCTTTTTAAAAACCTTTCATTTCTATCTTTTCCCATATTAATATTTTTTCACAAAATTCTATTTTTGTCTGCTATGAATATAACTACCAGCTCTCTTTGGCTTAGTATTTACCTGGGATATCTTTTCCCAGACCTTTATTTGCAAACTTTCTGTGTCTTTTTGTAGCAGTTTGTGAGAAATCTTGTACTAATTTGTTGTACACAAAAACACAAAAGAGCTTTAAGATCACCCAGTAATAAGTTTGGTGTAAGGCTCAGAGTGTTAAAAAACTAGTTCTTCGCCCTGGCTGGTGTAGTTCAGTGGATTGAGCGTGGTCCTGTGAACCAAAGAATCATGGTTCGATTCCCAGTCAGGGCCCATGCCTGGGTTGCAGGCCAGTTCCCAGCAGGGGACACATGAGAGGCAACCATACACTGATATTTCTCTCCCTCTTTCTTTCCCTTCCCCTCTACAGATAAATAAATAAAATCTTTAAAAGAACTAGGTTCTTCAAATACTTAAAATAATTTGAAAATATATAGGAACTGCAGAAACAAAATTAGTTTCCTTATTTGTCCATCTGTACTTGGGAGTTTTCGAAACCTGGAGCTGCTGGCTTATTTGTTTTCTTATCTTTCAGGGAAATCTTGGACGACAGCTCTGCAACATGAAGTCTTGAAGATCATTTCCCCAATAGGAAGGCAATAATAGTGTAACAGCTCTCCATGCCCTTCAGGGAGTGTTATGTTTAGAAGAGAAAAAAACATTCCTAAAAGCATTTGTGAGAGATGACTGAGTGTTTTTATCATCAGTGATAGGGACTTTTCCCCCATAAATATTTGGCATTCAATAACACAATCTCCTTTCCCAGCTACATGCAAGCGTCCTTCAAAGCCACTCTCCCTCAACCATGTGACCATTCAGCAGAGAAAATCAGCCCGTTTACATAACAGCTGTTAGTGGGAACGTTGACATATTACTTCAGGGCCTTTCGCCTATAATGGGTTTTTCAAATGTGTTGCCATGTTCAGTTGATTAGTTGTGGGTGATCTGAAATGTCAAACTATTAGCCTTGACAACTACTGCCAAGGTTACTATCTTCGGAAAATATCTTTTTAATAATATAACTGTTTGTAAGTGGGAAAGGTGATGCTCAAAATACAAAGTAACAATAAGTGTGGATTACTGAACCAATGATGGCTTCAGTTTTTCACTCTCCTTGGTGATGCGTGGTTTGGTTTTTTTTTGTTTTTTTTTTTTTAGTGAACAAGCAGCAGCAATACACCTCTAGGCTTCCATGAGCTAAACAGATGTGGATTTCAGGACTGGAAATAGAACAGAGGGAAGAATGACAGAAACAAAGATATTGAATTGCAGGGCTCTACCATCTCCTGTGAGTGAGATGTCATCAAGTCACTTCAATGCCTGCCCACAAATATGGTTCTGACATAGAGGAGGTTTTAAAATCCAGATTTCCACATTTCAGTCATAAAGATGTGCTGGCAGTCAGAGAACATGTAAGGGAGTCAGTAGAGTTTTAGCCCCTCCTTCTTTATTTCATTCTTTATGCTCACTTGTGTCACCCCCACCAGGGGCACCTGGTATTTTTACCAATGTCTTCTAATTAGTGATATTTCTAATTACAGTCAACTCTTCCCTGGTTCTTTCCTCCACACATAAATTAAACTACCATCACATTTGCCTTGCCTACATGACAGTTATTTCCAATAACTGAATATTACACTGTAACATCGAGGTAGTCTGACACTCTACAAGATGTGCAATGTAGGGTCATTCTGTCAAAAAGACGCCAGCCACTCTCAATGTATTTTTTTTCTCTTGAGAAAGATATTTCCATTATAATCCAGGTTTCCTAGTAATTACACCTTAGCCCAGGGATTGTGTGTGTGTGTGTGTGTGTGTGTGTGTGTGGCTGGAAAATGCTGGTAAAATAAGCCAGCAAACACCTATTGTTTTGAGAGTGACATTGACACTTACCCAATAAAAAAATTAAAGAATGACCAATGAAAGCAGCTACCAGCACCACTAGAAGTTCAGAGGCCAAGGTGGGTCTGACCCACATAATCAAAGTTTTAACAAAAGGAAAAAAAATACATATCATGATGTTTTCACAAGAATTGAGAAGCTGTGATGTTTTATTTTTCTTACTTTTCACAACAAAATTGTTTGACTTCTTCCATGGGAGCTGTGTTATTCAGTGGATTCATAGGAAGGGGTTTGCACAAGGAGAGAGAATTAAAGGGACATTTATAATGTATAAAAATACAACAAACAATGCATGTAACCTGCATTATTTTAGAGCAAAAGCTCTAAAACTACAATACCTTAATCCCAACTTAGATTAGTAGTAGAGATTTTAGGCACTATGTCAGGCTGGTGAGGAAGAAGATACTGGGGCAGGAGGTCATTTGCTATTACAGTTTAAAGAACCCTAAGGAAGGCTGCCAGCTCTTCAAGGAAGGCTGGAACTGCAAAAGCACTTGACAACAAGTGCAGGGAAACTGTCTTTCAAATGCATCCCCACCCCCACCTCCATCTCCAGAATACCTGGAGATGCAGAAAATTGATGACAATAAAAAATTGTTCTGTAAGATATATGCAAATTTCAGATGCGGTTTATTCAATCAACCCAACATAAATTGTCGATTTAAAAAATTTGATCAATACAGATTCTGAAATGTGTTACAAATTTTAGTTAAAACTGCTACATGAACAAAACTTGAGGAAATATTGAGTTACACTGAATAAAATCTAAAGATCACCAAAAATATTGTGTCAGGGGAGTTATAATTTTAAACATGTATTTTTGTTACCTGTTTCTTAAGCACAGATCTCAACCTCTTTTTATTAGGAACACCCTCAGAATAATATTTTAAATGCATAAAATAAAATATGGAGAATTATAAACAGAAACAACACCTGATACACAGTTATCAAAATATTTTAAAACAAATATGTAACATAGAAATATGCATATGTCTTTATTAGGGTATTAAGTGACAGGATCTAGTGGTGAGTTTAGTAATCCCTATGACTTTGACAGAGTTTGATACTTCTGTAACAACTGTAACATGATTTGAATATAGCTTATTTCTACTGATGACAAAGTCACAGGTACTTTAGATACTATTGTGGTTTGTTGATTATATTCACAATTAAAGTAAATACCAAGTTTCACTTAGAGGCCAGTAAAAATGATACAATTATTTTCTCACTCAAGTTCACAGACCCTCTGAATACCAACAACAGATATTTTGGAGGTCCATAGACTCCAGATAGAGAACCAATATCATTTTTATAAGCCAGCATTTTCTGTGTTAAGGCACTGCCTGCCTTCTTGTTCTACAACACAGGCCCAAATCCCTCTCACTAAAGCCCATGGAGGCTATTGTGGAAACACTGACCTTCCTATAATGGGCAATGCTGTCTGATCAGAGGCTGAGATACTTCTCTATGTCATAGCACTCTTACCAACTGGAACTCTCTGAAAAGTTTGATCATTTCACCATGGCAACAGAGTAAAAAACCACTATTCACATATATAATTGCTTCTGGAATAACTGTTGAGCCTGGAAATTTCATAATTTCCCAGCTCTTGATAGAAACTTTGACAAAAGTCTTCTTTACTTCTTGACTGGTGAGTTTCTGAAAAAGAAAGAATATTTTCTTCTCAAAAGTTTATTTTACTCAAAAATTCTTTTAATTAATGTCAGTAAGAAAATAATGAAATTGGACTGTCTTGAGAGGCAATGTAACATGGTAGGTATCTTTGGGGTCAAACATATCTGGGTTCAAATTTAATCTCACCATGTTTCAGTTCCCATAGAAATAGTATTAAATGATAGCACATATTGCATAGCAGCATTGTGAGGACAAAATGAAGCAGTCAGATGTATGCAAACACTTAGAACAGTGCTTTAAACCTAGCGGTCAGCCAAGCAAATGCTGTCTTACTCTTTCTAAATACAAACACTCCTGTCATCTCTCTTTTTTGGAATTCAGCTCCTTCTAAGAATGGTACAGTGTCAATTTTCTCACCAGAAAAATGCTGTGCTCTTTTCTTGAGATTTATTATAAAAATGTTTGTTTGAAAAACATATTTTTATAGCACACACCAATTTCCCAGCATGGAATAAATGCTAAGTTTCTGGGACAGAATAAATATTCCAAATATATAGAGGAGGAAGGAATCAGAGCAAGAAACTGCTAAAGAACAAATATATTCTATTGATATCCAAAAAACAAATCACAAGGAGATAAATTGGGGTTTCCACCACCAAATGAAAATGTAATTATTCAGCTTCAGCACTTCATGTGAACAGTGCTATTGATTCAAATAACAAAGAGTGCTATATGAATTTCTGTGCTTTCCTCCTTTTTATTTTTAGTCTCATAAAATAGATTCCTTTAAATATTGCTTCATATCTATAAGAGCAGTCACTTTAAATGCATACCACTAAGTTAATTTTTTTTTAGATTCAGGTTTGCTACCTATTTTAGCCAATGATTAAAATATAACCTAAAAGGATGGATGCTGGTAAAAGAGCAAAAGTAGGAGGAGCTGGTCTTGCTGTTTCTCAGATTGCTTTAGGAAATTTGGGTCAAATGGTAAGAATTTAAATGTAAAATTATCATGTGTAAAATGAGCAACAAAAAACAACCTCCTTCAAAAAGGATGTTTTTTTCCTCCTATGGTATTTAAGTATCAAACATCTTTAAATAAATTATAATTATAACAACCATTTATTGAACATTTACTTATGATGGAGGATGCCCTCATAAAAAACAAAATTTATTATAAAAAATTGTGTATTTATTCTTACGTGTTTAAGCTTTAGTCACTATCAAAGTACTCTCCATTTGATGCAATACACCTATCCAGACATTTTTTTCACTGCTCAAAACAGTGTTTGATCTCATCAATTTTGATGTCTTTTAGTGCTTCTGCCATTTTTTGTTTCACCTGTCCCACATCCACAAAATGTTTCTCTTTGAGGTCTTTTTCAAGACAGGGGGGGAAGAAAGAACTGCTGGGGGCAAAAGTGGGTGAATAGGGAGGGTGGGCATGGGGGTCATACTGTTTTTACTCCAAAACTGCTGACACACAGAGCAGTGTTGGCAGGTGGGCTCGTAAATCACTCATCATGAAATGGGCAAATGCATTGAAATAGTACGGTCAAGGAACATGCATAAAGGACCCATGGGCATGGACAACAGGGTGGAGATTGACTGTGGGAGTGGGGGTGGGTGGGGCAGGGGAGAGCAATGAGGGAAAATTTTGGACAACTATAATTGAACAACAATAAATTTTTTAAAGAATCTTCAAAAAATTCACTGAAAGAAAATGCAGCCTCTCACAACACCACTGAGTTCACTGATACATATGAGTTCCTACAACACTCACCAATGGGGCGAAGCCTGTACTACCAGGGGCCCACCCACCAGAAGAAAATTCCCGCCCTCATACTACCTGCCAGTCACATGAATGACCACACTTGTAGTTCACAAAAACCACAGCAGGCAGATACTATTATCATCTTTATATCCGAAACTGGTATATAGAGTGGCAGTTGGTGTGGGGCAGAAAGTAGAAGGCAAAGATATCAATGGCTGTGGGCAAAGGTCACTCAATAAACTTTTATTCTTGCATCACCAACTCAAATGTATTACAACTAGCCATCTTTTCACAGCTCTTCTTTAATGAAACAACAAATTCACCCAAACATAATGGCCCATCAACTTGGACCATCCCTGGCAGTCTTTGTCCAGAAACTTCAGCTCAAAGCACCAGCATCAAAACTAGCAAAACAGACCCAAAATACAGTGCTTAGTCCTGTTCATACTCAGGCAGTGGCTACCTGAAGAAATGGTCTCAACCCATGAGGGCCAGAGTATGGTGGGGTATAACAGAAAACCATGAATGAATGGATAAATAGTTGGATGCATACCCTCATCATGGGCAACACTGAAAGGACAGTAAATTATTTTACTCTTCAAATTGTTTACTATTGTGAGGGCTGGGAGTACCACAACAGAAAGACCATCTTACAGAGATGCAAAAACCATTGTCATCAGATGGTTAACTCTGACAATGTGGAAGTATAACTTTCAGAGAAGCCTAGAGTTTCCCTTTCCCCAAATGTGGTCTGGCTCATAGTTTTTCCTATAAAAAGGCTAGTATCAGGTGGAAATCTAACTTGGGAATCCTGAAATTCTCCCAAAGAGGCAAGGTGCTTGTTCTATAATGCTACCAGAGAAAGGTTTCCCATCTGGACTTTTAGAGTAAGAATTTCATTTTTTTTAATTATCTATATTTGCCACAATAAAGCATTTGAGACATTACTATTGTGTTTTATACTGATTAGTTAGGCTTAGTTTTGGAAAACAATCAATAAAACTGGGGAGTTGTAAATCAACATCCCACCTCAGTTGCCTTTATTTTGACTTTGTGATGTTAACAACAGTTTCTAAGAGAGAAAATTTTTTTATAATTAAAAAAATGCAATTACAGTTGACATTTATTATTATTTTATATTAGTTTCAGGTGTACATCATAGTGCTTGGACATTTATATAATTGTGATCCCTCTGTTAAGTCTAGTACCCACCTGAAACCATATATAATAACTACAGTATTATTAACTATATTCCCTATGCTGCACTATACATTCCTGTGATTGTTTTTCAATGAAAGAGCAAAATTTAATACTTAATTTACCAAGGATCTTCCCAACCTACTAAAGAAAACTACATATTTTTATTCTGCACTGGACTTCCATCATCTTATTTTACTAGGCAATATGTCCGGACTCAGGAATAGAAATGGACACTAAGATCAATGAAAGAAAGATCGAGATGATTAACGCTATGTAAACAACATTCTACTTAAATTGGGAAGCATTACTTGTTACCTTCCAAGTTCCTAACATTTCTACAGACACAGAAAAGTGAATGAGAAAGAACATTTAACAAGAATATAGTCATAGTTACCATTTATTGCATATTTATTTTATGGAAGACAATTAATTGATTTTCTTATCCCTCCTCTGGGAAGGAAGTCTCCTAATTTCCATTTAAGGCACAAGGAACCTTAGAGTAAGAGAGTTGAGTGAATTGCCAAGCTCCAAATGCCAAGCTGGTAAGCCGTAGACCTGGGGTTTGAATCCATGCCCTTGACCACTGGGCCTCACAAAACCTCTGCCCTGAAGAAATGTATATACAGCTTGGGGAATAAAACTCATGTTCACAAAGGCTGGCTGTGCAAACTACCTGAGAAAACACTTAGAGGAAGGCCTGGAGGTATAGAAAATTTGTTGGCTAAAAAATAATGAGGTCCATTATAAGACTTGCTTTCCAGAATAATGTCAGCAGGATTTTAGAGCCCCAATTTCTCACATTCTGCCAAGTCCCAGTCAGAGATAACTTGGCATTCATATTAGAATTGTACTAATTTATTGGAGCAGTTTTTCCCATTTATAACATAATAAATAGGTTTTATAAACTTCAAAAGTGATGGTGCTCCCTTTTATATTCAGATTGACTTCTAACAGTATTCTAGGGAATTAATAATAACTCTTACAGCATCTTGATGAAAAGATAATGGTCTATCTATTGGGGATCATTTTTTTGCCATGGGTGAAAAATGAAGGCATATAAAGGCTAATAACATTATCTATGGTTTAACAGCAAATCAAATAAAATTATAGGTGTGAAAGAGTTTTCCAAGAGTGAAGAGCACTATCCAAATATAGGGTATTATTATGAAGAAGGCTGACACTCCATAACATCTTCACCACCATACTCCAAGGACATCTTACTGACTAACCTAGGACATTCTGATTAAAGCATGATTTTCTAATTCATTCACTCATTTAAGAAATACTCATATTCTAGACACCACACTCTTGAACTAGGAACCAGAAGCTACAAAGGAAAAAGGAGAGGAGGCTGAGACTAGCTCTTCTAAGTGCTAGTAAAAATTATAATTCAGGATATCAGAAATTATATGCCAAGGAGCATGCTGAGCTGAGAAATACTGTTTCATTTGCATGCAGAAGACATTCAGTTAATAGGTATTAATTAATTGATGGGCTGAACTAGAACCCCTGAGGCAAATTGGAAGAGCTAGATCACTTAAACAGATGCCAAAAGAAATTTTGGCTATAAATAACTCATGGTTTTCTAATGCAATGTATCAGTAGTAAATAGTTTCTAAAATATATTTTGGCCCAATATTTTCTTGACAATTCTTCCTCTCAAAGAAATATTTATGTGGTCACTTTGAAGTCCAGTTTTTTTCTTTCTAAGAATTTGAATGAATTTTTAAAATAATTTTTACCTATCACTACTTCATGTTCTGGCCTGCAACACAGGATCCTTCTATCTTTCATTGGAGAACAATTCATAGAAAGCCAGGGTCTCTCTTGCTCAAAGCCACAAAACCCATCCAAGCTCCAACATCTCCACCTTCAGGAAATAATGCAAAATGCACCTCAGCACCCAGCCCTTTTTGCATAGAGGATCAAACACAACTTACAACAACCTTGTATGGATTTTCTTTTTCATCTTTTCCACCCACAACCCTCAACCTCTCACCCCATAAAACACCCTGATTCTTAAGGCCAATCTCAAACTATCTGCTTCCTCCAGGTATCAGAAGATGATGGGAAGAAGGAAGCATTCAGCCCACCTCTGCTGAAAAGCAGGGCTCTTTCAAGGGCTTTTCCAAACAATGTCACAGACACTCAATATCTGAGTCAGAGATGAACCTCCAATAAGAGTTCTGAAGAAAAAAAGAGGACAAAAATAAGGGCTCAAGGATTCCACACATTTCTCTGACCACATTAAAAGTATTGATTGACAAGAGTTTCAAAGAGCTGTGAAGTTAAAAATTGAGTAATCTCAGAAGAGATAGGCTCAGGCCAGCACTGAGGTATTCCCACAATGCACATTTCTTTTTTTGTCTCTTAATCAAGATCTGGTGGCTTCAGTTTAAAACAGTGAGCAATTCTATCCTGATATGTTATTCAGCAAGCTCCACCAACGTCAGAAAACAACATTACCTCAGTGATGGTCAAACTGCTGTGGTACCCCTTGTTCCTCCCAGTGGTTGCATCTAGACCTGCACTGTGCAATAGAACTTTCTGCGATAATAGAAATGTCCTTTCCATCTGCAGAAAGGATAGTGCAGTAGCCACTAATCATGTGTAGTTCTTAGAGCACTTGAAATATGTTTCGTGGGACTCAGCAACCAAATTTGTGGTTTTCTTTCATTGTAATTAACTTAAATTTCAATCGAAATACAAGACTAGTAGTCACTCCCTTGGCTAAATCAACACAGCTGATGCAAAGCCACACAAAGGGTCAAGATTTTGCCAGGAAAAACCTGTATTCTACCAGCTGTACCTCTAACAAACTGCTTCTTCCCTGCCTTCTTTCTGCTTCCATATGCTAGTCCATTTCTGATTTCCATTTTCCTGTGCTATCATGTTCCATAAAGCGTCACCCCTGCCCCATTTAAAAACAATCTCAGCAGGAAAGTGGGCAAACATCCCAGAAAGAATCTTGGGATTCACAAAGTTTTTTCAGATGTTATTGTTTTGGTTCCATGTTTTTTATAATATCTAACTAGAATCAAGTCAGCTAAGCACTTCATGATATCATTTGTATTCTGGCATCTGCTCTCCAAATGGAATAATTTCCAGAGCTGCAGTCCAGAGCCCTTATAGGGGACATGGAACATTCTGGTAGCGTCCTAAACTGTCTCATGATCAGAATCACCTGTAAGCTCCTTCAGTGAACTTTCCAGGGCTCCTCCTAGACCTGAACCAGAATGTGCAGAGGTGGGTCCCTAGGGTAATCAAACATTTGCACTTGAGTCGACTTTTGGGAAGTCCTAGCCTATTGAACATGAAATTATTAACAACAATGTCCTCCACACTCCAACCCCAGAGCTGGTCTAGTTAGGGCTTGAGCAGAACAGAATTTCAAAGGTCAATTCTAGGAAACGTTGCAGTTTCGGGGGAGAAAGCCATTTTTACCTTAAAATCTCATCAGAAAGAAGTTCTTTCTCCTTTAAGAAATTTGAAATGACCATCCATCCCACCATTGAGGTTTTCCAGAAAATGCTGCAGAGCCAACCAGGGAACACAGACAAATGCTCAGGGCCCAGGTTAAAAGGTATGAGAAATCAGGCTGCCAAAATCAGGACTGCCCTTCCTTAGCGTTTCAAGTAGAACAGAAAGGCAACTGTGCAGACAGGACAAGTGAGAACAGCATGGGCCCTGAGAAGACATCAGAAGAGGAATTCCTCCAAGCCTCTGAAATGTCGCCAGTTCCTTTGTAAAGAGGAACTAGTAGTTTATATCAAAATATTTTAGTTGATTATATTTCCAGATTCATTTCTGTGTGGTTTTAGTTCTCTGGGTGTGGGTCTAACCATTTACAAATCTATTTGTCATCTTCATAAAGATTTCAAGTTAATAAACCTCATGAAAGGGTGCTGTACATGGACACCAGAACTGAAGAAACCATCATGATGATGTCAGTCAGAATTCTGGTGCCCAACAAACCCAGCCAGCAGCTGCTTACACAAAATGGAGCCTTATTTGGACTCACTTCTGTCAGGTCATTTGAAGGCACGATCTTAAAATTTTGAGAACTCAAGGCCAAAAGATGGTAACTCTGTTTTTAATGCTTATTTTCCCTCCTTTCCATTATATTTCTATATCAAAGATTAAAACATTTGCCTAAACTATGTTGCCTCCATCTTTTCCCTCCTCTTCAACAACTCTCTCAAGGGAGTGGTAAGCTGAGTTTTCCAGAGGTTCCTCTTACAAGTGTAGATAAGGAGAAAATGCATAATATCAACTACATTGGTCATGAGGAGGGGGCAAACTAAATAGGAGAGGCACTACTATAAGCCACTTCTATTTGTTTTAATTTTATTTAGCCTATAAGAACTGAGGCTGAAATAGATAATGTTATTTCCCTTTAATGTGGGTAGACATTAGAAACCCATTCTCCCGATCTCATTAAGGGCTCTATAATTCAAGGACTTTGTCCTTATTCCTTTACTAGAAATTTCTTGGGATTTTATGGAAATGAAGACCTGAAACCCAAGAGGGGTTCTCTTTCACTAGTTTGTGACTCTGCCCTTTTGAAGAATTTGACTGCACTGGAGATGGAGATGTAGGCAAAACTGATCAGACATACACATCATTCATTCAGTGACCACACATTAACATGCTTATAGAGATTCTGTGGCTTCTGTTTTCTGCTGTTGAACATTTCTGTTCTTGCCATATTGTGTGTCTGTGTCTCTGTTACTAGCTGCATCTGCTCAGACAAGTTTACTGTCATTTTTCTCACAGTAACATCGAGCACTACCACTAGTGCTACTAAGAATTATCCTGGTTTTATGAAAACGCCTTAATAGTTTTGAAGAAAAAGCACCTAAATTATAGTATGTGAGGAAGAGAGTTCACACCAGTCTATATATGTGAAGATCTTCATACACTGAGCTACATTCTTCTTTATTCGTTTTCCCTGGAGTAGATTAAACCTCTTGAATGGAGATCCATGCTCAGGTGCCAATGGGAATGGAGTGTGTATGGAAAGAGATACATTACTTGAATGTGCTTATTGCTTAAGTGTCATTTCTGCCTTCATTTCTTTCATTGCCTTTTGCTTTCAGAAATAATTCTGGTATTTACGATTATTTTATCATTTCTCCCAAATGTGTGCTTTTTGAATGAGCTGGGAGACTTAGCAAGTTTCTTTCTTTCCTTTTTTCTTCCTTCCTTCCTCCCTCCTTCCCTCCCTCCCTCTTTCTTTCTTTCTTTCTTCCTTCCTTCCTTCCTTCCTTCCTTCCTTCCTTCCTTCCTTCCTTCCTTTCTTTCTTCCTTTCTTCCTTCCTTTCTTTCTTTCTTTCTTTCTTTCTTTCTTTCTTTCTTTCTTTCTTTCTTCATCCTTCTCCTTTTATAAATTTTTGGTTCTGGTCAATTTGTAAAATAATGGCTCTGGAAGCTTTAGTTGTTTTCTTAGTTTTAAAAGCAATTCAGAAAGAATTTTTATGTCGCATTTTATTTCCTTTCCTGGAAATCTAAATATAACCAAAGTCAAACCAAAAAACAATTACAACTGCTTTTTGTGTTTGGCAGTGGGATTATAACAAAGCATGTTATCCTTCCCCATTATGCCCGTGGGTGTGCTATAAACTCGTCAATGAAATTCTTTTGACAAAATGCCTCAGGAGACATCAAAGAGAACTGAAGAGATGCTATATAATTCCTTTCAATTTCAACAGTAAAAATAGCTTGCGTTGGTTTTTAGGATCAGCACACTCTTAATCCATGTACAGACAAACACCACTGTCATTCCCTCCAGAATTTATCTTGCAAAGACAGAAGAGAATTTTGGTCAACTGGAGAACTGCAAGCAGGGTTTCTCCCTTCTCAATGACTGCAATTGTGCGCTCTCTGCTGGCTTTATTTGTGGTAACAGCTCTTGAAGAACTAGGTGTAAGGAAACTGGTATTTTGGTAGAAATACGTAGAAGAGAATGAAGAACACAAAAATGCCTTCTACTATCTAACCATTAATGAGCTTTGACTCTACCCCTAATGGGAAAGAATGAATATTTTCAGAAAATATCTGCCTCTTAATTGACTGTCTTAGGAAATTAGTTTCCCACGCTTTTAAAGTAACTGTTCCCAGCACTGTTTTTATTATTTACCATAATATAAGCTCCAAACAGGATACTTGGGTACTAGGAAGGTGTGTGTGTATGTGTGCCACCCAATTTCTAACAGCTACCCCATCTTTTTAAAAATATGGCAACTGGCATTTCCATAAACTTTTTATTTATTTATTTTTATTGTTGTTCAATTACACGTGTCCCCATTTTCCCCCCCATTACTCTCCCCTGTCCTACCCACCCCCCACCTCTTACATCCAATCCTCCCCATCCCCTGTTGTCTTTGTCCATGGGTCTTTTTTCTAAGATGTTATGCAATTACACTTTCAGTGCTCCCACCTCAACCACTGCCATTTCCATCCAAAGGACTGCTTCCATGTAGAAACTGTGGACCACCACACTACTTATAATGTGTTGAAATGTATCTGCTTACCTGTGTAGTTACATATCATAGAAGTGTTACCAAATGCTGATTCCAAAATTTTCTTGTGCCTTCAAAACATGGTTTATTTTTCATAACAGCCACAATCTGATAAATACCTAATACCCTAAGTTTGAACAGCCCACATATAAGTAACCTGCTAATGCTCAAGCTGTGTTCATCTCTGCATTCCAACATTCCTGGGCACATCTGGAGAGTGGTAAGCCTCACTTGGCAGGTGTACTTTGGTAGGGTAGGTAGTGTCCCTTCTGGGCTGAGACCTCAGACTGTCACCATAGGAAAAGAGAGAATCCCCTTGGATTTGTACAAAATAAATATGGCTTCTGGTGCTTGGTCACTGTGAGCTCCAGAGAAGCAGCGGTGGCCACTGCACAGGAGGACCTGGGCTGTGGTGGCCTTACAAATCTCCACCATGGCCGCATCTCAGTCCAGGTACCACTATGTCTCCTGTATGCTAACAATAGCCTCCCAATTGCTCTCCCCACTGCCATTTGCTCTTCTCAAAACCTGCAATTCCAATCTGAGTCATAGTGTTGCTCAAAATCCCAAAGTAATCATCTTATCTCTGAGATTAAAACTTTTCAAAGTTTTAAACACAGATGCCAGTATAAAGGAAATTTTCAATGGTTACAACTACTTACTGAATAAATAAATGAATAACTCAGGTGGTGGCATGCATATTAGCAGCAGTGAGAGGCAGTGCCAAGAAGGAGTATGACCAGCTTCTTTGGAACATACAGGAAAGAGCTCTCTGAGCAGGAACATTCATGAGAATGGCCAGCCTTCCTTCTACTGTGACTTCATTGGCAGCAAAGTAATCAACCACAGACATCCTCAAGTGGAGAGATGAAGAAAGATTGTGGGCACCATGCTTTAACTGGGAGCTTTATGGTAAGCAGAGCTGAGATAACTTCTCCTTGTTTTGAGAAATGTTGGGAGAACTTGAGTCTAGTTCTATCTAGTCTAGATATATCCCTAGCAAGGGTTAGAGACCCAGGAAAGAGGTTTCCCCTACCTCATTATCTCTTGCTGATATTTTTAGAGGTAGGAGTATCAAGTTATTAAGCAACAGGTATCCTTCTGGTTCTAGAACATGAAGAGGAGGATAGCGTCGATCAAAGAATAAATAAAGAAGACTCAATTAGCTTCAAGGGTTTTAGTCAACATTAATCCATGAGATCCTATCACAAAAACCATGGAGTCATTGAGATGTCTCATCCGATTGCATTTTAATCAAATACCTGAAGCATAATATGGATCAACATACTTTATAAGCCCATGTTTATGAGAGATTGCAGTCTTAAATGTATTTTCTTAGAGATCTTTTGTCATTTAAATGTCATGTCAACCTTGGGATAAGATCTTTTGATTCACCTCATATATATCACGGCAGAAGCAATAAGTAATTCAAGCTCTTACTAACCCTGTAAGAGTCAAGTACATAGCATTATGTTACATTAAACTCATTCAGATGTCCTGGAGTTTAGTAAGACTCTATGTGACATAATCTGACACAATAGAAAGAGAGAAATCTAGGTTCCTTTGATTGGTTCCCTTTGAATGCCACCAGTGTAGATAGACATTAGAAAACACCATCTCCCTGCTCCTAGAACTTCCCTAGGCAAACTTCTGTGAATGGGGCCTGCTGGAGCTTTTTCTCCTCCTTCCTGGCAAAAATGACACCTCTCAAAAAATGCAGAATCTCCTGCATTGCCCAGACCCTCTTAAAAAAGAGTATTCAGAGATGAGAAAGATGGGAGCAGATTACACTTCCCCCTACACATGGGAGAAAAACATGGCCTATCTATGCAGGAACAGAGCAAACAGCCAACAGTACCCCAGCATATATGAAAATAAGAGACAAAAAATTGCAGTGGGCACTGGAAAACCAGAAGGTAAGGAGGCTGCCGCAGGACAATAAGGTCCCAGGGACAAGCGCAGGGACCGCCACTGTAACCCCAGGCCTAGCGCCTGGCGCTGGAGCTGGGTCTACCACAGTCTCCTTGAAAGCGGCTGGCCTGCCACAGAGTTCTTGGGAGAGAGCCAGGTCAACTGCTCCCTCCCTCCCCAGCCAAGCAGGGTTTCAGCAGCACCAGGAGAGACCTTGTTGCTTGAAGTTGCAGAGAGGGGAATAAGTACAAAAAGGCAAACACAGGGGGCCATGATCACCCGCTGAGTCTGTGGTTGTGGCTTGGGAGAGTTGAGAGCTCTGCAGCGATGGGCACTGACCCTGATAGTCACTGGTCTGCTTGGAGAATTGGGCTATCCTGAGTGGCAGGCTTGAGTAGGAGGAATTTCTCAAAAAGTAAAACTGTTTGGGGGATTCTCCTGTGACAGCCGCGTGGCCTACTCCCCACCCAGCCCCGCAGCGATCCCAAGGTTGCACAGAAGGCCCTGTGCTCCCCCATACCACTGGGAAGGGTTCACCCACACCCGCAGGACGGAGGCAGCCTCGCCAGGTGTGCACATATCCCCAACCTAGCCCACAGTGAAAGTGCCTGGGAAACAGCGCTCTGAAGAAGATCTGGATCCCCCACCTAAGATGCCCAGGGGAGGCTCCAGACTAGCTCTTGGGAGACTGCTCACAGACTGGCTGAGCACAGATCTGGAAGGGAGAATGGCCACACCAATTGCCCCTCAGCCAGCAGCAGCCAGCAAGACCAGAAAAACTGGTTTGGCCAGTTTGAAACCAACAAGAGGGTTTTAAGTAATCTTTTATTTTTTTAATATTTGTTGTTTTCTCTTTTAATGCCTTTTCCGTGTCTTTCCTTCTTTCTTTTTTTATTCCTCATTCCTTTCTTTCTAATTTTATCTCTTCTTCCTCCCTTCTGCTGTCTTTTTTCTTTATACCTACAAGTGAGACAAAAAACTTAGAACTGTGCAAGGACCAAAGTTGGACCCAAAGAGGGGGCATCCCAACAGCTGAGACAGCAAGACAAATTTCACTTTGCTATTGCAGAGAAACTACAAGATACTGCATATTTGTATTATTATTTTTCATTATTCTTACATCTTTTATTTAAATGCTATTTTTGTATTCCTCTTCTTTCTGTATAGTCTTCTTTGCTTGGCAGGTTTTATTGTATCATTTGACAGGTTTCCCCTGTTCTCCTTTCTACAGTGTATTGCTAATTTAATATACTTCAGGTCACTTGTGTTCCTCTAGCACACTACTCAAAGTTCTATACCCCCATTCATGTTCTCCAGATCACGTAAATTCTGTCATATGATTGTGGCTCTAATATTATTGTAAATAATAGCTGTACCATACAATTGTAAATACTTCACAACACCCCTCCCGAATTTTAGCCTGCTTCACAATTCCCTGAACTCTATTACTGTAGTGGTTAACTCTATTCTCTCACACACTACACCTATTTACTATCCTTTACACTCACCTTACCTCAGAATCTGATCTCCCACAACCTCACTGCTTTCTAGATCCAACTCACAATCTTTCCCTCCCCAACAAGAGCCTTACCTTCTGTCCATCCATTCTTAAAAGTGGCTAGTTGGGTGGAAGATCACAGTTACCACTATTCATAGTCAAAAGATTTCCTATCATTTTTCTACCAGCTGCTACCATAAATATCATAGAATGCTCTGCTTTCATAAACCATTTTGCCTTCCCCTCCAACTGATGATGAAAAAAGAGTAAGTGGAAGCAGTGAACACCAGGATACCCACTGGAAGAGGAAACCCAACAACAAAGGAAACACCAACAGATAACAACAGAAGAAGGTGAAGGAGGGAGTCGAAACCACACAAACCTCAATCCAGGACCCATCTGGGAATACAACTAAATAGTGGAGAAGCTACCCAGTGCAAACAACTGAACAAGAGCAAAAGAGAATCCTCAAAATCTTGTACACACGGAAGAACTAGCTTCAACACATCCTGCCTCATCAGCACAACAAATTACAAGAGGTTGGGGACAGAGTGACCATCACTTAAAAAGTTGGTGGGAAGGACCCATAAAAGAATAACCCCAAAACGATCAAAATACAAAGACAAACACAGAGCCAGCTTAAACTGCAGCCCAAGACCAGGGACCTCGGACGATCAAGGAGACTACACCAATAATCTCACAAGTATTCTACCACAGAAGTTCACACCATAAACCCAGGGAACCAGAACAAATCAATTTAAGAAGCTGAAGCTAACAAGAAGAGTCTCAAAAACAATGAGAAGGAAAAAACCCAAACCACAAATGAGAACAAAGGAGGAAGCCTCAGAAAGAATGCTACATGAAATAGAGGCAACTCAACGATCAGATATTGAATTCAAAGCATGGGTTGTCAGGAAGTTCAATGAGCTCACAATGAGCCACCAGAAACTACAGGAAGGTAAACTACAATGAACTCACTGCAAACTATACCAACAAGAAAAAGGAAATAGAAACTATCAACAACAGCCAAAAGGAAATGGAGAATACAATTTCTGAACTGAAGAACACAATGGAAGGAATCAAAGACAGAATAAAAGATGCAGAAGATTGGATCAGCAAGCTGGAGGACAAAGTAGAAAAAAACACTCAGAAGACCAAGAAAAAGAAAAAGGAATCAGAAAGAATGAAGAGGGATTAAGAGAAATGCAAGACAATATGAAACATAATAATATCTGAATAATAGGGATACCAGAGGTACAAGAGGAAGAGCAAGGGATAGAAAACCTATTTGAAAAAGTAAGGATGGAAAACTTCCCTAATTTGATCAGAGAAAAAGTCACGCAAATCCAAAAAACACAGAGTCCCAATCAGGAGGAACCCAAAGAGGCTCACTTCAAGACACATCATCATTAAAATAGCAAAATTCCAAGACAAAGAGAGAATCTTAAAGGCAGCAAGGGAGAAAAAGGAAGTAATATACAAGGGAGCCCTAAAAAGGTTAGCTACTGACTTCTCAATGGAAATTCACCAAGCAAGAAGAGAATGGCAAGAAATATTCCAAGTAATGAGTACTACAGGCCTGCAGCCAGGCTACTTTACCCAACAAGGCTTTCACTCAAAATAGAAGGCCAAATAAAGAGCTTGCAAGACAAAAGAAGTCCAAAAGAATACACCTCCACCAAACCAGCTCTTTAAGGAAAGGAAGGAAAAGAGAGAGAGAGAAGAACACAGCTATGAAAAAATGGCAATGAATAAGTACCTATCAATAATAACATTAAATGTAAATGGATTAAATGCTCCAATCAAAAGACATAGAATAACTGAATAGATAAGAAAGCATGACCCCTACATATGCTGCCTACAAGACACCCACCTCAGGACAAAAGACCATCACAGACTAAAAGTGAAGGGCTGGAAACAAATTTTCCAAGCAAACACACAGGAAAAAAAAGCCGAGGTAACAATACTTATATCAGACAAAATACACTTCAAAAAAAGGGCATAAACAGAGACCCAGAATGTCACTTCATAATACTGAAGGGAAGAATCCACCAAGAAGACATTGACATTGTAAATATGTATGCATCCAACATAGGAGCATTGACATACAAAAAGGAAATCTTGAAGGCCTTCAAGAAAGATATTGACAGCAATACAATTATAATAGGGGATGTTCACACCCCACTGTCACAAACAGACACATCTTCCAAACAAAATATCAACAAAGATATTGTGGCATTGAACAACACCCTAGATGAAATGGACTTAACTGATATATATAGAGCCTTTCATCCCAAAGAAGCTAAATACACATTCTTTTCAAATGCACATGGAACATTTTAAAAAATAAACCACATAATAGGACACAAAACAAGCCTCAACAAATTCAAAAAAATTGAAATCATATCAAGCATTTTGTCTGACCACAAGGGACTGATACTAGAAACCAACCTCAAGGGGAAACCCCCAAACACTGAAAATCATGGAGATTGAATAGCGTGCAATTAAACTTTGAATGGGTCAAAAATGAAATTAGGGAAGAAGTCAAAAAGTTTCTGGAAACAAATGGAAATGAACTCACAACAACCCAAAGCCTATGGGACACATGTAGGCAGTCCTGAGATGGAGGTTCATAGCAATACAGGCCTACCTAAAAAAAATAGAAACATTTCAAACAAAAAAACATAACCCTACACCTACAAGAACTTGAGGAAAAACAACAAAGATAGCCCAGAGCAAGTATAAAGAAGGAAATAACCAAGATCAGAGCAGAATTAAATGGCATAGAGACTAAAAGCACAATTCTAAAAATCAGTGAATTCAGGAGCTGGTTTTTTTAAGAGATAAACAAACTCTACAAGCTCTTATACAGGGTTATCAATTAAAAAAAGAAGAGAGGACCTAAATAAACACAATCAGAAATGAAACAGGAGAGATTACAACTGACAACACAGAAATACAAAGGATTGTAGAAATTACTATGAAGAACTATTTGAAAAGATAGGTGAAATGGATCAATTTTTAGAAAAATATAATCTTCCAAAACTCAATAAAGAAGAAGTGGAAAGCCTGAACAGACCAATAACAGCAGATAAAATTGAAGCAGCAATCAAAAAACTCCTGACACACAAAAGCCCTGGACCAGATGGTTTCACAGGAGAATTGTACAAAGCTTTTAAGGAAGAGCTAACCCCTATTCTTCACAGACTATTCCAAAAAATCCAAAATGATGGAAAACTCCCAAACTCTTTTTCTTAAACCAGCATAATCCTAATTCCAAAAAAAAGATAAAGACAAGAAAGAAAACTTCAGGCCAATATCACTGATGAATAAATATGCTAAAATCCTCAACAAAATATTGGCAAACTGCATCCACCAATACATTAAAAAGATGACTAAGTCATCCCACCATGACCAAATAGAATTTATCCCAGGGATGCAAGGATGGTTCAATATCCGCAAATCAGTAAATGTAATACATCACATAAACAAAAACAAAGACAAAAATCACATGATCGTATCAATAGATTTGTAAAAAGCTTTTGATAAGGTACAGCTCCCATTTATGATAAAAAACACTCAACAAAGTGGGAATAGAGGGAGCATTCCTCAATATAATAAAGGCCATATATGGGAGACCTGCAGCCAACATCATACTCAATGGGCAAAAACTAAAATCTTTTCCACTATGATCAGGAACAAGACAAGATTGTCCATGTTCACCACTTCAACTCAATATACTACTGGAACTTTTAGTCACAAAGATCAGAAAAGAAAAGGAAATAAAAGGCATCCAAATCAGAAAGGAGGAAACAGAACTGTCACTATTTGCAAATGACATGATAGTGTACATGGAAAATCCTACAGACTCTACTCAAAAACTGCTCAACATAATAAATGAATTTGGCAAAACAGTGGAATACAAATTCAATATCCAGAAATCAAAGCCATTTTTGTATGCCAACAATGAAACAGAAGAAGCAGAAATCAAGAAAAACATCCCATTTGATATAGCAAAATAAAATAAAATAAAATAAAATACCTAGGCATAAATTTAACTAAGAAGGTAAAAGATCTATATGCAGAAAACTACAAAACACTGAAGAAAGAACTCAAGGAAGACACAAACAAATGAAAACATATACCATGTTCATACATCAGAAGAATTAACATCATCAAAATGTCCATACTAACAAAAGCAATTTACAGATTCAATCCAATACCTATTAAAGTACCAATGACATATTTCACAGACATAGAACAAACATTTCAAAAATTTATATGGAACCATAAATGACCCCAAATATCAGCTGCATTTTGAGAAAGAAGAACAAAATATGAGGGATCATAATACCCAATACCAAACTATATTACAAGGCCGCTGTAATCAAAACCACCTGGTACTGGCATAAAAACAGGCACATAGACCAATGGAATAGAACAGAGAGCCCAGAAATAAACCCAAGTCTCTATAGGCAAGTAATATTCGACAAAGGGGGCAGTAACATAAAATGGACTAAAAATAGCCTCTTCAACAAATGTTGTTGGGAGAACTGGACAGCTGTGTGCAATTAAGTGAAACTTGAACTTCCGAACAAGATGGAGGCATAGGTGGAAACACTGTGCCCCCTCCCACAAATAAATTTAAAGACAGAGCAGTTTTAGAGACAAAAACGCAACCAAAACAGTGAAAATTGAACTGTACGGAAGTCCCACAACAACAAACCACTCAGCCAGACCAGTAAGAGGGGGGAGTCAGCAGCAGAGTGGGGTCAGGCTGGAAAGATTGTTCCCTCTGACTGACCCAGGAGCAGAGACCAAGGTGGTTGGTGGATCCCAGGCATGGGGTGGTGACGGGTAGACTCAGTGAGGGTGCAGGGTGGCTGGCTGACTGCAGTCACACATTCACGCGTAGATAAACCAAGTGAAGGAGTGAACAGTGAGACAGACTGCTCAGGCAAGGACCTCTGTGATAGAAATTAGAGCCTGAAAGCACCAACTAAAGACTTTCTCAGGGTCGAGGGGCGGGAGAGACTCCCAGCCTCACAGAGAGTTCCTTGGAAATACCCACAGGATCCTGGAGAGTATACAAGGCCCACACATCCTGGAATCAACACTGGAGGAGCCCAATTTGCTTGAGGAAAGCCGCAGAGGGATCAGAAATCTGAGAGTGGAGCAAAGCACCACTTTTTTCCCTCTCTGATCCCGCCCCCATGTACAGCATCACAACCCAGCAACTGGGTTGCCCCACCCTGGTGAACAACTAAGGCTCCGCCCCTCATACATAACAGGTGCGAACAGACAAAAACATTATGGCTCAAGAAGAACTCAAAGCCCCAGAGCCAATAACTCTAAGCAACCAAGAAATAGCCAACCTATCAGTTCAAAATACTGGTGATCAGGATGCTCACAGAACTGGTTGATTTTAGTCACAAATTAGAGAAACAAGTGAAGGCTAAGCTAATTGAAATGAAGAGAAATGTACAGGAAACCAATAGTGATGGAAAGGAAACTGGAACTCAAATCAATGGAGTAGATCAGAAGGAAGAATGAAAGAAACAGCCAAACAGAAAACAACGAAGAAACAAGAATTCAAAAACAGGAGGAGAGGCTTAGGAACCTCCAGGACATCTTTGAACATTCCAACATCTGAATTATAGGGGTACCAGAAGGGGAAGAGGAAGAGCAACAAGTGGAAAACTTGTTTGAACAAATAATAAAGGAGAACTTCCCCAGTCTGGCAAAGGAAATAGACTTCCAGGAAATCCAGGAAGCTCAGAGAGTCCCAAAGATGGTGGACCCAAGAAGGAACACACCAAGGCACATCATCATTACATTAGCCAAGATTAAAATGAAGGAGAGAATCCTAGAAGCAGCAAGAGATAAGAGGACAGTCACCTACAAAGGGGCTCCCATCAGACTGTCAGCTGATTTCTCAAAAGAGAGCTTACAGGCAAGAAGGGGCTGGAAAGAAGTATTCCAAGTCATGAAATCCAGAGACCTACATCCAAGATTGCTCTATCCAGCAAAGCTTTCATTTAGAATGGAAGGGCAGATAAAGTGCTTCTCAGATAAGATCAAATTTAAGGAGTTCATCATCACCACACCCTTATTATATGAAATGTTAAAGAGACTTAGAAAAAGAAGATAAAAAACATGAACAGTGAAAGGACAGCAAACTCACAGTGATTAACAACCACACCTAAAACAAAAGCAAACTAAGAGGACAGCTAGATGGGGAGCAGAACCATAGAAATGGAGATCAGATGGAGGGTTAGCAACAGGGGAGTGGGAGGAGGAGAAGGGGGGAGAAGGTACAGAGAATAAGTAGCATAGATGGTAGGTAGAAAATGGATAGGAGGGAGGGCAATAATAGTAGGGGAAATACAGAATCTAAAGAACTTGAGACACGTGGCCATAAATTAAGGGGGGGAATGTTGGGGGAGGTGGTGTGCAAGGTGGAAGGGAATGAAGGGGGAAAATAGGACAACTGTAATGGCATAATCAATAAAATACATTTTAAAAAAGTTTTTAATTATAAAAAAACCAAGAAGAAGACATGAACAAAAACTAGAGTGTGGTAGGAATGGGATAGATGTGAGGAGGGCTGGTGGGTAGGCTGGGATGGTTGTAAAAGACAGAAAATTGTACTTTAACAACAATTAAAATAAAATAAAATAAAATTTGGCAAGTTTTCCATCATTACTTTTCCAAACAGGTTTTCTGTCCCTTGCTGTTCTTCTTCTTCTCTGGTATTCCTATTATATGGATATTATTACTTTTCACCTTGTCCTGCATTTCCCTTAATCCCTCTCTATTCTTTCTGAGCCTCTTTTCCTTTTCTTGCTCTTTCTGGGTGGTTTTTTTTTTTCCAACCTTGTCCTTTAGGTCACTGATTCAATCTTTTGCTTCATCAATCCTACTTCTGATTCATTCCAAACTGTGTTCTTCAGTTTGGAGATTGTATTCTTCATTTTCTCTTTGACTTTGTTTCTAGTTTCTATTTCTTTTTTCATGTTAATATAATTTGCAGTGAGTTCATTGTAGTTTCCCTGTAGTTTCTTGATAATTCACTATGAGGTCACTGAGCTTCCCAATAACCATTGCTTTGACCTCAATATCTGATAGCTGGCTCACCTCTATTTAGCTGGAATTTAGCATTCTTTCTGAGGCTTCCTCCTTTCCTTTCATTTGGGGATTGTTTCTTTGTCTTCCCATTGTTTGTGAGACTCTTTTTGTTAGCTTCTGCTTCTTAAATTGATCTGTTCTTACTCCCTGATTTTCTGGTGTGAACTTCTAGGATAGAAGATCTGTGAGATTCAGTGGTGCAGTCTCCTTGATCTCCTGAGTTTTCTGGTCTTGGCCTGTCATTTATGTTAGCTCTGTGTTTGTATTTGGGTTTTTATTGTTGTGTTATTTTTCTTTGGCAGGTCCTTCCCCTAGCTGGTTAACTGGAGGTCACTCCATCCACCACAGCTTTTATTCTGTTGTGCAGGTGTTGGCAGGTTGTGTTGAAGCTGATTCTTCTGTGTGTACAAGGTTTTGAGGCTTTTCTCTCACTTTTTTTCAGTTGTTTGTTCTGAGTAATTTTTCCACCATTTAGTTGTATTTTTACACTGGTCCTGGATTGAGGTTAGTGTGACTTCTACTCACTCCTTCATCCTCTTCTGTTGTTATCTGTGGGTGGTTCCTTTGTTGGTGGGTTTCCTCTGCCAGCAGATATACTGGTGCTCACCACTCCCACCTTGAAAATTCTCTGGAATAGAAAAGTAAAATTTGTCTCACTGTGTCTGTTTTTAGGATGACCCTTGCTTGGGTCTAACTCAGACCTTTCACAGCCCCAGGTTTTATTGTCTCACCTGCGGGAAAAGAAGAAAAAAAGGGGAAGGAAGGAAGGAAGGAGAAGGAAAGAAAAAATTTTAATTTTAATTTAAAAATTAATAAATAATGGAATAAAGAAAGGAGAATGAAAAAGGAAGGGAAGGAATGGAGGAAGAAGGACTAAAAAGTACAGAAAGGAAGAAGGAATTTTTTTTAAAAGCCTCCTCTGGCTTTAAACCAGTCAAGCCATTTCTGCTGGTCTTCCTAACTGTGTCAGGCTGAGGAGGCATTGCTTTCACTTTTCTCCCTTCCTGAGCCACACTCTTCACTGTTCTTCAGCCTCCAGCCCAGTTCCTCAGTGCCCTTCTGTGCCGCGCCTAGGCCTTTAGTCCACCAATTGTACTGTCCTTGTGGTGCATTAGTTAGGGGCAACTCACACACCACCTTCTTGTTCTTTGCTATCATAGATGCTAGAGACTCTCAGCACCTCTTCAGGGTAGTTCAGCCCCCCATGAGTCAAGTCTTTCTGTGTACTGCCAACTCCCAGAGCCCTGCAGCTCCCCTCTGTGGGGTGTTTTTACCTTCCTCCTAGAGAGCCAGTAGGCTCTGCAGGGGTCTGGGAGCAACAGCTNGAAGAAGGACTTAAAAAGTACAGAAAGGAAGAAGGAATTTTTTTTTAAAGCCTCCTCTGGCTTTAAACCAGTCAAGCCATTTCTGCTGGTCTTCCTAACTGTATCAGGCTGAGGAGGCATTGCTTTCACTTTTCTCCCTTCCTGAGCCACACTCTTCACTGTTCTTCAGCCTCCAGCCCAGTTCCTCAGTGCCCTTCTGTGCCCCGCCTAGGCCTTTAGTCCACCAATTGTACTGTCCTTGTGGTGCATTAGTTAGGGGCAACTCACACACCACCTTCTTGTTCTTTGCTATCATAGATGCTAGAGACTCTCAGCACCCCTTCAGGGTAGTTCAGCCCCCCATGAGTCAAGTCTTTCTGTGTACTGCCAACTCCCAGAGCCCTGCAGCTCCCCTCTGTGGGGTGTTTTTACCTTCCTCCTAGAGAGCCAGTAGGCTCTGCAGGGGTCTGGGAGCAACAGCTAGGTGGGAGATGCTCAGTCCCAGGTATTTCTGGTGTGAGTGCAGACCAGCCACTGCTGGGCATTGGATCAGGTGCACACCAACCCTGGTGTTTCAGGTGTGAGCGCCTGCAATGGCTAGATCACTTATTGGGTGTTCACTGACCCCTGGGCTGTTCTGCTAAGCAAATATTTTAAATCAATTCAATTATGTTAAGAAAGCAACACTCAATACTAAATCATGCCACATTATAAAATTAAAACTAGCACTAAAAATAAACTTTTGATTGAAAATTATGTTCAGATATATTTTAAAAATAGAAAAACACAACTATCAATAGCTCCTACTTGAAGACTATTTGGTTTGTTGACCTGTTTTTGTGAACCTGAGCTATTTTCTGGAGCAGATGGTATGAAGTTCCTACATAATTCCTTTTGAATCCACACATTGCCTTTTACCATGAAAATGACAAGTTCAGGTCTCTAGCAAGGCACAAATAATGTTGGGGTAATTTGCTTCAGAAAGGAAGTGACTTATTTGGAGAGAAGGGGGAAGGCCAGGTAAATGTCCACAGATCTAGACATCAGGAACATGGAGGAGAGGAAAGAACTGCAGGAGGGAGGTGGGAAAGGGGAAAGGGAGAGGCCACCATCACTTACTGACTATGGGGGCTTTTCCACCTGGTGTCGTTCATTCCTCTACTAAAGTCTGGGAGGCCACTGAATACATCTGGCTTATATCAAAGAACATCATCCCTGAAAGATCAGGGGGCTCAAACTGACAAGGTATTTTACATTTAAATTATTATAAATGTACATTCTGATTGAAATGCTTTAATACTTTTGGAATGATCAGAGAGACTAATGCACTGAAAATTGTTTTGTAATGCACTGAAAATTTACAATCCCTGGTCCTGGCTGGCAGTGCCCCGTGGGCAAACAGGCAAAGCAGAACTACATCATCACCACCCCCTGGATATGGAGCAGAATTCACTTTCCTGTTCCTTAAACAGAACTTATCAACATGCCCTGTGCCTGGAATGGCCACCTGTTCAGAACCCACACACCATGACTAAACTGTGTGCCTCTTTCTTCTTGGCTTTTTTTCATGGGGACATTAATGGGGGCATTTTCTGCTATCTCCTCAGTTTTATAGGGCAGGATGACATCTGAGAAAAGTCCCAAAGCTTCTCAGCTTTACAGGGCAAGAAATCATCTGAGAATGTTCCAAAGGCATCACTTGATTAAATGGAAGCTCCCACACCTCAACTTCCCATTAGAGAAGCTACCCAGAAAGCACCCTCCTTGTTTCGGGAAGTGCCTATCTGCTGCTCAAGCTACCAGTGTGGCTAGAGGGTATATACCATATTTTTCAGACTATAAGATGCACTTTCTTACCACATTTTTGCTTCAAAAATTTTTCCCCTTTTTTCCTCCTCTAAAACCTAGGTGTGTCTTAGGTCCACACCATAAGATGTGCCTAGGTTTTAGAGGAGAAAAGTAGGAAAAAAGT
Organism: Sturnira hondurensis; assembly: GCF_014824575.4. Lineage (NCBI taxonomy): Eukaryota > Metazoa > Chordata > Mammalia > Chiroptera > Phyllostomidae > Sturnira > Sturnira hondurensis. The sequence goes on from NW_028081875.1 coordinate 3,960,512, forward strand.
TTTGAAGCAAAAAATGTGGTTAAAAAAGTGCATCTTATAGTCTGAAATACAGTAAGTTTATCTTTTAAACTAACATTAAAAATACATCAAGTCTGGGCAGGAAGTTTTCTGCATATATGAAAGAGATTTATTTTCCTCCCCCTTCTTCTTCTATAGCCGTAGTCCCTAAACTTTTGTCTGTCACCAGTGCATATCAATAAACTCATAAAGGTTCCAGTGGTCTCCATAGAGATTGTGCCTTGGATACATGCACAGAACATGTTGCAGGCTCCCATGATGCCCAACCTTGGATTCCATGGGGCCCAGGTGAAGAGTACCTGCTCTTTGTCTTAAATGGTGGGAGATGAGATACCTCTGTCACTCTGGGCTAAGAAAACCACCTCCAGACAGCAAATAGGCCATGTCTTTCTGAAATGCTGATTCAATTGTTTGTGATGGGTGGCACTTCTGCCTTAAGGGGAGAAATACAAACATGATTACATGATGGCTATTCTAGGACAAGAAGAAACTTCAGACCAGGATGGAAGCTCTTCCAACCCTTCAGAATTACACTGTCTAGTACATGCTTTCTTTGTTTTCATTTATAAGACACATGACACTGTCTGGATGCCTCCTGTGTTTATACATCTCTGCATGGCAGCCTACTCCCAGGTTGTAGAACTATTTTTCTGGGTGTTTTGCACAGGAGAGTCATTCTTTCCAGCACAACAAATGAGCAAGTCCAGTTAACAAACACTGTTACAAACACAACCTGAAAAATCAAATTAGACAACAGTACACAGAAATGTTCTTCAAGGGGAGTTTTTTGGGGGAGCATAATAAAGTTTTTGAAACCTTTCTATAAAATACACAACAATTACAAGGCTCTGCTTCCTCTCCCTCGGCCTCTTAGAGGCTCACTCAAGGACTTATCAAGGATCCTAGTCTGAAGAGGGAAGCGCTTTCTCATCTCAGGAGTGGCCACCCAAGGGAGGTTCTGATGCTGGCTGCTGGAGGCAGGAAGTTGAGAGGGAGTGTGAACAGGTTGTCAGGGGAAAGTATTAATGACTGTAATAATATCTGCTGTTTAGTGAGAGTATCCATCACCAGGCAGGCCTGCCACTCCTTGTAAAAGCCCTTTGCAGGTAAAAGATGTGGGGTAGGTGAGAAGCAGGAAGAAGGTTTGAGCTGATGGGACCTGTCCTGCAGCCCACTGACCTGGCCCCTCCAGGGGAAAGAGGCTCTCCAGGCATCTTCAAATAGGCCACTCTAAATCTGGGCAAAGGCTCCCATACCCTGTCACAAAGCCAGAGAGCACAAGAACATTTTTGCAGTTTTGGAATGTTAGTTACTCTCGGTTTCATAACATCTTTGAGAAATGTCTAAAATTAGAAGGCTAAAACCTTGCTAAATTTCAAAGTTTATAGTGATGGAGTATGATTTTAATACTTTACTGTCAAATCTTGTGAGGCCTATGGCTGTAATAATGAAGTGACAGCCAAGGACTGAGCCAGTGCTGGGCATGCCCAGGCCAGGTGTGCTCAGAGGACACACGTTCTCTCTACTCAGACTAGTCGAAACTCACTGCAGATCTGCCTGTGGCTTTGCATCCAAAGGCCAGGGGTCTGAAGATTCCTCACGCTCCAGACATTGCTCCCAACTTCCATGTGGCTTGGAAACCTTCATAAAATGATCCAAATATTGATAAATGTCTTTTTCTGGTGGAAGAAGGGGAAGCTCAAGAAATACTATGTCTAAACAGGTATTTAAATGCACAACAAATGCTCCATTTAATCAAGATAAAGCACCCAAAAGCAAAGCCCAGAAAATTTCAGAGGACAGGGGCACATTTCTGTCTGTCATAATATAGAAATGAAATTTGGGGTTTTTTGTTCCCAATTGTTTCCTTAATGTGTAAAATGTTCTTGAAGTATAAGCTGTAACACACACATCTTCAAAGGCTTCTGAAGTCCCAGTTCTACCAGAAAACATCCTGGGCGAGCCCACCCCTCTCCCCCAAACCCCCAGAATATGACACCAACCTCAGGTTGGGTCAAAGGCCCACATGGTCCTTAGCTAATTACTTGCTGATTTCAATGTGCATATTTCTCCTTCCTGATTACAGTAGAAACTCCTCAGGCAGAGGGGCTCTGTTTTGTCTTTTCTTATATCTTCAGAAGCATCAGACATTGTTTTTGTTGTAATATGCTTTCCTCTATAGTAATATGTTCTTGCAAGACTTGTTCTCTTTCAGACACAGCACCCTAATGTGGCAGCTCTCCTATCTTACCAACCTGCAGATGGGTTTGAAGGGTGAAAAAAATGAGTGTTAGGAGCTGTGAACTCTCTGCCAGAGGTATGCATTCTTCTTACTCAGGATGATTGGGTTTGTAATCAGGAGAGCCGAGTTCAGTTCCCGGATTCATCACTTAAAGTCACATGATCTCAAACTTTAGTTTCCCCACCTGTATGACAGAAATACTAATAGCTGTCCCATATACCTCATAGGACCATCACAAAACTCAAATAATTTCATGTGAAAAGTGCTCTGTGTATCAAGACATTGTTCCACTGAAAATATTGGAGAATAGCATGTTATTGTACTGGTATCATTCATTCACAGCAATATGCCCACCCACTATCCACTTTCCATGTATGAGGAGGAAATAAAATTCCCTGAGCTGGTAAAACTTAGAGTGTTATAGAGTGATACGAGTAAGCTGTTCTTCACCTTGTATGTCACAGACCCTCAGTGTGATAAAGTACTAATATCCCAAACATTAATCACTGAGAATCAGGGAAGAGAGAGAAAGAAGCCACTGGAAAGGTAGAGTTCAGTGTCAGGACTCCAGGTAGATAGGAAGCAAGCAGGACTTGGACATGAAGCTGGAGTTTAGTTCTAGTTCCGAGGCTTGACTGACAGCAAGAACAGGAGAAATGTGTTGGAGGCAACAGGTAGCCTGAATGTATCACTTAGGAATTCTTGTTCCTGGTTCTAACTGGCATTGAAGGGGATCTGGGGGCCGAGGTCTGAAGGGAAAATGTAGGGCTACTTATAACTGAACTCAGGTTATTAAGGCAGGTTACTATACCTGCCTACCAGAGGGTTTGGCCTGGGACTTAAAGCAGCACTGAACACTTTGGACTGGGGGTAGGTTGAGAAGTAGATTTATTTAAGAAGCTTGAGACCATGTTTCTGACAAGTTTTGTCAACAAGGACTTGTCTACTAGAAATTTTCAAGCAAGGGTACGTGCTTGAAATTCTCAAGAGAATGCAGTGATTTAAAATCACTAGACCACAGAAACTGAATTGGGGCCTGATGTTGCAAAACCTTTGATCCTCAGATCTCCCAGCAAGTTAAAGATATGACTATGAGTAAGGAAAATATATTCATTCCCTTCATTTGATTTGGATATAATTGTGCCCATGAAAGTTTATTTATAGCTACAGGTATGGAATGGAGTTTATATCTATCCACTGAAGCTATGTAATTAACAAGGTTCTAATTAAAGAAATCTCTCACCAGAACTGTGAGTCAGTCACTTTATGCTTCTCCTGTTAGGAGAAGTGATTAACAAATCACTCCTAACTTAGTGGCTTAAAAAATAACCATTTATTTAGCATTCTTTACAGTGGATTGCCAATTGGGCTTAACTAAATGGTATTTAGGATCTCAGCTGGACACACTCATGCATCTGTCTGCACCAAACTGCCATTAGTTGGGGCTCTGCATTTGAGGGCTGACTGGCTGGTGACCAGAGCAATAGAGGTACCTGGGCCACACATCCCTTATCCTCCAACAGGCTACCATAGGTTTGTTCATGTGGAGGTTGGGAAGGAATCCAAGTGGGACAAGGGAGGTATGCAAGACCTTTTGAGACCCAGGCTCAGAGCCAGCACATGATTGCTCTGCCATATTCTATTGAAAAACATAAATCACAACACCAGTCAGATTCGGGGGATGAGAAAACAGACTCTATATTTTATACCAGTGGATGCTGCCGAGTAAGTGTTGTTGAAGTCTCCCCTCCTGCAGTTGTCTTATCTAAGTTGGAGTCTCCCAAAGAGCCAGAACAGTTACAGAAACTTTTATCAGAGAATTGAGCTTTCAAACAACTGATGAGAGTCTGAGAAGCCATTTTTAGCAATGCAAAACACTCACAGACTGTGTGGTGATAAGATCCAAGCACCACACACTACAGACACTTTGGGTTTGTCACGTATGCCACTGTGGAGGAGGTGGATGCAGCCGTGCATGCAGAGCCATGTGAAGTTGATGGGAGAGTTATGAAACCAAAGAGGGTTTGGTTCAAAGACTTGGTTGGGCACCAAGTCTTTGAACTTGGTGCCCATGTCAGTGTGAAAAAGATTTTTGTCAGTGGCATTAAAAAAAGACACCAAAGAATGTCACCTAAGAGATTATTTGAACAGTACGGGAAAAGGAAAGTGACTGACATCATAACTGACCAAGGCAGTGGCAAAAAGAGAGGCTTTTCTTTTGTTAATGTTTGATGACCATGACTCTCAATAAGATTGTCTTTCAGAAATACCATACTGTGAATGACCATACCTGTGATGTAAGGAAAGCCCGATCCAAGCAAGAGATAGCTAGTGCTACATCCAGCCAAAGAGGTCAGAGTGGTTCTGGAAACATCAGAGGTGGAGTGGAGGTGTTTTATCCATGACAACTTTGGTCGTGGAGAAAACTTTAGTGGTTAAGGTGCTTTGGTGGCAGCCATGGTCATGATGGATATGGTGGCAGTGGAGATGGCTATAATGGATTTGGTAATATTTGAAGCAATTTTGGGGGTGGCAGAAGCTGCAATGAGTTTGGCAATTACACAATCAATTTTCAAGTTTTGGACAAATTAAAGGAAACTTTGGAGACGCTCTCACCCTTTTGGTGATAGAAGCCAATGCTTTGCCAAACTACAAAACCAAGGTGGCCATGGCAGTTCTAGCAGCAGCAACAGCTATGGCAGATAGAAGGTTTTAATTACTGCCAGGATATAAAGCTTAGCAGGGAAAAGGAGATAGAGAAGTGACAGGGAAGCTATAGGTTACAAAAGCTTTGTGAACTCAGCCTAACACAGTGGTTGCAGCGCCTAGCTGCTACAAAGAAAGCATATTTTAGACAATGCTCATGTGAACAGGCAAAAAACTCAAGGAGTGTATTTGTAACTAATTGTAGAACAAGTTATTTTAGTTTCTGCTCTGTGAAAAGTATAAAGCATTCCAACTAAGGGTTTTAATGTAGTTTTTTTTTTTTTTTTGCACTATGCTGTTGATTGCTAAATGTGATAGTCTGATCAAGACACTAAATAAATTGAGAAAGAAAGAAAGAAAGAAAGAAAGAAAGAAAGAAAGAAAGAAAGAAAGAAAGAAAGAAAGAAGAAATAAAAGAAAGAAAGCTTTACCTTTTGATGGGAGGGCCTGGATACAGGGAGAATAGCTGCAGCCATTTTTGCAAGCAGTTTACCAGAGGCCCGACTCACAGTATATCCCAAGTTTCGGTTCAGACTCTGGCTTCTGCTCTCATCCCAGAAATGAAGAGCTCTATGTCAACTAGTGTGACTAGTGTTCCACCTCCCTGAGTCTTGCAAGAGCTCATTTGGAATCTTTTGGCCCAACTAATATTCCTGCGACATTCCTGTCCTATGCCTGTGGTATTCAGTGAGTCACAGCCCTGTGTAGGACTTTCTGGTCTCAGGAGACTTCACTAGGGGAATAAACCATGACTGGAAGGGCCTAATACTTCCTCAGTGCCACAGGAATGGTCAGTGCAGACAGAACTAGAACTCAGGTCCCTACGTTCAGCCCAGTGCCCTGTGCTTCTTGCTGTGTTCTTGCCAATGTGAGAGAATACAGAAAGTGCCTACCCATCTCAAGCTCTATCCACGCATTCAGGAAATCCTTTCACAAGGAAAAGTAAAAGGCTGTGATGGTTAATTTTATGTGTCAACTTTGTTGGGCCATGGTATCCAGATACTTGGTCAAACATTATTCTGGATGTTTCTGTGAAAGTGCTTTTTGAATGAGATTAACATTTAAATCAGTAGACTTTGAGTCAAGCAGATTATCCTCCGTAACATAAGTGGGCTTCAAGTAATCAACTGAAAGCTTAAGAGAAAAAGACTCCACCCCTGAGTAAGGAGCTGTGCCAGCAGACAGCCTTTGGACTCAAATGGCAATTCTTCCCTAAGTCTCCAGCCTGACAGCCTACCCTGCAGATTTTGGACTTTACAAGCTTCCAGCAGCATGTGACCCAATTTAAACAAATAAACAAACAAATAAATCTTTATCCTGTTGGTTCTGTTTTTCAAGGGTAAAAACACCCCATGGGTGAAAAACTCCTTTAGAGTACTCTATATTAAACAACAATTTCAACAACTGAATCTAAAACCTGTAACATTTAAACTTCTGGCCAAGATGGAGGCATAGATGGAAACACTGTGCCTCCTCCCACAACTAAGTTTAAAGACAATGAAGTTTTAGTAACAAAAATGCAGCCAAAACACAGAAAATCAAACTGTATGGAAGTCCGACAACAACGGACCATTCAGCCAGACCAATAAACCAAGCGAAAGAGCGAACAGTGAGACAGACCACTCAGGCTAGGGCCCCAGCGATGGGAATTAGAGCCTGAAAGCACCAACTGGAAAGACTTTTGGGGTTGGGGTGCCGGGAGAGGCTCCCAGGCTCACAAAGAGTTCGTTGGAGAGACCCACAGTGTCCTGGAGGGTACACAAGCCCACACACCCAGGAACCAGCACCATAAGGGCCCAATTTGCTTGTGGGAAGTCGCAGAGGGGACAGAAATCTGAGAGAAAGTAGAGCAAAGAGCCACTTTTTTCCCTCTCTGACCCTGCCCCCACGTACAGCATCACAATCCAGCAACTGGGTTGACCTGCCCTGGTGAACACCTAAGGCTCTGCCCCTCATACATAACAGGTGCAAACAGACAAAAACATTATGGCTCAACAACAGTTCAAAAAGCCTATAATTCTAAGTGACCAAGAAGCAGCCAACCTTTCAGATGCACAGTTCAAAATACTGTGATCAGGATGCTCACAGAATTGGTTGATTTTAGTCACAAATTAGAGGAACAAATGAAGGCTAAACTAATTGAAATGAAAGGAAATGCACAGGAAACCAATAGTGATGGAAAGGAAACTGGGACTCAAATCAAGGGAGTGGACCAGAAGGAAGAAAAAACAACCAAACAGAAAACAACGAAGAAACAAGAATTCAAAAACAGGAGGAGAGGCTAAGGAACCTCCAGGACATCTTTAAATGTTCCAGCATCTGAATTATAGGGGTACCAGAAGGGGAAGAGGAAGAGCAACAAGTGGAAAACTTGTTTGAACAAATAATAAAGGAGAACTTCCCCAGTCTGGCAAAGGAAATAGACTTCCAGGAAATCCAGGAAGCTCAGAGAGTCCCAAAGATGGTGGACCCAAGAAAGAACACACCAAGGCACATCATCATTACATTAGCCAAGATTAAAATGAAGGAGAGAATCCTAGAAGCAGCAAGAGATAAGAGGACAGTCACCTACAAAGGGGCTCCCATCAGACTGTCAGCTGATTTCTCAAAAGAGACCTTACAGGCAAGAAGGGGCTGGAAAGAAGTATTCCAAGTCATGAAATCCAGAGACCTACATCCAAGATTGCTCTATCCAGCAAAGCTTTCATTTAGAATGGAAGGGTAGATAAAGTGCTTCTCAGATAAGATCAAATTTAAGGAGCTCATCATCACCACACCCTTATTATATGAAATGTTAAAGAGACTTAGAAAAAGAAGATAAAAAACATGAACAGTGAAAGGACAGCAAACTCACAGTGATTAACAACCACACCTAAAACAAAAGCAAACTAAGAGGACAGCTAGATCGGGAGCAGAAACGGAAATGGAGATCAGATGGAGGGTTAGCAACAGGGGAGTGGGAGGAGGAGAAGGGGGGAGAAGGTACAGAGAATAAGTAGCATAGACAGTAGGTAGAAAATAGACACGGGGTGGGCAAGAATAGTATGGGAAATACAGAATCTAAAGAACTTGTGACACATGGACATAAACAAAAGGGGGGGGATGTTTGGGGAGGCATGTGCAGGGTGGAGGGGAATGAAGGGGGGAATAGGACAACTGTAATGGCATAATCAATAAAATATATTTTAAAAAATAAATAAATTTTAAAAAATAACAAAAAAACCCCTTGTAACATTTATACTATCCTGGGTTAAACACTACTTTTTCTGTAGTTTTTAATGGGGAAAGAAACAGAAAGTGTACACAACGGAAAAAGAGAAGAAATCATTTACACATTCTATTCTCACGTATAATTCCCGGTTAAAAATAGTAAAGTGAAGTTAAAGCTAAGGAACAATATTTTACATTGGTGGTCATGGTGATATGTCCAAGTTATATTTCCACTTTTATTTCCATTATTTTATATTTGCTCTTTTATTACCAGAATGATGATTTAAATAGGATTCATTGTGATATTTTTTCTAAAGGACTCATTAACATTTTACTTACATTCAAGTCAACTATTTTATCAAGAACAAGAAGTCAGAGATGAATATTTTAAAAAATAATATGGTGTTATTTTTATGTAAGCCATCTGGGAACCAAAATTAGAAACAAACGTTTAAAAAACAATAAGTTATACTGCCCTTACAATGAAGATTTCCCCCCCATTGCGTTGCAATAAAATTGCTATAAATCTTTAAGTTGAAGCAAATGTCAGTAAGGGAGTGAGAGGGGCAGAAACTAGAACCAACCATTGGGTATGGGTCAGCCCAAAGAGCTCTGTAAAGTCCAAAGTAGTAAAGGTACTTGGGAAGGCAACCCAGGTAGCTTCAGGCCTTCTGAGCAGTGAAGCTACTCTGGGGGATGGTCAGTTCCAGACCTAAGAGCTTTGCATATGTGACACTCTTGAACCACCTATTAAAGACCTTCTTCATGGGTGATGAAAAGGCTTTTTAATTTAAAAGTTTTTCATGAGTAGTAAGTAAATCAGGAATGAATCACCCGAAAGCCAGAGCTCTGGAAATAAAATTTTATTTTCTGGTCCACACTGCCACCTGCTGGTCTGACCATCTCTGTACATTAAGTATTTGCTGTCTCCTTCCAGTAGACACAGTAGGTTATATTTTACTCTAAAATTCATGTATTTGAAGTGTTACTTCACTATATTTGCTAATAAGATTCAGGAAATAACTCGATAAACCAATTTATCAAACACAAGTTACTCATGTTGACTGCGAACGTGAAGTGAATTAACAGCCCAGAAGCTAAAAATAACTAGGTGACTGAACATTGGAAGCCTCATTTGAATAATTAGTACCAATACTTGTCTGTTGCTTGATTGCTCGATAATTATAGTATAAGTTAAACAGGTAAATCAGATGGGTACATATTTGTTTGTGGACAGGGTTAACAATGCAGTTGATGAAGCATCTCCTTACCATTCTTTTGGAGCTCCGTGGTAATTAGTGGGCTGTTATAGGATTTTTATATATGCAAATCAATACCTAACATGAAAATGTCTCTAGATAACAGACAACGGGTTTATGAGAACCAGTGATTTATCATCAGCATGAACTGCTTCAGGCACATTAGTTACTACCGGTAGTTGGGGAAACTGTAGACATGTGTTTAGAAAGTCATTTCCAAGGGTTTTCAGAATTAGGGCCCTCATTTAGCTGCTACCTATATAATGAGTTTGGAAAGTCCTTCAAAGGTTAATTATTCTTGCCTCTTTTTGGGAGGTCCTTAATTTTACATTGTCCTTATCACCTCTCACCACTAAATAAATAAAGGAAAGGAAAATAAGGGTGAGGGGAGGGAAGAAGAGAGAAAAAGAAAAGAAGAAAAGAAAGTTCTTGTGAAGTTCTCAGGGATAATTGTCAGATATTTGCACACCTTTAGGTAAAATCCTTAACCTTTCAATAATTTATTCTGATGGGGGGAGGGCTTGAAGAACCCTGTACTCGCTCTTCTAAAAAAAAAAGAAAGAAAAACCACAGGGAATGTTTTCCATGGACAGAGAGTTTCTAATATTCTCTGGTGAATAAATAGCATTTCCAAAACCAAGTGAGTCAGGACAGAGACATGAGAGGTGGAGGTTTGACTGGGTCACAGGCTCTCAGATGATCAGATATCAGAGCTTAAGTGAGTCAACTGCTTCCTCATCAAGCTGCCTCTAATTTTCTGTGCCCCGGTGATAGGATTGCTAATGGAAATAAAGCCTCTCCAGCTTGGCCAGACAAACCTGGATCCTTCTGCACTTAAAGAAAAATGATCAGCCCTGGCTGGTGTGACTCAGTGGACTGAGTGCTGGCCTGCATACCAAAGAATCATTGGTTTGATTCCCAGTCCCTGGCACACGCCTGGATTGGAGGCTGGGTCCCCAGTAGGGGGGCATATGAGATGTAACCACACATTGAAATTTCTCTTCCACTCCTTCTCCCTCCCTTCCCTTCTCTAAAAATAAATAAATAAAATCTTCAATATATATATATATATATTTTAATATTTTAAGTATATTTTATTGATTGTGCTACTACAGTTGTCCCATTTTTCTCCCCTTTATTCTCCTCTGCCCTGCACCCCTTCTCCTACCAGCATTCCCCCCATGATGTCCATGGATCATATATATAAGTTCTTTGGTTTCTCCATTTCCTATACTATTCTTAACCTCCCCCTGGTTTTTTTTGTACCTACCAGTTATGCTTATTATTCCCTATACCTTTCCCCCCATTCTCCCATCTCCCGCTCTCTGCTGATAACCCTTCATGTGATCTCCATTTCTGCAATTCTGTTCCTATTCTAGTTGTTTGTTTACTTAGTTTCTGTTTTTGTTTTAAGTTCAGTTGTGGTGAGTTTGTTGTCATTTTACTGTTTATATTTTTGATATCCTTTTTCTCAAATTAAGTCCCTTTAACATTTCATATAGCAAGAGCTTGGAGATGATAAACTCCTTTAACTTGACCTTGTCTGGGAAGCACTTTATCTGCCCTTCCATTCTAAATGATAGCTTTGCTGGATAGAGTAATCTTGGATGTAGGTCCTTGCCTTTCATGATTTCAAATCTTTCCAGCCCCTTCTTGCCTGCAAGGTTTCTTTGGAGAAATCAGCTGATAGTCTTATGAGCACTCTCCTCTTCTCTAGTTGCTTTTAAAATCCTCTCCTTATCTTTAATCTTGGGTAATTTAACTATGGTGTGTCTTGGTGTGTTCCTCCTTCCAATTTCTTTGGGACTCTCTGAGTTTCCTGGATTTGCTGGAAGTTTATTTTGCCAGATTGGGGATATTTTCCTTCATTGTTTTCAGATAAGTTTTCAATTTTTTGCTCTTCCTCTTCTCCTTCTGGCACCCTGATGATTCTGAGTTTTGAACATTTAAAGTTGTCCCAGAGGTTCTTAAGCCTCTCCTCATTCTTTTGAATTCTTGTTTCTTTATTCTGTTTTGGTTGAATGTTTCTTTCCTTCTGCTCCAAATTGTTCATTTGAGTCATGGTTTCCTTCCCTTCACTGTTGGTTCCCTGTATAAATTTTTTTAATTTCAATTTGCATAGCCTTCTCTTCTTCCTCTGTTTTGAATCTATACTCAATCATTTCTGTGAGCATCCAGATTACCAGTGTGTTGAACTGTGCATCTGATAGACTGGCTATCTCTTCATTGCTTTTTCTGGATTTTTGATGTGTTCTTTCTTTTAGGCTATATTTTTTGTCTCAGTGCACCTGTTATGTAGTAAGAGGCAGAGCTTCAGGTATTCACCAGGGCAGGGCAACCCACATTGCTGTACTGTGGTGCTCTATGTAGGGGAGGGGTCAGAGAGGGAACAAAGACACTTGCTGGGCTCTTGTCATATTTCAGTCACTTCCCCCTCTATACACAAGCAAATTTAGCTCTTCTTGTGCTGATTCCCTAGATGGGTTGGTCTGTGCAAATTCTAGGACCCTGTGGGTCTCTCCAGGGGACTCTCCTGTGAGACTGGAAGTCTGCCATAACCCCCATAGACTTTCACAGACAGAGGTTTTGAGGCTTCCTTTTCTTGCAGTAGAACCCTGGGGTGCATGGTCTGCCTTGCTCTCAGTTGTTCCTTCCAGCTTATCCACATGCAAATGTGGGACCACCTGGTCCACCATCTGCCACCTTGCCTGCACCAGTCTATCAGCTGCTGCCCTGCCCACCCCAGTCCTCCATCCACTGCCTTGCTGGGCATCCTCTCTATACTGGCTGCCCATCTCCACCCCTCCTACCAGTCTGAATGAATGTTTCTTCTTTTAACTCTTTGGTTGTCAGATTTCCAAACAGTTCAATTTTCTGGCAGTTCTGCTTATGTTTTGCTTTTAAAATTGTTGTTGTCCTTCTTTTGGTTGTTCCAGGAGGCAAAGTGTATCTATGTACACCTCCATCTTGGCTGGAAGTCCTACATTTCAAAAAGAAGAATAAGAATAAGAATGAGAAGGAGGAAAGAAAGGAAGGAAGGAAGGAAGGAAGGAAGGAAGGGAGAAAAGAAAGAAAGAAAGAAAGAAAGAAAGAAAGAAAGAAAGAAAGAAAGAAAGAAAGAAAACAACCAGCCACCATTACCATCTGAATTGAGCTCATCTTCAGGAGTGGCCACATCCTGGGGTTCAAGCCTTACAGTGCCTCTAGGCAGGGAACATCATTCTCAAACTTGGCTGCAAAACTGGAATCAGCTAGGTAGTTGTAGAAGCTTCTGAGGGCTGGATCTAGAGGGCCCAGTTCTGAGTGGTCTCCTAGGATGCAGGTCTTTCAGTGTAAAACTGGGAACATCTTAGATAGTTTTGGGCAAACTGGAATGAGTTAATCATTCTACTTGGATCCTGGCCCCAGAGATTCTAATGTAATGGTACAGGATGAGCACTGGGGGTTAAAAGCTCCCTAGGTAATTCTAGTGTGTAGCAAAGTTTGAGCTTTCCTGTTCATCTGAATCCCCTGCAGGGCATGTTAAAATACAGACTGTTGGTTTCACCCTAGTGTTTCTGACTCATAGGGCTCACATGGGGCCAGAGATTCTGCATTTCTAACAAGTTTCCAAACAATCTGAGGCCATTGCCCAAAGACTACACTTAGAGAATCTCATCTCCCCAACTCAGTTCAAATGACTATCTTCCTAGTAACAAAGGCACCATGTGTGTCTCTAGATGGCTGCTCCTCCCAGCTCCACAAATAGGTGGCCAGCTGTGTATATGACCACTGGGACATTTTCAAGGCACTTCAAATTAAAAATGATTACAGTGGACTTCATGATGGTCTTTTCAAAGCCTGATTTCTCATGATGGTCTTTATCTGCCATAACTCAAAACTAGGAGTCATCCTGGAACATAAATCTCCTTTTCTCCATCCCCAAACCTGAGCCATCAGCAACTTTGTTGGTGTTACTAAGGGCCTCTTGGACTACCTCTCTCTCTCTCTTTTTCTCTCTCTTTCCCACACTGCCCCAGCCTAAGCTCCAGTGTGGCTTTCTCCCAGGTGGTGCAATGGTTCCTAACTCATCTCTTCCCACCTCTGTTGTGGCCCCTATTCTCTGTTGTCCACCACATCTTTTCAGCATTCAAATCTAGTCAGACCTCCGCTGCTCAGGTCCCTGGGTGACTTTCAGTGCCTGGCCTCGATTGCTCCCCCCAGCACACTGTTTGTCTCAGGCCTTTCCTGTTCCCCCATACTCACTGCTCTTCTTGCTGGGGGTGACCCCACATACATACCTCCTACTCAATGCCATCCTCACTGGGTCCTCTACTCTTCATGGTCCCTATCTGTGCTCTCCTCATTCTTAGAATACCTTTCATCATTGATGTAAGGCACTGGACTGATGGCATGTGTCAACCTGGCAAAGCTTGGAACTGCTTCCAAGACCCTTCCCTGCACGGCTCCAGGTTAGTATCAACAAAGGAAAAACGTGCCTAAGATCTGCGAGAACACAGGTAGTGTCAGCTCTCAGGGGTGGTCACCATGGGAAAAGGAGATAGATAGGTGTACAGGGGTACACACTCTCAGCATGGCCTGGACCTCCTCTACTGGGCACCCAGCATGTCCTCCGAGGCCCACCTGCTCACCAGCAGCCACCTGTGAGAGACCTGCAGAGACCACAGTTCCCTATGGGTTCCCATCAACCACCAAGGCCTCCCCAAGACCCCCCTTCATAGTCCCCCATGTTATGCCTACAACTGATTCCACACTTCCCATAGGTTCCCCATGATACCCTTGACCTTCCCACCACCCTCCTGCAACTCTCCCTAGGGCCTCTGTGCAAGTTTCCCACAAGGGCCCACCTCAAAAACTGGATGTGTTTGTTCACAGACCCCTCAAACCCCATTTTGTCCACCACCATGCAGGGTTTCACATGAACTGGTGGGCACTTCTGCTGGTCCTTCCATGCCACCTTTGCAACCCCACATCCCTGGTTGCCTGATTTGTTAGATCTAATCCCATTATTGACCATTTTCCCTCATGCTCCCGGCTCTCCATTTCCCTGCATGAGCCCAGCTAATATCCAGTTCCTAGCACATGCTAGTTTCCTGATGCCTTGGTGGCCATCACTTATTGTTATCAGCACAGTTTGGTCTTGTAATTTTGAGGTTATCTGTCATCTCCCTCTAGACCAGAGTTTCTCAGCCTCAATAGTACTAAAATTTGGGACCAGATAATCATTGTTGTGGGCATTGTCCTGGGCATTAATATCAGCATCATCCCTGACTCCACCCACTAGATGCCAGTAGTACTGCCCCTTTTTAGGTATGATGAAGGATGACAATCACAGTTTCTGTGTCAAGCTGAGTATGCTCCATTGCACCACACTGCCTCCCTGCATTCATTGCTGCTGAGTGTCAGACCCAGAACTGAATCTTCACATGTTTCGCCATGACTGTATCAGCATGAATCTTAGTTTGAGTTCTTTACAGACAAAGATTTGAGTGCAAATGGTTTATTTGGGGAGTGTGCAGAGAACCCATGGGGGAGGGGGAAAATGAGGAAGTGAGACATGGATGGAAACTTGACAAATAAGATACATATTATTAGAATTTTTACTTTGGACCCCAAAGAACAATCCTGCAGGGATACTCAGGAAGCAGCCTAACTCACTCTTCCCAGAATGACCCCACCAGTGGGTCAGTGAGAATCAGGACATTAATTCCCTGGCATTTCCAACCTGCTCAGCTTACACAGAGAGGTCCTCTGAGGCTCCAGGGAAACCCCTCAGAGTTAGGACCATTAAACCCCAGGATGTGGACTGGTGGCCTGGCAGTGTCTGCTACAACTTGTCTCCTCCTCTCACACCTTTGACCCCCAACCCAGGTGAGCTTTCTTGTAAATGTCTGTTACTAATTACAAGAGAGACTAGAAAGAACAGGACAGGTGGCCCCTGGTAACCACACCACAAGAAAAACAAGTCAGCAAGAGTAGTATCACCTCTACTTCTTGCACTGATCGATTAGGTAGATGTCCTAATTGTATACAACCGAAGATCCTGCAATTTTTCTCTGTCAGCAAAATTCTCCTATATACAATACATTTTGCAGAGGTTTTTGAAAAGACTCCCTTAGGCCAATTTGGCAATTGTCCCTGCCAATTGTCCTGGGGGCATTAGAATCTTTTACAGAGACACAGACATGCTCATTTAGTAAATATTCATTAACTTCAAAGAATGACAGTGCAAAACAGAATGTGGGTTCTCAGAGCCAGAGTGGGCTGGTACTGACAGAGGGAACCAGGGTGTGATGGGCCAGAGTGTATTAAAGGGACACTGAATATGGAACAAGCATCCTGGCCAAGATAAATGCCATCCTGGCCTTCAGGCAGTGTTGTGACTCAGCAGTTCACTTTCAAAGTCTTCTGATTCTTGAGGTTTTCCATATTCTCCTTCCCACCTTGTTACAGAACAGACCCAAGGGAGTGCAAATGATATACTTTGCCAAATGGATCCACTCTTTTGCTCTTGGGGTCTCCCATCCTATACTAGGTTCGCCTTGCTTGCTGCCAGGGAAAGACATCCCTCAATGCCAAACTTAAGAGTAATGACTTAATGTCTTCATTGAGAACCCAAAACCTTTAGAATGCCCACAAACACAGTCCTTCCTTTCCTCTCTGCCCAGTCTGGGTTACCATATCTCAGAAAAAGAAATAGAAGCCCATAGTTCTTCTCTGCCCAAGCCACGTGGTCCCAAAAAGACACTGAGTAGCTGCTGCACCTGGGTTTAAATCCCAGCGCCAATCTTCCTCTGCCACACCATTTCCAACTCCTCCCACAATTGGCCACAGCTGCCAGTATTCCCATATTTTTTCCAGCTTTACTGGGCTGCCATAGAAAGTCTGGGCAGGTGTGGCCCCATGTTGTGGAGCCAATCATCTCCAGCTCTCCACAGGCTCTGTAACCAGGGGGAGTTGCCTCCAAGTTAGGTCAAGGGTGGAATTCACTCCAATTCCCCTGGCTCAAAGCTTGGCCACAGCTGTTTAACATATCTATGAAACCAGTTAAAGGTTATAGATATATTGATCGACCATTCTAGAGGTTATTTGCAAAACTGTTGCTATTCAAAACAACTCTCATGGCCCTGCTCCATTCATCCCATTCCCCAGCTCAGACTTGTGGAGGTGAGGACATCCTATGTACATATTTTTTCTAATATTTCCTGGACACCCTGAGTTCTGCACCCCATTACAAACCACCATTTTCCCCTGCCCCCTGCTTGGATGTACCCTGTTACAACCTCTCAATCACCAAAAATCCTGGCTGAATGACTGGGTATGTTGAGGGCAAGGGTAACTAGCCAGAACATAGCTGTAAGGAAGCAAAAGGTATTTTACTAACTAACGCAAAGAGGCTCCAGGACACGCCCGAAGAGCAGGGTGTGTTCCAGGATGTGGTTTAAGAGCAAAGGTTAGTCAGGCAGATAGCCATCTGGACAGTCACTAGGGAGGGAAATTTTGCCCCTGTGCACGAGCTCAACTGACCAATCAGGTAAAGGAGCACGAGCCAGTGCACGAGTTAACTCACCAATAATCAGTAACCCTATTGTGCTCCTGAGCCAACCGCTAACCGCCACATCTGCTTCTGTATCCAGCTTGCTTGCGCGCCTCCATAAAACCCTAAGCCTGTAAGCGTTTGGCGCGACTCTCATTTGCAGCCCTTGCGGGCACCGTGTCTCCAGACACTTTGGAGAGTTCGCCCCCGTGCAGGTTAAACTTGGCCAATAAAGTAACATCTTTGGAACCCTGAAAGTCTCCGACATTTGTTCTCGCGGTTGGTGAATGCAACAGGTATAGGGCATTTCCAGGGTTCCACTCTCCACCACTCAGTGACAGTTTACCAGTGTACCTCTCAGTTTTTAGTTCTCTGTAGAGAGGTCAGCCAGAGAGCCATCTTATCCAACCATGGTAGTCAGCATTTGTTCATGACCAGAGAATGTATAAAACACTTTTACAAATGGGCTCTCAGCCTCAGTAAAATGCCCTGTGCATAGGACTGTGCTCCTTTTCCATTTCCTCTTTCCTCTGACCCCTATCAAATTCCCATGCTTTATTAAATCCCAGTGATAGAAGGATAACACTTCTGGTAACTAAGAAGGAAGAGGCAGGATGCAGAGATAGGCAATAAAGAGAAGGCCTAAGTTCTCAGAGAAGACTGTGTGGCAAGAACGTTAAGTGCACTATCTTATTTGCTTCTCAATACAAACCTCATATTGAGTTACCTCAATATGACGGAAGGTGCTACAGAAGAGGAAACTGCATTTCAGGGAACTTCCAAGACTTGCCCAAGGAGCAACGCTGATCTTTCCGAAGTGTAAACAAAAAAGGCTTACTTTACAAAGCACAATTTATATCTTAAAAACAGAACCTACGGCCAGAGTTTCAGATTACAAAAGAAATCTCCCATTGGCTTAATTAATTCAAGGTGACAAGTAGGATAGAATAAGTAAATGTTACACTAGTAATCCTCCAAATACCTCAGGAGAAAGGCAAGTTGCACCTGCATTTATACATATATTAACAAGAAACAGAGGGATAAGATAGTGGATCAGTTAGTGTTTGGTATGCAGCCTTGTTTACTTCGGCCGTATGACAATGTGGGGCAGCTATGACAATGTGCCTCAGGTGTCCTGCTGTAGGGGGTGTAACGGACCAAAGGTTCCAGGTGCTGAGAATCCAGGTGCTGATTTCATGCCCCAAACTATAGAAACTGAGCTGCTCTCAGCCAATGACTAAGTTAGGGCTAATAGACAAATTTGTTTCTTGAGACCCAGGCAATTTTGACCTAAGGATGCCCAGCAGACATACTGAAGCTTTGAGAACTGCCTTGTAAAGAATTTTCCCATCCAACTTTTCTTTCTTCCTTCCCTCTCTCTACTGGGGTCCATTTGGCCCTTCATGTCTGTTTGAGGAGTCTGCCAGCCTCCTCATTTTCTCTAATAAATCTCTTAGAAACCTGATTTCATCTAGGCACCTGCTGTTGGAGGGGCAGGACTTATACAGTTAATAAAAGGACATTATTAAAAGAACATGGGAACATTCCATAAACTCCAAGGAAAACCTTAGTTAGCAAGCCTTGACAACAAGCAGGCAACCCTAGGAATCTAGACCGTGAGAACTAATGGACATGAGTCAAGGTATCGCTACCAGCATGAGTCAGTCCCAATGTTTTTCTTCCCCAAAGGACAGGATTTTTCTGGACTACATTTTTCTTTACACATCATGAAATGACCTTTGAAAAGGTTTCATAGGCCCATTAAGACTACCTATAATAGAGGAAATATAGCTCCCCAAAGGAAAAATGGAAAAGAATGAAAGGCAAAGACAACAAATGTCCTTACAGTGCCTGGTTCACAAAGTTCTTTGCAGATTACTAAAGCGTTAACACAGAACCAAGTTCCACTGAGTGTTACAGTCTAGTAGTGCCCTGCTCAGATGCCCTCACCCTTACTTCTTTGCCTGCCTGCATTTCAACCACCTCCACCGCCTTTTCTTTGCCCAAGAATTTACTCTAGCACCAGAACTCTTAAATACCCCAGCTGCTCCGTTACCCTTCCTGGGGCATCTCTACACTGTTTCCCAGAAGTGCCAGCAGAACTGAGTTCCCATGGCCCACAGTGGTAATTTACTTATAACACAACTGTTATTGGTTGCCTTTCTTCCCTTGTCTTACTTCTTCAATCACCTACCAAGGTTTCCTTTATCCCTCAAGAAAACTACTTGCTCTCAGATTCTTGCTCAGGGTCTATTCTGAAAGAACCCAAACTAAAGGTTGATACATTAATACAATGGGACACTACACTGCAGTGAGAGCAAGTGATCTACAGCTACATGCAACAATACAGGTGAATAGCACACACATAATACAGAGCAAACAATGCCAGACACAAAAGAGGACAGACTTCCACCACAGGAGCACCTGTAGAGGCAGAGCCTTAACAAGAATAAGAAAGTGTAAATATATAACAATTTCCCCCCAAAAAACACCCCCACAAAAAAAAGAACAGACTATATGATTACGTTAAGTACCAAAAAAGGCCACGTGAATCCATGCTGTTAATTATGACTGAGGTGGGTAGTGACTGATGGGGGTTCAAGGAGGATATCTGGGAACGTTCTCTTCCTAGATCTCAGTGCATTTTACAGAGGTGAGTTAATTTGAGAAAAATCCATCAAGCTATACAATTATTATTTTTCATAATTATGTGCATTAAAAATTTCATATGTTTTAAAAAGATACAATGAGCAAAAAAAGGGTTGTGTCATTTATTTGTCACCCTATCCATCCATTCATTCATCCATTCACTCATCAAATAATCAAATCTGAACTCCAAATAGCTTCCATATGCACAATATTTAGTGAAGTTCTAGAGCTCGAGTGTTAGACTCATTTTCACTGGGGGCCACATCAACCTCGCAGTTACCTTCAAAAGGCCAAATGTAATTTTAGGACTGTATAAATACTCCTTAATCGTTAAGCGAGAGCTTGGTACTGCCACCAGGTAGAAACTAGGTGCCAGGCCAGATAAAACAAGGGAAAGGGCCATATTCAGCCTGCAGGCCTTGTGTTTGTCACCTGTGTTCTGGAGAATAACACTTCTTTCTCACTTGAGAAGACAGATATAAAAATAAATTCTGGATTCAATTTAACATACTTAACTCCTTCAATGTCAAGAATAAATTTCTTTACCATATCCTAGACAAAATTGGAATGGAAAGACAGAAACTCCAAGTGATTTCAGGAGCTGTACTCCTATAATTAGTTACTAATTAACCATTTGACAACAGGTAATCACTCTGCAGCCAGAGGTGGTGTCAGAGCCTGCACCTGACCTCCATCTCTTTTCTTATCAGATTGAGTGCTTCTTCCTGAAACCAGACAGGAGGCAGAGTTCTCTTTTTCACCCTCTAGAATTTCTCCTAACAGCCCACAGCCTGCTTCTTAGAGAAAAGTGCTGGGTGTTGGAGAAAGTACCCTCAATTCACTCTCTGCTCATTTAGCCAAAGAAGGCTAAAACTGAAAAACACTCCTTACCCTTCTTTAATAAGTAGTACTAGTTGTTCTCCAGCAGAGGGCATTAGAGAAGAGCTGGACAAGTCTGAGAAAAGTTGACCCAAGTCAAATATAGTAAACCAACTGCAGTCTCACTTCCCCACCAACTTGACCCCTCCCAGTCTTCCACTTCAGAATGCAGTCTTCAGCCCTTCTCCAGCACTTTTGACAGAGCAGGAAACAGACCATTTTCCTAATAAAAAAAAATGTGAGTTGTTTTAGACTATAGTTATTGTCTTGTGGGTAACACTTTGAAGAGTTGCTTGGTGCTCAGAGCACTTTATGGTAATCCATGGGGTGTTCCACAGTCTTCTACAGGTCACACATTTCCATAAATTTCCCCCCTCTTTCACCAACTCAGCCCTTTTTGGGGGGATTCTTATTTTTTCTCCGTTGAGGAAAAATAGAAGGTTAGGGGAAGCATAGTTATGCAGGACAACCCCAAGTACAACAACTAGAAGGATTATTCATATCTTAATAAAGTAATTTGTTTTGACATATCCAGTTAGTTTTGTTATTATTCTCAAGTAGTATTCTTTGAATTGATCTCTTAACTTAACTGTATCCAAATGACTGATGATTTTAGCAAACATATACAAAAGAAAGGACTTTTTTAAAAAATAAAGCACTGTTTTCTAATTTTATTTTTTCTAACTTGTCTTTTTTCTCTATGGAGGCCTATAGAGTCTTCTCTGTCTTCTTGGTGGTCAAAGGGAATGCTGGGGTGCACCAACACATCCTTCTCGAGGAGTGAGACACTTATTCTCCCATCTGCTGGAAGAGTCACTGTTCACCGCTCACAGCTAAAGCCCTCTCTGGAAATTGACCTTGAACAAAGGGAGCAACCTTGCTCATGGTTGCAACCACTCTTGAAGACAGCTTGCATCTAATGATTGGACAAAATGGAGGTAAATGGCCCGGTCCCCACACCTCAATGCAGGACAATACAGAAAGGGCACCCCAGCTTCAGAGCTCCTTGTAGAATCAACTGAGTCTCTGCCTTGAGAGACAACACATGGAAGATCTGTTCCCAAGATCTTCCCCCACTCCCCTGCCTAGCCTCCAGAACAAGAGCTAGATCAAGTCAAAACACAGCCCAGTAGGGAAAGTGCTGGGTCTTCCGAAGGAGGCAAGGCACTCCTTGGTGGTAGAGCTGTAGGAACCAGCTATCATGTACCAGCAGGAGCCAGGAGGCTAGTCATGGGACTGTACCCTGGGAGCACTTCGCAAAGGAAGGTAGAACAATAGGTTGGATAGTAGATGAGAATCCAAGATGGTGGCAGAGTAGGTGGAAACTACACTCACCTCCTCCAAGGACAACACTGGAATTGCAACTAAATTATAAAACAATCATCCTGAATAATCAACTGAAGATTACCTGAAAAGAAGTCATAACAAAGGATTTACAGAATAAGCCACATTGAGACTGGCAGGAAGGTCAGAGATGCAAAAAATGTTGGCTCCATCCCCATGGGCAGTAGCTGAAGTTCCAGAGGATTACTTCAGCTGTGGGAGTTCCCCTTGAGAAGCATGGGGTCTAAACCCCAAGCCAGAGCACCAGAGCTGGGAAGTAGTGCCAATGTAACAACTGGCTGTGAAAAGCAGTGGGGTTTTTGTCAGTTAGGGAGAGACAGAGTCCACTAGAGACACAGGTGCCCTCTTAAAGTGCCAACACACAAAATTTTCATTTGCAGCTACTCACTCTGGGCTCCAGAGGAGAGAGGGTGGAGCAGACTAGAGTCACATGAGATTTGTGGTTCTAGGGACAGAGCTGAAGGGGCAGCCATCAGTATCCCTGTGCTGAGACATCCCTCCATACTACAGAGACCATCTTTCTTGGATGGAGCACGTCCCTCTGGGTGGTATTAGCCTGGGGAAAAGCAACAACCCCACCCTCTGGGCTCCCTGTCACCCTACTCTGCACAGCTTACTCCCTGCCTTGGCCAGGGTGCAGAGGTCTGGGCAGACTCAGGAGGTTTCAGTGACTGAGTGGAGTGGCCTTGAAGTGATGGTCATCCCCCCCACCCCCACATTCCCATGAACCTGATGGCTCTTCCCCCTCATGGGAGATCTATGGGACTCCAGCAGACCCAACATCCAGGTTCCACCAGCCACTCCTAGTGGCTCTGCCCTGCCAAGAAGGGGGCAAAATCCAGAACAAACTGCATAGTGTGACTCTGGGGCAGGAGCCACACCCTACCACTTTCCCCAAAGCCTGACCAGCAACTCCCCCTCATTGGACAACCACTTGACCCTACCTGGTAGCTAACTGTGAACCTACATCATACAACTCAAGTACCACCAGAGGCTCATTCAGTGACTAAGCCTAACAGACTACTGACAGGTGGAGACAAATGGAAGAAGATATCAGAGTGCCTTGGGACTTTTGCTCACCTTCCTCTGGGTTTGATGCTCTAACAGTTGGCCTTGCTGCACAGCATGATACTGCTTATGTGCACCCAGGACCAATACAGCAGGTACAAACTGTAGATTACTTGTAGTTCCAAATAGATTGCCCGGGATCAGTTGTGGGAGCGACTTTTCTCTAAGTCCCCCCGGGTGCCCCGGTCGAGGTGTGTAAATATGGCCCAGACATGATATGATCTGCTTAGGGAGGAGAGGTGGCCATTTTCCCAGAGGGAAAAGGTCATGGGCTGGTGGCCAGTTTCTCAGGGGAAAAAGGCCAGCAGCAGCCAGTTTCTTTGAGGAGAATAAGGCCTTTAGTCCTCTCCTTCAGGGCCTTTTAATTGGGTTGTAATACACAGGAATACAGGGAGGCAAGGATCAAACAGTAGATAACACTTCAAAGAAATCTGAGGGCTTCAGAGACTGTCTGTCAGGAACAGAGTTTTAGGGTTTCTTGCTCGAACCCTTAACATATGAATGAAAGCACTCTTAGCAGAGCAGATTTCACAGGTTTATAAGAAAATCTTTGTGATGCCAGATTTTTCTCTAGGACACGCTCTAGCAAGGCAAGGAGCTGCACCTCTCCCCATCAGGTATTCAGGCTTAAGGGGAATTAGAGCCAGAAAGCACTTCTCCCAGAGTACATGGGGACTCGGGCTATGTCAAAGCCAGGGGGTGAGAGTCCATTGCTCTTTGTTACAGCCACCACCCCACCCCCAAGTCCTTCCATGAAGTCCTCCCAAGTGATTGAGTCTGGCTTAGGTTGCCCCCCACTGTGAGGGGTCTTACCCATCATTGACTTCCAACCAAGTTTTGGGGGCAGGAAGAGGAAACTGAGGCAGCACTTGCTCCCAGAGACAACCTTTGTCTCCTGCGGCTGGCATTCTAGAGGTTGTCCCTCACCCTTAGCCACAAGGGGTCAAGATACAATTCCTAGAACCAGGCAGAGGGGTCTACAACAATATGTAACATAGGCAGTTTTGGAGCAGTTGTATAAACATTCCCTACCTTCCACTGTTTTCAGCCCTATACCTCACTCCCCACCCCCAACATACCTGCCCATTCCATGTGGAGCCCCTGGGTACCCAGACAACCAGCGAGGACCCACTTTCCTGGGCTGCAGCTTCTTTCACTCTGCAAGTCAACACACTCCCTACACTTTCCATTTCCCAGAAATTTGTTGGGATTTCTCACCTACTCATCAATAACTGCCCAAGATCTCTTTGTGTTTATAGGTAAATTTCTTTTTGCACTCTAACTTCTATCTCAGTTGGATGTTTGGAAGCATTAGAGACAAACATATAAGGTAAATGCATTGTCCCTCATGTAATTAGGTAAAGCACATGAGTGAATTTACACAAGTGTGACTACTTTCTTACATCATTACTTACAAAGGAGGGAAAGCAAGTAGACAATTTAGTGACTACTTTTGAAGCTGCAAACAATCACCTGTTTCTCATAAGATAGCATTATGCAAAACTTGAGTCAGAGAAAAATTCAGTTCATTTAAAATCTCAAACACTGACTTGATTTCTGACCTGTGGCAACTCCTTAAACTTGGGGTTCATACTGTCCACAAGTTAAATGGGCTAATGGCACCCATGAAATTCAGTTATAGAGATTTTTACCAGGGATTTATTGAGTATTTGTTGTATACAAAGCAATAAGTTGAGATCTGATAAATTAAAAAGAGGAATGAAAGAGAGAGGAAGAGGGGAGAAGGGAACCATATTCCAGTGTAGAATATAAAATATGCCTAAAGAGAGCTTATGTTAGTTGACTGGTGGATATTGTAAAGGATAACAAAATGGCAAATTGGTAAAACTGTAAAGAAGATATTATGAGAAAACACGACTAAAAGTTTGTTTTCATACTATTTTAAAATCTAACCTGTATTTGTGTTAGAGAGGCTAATAATTATTCAACCAAACATTTTTCTTTCAGTTTTCTTAGGAAACAGAGCATTGCAGCCATTTACCTGGAGTGCTGGTTCATCCAAGGATTCATTCTTTTTTGAATTTATTTTTTATTTAAGCATAGTTGGTATACAATCTTATATTGGTTATACTAGTTTCATTTGTATTATATAGTGATTTGAAGGACTCATTCTTTTTTAAAAGCAATTTTCATCTATTTGATAAGGATTCTCTTAGCAGGTGGGAGCTCAAATAGACAAAGGTTAGCAGACAAAGGTTAGTTCTCATGACTAGGTGATTCCTGAAGGAGTCACTCCGATCATTACTTGTTTGTGAAAGATCTTATTCTCCCTGGGGAGTAGGGTAATCTTCAAATTATCATATCTTCAAAATAAAGGTTCATATATCTGGAAAGAAGCCAACAAGTCCACCTCATTCAAGTGTCCCATCTCCGTGGCTCAGCACGATGGAGTGATTTGCTAAGCATCAAGCAGCAGCTGAAGCCAGACCCGCCTTCTGCCCCGAAGAATGCCTGTCCATTTCCCCCCCACTCCTGGTGTATATACTTTGAAGATCATTACAGAGCTTTTTTAAAGCTGTCAAATGAAACCATACTACTGCCCTCTTGTTTATCTCCTTTTGCGTTAGGACAAATGGAGAAGATGAGTCTGGCCATTCAAAAATTCAATAAATTAGCTGAATGCTGGCTTTGCTCACTAAAGTAGAGGTTANCAGACCTGCCTTCTGCCCCAAAGAATGCCTGTCCATTTCCCCCCCACTCCTGGTGTATATACTTTGAAGATCATTACAGAGCTTTTTTAAAGCTGTCAAATGAAACCATACTACTGCCCTCTTGTTTATCTCCTTTTGCATTAGGACAAATGGAGAAGATGAGTCTGGCCATTCAAAAATTCAATAAATTAGCTGAATGCTGGCTTTGCTCACTAAAGTAGAGGTTATTTTTTTTTTGTACAGGCCAGCGTGAATGAGCTATTCTTTTGAACAGGAAAATTGTAGGCTAGCATCTATGAAATTATACAAATGTAGGTTTTCTTAACATTTTCTGGGTGGTTTTCAGTACATTCACAATCATGCATTATATTGGGTTGAAACAAGCATTTTAAAGTATTAAGATGCTCTCCTTTTCTTCTCCTATCATTCCCAAATCTTAATAAACAAGTAGTCACCACTTTGTGAAAAGAAAACAAAAAGCAGAGAAATGGAATATGTCTCCTAATTTTTTTTCAGAATCAATATTCTGTGAATATGCAGTTAGCAAGACCCTGGTCTAGGTTACTAACTTCTGACCATTGTCTCCTCTCCAAGCCAGTAGAATACTATTTATTTCCTTATAGTGGGTTAGATCCTCCCATTGCCCCTGAACATTGATAAATATCTCACAGGTAGTAAAAGGTAGAGCCAGAGAATCTGACACCATAACTCACATCCTTAACTCTGCAAAAAGCTGGGTAGAAGAAGCAATTACTCTTGATGTTAAAACCTCTCTGGGCCCTGGCTGATGTGGCTCAGTGGATTGAGCACAGCCTGTGAAACAAAGGGTGCCTGGTTCAATTCCCAGTTAGGTGGGGCAATGCCTGGGTAGCAGGTCACATCCCCAGTGGCGGGCACACAAGAGGCAACTACGCACTGATGCTTCTTGCCCTTTCTCCCTCCCTCCCCCTCTGTCTAAAAATAAATAAATAAAATCTCTTAAAAAAAAACAAAAAAAATCTCTGGGAAGAAGTGGAAGGTATATATCATTGAAATGGCATCCTGATAAACCTGGGTGGGAATATGACTTAAGTGCCTATTTGGTAGTATCTTGAGTTAGGACTGAGAAATAAGTGATGCAAAAGATAGGAAAAAAAAACCATAGCCAAGTTTGGAGATCTTTCAATGCCAGCAATATCGTTAGCAACTAGGTCAGCAGGTATAACACAGGTCCAAAGGCTGTGGCTTAAATATATTAGGTGGCAATTCTGTCATGAATAAGAAGTCAGGAGGTCAGCTATCCAGGGCTGGTATAGTGTCCTCAGGGACCCAGATTGTGTCTACCTTGTTTATTCCCAAGGCCACAAGCTGACAGTAGAAGATCCAGCCATCTTGTCCATGTCCTAGATGCAATCCTGAGAAGGGAAAGAGCAAAGGGTAATAATAGGTCACACCCCTCCAAGTGAGTCAGCTCCTCTAAAAGAGCTTTCTAATAGAAGAACCAGTGACTTCCACATACAGCTCATAGGCCACAAGTGAAAAATAAATATTGGGTAGGCATACTGGATGACAGTCTCAGCCTCACCAGACTAAGGAGTGCAGACTCTTTTCTTAGACCCTGGGAAGTTATTGGAGAATTCTGAGAACAGAAGTGAGGCAATTCAGTCAAGAGATGAAATGGACAGAAATGTGGGAGGAACGGAGGGTATGGAGGGTAATGGAGAGGAACGGAGGGTAATACTGTGTTAATGTGCACAGGAAGGAAGATTGATGAACATACTCCAACTTTCTCATAATAACCTAGGAAACTGGGACAGACATATGACACTGCTTTAAGAATCATTTTCCTGCCCTGGTTGGTATAGCTCAGTGGATGGAGTGCCAGCCTGTGAACCTAAAGTTCACTGGTTCAATTCCCAGTCAGGGCACATGCTGGGGTTATAGGCCAGGTCCCCAGTTAGGGGCATGTGTGAGACAACCAATGTTTCTTTCCTTCTCTTTCTCCTTTCCTTCCCCTCTATCTAAAAATAAATAAATCTTTTAAAAAATATTTTCCTTGCAGTACTTGAAGTAACAAGCCAATTGGTTGACTGAATGTTTTTGATTGAATGTAGAAATAATAATGATAGGGAAATTCAGGAGTTAAAACTACTTTTAGCTATAGTTATAGTTGATAGGCTGAAGCAATTAATGCGTAGGGAAACACAAGAGCCAAGATTTTAGCTTTTACTATAATTGATAGGCTTAAGTGATGAATGCATGTAGAAAGCTGTTATTGCAAGAAATAAAATAGATGACCTAAGTGAATCCAGGAGGTTGACAAGCAATTTAACCTTTGTTCCCTAGAGGGTCTGCAAGCAGCTGATCAAGATGGTATCTGAGCAATTGTGTTACAGGGAGGGAATATCAGTGATACAGATGCAGAATTGTTGATTGGGAGTTAAAGAAATACTAGGAAAATCTCCAAGAGACTGCAACTCTTATCTGATTAACCATTTTTCCCAAATTTTTTACCTATATTTTTCTTCTACTTAAAAATGTGGGCTTGGGATAGGTACATACTCTTTGCCTCATGTCACAACCAAAAGAAGGATAACAACAAAAAAAATTAAGTATATTTTATTGATTATGCTATTGCAGTTTTTCCAATTTCCCCCCTCCACCATGTACTCCCAACCCTCCAGCATTCCCTCCCACCTAGTTCATCTCCATGGGTTGTACATATAAGGTCTTTGAACTCTCTGTTTCCTTCCTATACCATTTTTTACATATCCCTGTCTATTTTATGCCTACTAATTATGCTTCTTCCCTATATCTATTCCCGCCCTATTACTCCCTTTCTCCTACCCACTGAAAACCCTCCATGTGATGTCCATTTCTCTGATTCTGTTTCTGTTCTGGTTGTTTGCTTAGTTTTTATTTTCATTGTTTTTCTTTTCTTTCAGGTTCATTTGTTGATAGTTGTGAGTTTGTTGTCATTCTATTGTTCATAGTTTTTGATCTTCCTCAATTTCTTAGATAAGTCCCTTTAACATTTCAAGCCCATATAGTAAGAGCTTGGTGACAATGAACTCCTTTAACTTGACCTTATCTGGGAAGCACTTTATCTGCCCTTCCATTATAAATGAAAGCTTTGCTGGATAGAGCAATCTTGGATGTAGGTCCTTTACTTTCATGACTTTGAATACTTCTTTCCAGCCCCATCTAGCCTGCAAGGTTTCTTTGGAGAAATCAGCTAGTAGTCTTATGGGCACTCCTTTGTAGGTAAATCTCTCCTTTCCTCTTGCCGATTTTAAGATTCTTTCTTATATTTAATCTTGGGTAACTTAATGATGATGTGCCTTGGTCTGTTCCTCTTTGGGTACAATTTCTTTTGGCACTCTCTGGGCTTCCTAAAAGTCTATTTCCTTTACCAGATTAGGAAAGTTTTCCTTCATTATTTTTTCAGGTAAGTTTTCCATTTCCTGCTCTTGTTCTTCTCCTTCTGACACCCCTGGAATTCAGATATTGGAACATTTAAAGTTGTCATAGAGGTTCCTAAGCCTCTCCTCATTTTTTTTGAATTCTTGTTTCTTCATTCTGTTCTAGTTGGATGTTTATTTCTTCCTTTTGTTCCAAATTACTGATTTCAATCCTGGTTTCCTTCCTGTCACTGTTGGTTCCCCAAATATTTTGCTTTATTTCACTTTGGGTATCTCAATTTTCAACCAAGCTCAATCAGTTCTGTGAGTATCTTGATTACCAGGGATTTAAACTCTCCAGCCAACTCTCAGATAGGTTGGCTATCTCTTCATAACTTAGCTCTCTTTCTGGAGTTTTGCTCTGTTCTTTCATTTGTGCCCTATTTCTTTGTGTCAGTGCACCAGTCTGCTTGGTCTGGTTGACTGTTTCTTTAATTCCTTGGTTGTTGGAGTTCCATGCAGTCTGATTTTCTGGCGCCTATGGTTGTTTATCAATTTTAGATTGGTTGTTATACTTCTTTCACTTGTGTGAAGAAGCAAAGGGTTTACACCTATGCCTCCATCTTGGCCAGAACTCTGGACAACAACAAATTAAATAAAAAACAAACCCAGAACTGCTATAATATCAAACTATATCGAAATCTAACAACAAAAGATTTAAAGAAGAAACATTCATCCAGATCAGTAAAAGGGGTGAACACAGGTAGCCAGGGTAGAGAGGATTCTCTGTAAGGCAGTGGCTGGAGGCCAGGGTGGGCAAGGAGACAGCTGGTGGAATGTGTGGTCCCACATCTACTTGCAAATAAAATTGGAGGAATACTTGGAGAGCGAGGCAGACTGCACAACCCAGGGTTCCAGTGCTGAGAAAGAAAGCCTCAAAACCTCTGACTGAAGAAACTTGTGGGGGTTGAAGCAATAGGAAAAACTCCCAGCCTCACAAGAGAGTTTGTTGGAAAGACCCATAGGGTCCTAAAACATAGACAAACCCATCAACATAGGAATCAACACCAGGAGGGCCCAGTTTGCTTGTGGGTAGCAGAGGAAGTGACTGAAAGCCAGCAGAGAGCCAAGCCAGCAGCATTTATTCTTTCAGACCCTGCCTCCACAAGGCAGTGATGTGGGTTGCCCCCCTGGTGAATACTTAAGGCTCTGCTCCTTACATAACAGGCTCAGTGAGACAAAAAAATATGGCCAGGGTGAGGCAACCCACATCACCCAAATGAAAGAACAGATCAACACCCCAGAAAAAATACAACTAAGCATAGAAGAGATAGCCAACCTAACAGATGCACAGTTCAGAATACTGTTAATCAGGATGCTCACAGAAATGGTTGAGTATGGTCACAATAATAGAGGAAGAAGTGAAGGTTATGCAAAAGAAAATATACAGAAAACCAACAGTACAGCATCTTGGGGCAGGGGGAGAACAGGGACCAGGACTCAAACCAATGATTTGAAGCAGAAGGAAAAACTAAACATTCAGCCAGGACACAATGAAAAACAAGAATTCAAAAATATGAGGAGAGGCTTAGGAACCTCTAGGACAACTTTAAATGTTCCAACATCCAAATCATAGGGGTCCCAAAAGGAGAAGAGGAAGAGCAAGAAATGGGAAACTTATTTGAAAACATAATGAAGGAGAACTTTCCTAATCTGGCAAGGAAAACAGATTTTAAGAAGTCCAGGAAACTCAGAGAATCCCAAAAACGTTGAACCCAAGGAAACACACACCAAGGCACATCATAATTACATTACCCAAGATTAAAGATGAGAGAATCTTAAAAGCAACTAGAGAAAAGGAGAGTTACCCACAAAGGAATGCCCATAAGACTACCAACTGATTTCTCCAAAGAAACCTTGCAGGCAAGATGGGGCTGGAAAGAATTATTCAAAGTCATGAAAGTAAAAGACCTACATCCAAGATTGCTCTATCCAGCAAAGCTATCATTTAGAATGGAAGGGCAGTTAAACTGCTTCCCAGATAAGGCCAAGTTAAAGGAGTTCATAGTCACCAAACCCTTACTATATGAAATGTGAAAGAGACTTATCTAAGAAATTGAGGAAGATCAAAAACTATGAACAGTAAAATGACAGCAAACTCACAACTATCAACAAATGAACCTAAAAAACAAATACAAAAATGAACTAAGCAATCGAGTAGAACAGGAATGGAATCACAGAAATGAAAATCATATGAAGGGCTATCAGAGGAGAGGGTGGGAGAGAATGGAGGGAAAGTTACAGGAAATAGAAGCATAAATGGTAGATATAAAACAGACAGGGGGAGGTTAAGAATAATATGAGAAATGGAAAAGCCAAAGAACTTATATGTATGATGCCTGGACATGAACTAAGGTAAGGGAGTGGTGATGGGAGTGGGGGTACAGGGCAGAGGGGAATAAAGGATAGAAAAAAATGGGACAACTATAATAGCATAATCAAAAAATATGTAAAAGGAAAAAATGTTGGCTTGAGATGAGATGTTAGGATGGTTTTTGAGGATAAATAATCTTCTATCTTCTCAGATCCCTGGCATCTGAATAAAGCACCCATAAAGATTCAATCCTTTACCTCTGGTCAAGATGAGGCATAGATAGATGGAGGCATGCTTTGCCTCCTTGCACAACCATAAGAAGGATCACAACTAATGTCAAAACAAAAAACACCCATAACTTCCAGAAAATCAAACCCTATGGGTGTGGGATAACCACAGATTTAAAGAAGCTACATTCGTCCAGATGGGTAGGAGAGGCGGAAGCAGGAAGCTGCTGCAGAGAGGACACAGTGTGGCAGCAGTGAGGTGGCGGCAGTGGCAGGAAGAACAGGTGGCCCCTGTTATTCACATGTGGTAGATAAAAATTGAAAAGTATACCTGGAGAGCAAGAGATCCCAGCCCCAGGCCAGAACACACAGCCCAGGTTTCCAGCACTGGGAAAATAGAGCTTCATAACTTCTGGCTATAAAAACCACTGAGGGTTGGGGTGGCAGAAGAAACTGCTAATCTCTCAGGAGAGTCCATCAAAGGGCCTATATGGTCCTAGAATGTACACAAACCTACACACTCTGGGAACCAACACCAGGGAAAACAGCTAGAGGCATGCCAATCACATATGGGAAGCAGGTGAAATGACTAGAATCGAAGTGAGTGCACAGCAAGGCTCCAGGAGCCAGGCAGTGGCATTGTCCCCTCTCCAATTCCTCCCCCACACACAGAGCCAGGAAGAGGTGAAGTGGGCTGCCCTGCCTTGGTGAATACCTAAGGGCTCCACCTCATACAATGTAACAGGGGAGCTAAGACAGGGAGTCAAAGAATCTCTACTTAATACACAGAAGCAAACACAGGGAGGCTGCCAAACTGAGAAGACAAAGAAATATGACCCAAATGAAAGAACAGAACAAAACCTCAGTAGAGAGCTAAATGATACAGAGATAGCCAACCTATCAGATGCAGAATTCAAAATACTGGTGCTACAAATATGCAGAGAACTCACTGAGTATTTCAAAAGCATAAAGGAAGAAATGAAAGCTACACTAAGTGAAATAAAGAAAAATCCACAGGGAACCATCAGTGGAGGGGAGGAAGCCAGGATTCAAATCAATGATTTGGAACATAATGAAGAAATAAACAATCAACCAAAACAAAATGAAGAAATGAGAATTTAAAAAATGAGAAGAGAATAAGAAGACTCTGGAACATCTCCAAAAATGCCAACATTCAAATCATAGGGATGCCAGAAGGAGAAGAGAAAGAGCAAGAAATTGAAAATCTATCTGAAAATATAATGAAAGAATATCCCCCATATTTGGCAAAGAAAATAGCACATAAGTTCAGAAAGCACAGAGAGTCTCAAATAAGTTGGACCCAAAGAGGGCCATTCCAAGACACATTATAATTAAAATGCCAAAGGTTGAAGTTAAAAAGAAGATCTTAAAAGCAGCAAGAGAGAATGAGAGAGTTACCTACAAAAGAGTTCCCATAAGACTATCAGCTGATTTCTCCAAAGAAACTGCAGGTAAGAAGGGCCTGGAAAGAAGTATTCAAAGTCAAGAGAGGCAAGGACCTACGTCCAAGATTACTCTATCTGGCAAGGCTATCGTTTAGAATGGAAAAACAGATAAAGTGCTTCCCAGACAAGGTAAAGCTAAAGGAGTTCATCATCACCAAACCTTTATTATATCAAATGTTAAAGGGACTTTAAAAAAAGATGTAAACTATGAACATTACAATGACAACAACCTCACAACTATCAACATCTGAATCTAAAAAGCAAAAATAAACTAAACAAAAACTAGAAGAGGAACAGAATCACAGATATAGACATCATTTGGAAGGTTATCGGCAGGAAGGAGGAAGGGCAAGGATGGGGGAGGAAAGTACAGGGAATAAGAAGCATAATTGGTAGGTACAAAATAGAAAGGGGGATGTTAAGAATAATATATAAAGGAAGAAGCCAAAGAACTCATATGCACAACCCATGGACATGAACTAAGGGGTGATTGCTGGAGGAAATGGAGCTACCAGGCAGAGGAGGCAAAAGGGGGAAAATTGGGACAACTGTAATAAGCATAATCAATAAATATATATTTTAAAAGATTTTGGTCCATTGCCCATTATTTAATTGCATTGCTTATCTTCCTAGAGTGGAGTCATGTGAGTTCTTTATATATTTTGGAGATCAAACCCTTGTCCAAGGTATCATCAGCAAATGTACTCCCCATACAGTCCATTCCCCTTTTCATTTGTTTTCTTAGCTTTGAAGAAGATTTTTAATTTAATAAAGTCCCAATTGTTTATTCTTTCTTTTATATCTTTTGCTCTAGAGGATATATCAGAGAAAATATTGCTATGTGTAATATCCTGTCTATATTCTCTTTTAGGACTTTAACAGTGTTGCAACTTATATTTAAGTCTTTTATCCATCTTGAGTTTACCTTTGTGTATGGTGTAAGTTGGTGGTCATGGCCTTAAACAAATCAACAAACAAGTGCTAGCAAGGTTGTGGAGAAAAGGAAACCCTAGCACACTGTTGGTGGAAATGCAGACTGGTGCAGCCACTGTGGAAAACAGTATAGAATTTCCTCAAAACACTAGACATAGACTTGTTTTCTGACCTGGCAATTCCAATGCTGTGAGTATGCCCTAAGAACGCTGAAACACTAATTTAAAAGAACCTGTGCACCTCTATGTTCATAGCAGCACAATTTACAATAGCCAAGTGCTTTAAGCAAACTAAGTGCCTATCAGTAAATGAGAGGATCAAAAAACCGTGGTACATTTACACAATGGAATACTATGCAGCAGAAAGAAAAAAAGGAGCGTCTACCTTTTGTGACAGCATGGATGGAACTGGGGAGTATTGTGCTAAGTGAAATAAGTCAGGCAGTGAAAGACAAATACCATATGATTTCACCTGTAAGTGGAACCTAATCAACAAAATAAAAAAGCAAGCAAAATATAACCAGAGATATTGAAATAAAAAACAAACCAACAGTAACCAGAGGGAAGGGATGGGGATAATGGAAGAAAGAAGGGGAAGGGTTGTCAAGGAACATACATGTATGAAGGACACATGGATAAAACCAAAGGGGTGCAGGATTGACGGTGGAAGGTGGGTGTTGGTGTGGTGGGTGAGAGTGGTAGTGGGGGGAATGGGGACAGTTGTACATGAACAATAAAAAATAAACTGAAAAAAAAGGATTTTGGACAACTGTAATAGAACAACGATAATTTTAAAAGATTCAATTTTTGTCTCTATTTATTGTTTCTGGTAGTGACAGGCAGCATGAACACTGACTTTTCTGATTTGGTTTTCTGGTGACTCTAGTGGGACACTTTTGGGAGTCTCCAGTTAATCTGGGTATTTGATGGGGAGTCCCATTGTCTGCCAGGGCTGGTGAGCCCCGGGGTGCAGATTTGAAGATTCCCTAGTAACTGTGAAATGATTTCACTTGGGGGCCCTCTTTTTCTGATTCTCAGCACTCCACATAACCTTTACTTTCAATTGAATCACTGTGCTTTCTGGTTCAGACTTGCGGTCCCAGGTTATGACTTAGACTGGTCATCAGGAATTTAGGTGCTGTTGGGGACCACTCTGTGTGGTTTCAGAGACTGTAGCCCAATGAAGCAAGCCCTGAAAAGGGGCTAGTAAGTCTCAAAACCATTTAAGCAGGTGGCAGGCATGACCCAACTCTAACACTGAGGGTTCTGTGAAAATTAGGCCTGATATATACATCGTATCCCATGAAGCTTGCTATGCTTTGCTTTGTATAGCCCTGTTGGTAAAACCAGATGTTTAAGTGCAAGGCATAAGGAGTAAACTCCTTATATTATGAAATACATCTTAAAGACTATCTAGAGTCAGAATGACTAACAGACCCTGACCTATGGCAAATCTCTGTGTTCCTTCGATTGTTATCTATAGATAATACCTAGTTTTGTATGACTATAGCCCTTTGACATTGATTGATGAGCTATGCATGTATAATGTGTACCCCTACACATACCTTTCCCAATAAAAGCCATCTGGGAGAAGGACTCAGGCATTCCCCACTAGAGGGAATCACCGACCCCTTTCCCACCAGAACAGCAAGATTGTGTCCAGGAGGATTTCTTTCTTATCCATGGTGGCCAAGAAAGCTCTGCAGGACAGAGTTCCTCCCACAAGGTGCCTTCTGGTTTTTGTGACATAGCTCTACCAGAGCTCTGTCTGGTAGAATTGAAATCCTAGGTTATGACTTATAATGGCGATCAGGAATTAAAGTGCCTTCTGATTTAGCGACATTACAGAGCTCTGTCTGATAGAATGGGGTTGTAAAGACTCTGTTCCAGAAAACAGCCTTTGGGGAAAATTCTGGCTGAGTTATTGAACTATGCTTATGAATGTATGAAAATGGCTTTTATTGTAACACTGCTTGGCTTATGTATAATCTGGATTTAGAATAACACTGGCCACTGAATGAATCTTCAAACTACCAGACTATACTGCAATTACAGTTTTCTGTCAAAGATCAGGGAAATGGGATGAAATACTTTATGTACAGGGTTCATGATTTTATATAATAAAAAAGTAGAATTAAGAAGAAATAAATTCATAGTCCATGAAAAGGAGAATTTGCCTGTGACAGGTAGCAGGAGCTAAGAAGAGAGGGACCGGGAAGATCAGGATGGCTGCTGCAAGCATGGTCAGGGTTCCCATGGCCCCTCCAGCCCTGGAGGATCCTCCTTCTTACTTGGCTGAGGGAGCCAAAGGAGGTAAACCTAAACTGGTCTCTACATCCCACACCCATCAGGGAACAAAATTCAGTGGAGGACAAATCCCTAACGGGGTAGTGTAATCATATTGCAAGGGAAAAATGGCACCAGCAAAAATGAGTGCCCCAGTGAAGGAAAAGGAGGTCATGTCTGAGAACTTTGGAAAAAGAAACAGTTCCAAAAATGAATAACAACCTATTAAAATCACTCCCAGGAACCTTGGGTAAAACTAAAGTGGGGTAAAAATTGTAGATTTTTTCATTGATACCAGAGTAACATATTCCCTGGTCAATAGACCTCTAACTGAACTGGAACAGAAATTTCTGGAAGCCCTGATAGCCAATTTTCCTTGAAGCCATTAGAATATGATGTGGGAGATACAGTTTTCCTCTTCTAGAAAGAAATTTTTTCTTGAAACTCTGTTTTCAAATCACTCTCTCTTTACAAGAACAAGAGCTCCACCAGAGCATACCCAGCATTTCCTTGTGAAACCACGGAAGAAAGGGAAAAGCAACCCTGACCAGAAGAAACTGAGAATCAAGCAAACCCCAATTTGTGGGCTCCTGGAAGGCCAGGGAGGGCTAAGCACCCTCCCCCCTTAAAGAGGACATGAAACCAGGGGCAGGGACTCTGGGTAACAGGCAGTATCCATTGGGAAATGAGACCCTAGGAGGAATATGCCCCAAAATTCAGAATTTTCAGGAATATGGACTCATTTTGGCCTGCTGCTCCCAGACAAGACAAAATTTAATGGCCACAAATGATATTGTACAGAACAATATACCCAGGGACAGCCTCTGTTATTCAGTATTGGACCTGAAAGGTGCTTATTTTTGCATTCTGGTTGACCAAGACTGTCAACGTTGTTTGCTTTTAAGCTGCACGACCCGGAATGTTGAGTCAAGACTCAGTACTCCTGGACAGTCTTCCACAAGGGTTCTAGGACTTACCCATGATTTGGGGGGAGACATTGAGCCAAAACTTAAAAGACCTAAAACTAGCAAGAGGATCTCTGTTATAATATGTATATGTCATCACTTAACTAATACAATTGCTGCCTTGAACCATTTGGCATCTTTTGGCTATAAAGTATCAGTACAGAAGGCCCAGATTTGCCAACAAGCAGTAAAGTTTTCTGGGTTCCTGCTTAAACCTGACAAAAGGGGTTTTACTGGGCTTGTCAAAGAAACTAGATCACACCACCCAGGGGTGGTCATTCTGCTTGAGAGCTTTGGCAGCCCCCTCAAACCTTTACAGGAAGTTGAAAAGCTTTCCTTGGTACAGCTTATGTACCCCACCAAGTGTTGAGCTTGTTAGAGCAAAAAGGAAATTTGTGGCTCAATTCTATAAGAATGGGCATGTACCAAGCAATTTAAAACTGTAAGAGAGTTAAACCCTTCTCCCAAAACCTGACTCAACTGTGCTGATGAATAACAATGCTGAAGTTTATTCTAGCAGAATTGACTTAAAAAAGAGTGAATGTGTATCTGCAAGGAAAGAGGACCTCCAATAAAGAGGAAGTTAAACATGCAATAAAAATTATAAATTATTAGAGGCGGTTCTGATACCTTTACAGATGGCAATTATGCACTGCCCTGGGCATCAGAAAGAGGACACTGAAGTGGCTAAATAATCTGGCCAATCAAACAATGAAAGAAGTTGCTAAAGGAACATTTATAATGCCTTTGGTACCTGTTCTAGACTTGTCACAATTCAAACATAAACATTCAACTGCAAACTTAGAAGATGCAGTCAAATGCAGTCTTAGAGAACGCAATCTCTTAAAATCTCTTATTCTAAGAGCCGGGATTTTAAACTTTTTATATTAAACCATGGCTCACAGTTCCTGAAATTTCTAAAGACATGTGTGCCAGAAGAACAAATCCCCATCAGAAAAAAAAGAAGGGAAACAACACCAAGGGCAGTGCCTCTTTGAGGACTGGCAAAGAGATTTTACCCAGACACCAAGGGACTGAGGATGGAAATATTGTTAGTCTTTGTTAATACCTTTTTAGGATGGGTAGAGGCCTATCCTACTAAAACGGAGAGATCTTTAGAGGTAGTGAAAGCCTTCCTGAGGGAAATCATTTTTCACTTTGGCCTACCAAGCAGCATCCAGAGCAACAATGGACCTGTTCTTATTTCAGAAACCACACAGACGGTTAGTAAATTTTTAGGAATCAAGTGGAAACACTACATGGCAAGGAGACCTCAGGTTTCTGGGGAGGTAGAGAAAATGAATCACACTTTGAAAAAATGTAGCCAAACTTTGTCCTGTTCAAGATAAGGGTAGCTCCTCAGAATGAGATTCAGTGGAGTCCTAATGAAACTGTGTATAGAAAACCATTTCAGGCTATGATTGGAGTGGGAGACATGTATGTAGATCAAGAAGTGAAGGTAAAGAACTATGTAAAACATCTAAGTTAGACATTAGCTGTGATTAATGACCTTGCTTGTATTAGAGATTTCTCCCTGACAGATTAGCTATATTCCTTTAAGCCTATAAAACAAAATGCCCAGAAAGCCAACTAGAAGAAAAGTCAAGTAGACCTTGAAATATCCAATATTTATCATTGGGGTCCTATGGTAACTCTAAAGTACAGGGAAATATTTTCTTCAAAATTGCTAATGTGACCTCAGGTAGAGAGTGTGCAACTTCTATCAACTGTACTAAGAACTATCTTATTCTTTCAGCAGACATGGAGATGAATTACAACACCACCACTAATGTGTGTTATACTGTTAGTCACATCAAATTGCCTGCAGGATGGTTTCTAATATGTGGAAGGACTATTTACTAAACACAAAATGATTACTTCCATATGAAACTAATCTCATAGAAATGAGATGATTAAAAACAGTGAGGAACAATACGGAAACTTAAGATATAAAGATTTTAACTATAGTTATAGTTCATAAACTTAAGT
This sequence comes from Sturnira hondurensis, assembly GCF_014824575.4. Classification (NCBI taxonomy): domain Eukaryota; kingdom Metazoa; phylum Chordata; class Mammalia; order Chiroptera; family Phyllostomidae; genus Sturnira; species Sturnira hondurensis. The sequence continues at coordinate 3,999,715 of NW_028081875.1, forward strand.
GATTAATGTATAGAGAAACTCCAGAGTCAAGATTTTTCCTTTGTTATAGCTGATAGGCTTAAGTGATTAAGGCATGTGGAAAGCTGTTATTCTGAGAAATGAAACATATGATCTACGTGATTCCAGCAGGTTGACAAGCAATTCAACCTTTGTTCCCTAAGGGGTCTGCAAACAGCTGATCAAGATGGTAACTAAGCAATTGTGTTACAGAGAAGGAACAACCATGATGCAGATACAGAATTGTTGATAGGAAGAAAAAGATATACTAAGAAAATAACCAACAGACTGTAACTCATCTAATTAACCTTTTTTCCAAACCCCTTACCTACCCTTTTCTTCTCAAAATTATAGCTTGAGATGAGATGTTAAGATGTTTTTTGAGGGTACATAATCTGCTGTCTTCTTAGATAACCAGCATATGAATAAAGCACCCATAAAGATTCAATCCTTGTCTCTAATTATTAGTTTTGATAGTGACAGGCAGTACAAATGCTGACATTTCTGATTTTAATAGCAGCTTTAACAGGATTAGCAATTGTATCTCATAATTATGCTGGATGTCACATTTCTTTTTTACAGTAAGTAATAGTCCTTCTACAAAACTATTCAAAAACACTTTACCTTTCGACACTTTAGTATCATTTTGACACTAATATAGTACTTTATATTTAATACTATTCAAACTGTGTTCTATTGGCACTATATACAGCTGGACCTGAAATTTTTATTAGCACCAACTCATATTGACTTAGTAGCCACAATTGAATAGGCATCTGTATGAGCTATGTGGCTCAAAAAAGCCCAAATATACAAAATAAATACATCAATGACAAATAGAGAATATGGGGAGGAGGGCACATGTTTTTAAATAAATCATAGTACAATTCCTTGTTGATCTGATGTGACTTTTGAATATAATTTTTGTAATGTGTATAGATTTCTTTCAATGGTTTGAAGTATTGGGATTTTCCAGATGTTTCAATGATGGATGGAGAATATGGGACAGAGTCTGAAGTTTAAATTGTTCTGTAAGTGGCCTTGGCTTGCTGCCTTGGCTCACCATACTATGAACATTCAAAATTGTGGGTTTATGCTTGAACTGCAAAATTGTCTTTTATAAAGGGACACGTAAGGGATATGATGTAGTTTATAGTCATCATCACTGAAAGTCTAAAGGACTGACACTACTGCAAATTACCAGTTTTTCAACCACAGGACTCTCTGAGGACTTTTAGAGACTGAGCTAAATTAAAACAGACATCTCCATGTTGCCTGCTTAGAGACCTGCAAAGAATAAATTAATCCACGAAACAACCTCATGTTTGTCACCGACTCATTCCCTCACCTTAGTAAGACTTACATACTTTAAATCCTACAGAATACATATAATCTCATGTGATCTGGGTCTTGTGTGAAAGAATGTGATTCTGCTCCCCAAAATGCTGAAGTAGACATAGAAAAGAATTTTATTTGTTAATATACCAAGTAACATTTTCCTATAGAAAGAATTTTGATTTGGGGGGCTGAGGAATATGGCGGCAGACTATGACAAAGGATTTCGCTTCCCTCCACTTGCCAGAGAAAAACCAGGCTGATCTGTGGAGGAGTGCAGCGGATACCCAAAAGGGACCCAGCATATAGGAAGGCAGGACTCCACAAGGTGGAGCGGACACTGAATGGCCAGAGGTTGAGGAGAGGAGAAGACTTCAGATCAACAAGGTACAAGGTAACAGCGCAGAGGCTGCAGGACCTCTGCCGGGCTGTGCCAGGGCCATGGCCAAGCCGCCTTGGTCTCTGAGAGCTGAGGGTGAGAAACAACAACCCTGGGAGAGAACTAGTCACCGGCATGCTCCTTATCCAGCAGGGCACAGATTGGAAAACATCAGGAGAGATAGGTTTGCCTGTAGTGACAAAGAGAGGAGTGGGCATTGGGAAGCAAACCAGAGAGCTCTGATAACCCCTGGAGTCAGGCTGTGGTTGGTGGCTTGGGGACTTGAGAATAACCCTCAAAATCCCAGTAGTGCGGGACCTGAGCTGGCTCCCCCACAGTCTCAGGGAGCTTCGGGCTACTGGCAGAGCCCCTGGAAGAGCGCCAGTCGCCAGCTCCCTCCCTACAAAGCTGGGCGCAGACTGAGAAGCACCAGGAGTCCAGCTGTGGCTGCCAGCTTGGAAGAATTTTGAGTTGCCCTGTGTGTTCAGCCACAGCACTGGGAAAGGTCCATGCCCAAGCCTGCGAGACCAGGAAAGCCTGGCTGGGAGCCCGCACACTCACACCAGGCAAGGACTGGGAAGCCTGGGGAAAAAGCTGCTCTCAGTGGGGAACAAGAGAGTGGCACCAGTCTGGATCTTGGGAGGGCACTGGCAAGACAGGCTGAGTTCAGCGAGACGAGAGAAAGGCCACACTAATATCCCCTCAGGCTGCTGCAGCTAGTGAGACAAGAAGAAAAGGTTTGACCAGCTGGAAACCAACAAGAAGAGTAGGTGGAAGCTGAGAACACCAAGATACATGCAGGAGACTGCACCACTGAAATTCACAGGCATCCTACCACAGAAGTTCACACTATAAACCAAGGGAACCAGAACAGATCAGTTTAAGAAGCTGAGGCCAACAAGAAGAGAAACGCGAAAAATGGGAAGACAAAGAAACAATCCCCAAATGAAAGAAAAGGAGGAAGTCTCAGAAAAAATGTTAGATGAAATAGAGGCAAGTGAACGATCAAATATGGAATTCAAAAAACTGGTTATCAGGAAATTCAAAGAGCTTACAATGAGCTACCAGAAACTACAAGGGAGCTACAATGAACTCTCTGCAAACTATACCAAGATGAAAAAGGAAATAGAAACCATCAGCAAAGGCCAAGAGGAAATGAAGAATATAATTTCTGAACTGAAGAACACAGTAGAAGGTATGAAGAGTAGGATTGATGAGGTGAAGAGCGCAAAAAGGAGATCGAAGACAGGGTAGAAAGAATCTCCCAGACGGACCAAGTAAGGAAAAGAGAATCAGAAAGAATGAGGAGAATTTAAGAGAAATGCAAGACAATATGAAAAAAAATAATATCTCAATAATAGGAATACCAGAAGGAGGAGAAGAAGAACAAGGGATAGGAGGAGTAATAGCGGAAAATTTTCCTAAGTTGAGGAGAGATAAAGTCACACGAATCCAGGAATCACAGAGAGTCCCAATCAGGTGGAACACAAAGGGGCCCACTGCAAGACACATCATCCTTAAAATGGCAAAACTCCAAGACAAAGAGAGAATCCTAGAGGCAGCAAGGAACAAAAAGGATGTAACATACAAGGGGGTCCCAATCAGGTTGGCTACTAACTTTTCAATGGAAACATTCCAAGCAAGAAGAGAATGGCAAAAAATATTCCAGGTAATGAGAACTAGGGGACTACAACCAAGGCTACTTTACCTAGCAAAGCTCTCAATCAAGATAGAAGGCCAAATAAAGAGCTTCCAAAACAAAAGAAGTCTAAAAGAATATGCCTCCACAAAACCAACTTTACAGGAATTACTAAAAGGGCTGATTTAAGGAAAGGAAGGAAAAGAGAGAGACAGAGACGAACACAGGTACATAAATGCCAATGAATAAGTACCTTTCAATAATAATCTTTAACGTGAACGGATTAAATGCACCAACTAAAAGACATAGAGCCCTGGCTGGTGTAGCTCAGTGGATTGAGTGCAGGCCTTCGAAACAGTCAATCACGGTTCGATTCCCAGTCACGGCACATTCCTGGGTTGCGTGCCAGTTCCCAGCAGGGGATGCACAAGAAGTAACCATACATTGATGTTTCTCTTCCTCTCCCCTTCCCTTCCCCTCTAAACATAAATAAATAAAATATTTTTTACAAAAGACATAGAATAGCTGAATGGATAAGAAAGCATGACCCACACATATGCTGCCTACAGGACACCCACCTCAGGACAAAAGACCATCACAGACTAAAAGTGAAAGGATGGAAACAAATTTTCCAAGCAAATTGACAAGAAAAATAAAGCCAGGGTAGCAATTCTCATATCAGACAAAATAGACTTCAAAAAAAGGGCCATAAAGAGAGACCCCAGAAGGTCACTTCATAATATTCAAGGGAAGAATCCACCAAGATGACATTAACATCGTAAATATATATGGACCCAACATAGGAGCACGCAAATATATAAAGAAAATCCTACAGGACCTCAAGAAAGACACTGACAACAACACAATTATACTAGGGGATTTTAACACCCCACTGTCTAAAATGGACAGATCTCCCAAACAAAATAGCAACAAGGATATTGCAGCATTAAATGACACCCTAGATGAAATGGACCTAATTGATATATATAGAGCCATCCATCCCAAAGAAGCTAAATACACATTCTTTTCAAATGCACATGGAACATTTTCAAAAATAGACCACATGATACAACACAAAACGAGCCTCAACAAATTCAAGAAAATTGAAATCATACCAAGCATTTTCTCTGACCACAAGTGACTGAAATTTTAGAAACCAACCCCAAAGAAAAAAATCCAAAACACCCAAAAGCATGGAGACTGAATGGTATACTATTAAACAATGAATGGGTCAAGATTGAAATTAGGGAACAAATCAAAAAGCTTCTGGAAACAAATGGAAATGACCTCACAACAACCCAAAGCTTACGGGACACAGTGAAGGCAGTCCTGAGAGGGAAGTTCATAGCAATACAGGCTTACCTAAAGAAGATAGAAACATTTCAAACAAACAACCTAACCGGACGCCTGCAAGAACTCGAGGAACAACAACAAAGACAGCCCAGAGCAAGTTGAAGGAAGGAAATAAGCAAGATCAGAGCAGAATTAAATGACATAGAGACTAAAAGCACAATTCTAAGGATCAGTGAATCCAGGAGTTGGTTTTTTGAAAAAGATTAACAAAATAGACAAACCTTTAAGTAGTGTCATCAAGAAAAGAAGAGAGAGGACCCAAATGAACACAATCAGAAATGAAAGAGGAGAGATTACAACTGATACCACAGAAATATAAAAGATTGTAAGAAATTACTATGCAGAACTGTATGCCAAGAAATTTGAAAACCTAGGTGAAATGGACAAATTTCTAGAAAAATATAATCTTCCAAAACTCAATGAAAAAGAAGCAGAAAACCTGAACAGGCCAATAACAGCAAATGAAATTGAAGAAGAAATNAAGTGATGGTCATCCCCCCCACCCCCACATTCCCATGAACCTGATGGCTCTTCCCCCTCATGGGAGATCTATGGGACTCCAGCAGACCCAACATCCAGGTTCCACCAGCCACTCCTAGTGGCTCTGCCCTGCCAAGAAGGGGGCAAAATCCAGAACAAACTGCATAGTGTGACTCTGGGGCAGGAGCCACACCCTACCACTTTCCCCAAAGCCTGACCAGCAACTCCCCCTCATTGGACAACCACTTGACCCTACCTGGTAGCTAACTGTGAACCTACATCATACAACTCAAGTACCACCAGAGGCTCATTCAGTGACTAAGCCTAACAGACTACTGACAGGTGGAGACAAATGGAAGAAGATATCAGAGTGCCTTGGGACTTTTGCTCACCTTCCTCTGGGTTTGATGCTCTAACAGTTGGCCTTGCTGCACAGCATGATACTGCTCATGTGCACCCAGGACCAATACAGCAGGTACAAACTGTAGATTACTTGTAGCTCCAAATAGATTGCCCGGGATCAGTTGTGGGAGCGACTTTTCTCTAAGTCCCCCCGGGTGCCCCGGTCGAGGTGTGTAAATATGGCCCAGACATGATATGATCTGCTTAGGGAGGAGAGGTGGCCATTTTCCCAGAGGGAAAAGGTCATGGGCTGGTGGCCAGTTTCTCAGGGGAAAAAGGCCAGCAGCAGCCAGTTTCTTTGAGGAGAATAAGGCCTTTAGTCCTCTCCTTCAGGGCCTTTTAATTGGGTTGTAATACACAGGAATACAAGGAGGCAAGGATCAAACAGTAGATAACACTTCAAAGAAATCTGAGGGCTTCAGAGACTGTCTGTCAGGAACAGAGTTTTAGGGTTTCTTGCTCGAACCCTTAACATATGAATGAAAGCACTCTTAGCAGAGCAGATTTCACAGGTTTATAAGAAAATCTTTGTGATGCCAGATTTTTCTCTAGGACACGCTCTAGCAAGGCAAGGAGCTGCACCTCTCCCCATCAGGTATTCAGGCTTAAGGGGAATTAGAGCCAGAAAGCACTTCTCCCAGAGTACATGGGGACTCGGGCTATGTCAAAGCCAGGGGGTGAGAGTCCATTGCTCTTTGTTACAGCCACCACCCCACCCCCAAGTCCTTCCATGAAGTCCTCCCAAGTGATTGAGTCTGGCTTAGGTTGCCCCCCACTGTGAGGGGTCTTACCCATCATTGACTTCCAACCAAGTTTTGGGGGCAGGGAGAGGAAACTGAGGCAGCATTTGCTCCCAGAGACAAGCTTTGTCTCCTGCGGCTGGCATTCCAGAGGTCGTCCCTCACCCTTAGCCACAAGTGGTCAAGATACAATTCCTAGAAGCAGGCAGAGGGATCTACAACAATCAGTCACAGGCAGTGTCTGATATTGACCTGAACAAGAGTCTCTTCCAAAAGACCAAGGACAAATATACCCAGTGTCCAGCTTCAGACAATATCTGTGGTGTCAGTGGACATAGCCCTTCTCCTTCCCATGACTGAGGGCTGATTAGGAGGCCCATGGCCAGAAAGAATGTATATATTGCTTTGGAAATGGATTGTAACTTCCTCCTTACCACCTTTTTGGGAGTGATCTCCTGTTCTGTGACTGCTTCTTGACCTTTTCTTTACACCGAGGTAATGTAGTTTAGAGTTATGTGTAGGACACATACCTCCTTTTTCTCGGACCCCTTAAAACAAGTCTTGGGCACAGGGGAGTGCAGTCCTGCTTACCAACCTGCTGCCATCGGCATTCCCTGTAATATAAATAGTAAAGGCAATATCTATTCCACCCAGTTTTCTTTGTGGATTTTTTTGTTTATCCAAATGAACAGTCAAGATCCCTGGATTTGACCTCCTGCATTACACTTGGTGTAGTTGGCAGGATTTGGATACCCCCCAAAATTCCCCAACTGAGTCAACTGTGGACAACAACATGACATGCCTGGTGGGGAATAACAGGGGAAATCCCAAGGATAAATAATGACTGAGATAAACCCAGGGTGGTTCACCAATATTGGAGGGATGGCCCAGTGTTCTCATGGGCTTTGCTGGGGACCTGCGTGGGGGAAAAGGAAGAGCGAAAAGTGAAAGTAAGGTAGTTAGAGGATGGAACTTAAGTTAGAGAGAAAAATGATAAGATACGCCCTCCTTGAAACATTGTCTTTGCTTTCGATATTTTTCTTGCATTTCTTTTGACCAAGGGTCTAATAAATGGAAAGCTAGAAGAAGCACAGGTAAAAATTTTTTAAAGTTAGTAAAAAATGTTAGAGAATATCTCTGAACTAAAGGTTTCTGAGGCTAATAAATGCCAACACTCCATTCCTCTACCCTCTACAACACCAAAAACCAAAGTCTGTCTTTGAATGAAAATGCCTGCTCTCAATCTCTTAATATGCAATCTGTTGATCTGGACCATCTCTTAATATGCAAAATTTTGCAAGGTAAAGCTTATCAAAAAGGTTAAAAAAAAAACCTTAACTATATCTGATCAAATCAATTTATTTCAGCTGTTTTACTAACGTAGTAAATTTTGATTTAAGTTATTGGGTTTCTAAACGTTTTGAAATACTAAAGCACTGATTGCTAGACAAGTTTTGGGTTTACCAGCTTTTGGCTTTTGTTGCAAAAAGGCTGTGAAGTGAATTTGAAGCTGTTAATGAGTGTCTTCTTAATAAATGTCTTTGTTAGAGGTATGTTTCCTGAAAGTGAGTGTATTTGCCAATAGAAGAACCTATGTTTGTACAGGTTATGAGTGTTCATAAAAGTTAATCTAAGGAACACTGGCTGCTTATTTTTGGTTATCAGTGGAAATTAAGGTTTCTAAATGTTAAAAATTTAAACTAAGTTGAAAAAAGTTGCATGCTTTTGGTATTAAAAGGTACAAATTATGGCAATATATTTTATTTTATTTAAAGATTTTACTTATTTATTTTTGGAGAAAGAGGAAGGGAAGGAGAGAGGGAAACATCCATGTGTGGTTGCCTCTCGAGCACCCCCTACTGGGGACCTGGCCCACAACCCAGGCATGTGCCCTAGATTGGGAATTGAATCACCTTTTGATTCACAGGCTGGCACTCAACCACTGAACCATACCAGCCAGGGCTATGGCAATATATTTGAAAGGAAATGAAATAAAAGCAAATTTTTCTAATTCCTGAATGCATTAAAGTGACAAACTAAAGGGGACTAGAAAAATTACAAAGGGTCTGTATGACTTGAAAAATTATATCGGAAAAAAAGACAAATGAGAAAATCTTGTGCTTTACATGTATATAGTCTTTATGTGTGTGCTCTATATGTAATATGTGTTCATCTGTGTATTATATGTGGTACATTTTCTGCCTCCAAATAACATTAATAGAGCGTAATATATTATTGGCCTAAAAAATTAAATATTTACATTAAATAGGATTTTGTGGTCTAAACAAATATTAGATGTGAAAATTGGTTTTAAGTTTAACTAATATCTTTTGAAGTTATTACCATAAAATGTATTATCTTACCAAAAGTTTATATTATACCCTTTTGGTTAAGTTTATTTGACAGCCTTCCCAAAATTTAAATTTTAAGAGAATTTTTAACTGAAAAGTGACTTAGAGTTATTCCAATGGGCCCCTGGAATACCTTAAGGATTTGTTTTCCCTCTTTTATAAAAGAAAAAATTTTGAACTAATTAGGCATATTTAATATGCTTAAAGTACATGGGAAGGTTTGTCAAATAAAGAAATAATAAGTATACCTTATTTGTATATACATATTATTATTAAAATAAATGTTATAAAAATTATATAAGTTCTGATATACCTTCACTTTTAATTTTATTTATTATCTTTAAATGTTTCAGGAATGCAAATTCCTTTGTCAGTTGTATTATGCTCAGCCCTGGAACCATGTCATTTTAAGTCTTGTCAATTATAAACAGTTATTGTTTTTATTCAACGCATTTACAAAAATATATATTGTGTTTGGGGAGGGCTTCATGGAAAGGACTCCCACTTGTTTTGCATTGCATATTTCTGAGAACGAATGTTCAGGCATACCTTTGAACTAAGTGAAGATTGCTGAAAATCTGTAAAATGTATGAATTTATAAAGGTGCTTGCAAATAATCAAATAAACAGAAATTAATTATGGAACATAATAAACTAAAAATAATTGTAGTCTTTTTGTTCAAAAATATTTCTAATTTTTAATCATTTGTTTTTCAGACATAAGAAAACTTTGTTTCTTAAAACAAATTAGTAAAATACAATTTCATAAGCAATGTTGAGACATTTACATATTTCTCCCTACCTAGTCTCTCTGGAATGTGAAAGCTCATAAGTATTACTTTTTTCATAACAATATGGTTTTTTTTTTTTGCATACATCCAACAGGAATCTAATTTCTTCATAACAAGACACATGGAACCAGTTTCCAATTGTGATTTTATTAACCAAGACTTTGACTGGAACATGATGTCTGAAGGAGGCATGCCTAGACTCTGGCTGTTACCAGAAAGCCTTGAGGAACTAAAATTTACTTTTTAAAATTAATTTTTAAAGCAAATAAAAGCCCACTGGAGAAATGACTTGGTACTGTGTTTGCTCATGTTGTTTATGGTAATCTTTCCAAATAAGGAGCAAAGGTTGCTTTCCTGAAAAATGATAAGACAGAACCTCAAGACATGATGAAAACCTCAAAAACTTGAGGGATATAGGTAGTGCAGATAAAATTGGATAGCAGGTGTATGTGGCTTGGCTTCTGTGCCTTGGAGGACTGAATGAAGCTCAATCTAAAGATTTCTTGTGTAAGTTCCAGCAAAGCAGACTTAAAGAGCCTATATGATCAAGTGTGATTCCTGTTGTGTTTATGCAAATAATCAAGCCAAATTGAAGCTGGACTTAATGCAATAAATGAATTAGTCTTGACTTGACTCTTTAATAAAAATGAGGGTAATTTTAAAAAGGAAAACTATGTTTCAATAAAATCTCATACACAATTATGGAAATTAACTCCATTTCAGAAATGGGAGGGAGGCAGGGAGCATGGGGCGGGGGGTGGGCAGGGTTGGGAATATAAGGCAGAAAGCTGTACTTGAACAATAATTAAATTTAAAAATTATTTAAAAAAAGAAATTAACTCCATTTCAGTGTATTGTCTGCAAAATTTTATTTCTCACTTATGAACTAGACTGAATACTCTGGACACTAATGTTTCATTTTTCCTTTATCCTTTAATTTGGAATTATTAACCTTACAGGATATACTTGATCACCTACTGATATCACCAAAGACATTTAAACTTCAAATAAGAAATATATATCAAATTATCACTACTTAATTTTATATCAAAGCCTTATATTTGGAAGTCTTCTCATCTGATACTCTTACAGACTCAGAAATTGGTTTGTGATTTGCTGTGTTCATGAACCTTTGCGTTCTTTCTGTTTTCATAGAGTGTATACTATGACTTTATTTACCTGGTTTCTTTGTCAAATTCTTAGGAGTTGTCTGGTTGGATTCTGCAGAAGCAACACCTTCTGTCTATAGGCAGCAATGCTGACTGCTAAGAACAATGAATCAGACTGTTGAGACCGCACAGTTTCTGACCACGGCCTCTGACAGCCGACCATGGAGGATCCACCCTGCAATCCAGATACACTGGGAATGGCTGCAAGGCTGGAAGTGTTCTGATCCCTTCTTCACATGAGAAACATGAGAAGATGTTTTCCCTCATGAAAAAACAGGCTAACCCCATGAAGCCATAACTCAGTTTGAGATGGTGTGGGTGACTGTCAATATCACAAGTAAAAATACGACAGTTCATACCCATACGTATTGAACACAGAAATGGAACTGCAAATTAAACTACAACTCACAGGGCAGATGCCAGCAACCCCGTGCAAGAATATTACAGTACGGACTGCTACAGACTACTGGTAGTGTTCCCTCCTCCTGGTCTCTTTGGCTTCTACTACACTTTTAGCCTTAGGGTGTAGCCTTTACTGTAACTGCAATACATGGATGCAATGTGCCAGCATGTTCACCACACAAGTCCCCTATTGAAAAAATTAACACAAAAAATGTGAAGTGAAAAAGCAATGTTGGAGTGGAATGTGGGTTCAATGGACACAGCCCTTCCTCCTCCCATGACTGATGGTTGATCAGTGGGCCCCTGGCCAGAAGGAATGTGTACTGCTTTGGAAATAGATTGTAACCTCCTCCTTATCACCTTTTTGGGGGTGATATCCTGTCCTGTGACTGCATCTTGACCTTTTCTTTACACTAAGGTAATATAGTGTAGAGTCACATGTAGGACACATACTTCCATACCCCTTAAAACAAGTCTGAGACACGGGGGTAGGGAGGGCAGTCTTACTTGCCAAACTGCCACCATCAAAGTTCCCTGTAATATAAATAACAAAGGCAATATCTACTCCACCCAGTCCTCCTGGATTTTATGGCTTAACCAAATAAACAGTCAGGATCCCTAGACTCAACCTCCTGTGTTAACAACATCAGAGATGGATCCAATAAACTTCACAAGTGCCATTTCCAAAAGGAGATATCAGTAGGCACCAAACCCCACTAAGGCAAATTCTGCTTCATGCACTCAGCACCTGTACAGCACCTGGCACACCGTGGTCAGGGTCAAGCCTCGTAGTGAGCCAGCCTGAGAGTCAATTCCATGAACAAATGAGCCAACGACAATCAAGAATCAAGTACAACAGGAGAACCCACAAAACTCACACCACATACATTCCTGAAGCATGCAGCTTAAGAAGTCACTGAAACTGCACTACTGGACCACACAAAACACCTACCACATAAGGTTACCACATGAAGAAAGTTGTATAAGATCTACCTAATGCGTAGGAACAAACACAAAGAAGCAGCCAAAATAGGGAGCCAAAAAAGGGCCCCAAATGAAAGAACAGGAGAAATCTCCAGGAAAAAAAAAAACTAAATGGAGCCAAGAAATTTATCAGATGCAGAGTTCAAAGTAATGGTTATAAGGATACTCAACAGCATGAAGAGGATGTAGAAACCATTAAAAAGACCACTCAGAAATGAAGAATACAATATTTAAAATAAAGAATACACTAGAAGGAACAAGCAGTAAGTTGGATGAAGCAGAGGATCAAATCAACAATTTGGAATACAAAGTAGAAAAGAAAAATATCCGATCAGGGCAGAAAAACATTTTTTTTAATGAGGATAGTTTAAAGGACCTTGAGACAACATGAAGTGTAGCAAAATCTGCATCACACTGGTACCAGAAGAAGAGAGAAAGAGAGACAGCAAGGGGTCAAGAATCTATTTGAAGAAATAATGACTGAAAACTTCCCTCACCTGATGAATGAAAAAGACACAGTAGTCTAGGAAGCACGGAGAGTCCCAACCAAGATGAACCAAAGAAAGCCCACACCAAGACACATCATAATTAAAATAGCAAAGGTTAAAGACAAAGAGAAAGCTTCAAGGCAAAGATAATTAGTTACCTACAGGGAAGCTTCCAGAAAACTGTCAGCTGATCTCTCAATAGAAACATTTCAAACCAGAAGACATCGTGATGTCTTCAAATACCCAAAAGTGATGAAAAGTAAGGACCTACAACCAAGACTACTTTACCCAGCAAGGCTATCATTTAAAATTGAAGCAGAAATAAAAAAATTTTCCAGACAAGAAAAAAACTAAATGAGTTTGTTATCACCAAATGAGTGTCACAAGAAATGTTAAAGGACTTGCCAGAGGAATAAGATGAAGAAGAAGAGGAAAAAGAAGGAGGAGGAGGAGAGGAAGAGGAAGAAGAGGAAGAAGAAGTCGTTGAAGGAGGAGGAGAGAAGAAACATAGTTAAAGAATAAAATGGCAACAGATACATTCTTATCAGTAATTACTTTATGTGTAAATGTCTTAAATGCTCCAATCAAAAGCTAAAGGTAGTTGAATGGATAAAAGTATAAGACCAATATTTGAGCCATCTACAAGAGATACACTTCATAATAAAAGATACATGCAGATTAAAAGTAAAGGTATGAAAAAGGTTATTTCATGCAAATGGAAATGGAAAAAAGCTGAGGTAGCAATACCTATATCTGACAAATAAGCTTTAAAACAAAGGCTATAGTAAGAGACAAAGAAGGGCATGACATAATAATAAAAGGAGCCATCCAACAAGAAGATATAACCCTTGTAGACATTCATCCACCCAACATAGGAGCACCTAAATATGTAAATCAAATCATGATGGACATAAAGAGAAGTTGACAGTAATACAGTCATAGTGGAGGATTTTAACAATACATTGACAGTAACGGATAAAACCTACCAGACAAAAAACAACAAGGAAACATCAGCCTTAAGTGACACACTAGATCAGATGGATTTAACTGCTATTTTCAGAGCATTTCTCCCCAGAGCAGCAAAATAATATGTTATCTTCAAGTGCACATGTAACATTTCTAACTTAGGTCACATATCAAAACACAAAACAAGGAACCAATAAATTTAAGAAGACTTAAATCATATCAAGCGTCTTCTCAGAGTATTATAAGAATATGTTATGAACAACTATATGCAAAAAAAATTGGACGATCTGGAAGAAACAGATAAGTTCCTAGGAATATACAGTTTCCAAAACTGAATCATGAAGAATCAGGGAATCTGAACAGACAGACTACAACTAGTATAACTGAAGCAGTAATAGGAAAAAACCTTCCAAAATACAAAAGTTCTGTACCAGTTGGCTTCACAGGTGAGTTTTACCAAACACTCAAAGAAGAACTAATACCTATTCTTTTCAAATTATTTCAAAAAATGCAAGAGAAGAGAAAACTCCTAAGCTCATTTTAGAAGGCCAGCATTTCTCTACTTCCAAAACCAGATAAAGACACTACAAAGAATTAAAATGACAGGCCAATATCCCTGATGAACATAGATGCGAAATATTAGCAAACAAAATATTAGCAAACTGGATCTGGAAATACATTGAAAAAGATCATATACCGTGATCAAGTGGGATTTATTTCTGAGATGCAAGGTTGGTATAACCGAGGTTGGTATAACACCCACAAATCAATAAACATGGTACCCCACACAAACAAAATGAAAAATCACATGATTATATCATCAGTACATACAGAAAAAGCAGTTCATAAAATTCAGCACCAATTTATGGTAAAAAACTCTCAGCAAAGTGAGAATAGAGGGAACATATCTCAACATAATAAAGGCTATGTATGACAAACCCACAGCCAACATCATATTGAATGGGCAAAAACTAAAAGCATTTCTCCTAAGATCAGGAACAAAAGAGGAATGTCTGACTTCCCCACTGTTATTTAACATTATACTGGATGTTCTGGCCACAGCAACCAGACAAGAAGAAATAAAGGCATCCAAATTAGAGAACACTAAAGATTCTACCAAAAAACTTTTAGAACTAATTAATTAATCCAGTAAAGTGCCAGTACACAAAATAAATATCCAGAAATTGCTTGCATTTTATAGAGCAATGATGAACTATCAGAAAGAGAAACTAAGAAGATAACCTCATTTACAATTGCTTCAAAAAATAAAATTTAACCAAGGAGGTAAAGGACCTGTACTCAGAAAATTATGACACTCAAGAAAGAAATTGAAAGAGATACAAATCAGTCTAAGTATATACTGTGTTCATGAATAAGAAGAATTAACAACATTAAAATGTCCACACTGCCCAAAGCAATCTATAATTTCATCACAGTTTCTACCATGACACCAAAGGCATATTTCACAGATCTAGAACAAATAATCCAAAAAAGTTGTATAAACACACAAAAGCTCCTGAGTAGCCACAGCAACCTGGAGAAAAAAGAACAAAGTTGGAGGAATCACACTACTTGATACTAAACTATACCACAAGTGCATAGTAAACAAGGCATGGTATCAGCATTTATAAAACCTATAGATCCCTGACTGGTGTAGCTCAGTGGATTGAGCTTGGGCCTGTGAACCAGACGATCACTGTTCGATTCCCAGTCAGGGCACATACCTTGGTTGCAGGCCAGTTCCCAGCAGGGGGTGAACGAGAGGCAACCATACACTGGTATTTCTCTCCTTCTCTCCTTCCCTCCCCTCTAAAGATAAATTTTAATAAATAAATAAAAACCTATAGATCAATGGAACAGAATAGAAAGCCCAGAAGTAAACCTGTATCTTTATAGTCAATTAATATTTGACAGAGGAGGCAAAAACATACAATAGGGTCAAGATAGTCTATTCAATAAATGGTGTTGGGAAAAATAGACAGATGCATGGAAAAACTAAAATTAGAACACTTCTTTACACTGTACACAAGAATAAACTCAAAATGGATTAAAGAGATAAATGTTGAAACCATAAAAGTTCTAGAAAAAAATATAGGCAGTAAAAGTTCAGACATTTTTTTCAGACATTTCTTATAGCAATATTCTTTTCTGATATGCTGTCTTGGGCAATATTTTTTCTGATACGTTGTCTTGGGCAAGGGAAACAAAAGGAAAAACAAACAAAAAGACTACCTCAAACTAAAAAAGTTTTTTCACAGCAAAGGAAACTATCAACAAAGTGAAAAGACAACACACTACTTGGAAGAACATATTCACTAATGATACATCTGATAAGGGGTTAATATCAAAAATTGTTAAAGAACTTATAAACTCAACACCAAAAACCAAACAATACAAGGGCAAAGGACTTGAATAGACACTTCTCTGAAGAGGAAACATAGATCACCATTAGACATATGAAAAGATGCTCAATGTCATTAATCATCAAGTAAATGCACATTAATATCACAATGAGATATCACCTCACACCTATCAGAA
Source organism: Sturnira hondurensis (assembly GCF_014824575.4). Lineage (NCBI taxonomy): Eukaryota > Metazoa > Chordata > Mammalia > Chiroptera > Phyllostomidae > Sturnira > Sturnira hondurensis. The sequence goes on from NW_028081875.1 coordinate 4,015,728, forward strand.
TGGCTGTCATCAATAACTCAACAAACAACAAGTGCTGGTCACAATGTGCAGAGAAGGGAACTCGTGTGCCCTGTTGATGGGAATGCAGATTGGTGCAGCCACTGTGGAAAGCAGTATGAAGTTACTTCAAAAAATTAAAAATGGAATTCTTTATGACCCAACAATTTTACTTCTGGGAATATATATATATGAAGAAACCTAAAACCCTATTGGAAAGAATATGTGCTCCCAATGTTCATTGCCGCACCATTTACAATACCCAAATTTGGAAGCAGCCCGAGTGTCTATAATAGATGATTGGATTAAAATGCTGTGCACGGTGGAATACTACTTGGCCATAAAATAGAAGGAAATCTTACCTTTTGTGACACCATGGATGTATCTGGAGATCATTATGCTAAATGAAATAAGCCAGTCAGAGAAATACAAGTACCGTGTGATTTCACTCATATGTGGGATCTAATGAACACATATAACAAACAAAATAAAACAACAAACAAAATAGAAACAGATAGATAGAAAACAGACTGACAGCTGTCAGAGGGGAGGGGGACTGTGGGGTTGAGTAAAAGAGGTGAAAGAATTAAGCAAACAAAAACACAAAACAAAACTCAGACCCAGACAACAGTATGGTGGTTTCCTGAAGAAAAGGGGGCTGGGGGAGGTAGAAGAGTGTATAGGAGGGATAAATGGTGATGAAAGGAGACTTGACTTAGGGAGCTGAAGACACAATTCAATATAGAGATGGTGCATTATAGAATTATACACCTGAAACCTATATGATTTTATTAACTTACGTCCTCCCAATAATTAAATAAATAAGAATAAAAAGAAGTTGGATAACGGACAATTAATCTGGAAACATTCACTCATGATGTGAGATTTAATACCCAGAAAAGATCCCAGAGGCATTACTTGGAAGTCTGTAAAATGTGATGGCCAACACTAAGTCCAGTAGACACACTAGAGCTGGGATCAAAAAGCTTAATGAAGCCCTGGCTGGTGTAGCTCAGTGGATTGAGCATGGGCCTGTGAAGCAAAGGGTCGCTGGTTCAATTCCCAGCCAGGGCACATGCCTGGGTTGCAGGCCAAGTCCCTAGTAGGGGATACGTAAGAGGCAACCACACACTGATGTTTCTCTTCCACTTTCTCCTTCCTTTCCCCTCTCTCTAAAAATAAATAAAATTTTTTTTTAAAAAGCTCAATGAAGTGAGATGTGGGAATGTATATTCTATGTAAACTCAGAAAACCCACTATATGACTGTGGGCCAAGATCTTCAAAGGACATTCTTTCATGACTGAACCCTGGTGCTCAATTCTCCCAGCAGTGGTGTGTGACAACATATATGAAATTTTGCCAAGCAGGAAAGTGTACCTGAGCCTTGATATTTTAATTGGGGGTCAGTCATTTAGGAATGGAGTGCCCATGTGGCTAACCTTAGTTACTTAGTCTCCAGCCCCTTCAGAGGTCAAATTAATACAGTAGCCCAAACACCTCCCCTCAAATCCCTTTGTTAGCATAAACTAACTGTGACTCAAGGCCCCAGGCATAAAGATACTCATCAGGTAGGATATTCCAAGGGCATAGAGATTGTCTTCTAGGAGCCAGTTGAGGGACAATTTCTTTGGCTATGCAAGGTTTGATCCCCAAGGCTGCCAAGTTAACCCATTATTATACCTCAGCCAATAGGTGCCTTGCTTATACAACCAAAAGAAATCAAGAATGGACAATCAGAAGACTGAAAATAGGTTCCCCAAGAAAGGACATATCCCTCACCCAGTTTCAAGGCTTGAGTCAGTTTTGAAACCTGAAGTCCAGAGCATAAAAGAGACATTGGGCCTCTGCGAGGAAGGACCCTGACATACCATGGCAAGACTATATAGTAATTTTTCCCCAGACCATGACTAAAGGGATCTATAGCCACTTAGTCAGGTGACTGTACACAGGGGAAAAGGGAATACCTAAGCTTTTAAGGGCTATTAAACATAAGGAACTAAATAGGCATTGATACTCAGGGACCCCAAATATCATCATGACCCCCTGTTAGACTATGCATATAGGAACCGGGCAGGAAATTGAAGTGCAGCTCACAGTGGGTCCACTGAGCCCATTGACTCAGATGATGGTCATTTTCAAGTCCCTGAAAGTATAATTGGAGTACACCTGATAATTGGCAGACCTTTCACTCTTCTCCCTTCAACTCTGGGGTAAGAGATAAGAAGACCTAGAAGAATCCCTAGGAACTGCATCCTCCCAGGATGATAAAATACATTTTTTAAGAAGTCACATTCAGGGATAATGGCAGAGATTCATGCCACCCTTAAAGACCAAAAGAATGCAGTGTTGGTGGTCTTAATGATATCCCCATTGAACTCATTAGTCTATCTCCATCTCTAACAGACAGGTCCTTCCTGGAGGATGATTATAGACTAACATAAAATTAAACAAATAGTAATCACTATGATAGTTCTATGGCTGATGTAGTATTTTTTTCCTAGAGCTGATTAACCCAGGCTAATGTACATAGTATGTGCCTTTGATCTGGGAAATGTGTCTTTCTCCATTCCTATTCAAAGAGGGCTCAAAAAATGCTTTGCATTCACATGGGACAATTATACACACTTGCAGTCTTGCCCCGGAACTATGTCAATTCTCCTGCCTTCTGTCATAACATCCTCTGAAAGAACCTGGGAAATCTGGGCATCCTACAGAACATCCAGTTTATGCATTATATTGATAATTTAATATTAGATCAATCAAGCAAGACAGATGGAGGCATTAGTAAAACCACTACACTCCAAAGGGTAGTAGATAAACCGTAAGATCCTGACACATCCATAAAACTGTAATGACCAACGCTCTGAGGCATGATGTTTAGACAATCCTCCAGAATAAAAGACAAACAATTTATAACTGATAACCACCCCCTCACTATCATCACTAAGACAAAATCATAATACCTTGTAGGCCTCTTTAAGTTATGGATGCAGAATATTTTAAAACTGGTAATTTTCTCTGATCTACTTATTAAATTACATGAAAGTATACCAGCTTTGAATGTAGGCCAGAACAGGAAAGGGCTTAGCAGCAGGTCTAATCTGCAATGCAAGCACTATTACTGGACTGAAGAAGTCTGTTTGCTGGCACACATCAAAGCCCAACCAAATGCAAACAAGAGTCTGTAGCCAAGAAAGTTTTATTAGTTGGTGCCAAGCCCAGAGTCCAAGGTAAGCTAGTGCTCAAAGGCCTTGCTCCCCAATGGCTTCTGGGGGATAGGTTATATAGAGGAAAAACCATTAATCATGGTGGCTAAAGGAGTTGGGGTTGTGGGCTCTACTGATTGGTTGGGTCCAGGGACGGGAGTGGTCAATCATTGTATCAGGTCCCAATGTTAGCCAGGGAATTGTTCTGTCTGGTTTAATGATGGTGTGGTCTGTTGGAGACCACTTTGGGTGGTAGTGGAGTCTGTAGCCCTGCACAAGCAAGCCCTTGAAAGAGGCCTGTAAGCCTTGACCAGAACGCTGGGAATGCAGGAGGCAGGCATGACCTGATACTAACACCAAGGGTTCCCGTGGGAAATCAGGCCTGAAGAATACATTGTATCCTTTGAAGCTCACTTTGCTTTGGTAGAGCCCTGTTGATATAAACCAGATGTGTAAGTTTAAAGCATAAGGAGTGAAATGCCTTGACAACCATCTGTCATTAGCATGTCTAACAGACCCTGACCGGAGGCAGATCTCTGTGTTTCTTCAATTATCATCTATAAACAATATCTGTTTTTATAACTGTAACCTTTGGACATTGATTGATGAGCTATGTATGCATGCTGTAGACCCCTGCACATACTGATCCCTATAAAAGCTGTTTTGGAGAAGGGCTTGGGGCATTCTCCACTAGAGGGAATTGCCACCCCCTTTCCCACTAGAACAGATTGTGTCTGGGATGACTTGTTTCATCTGCAACCAGGAGAACTCCACGGAACGGGGTTCCCCTCAGTGGTCCATAGGGTTGTTCTGCTTTCATGGACTTGGGACTGAAACACAACTGAAGTCAAAATGTTATCATTAGATTGACTGAACTCTGTTTCTGGGGTCAAGACACCCAAGGCTTTGTTTTTAAGACAGTTTTTGTCTACTTTGTGGGGGCGGCTTTTGCCCATAAGTCCCCCCGTCTGCCATGGATGAAAGTAAACACTACCAAGACATGATCTACTTGGGGAGGAGAGGTGGCCAATTTCTCAGAGGAAAAAGGCCGGGAGCCCCTTCCTCCAGGAGTTTTTATTGGGTTGTAATAGGCAGGAATACAGGGTGGCAAGGATCAAACAGTAGATAACATTTCAAAGAAATCCGAGGGTTTAGTCTGAGTCAGTGTCTGTCAGGAAAGGGGGTTGCAGAAACTTTGGGAGACATACTCATTTCCTGCTCGGACCCTTATCATATGAATGAAAGCACTCTTAGCAAAGCAGGTTTCACAGGGTTTTTAGTAATACCTTCTTATGCCAGATTTACCCAGATGCTGCTCTAGCAAGGCAAGGAACTGCACCCCTCCCCATCAGGTTTTCAGGCTTAAGTGGATTAGAGCCAGGAAGCACTTCTCCTAGAGGACGTGGGCACTCGGGCTATGTCACATAGCCAGAGGGCAAGGGTCCATTGCTCCCTCTTTGTTGCAGCCCCCCAAGTCCTTCCATGATGGCCTCCCTGTCTGGCTTAGGTTGCCCCTTGCTGTGAGGAATCTTACCCGTCATTGACTACCAACTATGCTTTGGGGGTAGGGGAGGAAGCTGAGGCAGCATTTGCTACCAGAGACAAGCTTTTTTCTCCTTGTGGGTTGCATTCGGAGGTTGCTGGCTCATCCTTAGCCATGGGGTTAGTTACAACTCCTGAAACCAGGCAGAACAGTTCCCAACAATACTCACCAGAATTTGAAGTCCTAATGGCTTACTGATTAAAGAAGAGACTGGATGGACAGAAAGGAGGAAGGGTCATATTAAGGAAATGGAGTTTCTGCATGATTAGAGCAGCTCTGAAGTTTGGGTCATACAACCTAGATTATTCTGGTGATGTTGGTGGTAGGAAAGATGCCACGCAGAATTCATGTTAAAATCCAATAGGATGATCACAATGCAGACCCCGAAGGTTCTGCAGCAAGGCCATATTACTTGCAGCAGAAACCCTTGCCAAAGGTGTCCAACTTTTTGGCATCTCTGGGCCACACTAGAAGAAGAGTTGTCTTCGGCCACACATTTAATACACAAACACTAACAAAAATAGATGACCAAAAAAAAGTTTCAAGTAAATTTATGATTTTGTGTTCGGCCACAGTCATAGCCATCCTGGGCTGCAGGTAAAGTAAAAAGGCTGGTATTCTAGTTGTCTCTGGTAGAAGTCAAGTGATATGCAGTCTGAGCTGCTCACCATGAGCCGGATCCTGTGAAACCCACTAAATAATAAGGTAGAGCAGCAGCAAACCACTACAAAATGGGAGTGGTACATATGTGATTATGCATGAGTAGGAAGGAAGACACAAGCATGGTAGCCCACACCCCTATTGTCAACTATCACTGTTGCACCAATACTTCTCCCTCCGCTCACACATAATGAAAGTCTCTATGACAAGCTGATAGGCTAAGGTGGGTTCATGGATGAATGGGCTTGAGCTATGGGTGCAAGATGAAAACTGGCTGCAGAGATACAACAGCCTCACTCAGGGTGGTCTTGAAAGAAAACAATGTAGAGAAATTCTTCCAATTAGCCGAGCTTCAGGCAGTGTGGAAAGAGAAGTAGCCTGAGGCAAGAATATACATTGGCTCATGGCAGTGTTGGATGATTTTAACTGATTGGTCAGGGCCTAGAAGGAAGAAATTGGGAACAAAGAGGTCGGGGGAAGAAATGTATAGATGGGTCTATGGGAGTGAGCACCAAGTATGAAGATCTTTGGATTACATCTTTGGTAGATACCAGAGAGCATCTAATCTAAAAAAAGCACTAAAAAGACAAGTAGATAAAATGGCTGTCAGTCCATATCAGTCCCAGCCTCTGTCATTGGCCATCCCAGTATTGGCACAATGAGCTAATGAATGGAGAAGACATGGTGACAGGGATGGAAGGTATGCATGGGCCCAACAACAAGGGCTCCCCTCACCAAAGCTAATCTACCATCACAGCCAAATGTCTAATTTGTCAGGCATAGAAACAATAGATCAGTTCCCATTCTGGCACCATCCTTCAAAGTGACCAGTGAGATACTCGATAGTAGGTTGATTACACTCAACTCTTTACTCTGTAAGGAGCAACAGGATATCCTAGGCAGAGCAGCTTTGGCTCTCTGGAAATGCTATAGGAAAGAAATAAGCCTTGGTGGGGCTGCTTTGGCTCACTGGGAAGTCAGAGGAAAAAAGGGTCATGGGGAGAGGTTCAGGGGGTTAGCCCAGGAAAAGCTGCTATTGCACAATGTTCCCTGGCTGCAAGCTTTGTGAGGTCCCTTAGGGTTTAGGAGATGCCTGCCTGTGAGAGAATAAGAGGGTGAAGGAAAAGGTAGGGTAAGAGCAGGGAGGGAAAGTCACAGGAGTGCTCCTGGGAGGGAGAGTTATACTTGGGTCATAGTATAAGATCTGTCATCTGATTAGAGAGATCGAATCAGATAGATCACTGGGGTGAAGTGAGGGAGGGGTCATAAGAGGAGATCAAGGGTAAACAAGCTAGCCAGTGACAGATTTCCCTACCTTCAGGCAGAGATACAGTAGGGGGAGATGCTGATCTCCCAGTCTAGGCTGAGAAGTTGGATGCCTCCAGAGTGTATGAAATTATGGGGTGAAATATTTAAATATTAGGAAGGCAGAGACTTTCCCTTTTTCTTGGAGATCCACCTGGATGACTAAGATGGAGCCACTTGCATTTCTCAGAGGACAGTATTTTTAAATGGGGAAAAGAACTCCAGGTGCAGCCTAGGACTTGCATGGCCTGGCAGAAGGTAGCAGGGTTATTTTTCTCTGGGTGTTTTAGAAAGAATGGGCTCTGAAGCAGAAACCTGCCATTCTTCCAAAATTGTGTAGCTTTTGAATATAAGATTCCTTTCCTTTTTCGCCAAGCCTCTACCTCCAGAATTACCTGTGGGTGGTGAGCAGTAGGACCCCACACTTGCTGTTTGGTAACTCTGGAACCGTCTTTTTAAGGGTTTTTAAAGCCTAGAAGTTTAGGGGATGTCTTAGGGGAAGATCTCAGTAGACAATTCATCAGCTTTGTGATGTGTAAAAATGAGATTTATTTTAACTTCATCTGTGCGTGGGTGTGGTTGGCAAATGGCACTGATTGGATTTCTGCTGTCTCCTTGAGTAGGGTGATTTAGGCTGTTAATGTTACAAAACACACCCATGGTGGGGAACAAAATACTATTACTGAATGGGTTCCCCCTTCTCCCGGGGTCCCCCTGTTTTAGGTTCACCTTGCCCGCTGTCAGGGAATTAAGGGTGTCAATTGGTCAGAGACTGGTGAAAAGAAAAGAAATTATTTATTCAAAGGTTCTATAGACTTAGAGTAATGATTTGATGTCTTCATTAAAATCCCAACATCCCTTAAAACACCCACAAACACACACAGTCGTTTCTTCCCTGCTTTGCCCAGTCAGGGGTATCATATCTCAGGAAAAGAAATAGAAGCCTGTGGCTCAGGTAGCCCCTGGTTCCCAGCAATCCTCATTCAGCTGGCAGGCCTCCCAAGATTCCCAGCACCATCAGCTGTGTTGCCATGATCTCCAGTTCTTAATCCAAACCCACGTAACACCTTCTTGCTGGTGGGCCCACCAGCAAGAGTCATTTCACCCCTTTCCTTCCCACAGTATCTCTCCTGCATTTCTCTAAACTGCTAAAAGAGAGTTCTGCATTGCTGCTACATCTTGCTTTCTGGCTTCCTAAGCTGCATGGCAAAGGGAGCCCCAAAGCCAATGCAGTTCTCCCTTTATTGCCAAGAGCCGTGTGGTCCCCTCTCATATGGCTGCCCCACCTGGGTTTAAATCTCAGTGCCAATCTTCCCCTGCTGCCCCATTTCCAACTCCTCCCACAATTGGCTATACACGCCAGCATTCCCATATTTTTTCCAGATTTTCTGGGCTGCCATAGTAAGCCTGGGCAAGCACGCCCCATAGCATGGGGTGAATCATCTCCAAGCTCTCACGGAGGTGCTGTAACCAGGGGGAGTTGCCTCCCAGTTATGTCATGAGTTGAAGTCACTCCCATTTCCCGGTCTCAAAGCACAGCCACAGCTATTTAACATATCCATGAAACCAGTCAAAAGTTATAGATATATTAAATGACCATGCCTGAGGTTAGTTGCAAAACTGTTGCTATGCAAAATATATCTCAATGGCCCTGCTCTCTGTCCCATCTTCCAGTTCAGACTTGTGGGGGTAAGGACATCCTATATTTTTTCAAAATTTTTGGACACCCTGAGCTCTGGACCCCATTACAAATCCCTACTTGGGGGGCCCCCTGGCTGCACCCTCTTACATTTACCCTCTGATTGGAGAGAAGCAAAAACCATTTACTTTTAAGTGTCCTTGGTTTAGGGAAGATAAAATTTACTATATGGCTGCAAACTGCTTGGCATGTAGATTTACTATATGGCTGCAAATTGTTTAACTATCCGCCTCAGTTTTCCTACTCTGCTTGTCTTGGTTTACTAACTTGTATCAACCACACCTCCCTCAATATCGATGATAAATGAACAAATGTACTCATACCTGAGAAAGACTGTTACCAGAGCTCAAACACCTCAGGGATGAAGATCTGGGTCATTTTACCAGATAAACAATCTAGACAAGCAGAGGTGCCGGAGGTAGAAAGATGTGAGGTTATAAAGAAGGTACAAAATAGAGGAGGGAGATGATGAAAATTTGCAGCTTTTTTTCCTAGCTTGTTTTAACTTTTCTCACAGCTGACTTCTCTCTGCTTACTGTTGAGTAAGCTTGTTGATATCCTGACCAACCTCTCTCCTGAGTGGAAAGTGTGCCTGGGCACTGTGAATGTTAATGGAGAGATTTTGTTCTAGGATACTGTGAGGAATACTTTCCATTTGCCCTTCCTTCCACCTTTTCCTACCTGATCTCTGTCCTCTGGCTCCCAATGTGTTTAGTCAATGGCACCCAGATAAGAGATGAAAGGGAATAAACAGTGTGTTCTGGGAATTGAATTTCCTAGCTTCCTCTCTGGGTGTTGCTACTGAATGTGCCCCTCAACAGAAGGTTTCAGATATTTTCAAAATTACTCTCGTCGTCCAGCTTTTGCTGACGGCTTCCTGTCCTTATCTTTTCAAGTCTGGTGTTATGACAACTCTACTGCTTCTGGCCTCAGGTCCAGCACCATGTTTGTCTTCCAAACACACCCACACTCATTTTCACTATTAGGAACTATCTTACCCTGGACTTCAGTAGAAGCCAGAGCCTCAGACAATGCACTATTGCTATCAGAAAGTTAAATCCCAGAGCAGAGAAATAAGAAAATGAGGGATAAGGAGGGAGAGCCAATCCTAGGAAGCATAATAGCACTGGCTGCCACTGAGTGCAGTTTGCTCAATTTCACAGGACTATGTTCATAGTGGGATGTTAATAGAACAGTTGGTGTACAGGGAGATAGAGGCAAGAGTTTATTTACCAGCTCCCATCTCCCATTTGTCAAAATAGCTCAGTAATGTGTGTGTGAACTCCCCTGCATCTTCAGTTTATACATTGTAGCTCCAAACACGGCATCCTGTGACAGTGTGCTAATTAAACTCCAGGGCAGGAGGTAAAAGTGTGCTGTGCAGATATGAGCGAAGGTGCTGGCAGATGGTACCAATGTGGTGCTGCTAGATGTTTGACATCTGACTTTCCTGTTTCTGTGGTACAAATACTCCCCATGGCTGATTTCAATGCAGCCTTGGAAGGAGGGGCCCTATATGGTGTTTTTATCAGATTCACAATAACCTCAAAAATATGAATAAGAGTAAAATGTAGTAAAATAGGTAGAAATTAATCAATTTTGAATATTGTCTTTGCTTTTAATATAATTTAATTATACGTTTATACAATTTCATTATTTAATAATGGCGATGTTTAACCCTCCCAAACCAATAAGGACTAGCTCCACACATTAACTGAATTGTACCTGCATAAAAAGCACTTGGAGCCCACGGAACGGCCACTGCAGCAGAAGCTGGACTCAGAGGTGAAATCCAAAGGATCCAAAGTCAGGCACCAGAGGAATCTGGTATAGTACCTTATAAATAAACCCTCCTCTCATTATTCTAATCTGAGCTGGGACTTGGTGATACAATTGAGTAGCTTCTGGGCAACTGTCAAAACCCATACCCTGCAAAGGCCACAATTAGGAAGGCATTACTTGACAAGCACCAACATCCACCCACAAGAACACACCATTCCCTGTACATTCAGCTTCCTTAAGACTCCCCAGATTTTGATGGGGATCTGCATATGTTGTGGGGGTGACTTTCTTCTAAAGTTCCCCGAGTGCCACGAATGAGAGTGAATATGACTGAGACATGATGTGATCTGCTTGAGGAGGAGAAATGAGCAGTGGCCAGTTTCTCAGGGGAAAAAGGCCAGCAGCAGCCAGTTTCTTTGAGGAAAAAAAGGCCTTGAGCCCCCTCCTCCAGGACCTTTTATTGGGTTGTAATACACAGGAATACAAGGAGGCAAGGATCAAACAGTAGATAACACTTCAAAGAAATCTGAGGGCTTTAGAGACTGTATGTCAGGAACAGAGTTTTAGGGTTTCTTGCTCGAACCCTTAAAATATGAATGAAAGCACTCTTAGCAGAGCAGATTTCACAGGTTTATAAGAAAATCTTTGTGATGCCAGATTTTTCTCTAGGACATGCTCTAGCAAGGCAAGGAGCTGCACCTCTCCCCATCAGGTATTCAGGCTTAAGGGGAATTAGAGCCAGAAAGCACTTCTCCCAGAGTACATGGGGACTCGGGCTATGTCAAAGCCAGGGGGTGAGAGTCCATTGCTCTTTGTTACAGCCACCACCCCACCCCCAAGTCCTTCCATGAAGTCCTCCCAAGTGATTGAGTCTGGCTTAGGTTGCCCCCCACTGTGAGGGGTCTTACCCATCATTGACTTCCAACCAAGTTTTGGGGGCAGGGAGAGGAAACTGAGGCAGCATTTGCTCCCAGAGACAAGCTTTGTCTCCTGCGGCTGGCATTCCAGAGGTCGTCCCTCACCCTTAGCCACAAGGGGTCAAGATACAATTCCTAGAACCAGGCAGAGGGGTCTACAACAATATGTAACATAGGCAGTTTTGGAGCAGTTGTATAAACATTCCCTACCTTCCACTGTTTTCAGCCCTATACCTCACTCCCCACCCCCAACATACCTGCCCATTCCATGTGGAGCCCCTGGGTACCCAGACAACCAGCGAGGACCCACTTTCCTGGGCTGCAGCTTCTTTCACTCTGCAAGTCAACACACTCCCTACACTTTCCATTTCCCAGAAATTTGTTGGGATTTCTCACCTACTCATCAATAACTGCCCAAGATCTCTTTGTGTTTATAGGTAAATTTCTTTTTGCACTCTAACTTCTATCTCAGTTGGATGTTTGGAAGCATTAGAGACAAACATATAAGGTAAATGCATTGTCCCTCACGTAATTAGGTAAAGCACATGAGTGAATTTACACAAGTGTGACTACTTTCTTACATCATTACTTACAAAGGAGGGAAAGCAAGTAGACAATTTAGCGACTACCTTTGAAGCTGCAAACAATCACCTGTTTCTCATAAGATAGCATTATGCAAAACTTGAGTCAGAGAAAAATTCAGTTCATTTAAAATCTCAAACACTGACTTGATTTCTGACCTGTGGCAACTCCTTAAACTTGGGGTTCATACTGTCCACAAGTTAAATGGGCTAATGGCACCCATGAAATTCAGTTATAGAGATTTTTACCAGGGATTTATTGAGTATTTGTTGTATACAAAGCAATAAGTTGAGATCTGATAAATTAAAAAGAGGAATGAAAGAGAGAGGAAGAGGGGAGAAGGGAACGATATTCCAGTGTAGAATATAAAATATGCCTAAAGAGAGCTTATGTTAGTTGACTGGTGGATATTGTAAAGGATAACAAAATGGCAAATTGGTAAAACTGTAAAGAAGATATTATGAGAAAACACGACTAAAAGTTTGTTTTCATACTATTTTAAAATCTAACCTGTATTTGTGTTAGAGAGGCTAATAATTATTCAACCAAACATTTTTCTTTCAGTTTTCTTAGGAAACAGAGCATTGCAGCCATTTACCTGGAGTGCTGGTTCATCCAAGGATTCATTCTTTTTTGAATTTATTTTTTATTTAAGCATAGTTGGTATACAATCTTATATTGGTTATACTAGTTTCATTTGTATTATATAGTGATTTGAAGGACTCATTCTTTTTAAAAAGCAATTTTCATCTATTTGATAAGGATTCTCTTAGCAGGTGGGAGCTCAAATAGACAAAGGTTAGCAGACAAAGGTTAGTTCTCATGACTAGGTGATTCCTGAAGGAGTCACTCCGATCATTACTTGTTTGTGAAAGATCTTATTCTCCCTGGGGAGTAGGGTAATCTTCAAATTATCATATCTTCAAAATAAAGGTTCATATATCTGGAAAGAAGCCAACAAGTCCACCTCATTCAAGTGTCCCATCTCCGTGGCTCAGCACGATGGAGTGATTTGCTAAGCATCAAGCAGCAGCTGAAGCCAGACCCGCCTTCTGCCCCGAAGAATGCCTGTCCATTTCCCCCCCACTCCTGGTGTATATACTTTGAAGATCATTACAGAGCTTTTTTAAAGCTGTCAAATGAAACCATACTACTGCCCTCTTGTTTATCTCCTTTTGCGTTAGGACAAATGGAGAAGATGAGTCTGGCCATTCAAAAATTCAATAAATTAGCTGAATGCTGGCTTTGCTCACTAAAGTAGAGGTTATTTTTTTTTGTACAGGCCAGCGTGAATGAGCTATTCTTTTGAACAGGAAAATTGTAGGCTAGCATCTATGAAATTATACAAATGTAGGTTTTCTTAACATTTTCTGGGTGGTTTTCAGTACATTCACAATCATGCATTATATTGGGTTGAAACAAGCATTTTAAAGTATTAAGATGCTCTCCTTTTCTTCTCCTATCATTCCCAAATCTTAATAAACAAGTAGTCACCACTTTGTGAAAAGAAAACAAAAAGCAGAGAAATGGAATATGTCTCCTAATTTTTTTTCAGAATCAATATTCTGTGAATATGCAGTTAGCAAGACCCTGGTCTAGGTTACTAACTTCTGACCATTGTCTCCTCTCCAAGCCAGTAGAATACTATTTCTTTCCTTATAGTGGGTTAGATCCTCCCATTGCCCCTGAACGTTGATAAATATCTCACAGGTAGTAAAAGGTAGAACCAGAGAATCTGACACCATAACTCACATCCTTAACTCTGCAAAAAGCTGGGTAGAAGAAGCAATTACTCTTGATGTTAAAACCTCTCTGGGCCCTGGCTGATGTGGCTCAGTGGATTGAGCACAGCCTGTGAAACAAAGGGTGCCTGGTTCAATTCCCAGTTAGGTGGGGCAATGCCTGGGTAGCAGGTCACATCCCCAGTGGCGGGCACACAAGAGGCAACTACGCACTGATGCTTCTTGCCCTTTCTCCCTCCCTCCCCCTCTGTCTAAAAATAGATAAATAAAATCTCTTAAAAAAAAACAAAAAAATCTCTGGGAAGAAGTGGAAGGTATATGTCATTGAAATGGCATCCTGATAAACCTGGGTGGGAATATGACTTAAGTGCCTATTTGGTAGTATCTTGAGTTAGGACTGAGAAATAAGTAATGCAAAAGATAGGAAAAAAAAACCATAGCCAAGTTTGGAGATCTTTCAATGCCAGCAATATCATTAGCAACTAGGTCAGCAGGTATAACACAGGTCCAAAGGCTGTGGCTTAAATATATTAGGTGGCAATTCTGTCATGAATAAGAAGTCAGGAGGTCAGCTATCCAGGGCTGGTATAGTGTCCTCAGGGACCCAGATTGTGTCTACCTTGTTTATTCCCAAGGCCACAAGCTGACAGTAGAAGATCCAGCCATCTTGTCCATGTCCTAGATGCAATCCTGAGAAGGGAAAGAGCAAAGGGTAATAATAGGTCACACCCCTCCAAGTGAGTCAGCTCCTCTAAAAGAGCTTTCTAATAGAAGAACCAGTGACTTCCACATACAGCTCATAGGCCACAAGTGAAAAATAAATATTGGNGGGCTTTTGTGTGATGGGAGTTTTTTGATTTCTTCTTCAATTTCATTTGCTGTTATTGGCCTGTTCAGGTTTTCTGCTTCTTTTTCATTGAGTTTTGGAAGATTATATTTTTCTAGAAATTTGTCCATTTCACCTAGGTTTTCAAATTTCTTGGCATACAGTTCTGCATAGTAATTTCTTACAATCTTTTATATTTCTGTGGTATCAGTTGTAATCTCTCCTCTTTCATTTCTGATTGTGTTCATTTGGGTCCTCTCTCTTCTTTTCTTGATGACACTACTTAAAGGTTTGTCTATTTTGTTAATCTTTTTCAAAAAACCAACTCCTGGATTCACTGATCCTTAGAATTGTGCTTTTAGTCTCTATGTCATTTAATTCTGCTCTGATCTTGCTTATTTCCTTCCTTCTACTTGCTCTGGGCTGTCTTTGTTGTTGTTCCTCGAGTTCTTGCAGGCGTCCGGTTAGGTTGTTTGTTTGAAATGTTTCTATCTTCTTTAGGTAAGCCTGTATTGCTATGAACTTCCCTCTCAGGACTGCCTTCACTGTGTCCCGTAAGTTTTGGGTTGTTGTGAGGTCATTTCCATTTGTTTCCAGAAGCTTTTTGATTTGTTCCCTAATTTCAATCTTGACCCATTCATTGTTTAATAGTATACCATTCAGTCTCCATGCTTTTGGGTGTTTTGGATTTTTTTCTTTGGGGTTGGTTTCTAAAATTTCAGTCACTTGTGGTCAGAGAAAATGCTTGGTAGGATTTCAATTTTCTTGAATTTGTTGAGGCTCGTTTTGTGTTGTATCATGTGGTCTATTTTTGAAAATGTTCCATGTGCATTTGAAAAGAATGTGTATTTAGCTTCTTTGGGATGGATGGCTCTATATATATCAATTAGGTCCATTTCATCTAGGGTGTCATTTAATGCTGCAATATCCTTGTTGCTATTTTGTTTGGGAGATCTGTCCATTTTAGACAGTGGGGTGTTAAAATCCCCTAGTATAATTGTGTTGCTGTCAGTATCTTTCTTGAGGTCCTGTAGGA
The DNA here is from genome assembly GCF_014824575.4 of Sturnira hondurensis. Taxonomy (NCBI): domain Eukaryota; kingdom Metazoa; phylum Chordata; class Mammalia; order Chiroptera; family Phyllostomidae; genus Sturnira; species Sturnira hondurensis. The sequence continues at coordinate 4,031,024 of NW_028081875.1, forward strand.
TTTTCTTTATATATTTGCGTGCTCCTATGTTGGGTCCATATATATTTACGATGTTAATGTCATCTTGGTGGATTCTTCCCTTGAATATTATGACGTGACCTTCTGGGGTCTCTCTTTATGGCCCTTTTTTTGAAGTCTATTTTGTCTGATATGAGAATTGCTACCCTGGCTTTATTTTTCTTGTGAATTTGCTTGGAAAAATTGTTTCCATCCTTTCACTTTTAGTCTGTGATGGTCTTTTGTCCTGAGGTGGGTGTCCTGTAGGCAGCATATGTGTGGGTCATGCTTTCTTATCCATTCAGCTATTCTATGTCTTTTGTAAAAAATATTTTATTTATTTATGTTTAGAGGGGAAGGGAAGGGGAGAGGAAGAGAAACATCAATGTATGGTTGCTTCTTGTGCATCCCCTGCTGGGAACTGGCATGCAACCCAGGAATGTGCCGTGACTGGGAATCGAACCGTGATTGACTGTTTCGCAGGCCTGCACTCAATCCACTGAGCTACACCAGCCAGGGCTCTATGTCTTTTAATTGGTGCATTTAATCCATTCACGTTAAAGATTATTATTGAAAGGTACTTATTCATTGGCATTTATGTACCTGTGTTCGTCTCTGTCTCTCTCTTTTCCTTCCTTTCCTTAAATCAGCCCTTTTAGTAATTCCTGTAAAGTTGGTTTTGTGGAGGCATATTCTTTTAGACTTCTTTTGTTTCGGAAGCTCTTTATTTGGCCTTCTATCTTGATTGAGAGCTTTGCTGGGTAAAGTAGCCTTGGTTGTAGGCCCCTAGTTCTCATTACTTGGAATATTTTTTGCCACTCTCTTCTTGCTTGGAATGTTTCCATTGAAAAGTTAGTAGCCAACCTGATTGGGACCCCCTGGTATGTTACTTCCTTTTTGTTCCTTGCTGCCTCTAGGATTCTCTCTTTGTCTTGGAGTTTTGCCATTTTAAGGATGATGTGTCTTGCAGTAGGCCCCTTTGTGTTCCACCTGATTGGGACTCTCTGTGATTCCTGGATTCATGTAACTTTTTCTCTCATCAACTTAGGAAAATTTTCCATCATTACTCTTTCAAATGGGTTTTCTATCCCTTGTTGTTCTTCTTCTCCTTCTGGTATTCCAGTTATTCGGATATTATTATGTTTCATATTGTCTTGAATTTCTCTTAATCCCTCTTCATTCTTTCTGAGCCTCTTTTCCCTTTCTTGCTCTTTCTAAGAGATTCTTTCTACTGTGTGCTCCAACTCACTAATCCAATCGTCTAGCTCATCGATCCTGCTTTTCATTCCTTCTACTGTTTTCTTCCGTTCTGAAATTGTATTCTTCATTTTCTCTTGGCCTTTGCTTATAGTTTCTATTTCTTTTTTCATGTTGATATAGTTTGCAGAGAGCTCATTGTAGCTCCCCTCTAGTTTCTGGTAGCTCATTGTGAGCTCTTTGAATTTCCTGATAACCATTTAGGACAATATTAGGACAATGCTCCTCTCAAACCAGTGCTTTGAATTCAATATCTGATAGTTGACTTGCCTCTATTTCATGTTAATTTTTTTCTGAGACTTCCACCTTTTCTTTCATTTGGTCCTTGTTCCTTTGTCTTTCCATTGTTTGTGAGACTCTTCTTGTTAGCCTCAGCTTCTTAAATTGATCTCTTCTGACTCTCTGGGTTTATGTTGTGAACTTCTGTGATAGAACACCTGTGAAATTCAGTGGTGCAGTCTCTTGCAGTTATCTTGATGTTCTCTGCTTCCACCTACTTTTTTCTTTGTGTGTGTGTTACCAGTTGCAGGGGGAGGCAAAATGGTTCATGACAGCAGGAGAGTACTTCATGATATTTACAGACACTGCCGGTAGACAAGACATAGAAGATCTTTAGGCTATATAGTGTTAACTGTAATCTTCAACCCAACTTGCCACTTTTAAGATAGGATGGACCAAAGATAAGTCTCTTGTTGGGGAGGGAAGGCTTGTGAGTTGGATCTAGAAAGCAGTGAGGCTGCGGACAGTCAGATTTTGAGGTAAAGTGAGAGTAAAGAATAGTAAATAGGTGTAGTGTGTGAGCAAGTAGAGTTAATCACTACAGTAATGGAATTCAGGAACCTGTAAAGTGGGCTAAGACCGGGAGATGTGTTGTGAAGTATTTACAGTGGTATAGAAAGGAACAAACAAACAAACCAACAAAGATTAATAAAAGGCCAGGAGAAGGGAGGAAAAAGAGTGATAAATTTGGGATGGAAGGAAGATGGACTAAAACAGGAAAAAAGAAAGGAGAGGAACAAAGTATTGAGAGATAAAGGAATAATAAAATTAAAAAATACATACGATTACTGGAAAAAAAAGTTTACAAAAGTTAAAAAAAAAACAAAAAACAAAAAACCCCCACACCCTCCCTTGTTGGTTTCAAACTGTCCAATCCGGTTTTTCTGGTTTCAGCAGGACCCCTCTGTGGGCGGGGTTGTAGGCACAGGTGCACTCCGATGTGCCAGCCAGGCTACCAGACGGAGGTGCGGATGCCTGTCCACCCAACAGGCTGCCTGGGTCCCATGGGATCTGGTACTGGTCCTTCCCAGTCCTGTGGCTGGGTGAGAAGCAAGGTAAGCTGCCTTCACAGAAGAACACCTCAGTCCACTTTACAATAAAAACGTCTTCAGAAAGCCTGCCTCTCAACCCAGCCCAATCCTCATCCTGACTAGTTAGGACAATGCTCCTCTCAAATCTCCCAGGCTGGTGGGCTGGCGGGCTGGCGACCACAGAGATTGCAACTGAACACGGCCCCCTGTCCTTGCCACCGTCCCTGAAAACCTAGGCAGACACGTCTCTGCCCGGTGCTGCCCCGCCCCACCTAGATGGGGAGGGAGGGAGCCAGCTCTCTTCCAATGACCCCACAGCCTGCCCAAGGCTCCACCAGGTTCCAGGCTCCTGATTGTCCTCCGTGGCAGATGCCTCCTATGCTGGCTGCAGATGGAAGCCTCTGCCCNCATAGAAGATCTTTAGGCTATATAGTGTTAACTGTAATCTTCAACCCAACTTGCCACTTTTAAGATAGGATGGACCAAAGATAAGTCTCTTGTTGGGGAGGGAAGGCTTGTGAGTTGGATCTAGAAAGCAGTGAGGCTGCGGACAGTCAGATTTTGAGGTAAAGTGAGAGTAAAGAATAGTAAATAGGTGTAGTGTGTGAGCAAGTAGAGTTAATCACTACAGTAATGGAATTCAGGAACCTGTAAAGTGGGCTAAGACCGAGAGATGTGTTGTGAAGTATTTACAGTGGTATAGAAAGCAACAAACAAACAAACCAACAAAGATTAATAAAAGGCCAGGAGAAGGGAGGAAAAAGTGATAAATTTGGGATGGAAGGAAGATGGACTAAAACAGGAAAAAAGAAAGGAGAGGAACAAAGTATTGAGAGATAAAGGAATAATAAAATTAAAAAATACATACGATTACTGGAAAAAAAAGTTTACAAAAGTTAAAAAAAAAAAATCCACACCCTCCCTTGTTGGTTTCAAATTGTCCAATCTGGTTTTTCTGGTTTCAGCAGGACCCCTCTGTGGGCTGGGTTGTAGGCACAGGTGCACTCCCATGTGCCAGCCAGGCTACCAGACGGAGGTGCGGATGCCTGTCCACCCAACAGGCTGCCTGGGTCCCATGGGATCTGGTACTGGTCCTTCCCAGTCCTTTGGCTGGGTGAGAAGCAAGGCAAGCTGCCTTCACAGAAGAACACCTCAGTCCACTTTACAATAAAAACGTCTCCAGAAAGCCTGCCTCTCAACCCAGCCCAATCCTCATCCCAACCAGTTAGGACAATGCTCCTCTCAAATCTCCCAGGCTGGTGGGCTGGTGGGCTGGTGGGCTGGTGGGCTGGTGGGCTGGCGGGCTGGCAGGCTGGTGGGCTGGCGACCACAGAGATTGCAACTGAACACGGCCCCCTGTCCTTGCCACCCTCCCTGAAAACCTAGGCAGACACGTCTCTGCCCGGTGCTGCCCAGCCCCACCTAGATGGGGAGGGAGGGAGCCAGCTCTCTTCCAATGACCCCACAGCCTGCCCAAGGCTCCACCAGGTTCCAGGTTCCTGATTGTCCTCCGTGGCAGATGCCTCCTATGCTGGCTGCAGATGGAAGCCTCTGCCCCCCAACCGCAGCAGCAGCGGCAGCTCTGAGGCTGTTAGGTACCGGCCAAGGGTTGCCAGCCTGGCTGCCTCCGACCTTACTCACATCCCTGAGACCCCACCGACTGTAGCTGTCTGGTCTGTCACTATCTGGTCTCTTATTTTCATAAATGCTGGGGAATTGTTGGTTGGGGAATTGATTATGCTGTTCCTCAGTAGATCTACCTGGATTTTCTCCCAGGTGTACGAGAATTGGAGTCGCTCCATCCTACTCCGCCGCCATTTTTCTTCTTATTCCTTGCTAACTTCTTTCAGTTGTGAAAGATTTAAGGCTTTTCCTCTGCAGCTGTCTGGTCCCTCCATCACACTCTCTGGTCTCTTATTTTCATAAATGCTGGGGAATTGTTGGTTGATTATGCTGTTCTTCAGTAGATCCACCTGGATTTTCTACCAGGTGTACGGGAGCTGGATTCCCTCCGTGCTACTCTGTTGCCATCTTGAAACCTCCTCTGGTGATATTTTCAGTACAGGAATTATGCCATAGGAACTTGACTCTCATTTATATCAATTAGCATAAAGTAAAATTGGTTTCATTATACATCATTTCACTTAAAGTTGAACTGTCTAAGAACCTATTGATAATGTTAAGTGAGGAAAAGAAATATGGCCCAAATGAAAGGACAGAGCAAAGCCTCAAAAAGAGAACTAAGCGAGGAGGAGATAACCAACCCATCTGATGAAGAATTTAAAGCCCTGGTAATCAAAATGCTCACAGATCTGATTGAGCTTTGTCAAAAAATGAAAAAGCAAATGAAGGATACCCTAAGTGAAATAAAGCAAAGTATTCAGGGAACCAACACTGACAGGAAGGAAACTGAGGACTCAAAGCAATGATTTGGAACAAAAGGAAAAAAATGAACATTCATCTAGAACAAAATGAAGAAACAAGAATTCAAAAAGTGAAGAGACTCTTACAAACCTTTGGGACAACCTGAGATGTTACAATATCCAAATTATAGGGGTGCCAGAGGAGAACAACAGCAAGAAATCAAAAACTTATTTGAAAAAATAATGAAGGAAAACTTCCTCAACTGGTGAAGGAGATAGACTTCCAGGAAGTCCAGGGAGCCAAGAGAGTCCCAAAGAAGTTGGACCCAAAGAGGAACACACTGAGGTACATCATCATTAAGTTACCCAAAATCAAATACAAGGAGAGAATCCTAAAATAAGCCAGAGGAAAGGAGAGAGTTACCTACGAAGGAGTGCCCATAAGACTATCAGCTGATTTCTCCAAAGAAACCTTGTAGGCAAGAAGGGGCTGGAACGATTTGAAATCATGAAAGGCAAGGACCTACATCCAACTTCATTACTCTATTCAGCAAAGCTTTCATTTAAAATGAAAGGGCAGATAAAGTGCTTCCCAGATAAGGTCAAGTTAATGGAGTTCATCATCACCAAGCCATTATTATATGAAACATTAAAGGGATTTATCTAAGAAAAAGAAGATCAAAAACTATGAACAGTAAAATGACAACAAACTTACAACTATCAACACATAAACCAAAAGGAAAAGAAAAACAACTAAAACAAAGCAAACAACCAGAACAGAAACAGAATCAGAGAAATGGACATCACATGGAATGATTTCATTGGGGAGGGGGAAGAGAGGAATAGGTGGAAAATGGTTCAGGGAAGAAGAAGCATAATTAGTAGGCATAAAATAGATGGGGGGAGATAAAAATGGTATAGGAAACAGAGAACTCAAAGAACTTGTATGTACAACCCATGGACATGAACTAAGGTGGGGGCAATGCTGGCCGGTTGGGGAGGCAGGGCAGAGGGGGGATAAGTGGGGGGAAATTGGAAACAGAAAAAAAAGATAATGTTAAGTGAAGACTTACTGTAAAGGGCATGTAAATGAGTGAGTTACTGCTGTGGATAACTGGGGCTCACTCCTGCTGTGGACCCTGGGAGACACAGAGTGGGGCATGTCTCAGAATTGCCTCATGGAGGAGAGCTGAGGAAGCCAGGGCATTAATCCACCAACTGGTCAAATGTTACTCCAGGGACATTAGGTGTCTGATACTTCCTGGATGCCTTGCAGCCCCCAAGTAGAGAAGAGGCAGAGGCAGGCAGGTACTGGAGGTAGAAAACTGTTAGTGTGCAGCTGCAGGTGAACATGAGGTGGGCCAAGTTGATGTCTTCACTTTGCTCTCACTCTCATCATCATAAAGGTCTTAAAGGCTGGCTGGCTCTCTTTGACTTTCCTAAAGATGGGCAGATTCACTGCTACTCAGATGTCTGGCTGATGCCTGGTCCACAGGCAGGTTCATTCACCAGCTTTGTAGTGACGTAGAAAGAAGCCTCTTCTGTCAGCTTGGGATAAACATAATCCTCTAAGCAGGGACTGATCCAAAATTTCCCTCGTTTCTTATGAACAAGATTGCCCTACAGATAAAATTTGGCAGGAATATAATGAGGGGGGAGCAGAGCAAAGCCAGAGAAGGGGACTTTGATCTTCAGCTATCAAAAACTCACCTTAACTCTGCTAGGTTTGGTTTTTAATAATGCATAGGTTTTTGTAGGCAAATCAGATCACATCTCCATTAGAAAGAATAACAACCATCATTCTTGAACTAGGAGGAAAATTTGCTGTTTTTACTGTTACAATTTTTGATAAAACCCCTGGACCAGTTCTGTGTAGGAAACCATTCTGCAAGGTGTGGGCCCAGCTCCCACTTGGAGATGCACAGGACCCACGCCCACGGTTAGGTTCTCCCATGGGAAGTTAGGTCTGCATTGTTATCTAGGCTGCTTTGAGACTTGCTTTTGCTAAAACTCCCTCACCCTGATTTGCAGCTAGCGTTTACTGCAGACTTCCTAGAATCCATGTTAAACCTTCCAAGGAGGAGTGTAACTGATTCAACTACTTTTCCCTTTTCATTTGCAAATATCCCTCTTCTGTGATGTGGTTAGTGGCATTGGCTCCTTTGTTTTCTGCAAAATGTAAGGACCTAAAGCAAACCTGTGCAGGGCAAATGAGGACCATCACATGATGTGAGCAGAAACCCAGAAAAGGCCTGCCATGGCGGAGGCCAAGGCTTTTTGCTCCCCATGAGAGAAAAGCCATGCCTGCCCTTTTCCTATTCAGGATTTGGTAGTCCGTGTGAATGTCTTTCCCCCATCCACAATGTCGTGGACCCCACGAACCAGGGTCCACATCAGTTCTGCAGTCCAGGCCCTCACCTTTCTATAGAGGGGGCAGTTGCATATATATTTACCATTTGATCCAGAGATCCCACCTCTAGGAAACTGTCCCACTAATGCAGTGGCAAACATATGTAATACATGTTTACAAAGCTATTCATTCAGAAATATTTATGATAACCAAAGATTGGAAATAATTAAATGTCCATCAGCAGGAGACCGGTTTAATAAATTAAGGTGCATCCATACAATAGAGCTGCTAAAAGAGTGAAGAATATTGGGACGGCTGATTTTATGGGGCAACTTGATTGGGTCACAAGGTAACACAGGTATTTGGCCAGATACCTGGTCAAACATTATTCTGGGTGTCTCTGTGAGGGTATTTCTGGATCAGATTAGCATTTAAATTGGTGCACTAAGTGAAGCAGATTGCCCTCCCCAATGTGGGTGGGCCACATCCAATCAGTTGAAGGACAGACTAAAACAAAAAGTCTGCCTCTGAGCTAAAGAAAACCCCTCCTGCTTGATAGCCTTTGAGCTAAGACATCAGGTTTTTTTCCTGCCTTAACTAGAAGGTTTGACATTGGGACAGTGCAATATTAGCCTTTGTGGTCACTGAGCTCCTTAATACAGGCTTCACAAATACACTCAACAATGCTTCCTGAGTAAATAATAGTGTCACTCAATGAAGGTTGATATTGCTGAGGTTATTCAGCTTGGAAAGCAAGAAGCTACTCAGATTGTTATAAATAAAAATCATTGCTACTTATAGGCAGTAGGGGAGACAAAATAAGCAGAAGAGTGGACAGACCAAAGAGAGCTCAAAAGCCACAAGATTTAACACAATATTTTCTGAGAAACTGGGCTATTTTAAACTCTTCCTACTGTTAAGCTAGCCTGAATCCAACTGCTTTCAAATCATGAGCCTGCAAGGGATTACTGTAATATTATGTGGTAATGTCATTTCATGTAATAAAACATTTCATAATAATTCACTAAAAATATCTGCTGTTGCATTAAAAGCAGCTTTTTGGTAATGCATACACGAGATGAAGAAGTGGTGGTTTCTGATGAGCATCCCAACCTGCTGATCCAGAGAAAGCTGCAACAAATGCAGCCAACACACTGGCCACCAGAGCCCTTAAATGCAAGAGTCCAGCCTGCTTAGCCCATCAAAAAGTGGCTTTAAATGATTGTACCTCAAAAGAAAACAGATCAGACTTGCTTCTGGCACTGTTTGAGTTCATTTGTATTCTGTAATTACCTACTAGGTTCTTGGACACTGCAAACATTACCTACTTATAGTGGACTTACAGTAAGTAAGTGGACTTATAGTGGACTAGGTAAATGGGAACCTAGCTGACTAAACCCAGCCTCAGGGGCCAGAGATCCCTTTGCAGTAAAGCCTTGAGGGAGAAACTTCAAAGGCAAAGACTCCAATAAGGAGGAAAGTGACTCATATAGCACTCAACATGGAAAAGCCTCAGTCCCAATGTAACAGGGTGCAGCCTAGGGGGAGGCCCAAATAGGGATTTGGAATGGAATCCAGGACTCAAGGTGTCCAGGAAATATTAGAAAGATATATAGTATGTGCTCACCCCTCCCCCGCCACAGGTGTGAGTTGGGGCAAGGGACAAATGGAGCAGGTCCACTGAGGGCTGTTTTGTACAGCAGCAGCTTTGCAGCTAACCTCCAGCACGGTCATTTAACATATTTATAACCTTTAACTGGTTTCATAGATATGTTAAATAGCTGTGGCCATACTTTGAGCCAGGGGGATGGGAGTGACTTCCATGGAAGATGTAACTGGGAAGCAACTCCCCCTGGTTACAGTACCCACGTGAGAGCTTGGAGATGATTGGCTCCACGCATGAGGCCACACCTACCTAGACTCACGACCGGCAGCCCGGTAAAGCTGGTAGGATACGGGAGTGCTGGCACATGTAGCTCATTGTGGGAGGAGTTGGAAATGGGGCTGCTGAGGAAGATTGGCGTGGGGATTTAAAACTGAGTGGTGGCAGCCCTTGAAAGGAGAGCTGTGTGCTTATGGCAGAGTGGGGACCTCCCTGAAGCCTTGGTGGAGAGAGGACCACGTGGCTGCCGGAAGCCTGAATCCTGGACTACTTCTTTTCCTGAGATATGGTGCCCCAAATTAGGGCAGAGGGAGAAGGAAGGACTGTGTGAGTTTGTGGGTATCCTAAAGGACTTTGATATTTTAATGAAGACATTAGGTCAGTACTTTAAGTCTGTATAACCTTAAATACACATTTTGTTTCCTTTCCACAAATCTCTGGCATTGAGACATGTCTTTCCTTTGGCAGCAGACAAATGAACCTAGTGGGGGATCCTTTTGGTAATAGTATATCATAACCCCCTTTGCCCCCTTTGCCCCTTTGCCCCCCAGTCCCCTTTGGCCTTGCCCCGGTCCATGTTCTGTAACAGCAAAGGTTCCATTCTTTGTCTCTTGGATGGGACAACATCTCCAGTGGGATTGTGTCCAGCTTCTTATAGTGATAGCCTCTTCATTAACACACCCTGAATTGCAGGGGTGTCCAACCCACAGCCCATAGGCCGCATGTGGCCCAGCATGGCTATGAATGCAGCCCAGCACAAAATCATAAATTTACTTCAAACCTCAGAAGATTTTTTTTCTGATTATGTGTCACAATGTGTTTAACATATGGCCCAAGACAACTCTTCTTCCAGAGTGGCTCAGAGACACCAAAAGTTTGGACACCCCTGATTGATTGCCTCCCCTCCTCCTTTCTCTAACTTCCCAACTTCTCCACTTACAGGTATGAGCTGCTCACACTCAAATGTTTCTCTTTCTCAGTGTCTGCTTCACAGGGAACCCAAATCAACACAGTCCCAGAGGGCTACAAACCCTACTGGATCCAGCAGCACAGGAGAGGGACTCCAGATTCCCTTACCAGAGAGTCATGCTAGAAGTAGTTTTAGTGCTAACAACAAATGGAGCCAGAACCAGAGACAGAAACAGCAAGGCCGATAGTAATATGGGGGCTGAACTCTATTGATCCAATTACAAACAGGGAGACTCANGTTTCTCTTTCTCAGTGTCTGCTTCACAGGGAACCCAAATCAACACAGTCCCAGAGGGCTACAAACCCTACTGGATCCAGCAGCACAGGAGAGGGACTCCAGATTCCCTTACCAGAGAGTCATGCTAGAAGTAGTTTTAGTGCTAACAACAAATGGAGCCAGAACCAGAGACAGAAACAGCTCTATTGATCCAATTACAAACAGGGAGACTCACACACTTACAGGTGTGTGAGTGAGCCCAGTTGGGATCAGATGAGTCTGGTTCATATGAGCAGAACAGTAGAATCCTGAGCAGTAACAAACTGGTTGTTTAGACCTATAAGGTTTGGGGTCATTTCTTTACAGCAATGGCAACTGCTACAAGATGCTTGATTTTTTTATTGATGTATAATTGACAAATAAAATTGTATATATTTAAAGCATAAAATGTGATAATTTGATATACAAGAAAAAGGTTCTCCTTATGTGTTACCAAATAAAGAAGAAAATTATGGAGAAAGAGCACTATTGCCTCAAAAGGGGGTAGAGAGCAGTGGCTGGAGACCATAGCTTACCTGTGATTTTTAACTAGAGGCATAAAAGGACTCCAAACAATTCCTTCCTTTAGAACGTGCTATTGGTTGGACTAGCTGAGGCTGAAATGCAAGAACCTCTTCTGTCAACACCCCAAATATTTGCTCTGGAGCTCTGGGCTGTTAAGATAACCAAGTTCCCTTCTTTCAGGCAGGGAACGACAGTAGTGTGTGTATTACTCAGGTAATACTTGACAGTGCACTCTGTCCTGATGTTTACATCTCACTGGGGTGAAAAAGAGCCATAGGAAGGTCACAAGAGAAGCAACTCGTAAAACCCCAGGGACTCCAGAATGAGACACACCAGCCTCACAGTATCATCTGCCTCCCTTAGCTGTATTTACTCACATCTCAAAATTCCTCTCTGAGGTATAAAATGGGAGAAAACATTTTCCAAACATGTATCTGAAAAGAACTTTATCTAGAATATATAAACAATTATTGCAATTTAATATCAAGACAACTCAATTTTTTAAAAAAATGGATAAAAAATTTGAATAGGCAGTTCACCAAAGAAGAGTTTTAAATGGCAAGCACTTGCACAAAAAGATGTTCAACATCACTAGTCACTAGGGAAATACAAATCATACTGAGATATACTGAAATACTACTACAAATCCAAGGGAACAGCTAAAATTAAAAAGACTGACCAAGGATTGGCAAGGATATAAAGCAACTGGAACTCTTCCATTCTGCTGATAGAATTGTCAAATAGCACAATCACTTTGGAAAATAATTTGGCAGCATTAAGTTATATGTATGTAAAATACATAAAAGTTATATGTATTCCTTTTATGATCTAGGTAGTCCATTACTAGAGAAAAAAAGGCATATGTCTATACAAAGACTTGAACATGGATGTCCACAGTAGCTTTATTTGGGAAGGTCACAAACTGAACAAAACCAAAATGTTCATCAACAGGTGAAGAGATAAACAAATTATAGTATATCTATAGAATGGAATACTACTCAGCAGTAGAAAAGGACAAGCTACTGATACACACAACAAGAGGGCTGAATCTTAAAATCATTGGCCTGAGTAAAAGAAGCCACACTGTATAAACTGTATACTCTTCTCCCATGTATATAAAATTATAGGGGCTGCAAAATTAATCGAAAGTGACAGAAAGCAGATGAGAGATTACCTGGTGATGATGGGAAGGTTGGGAGAGGGAAGGATTATAAGGCCAAGAGTGAACTTTTGAGAATGATGTCTATGTTCCTTATCACAATTGTGATAAACATAATGAGTATATACATGTCAGAACTCATCAAACTATATACATGTATGTCAGTTTTCTTTTCCTAAGGCTGACAAGGGGTTGTGACACCTGGCACATTTGATGCTCCCATTCTGGAAAATTCTAGTCTTTTCCCAGCATTCTTGGAGGAGTGTTCCACTAGGTCTCTACATTGTCTTTCATAAGCCAAATAAAATAAAGCAAGCATGGTCTTTTAACTGCATTCTACTGGGGGCTTGGCCACTTTGGCAACAGTCAACCTCTGTCTCCAACAGATGAGGAAAATGAAAGGCTATGAGACTGGTCCAAGGTCACTTATCAAGTCACGGCCATACCAGTAATTTGCCCTACCAATCCCAACTATGGTACTGTGCATAGGTCACTGGGTCACCCAGCTTCACAGTCACTTCACAGCTGCCACTGTTTTTCTGGTGTGTATTTTCCCTCCGAGTGATTGATTGAGAGCATTTTTTCGAAAGTTTAGAGTTTTAAGGACTCTTTTGGAAACCAGTCCTAGCTTTCAATGAAATGATATTCAGCATTTCATTGTATCCATGGATTACAGATAAACAGCTCTTTAGTCCTCCTGAGTCACATTGATCTTTGGTCTCTCTATCCCTCATCTGTAGCCTAGCAAGCCTCACCCCTCTGGAGCCCATGTGAGCCAAGACCCTGTATGAGTAATCTGTGGATCAATCCAACACACATATGCTTAGCCAGAGTCATAAATGCCTTCATTATCCTGGACCACCCAGATAATATTTTATCTTTAATATGAATGCCCAGCCCCATAATGGCCCTGATGTTCTGAATCCTTAGGCTGTGACAAAGCTTGACCATAATCTCCCATTCATAAAAGACCTACATGGCTCAGATTATTCTTTATACTCTTGTGAGCACTTGCGAAATCCTTGGGAAACCAGTGTAGTTTACAGCAGTGTCTTAAGCTCCTCCTGGCCATTCATAGGGGATTTCCAAGTTCCCTGCATACCACACACAGAGTGGCTACCAGCACCCACTGTGCCCACGTGCCAACACTGACTGGAGGCTCAACCCCATGCTGGGGGAGGCCCCCAATACTTCTATCTTTGCTATGTCCCATAAGTTTTGGACTGTTGTGAGTTCATTTTCATTTGTTTCCAGAAACCTTTTGATTTCTTCCCTAATTTCATTCTTGACCCATTCATTGTTTAACAGCATGCTATTCAGTGTCCATGAGTTTGAGTGTTTTTGAGTTTTTCCCTTGGGGTTAGTTTTTAGTTTCAGGCTCTTGTGGTCTGAAAAGATGCTTGGTATAATTTCAATTTTCTTGAATTTTTTGAGGCTTGTTTTATGTCTTATTATGTGGTCTAACTTTGCAAATATTCCATGTGCATTTGAAAAAATGTTTATCTTGCTTCTTTGGGAGGAAAGTTTATATATTTATAGTTAAGTACATTTGATCGAGGGCATTGTTCAATGCCACAATATCTTTGTTGATATTTTGTTTGGAAGATCTGTCCATTTTTGACAGTGGAGTGTTAAAATCCCCTACTATAATTGTGTTGCTGCCTATATCTTTCTTGAAGTGCTCCAAGATTTTCCTTATATATTTTGGTGCTCCTATGTTGGGTGCATATATGTTTATAATGTTTGTGTATTCCTAATGGATTCTTCCCTTGAGCATTATGAAGTGTCCTTCTGGATCTCTTTTTATGGCCCTTGTCTTCAAATCTATTTTGTGTGATATTAGTACTGCTACCCCAGCTTTATTGTTTTCCTGTCCATTTCTTTGTAATATTTGTTTTCAGTCCTTCACTTTCTTTTTTTTTTAAAGATTTTATTTATTTATTTATCTTTAGAGGGGAAGGAGAGAGGGAGAGAAACATCAATGTATGGTTGCCTTTTGTGCATCCCCTGCTGGTAGTTAGCCTGCAAGGAACCGACCTGCAACCCAGGCATGTGCCCTGACCGGGAATCGAACCGCGATTGTCTGGTTCGCAGGCCCGCACTCAATCCACTGAGCTACACCAGCCAGGGCTAGCCCTTCACTTTCAATGGAGGTCTTTTTTCTGAGATGTGTCTCTTGTAGGCAACATATGTGTGGGTCATGCTTTCTTATCCATTCAGCTACTCTACATCTTTTGATTGGAATATTTATCCACTTACATTTAAGGTTATTATTGATAGGTGCTTATTAATTGCCACTTCACCTACTTCATACCTGTGTTTCTCTCTCTCTCTCTCACTCACTCTTTTTGTTCCTCTTTTTTAAAGCAATCCCTTTAGCATCACTTGCAGCGCTGTTTTGGTGGAGGTGTATTCTTTTAGCACTATTTTGTCTGAGAAGCTCCTTATTTCACCTTCCATTTCAATTGAGAGCCTTGCTGGATTGAGCAGTCTTGGTTAGAGGCCTTTGTTTTTCATTACTTGGAGTATTTCTTCCCATTTCCTTCTGGCTTGTAGTGTTTCCATTGAGAAGTCAGCTGCTAGCCTTATCAGGATTACCTTGCGTGTTACTTTGTGTTTCTTTTTTGCTGCCTTTAAGATTCTCTCTTTATCTTGGAATTTTGCCACACTAATTATGATGTGTCCTGGAGTGGGCCTCATTAGATTCCTCTTGTTTGAGACCCTCTATGCTTTCTGGGTTTGTGTGACTTTTTCTGTCATCAAATTAGAGTTTTCCATCATTACTTTTTCAAATGGGTTTTCTATTCCTTGCTCTTCTCCTTCTTTTGGTATCCCTATTATATGAACGTTATGAGGTTTCATGTTGTCCTGCGGTTCCCTCAACATCTCTTCATTCTTTCTGCATCATTTTTCCTTTTATTGCTCTTTCTGGATGTTTTTATGTACTTTGTCCTCTGGCAAACTGATCCAGTCCTCTGCTTCAGTGAGCCTGCTTTTGATTCCTTCTACTGTGTTCCTCAGTTCAAAAATTGTTTTCTGCATTTCCTCTTGGCCCTTGATGATAGTTTCTATTTCCTTTTTCATGTTGATATAGTTTGCAGTGAGTTCTTTGTAGTTTCCCTGTAGATTTTGGTAATTCTCAGTGAGCTAGTTGAGCTTCCTTATAACCATTCATTTGACTCAGTATCTGATAGTTTACTTGCCTCTATTTCATTTAACATTTTTTCTGGGACTTCCTCTTTTCTTTTTATTTAGGTTTTTTTCTTTGTCTTTCCATTGTCTGTAAGACTTTTCCTGTTAGCGAGACTTTTCTTGTTAGCTTCTACTTCTTAAATTGGTGTATTTCTTTTGACTCTCTGAGCTTGTGGTGTGAACTTCTATGGCAGGAGACCTCTGAAATTCAGTGTTGCAGTCTCTTTGATCTCGTAAACTTGTTGGTCTTGGGATGCCATTTATGTTGGCTCTCTGGCTGTATTTGGGTTTTGATTGTTGTTGAATCATTCTTTGGTTGGGTCCTTTCCTCTAGCTGGCTGACTGAGGGTCACTCCACCCACCATGTCTTGTATGCTGTTGTGGAGGTGCAGACCAGTTGTGCCAAAGGTAGTAATTTTGAATGTCCAAGGTTATAAGGCTTCCCTCTCAATATTGTTTAGTTGTTTGTTCTGGGTAATTTCTCCATAGTTTAGTTGTAATTCCAGATTGGCCTTGGGAGTTGGTTGGTGTGGCTTCCACTCACTCCTCTATCATCTTGCTGCTCTCCACTTTTATTATTATTTTTAAATCCACCAAAATTATACCTTTTTCTTTGCCACATTGGCAAAACATAAATTTTTTGGCGTGCTGCAGAATTTTAGTAATTAGTTTATGTGTGCCATGGGATGAAAAAGTTGAAATTGCTGGTGTAAATTATTCTAACCTCTGTCCCTTGCTTAAATGTAAATTTCCAGCCAAACAATGAGAAACCTGGTTTTCACATTGCCATCTTGACTATTAATTGTTCAGTTCTATCTGTACTTATAGCAGTAGCAGATTCATTAATACATACCCCAATGGAAAGCAAGTTTATCAACTTGAGTACAGTGGTCTTACGCAGTTCCTTTTGCCTTAATTTACTTATTTACTTTTTAGAGAGAAGGTAAAGGAGGGAAAACGAAGGAAAGAAGCACCAATGTGAGAGAGAAACATCAATGGGTTGCTTCTCTGTATGCACCCCAACTGGGAATCAAACCTGCAACCTAGGCATGTGCCCAGACTGGGAATCAAACCAGCAACTTTCACTTTGCAGGATGACACCCAATGCACTGAGCCTCACCAGTCAGAGCTCCTTTTGCCTTTAGACTAACAGACTTCATTCACTTTCAAAGTGTCTCAGGTCATCTTTTCCCATACTGACTTACATTATTTCATACATTTATAATACAGTTAGATCCTCTTATCTTAGTCTGCAGTTTCCCCTGGGGTTCTGCTTAATTTGATACAGACGTATAAATTTAATTTTTCTTCCCTTCAGATTAAATCAAGTAGAAAACTTGAGAAGCAAAGTTATTTTCATTATCAATCCAGCTACATAAAGAAGTTGCCATCAACTATCTGAAGATTTAAAACAAAGTATAAGTTGCCACTCTGGGTGCCAAAAAAGAGTGCCAAATTGTTTAACTCCTATCTACTTCAATTTCCCTTCTGTATCATAGGATGATAGTATTAGTCCCCACCTCCCAGGGTTTTTATGTGAGGCTTAAATGAGTTTAATATAGCCACCATCCTCAGAACAGATTAGAGCAACTAAAAAATGTTCTACAGATACTCTTGTTATTATTAGCCCTACAAGTTTTCAGAGGAACAGCACTGTGACATGATTAAAATCTTAAGAGATTATTCTAAAAGCTGGAGACAGGGAGACTAGTGAAGATGCTATTGTAGAAGTTCAAGCGAGAGACACAGTAAGTATGAATGCAGTTATGGAGATAAAGGGAAGTTGCCAATGGATATGATGAGATATGATACCAACAGAGAAGAGTGAAGTCTAATTTTTTTCTTGAACAACCAGGCACCAGGAGAGTGGTTCTATTTACTGGGGAGAGAAGTCTGGGAACCTTGATTTGGTAATCCTCAAGGTAGAGCCTGAAACAAGCATGTGAGTGTCAGAAATTTATTTTCAAAGTGATTCCAGGAAGCTGGAGTGAGAGATAGTGATCTGGAAGGAGAAAAGCCCATAATGGATATGTCATTGTGCTGATCATCACCATGGGGCTCACCATAGTGAGCATCACCCCTGGGCTCAGTTCTACAGCCCAGGACACAAACCCACACCTACAAATATACCTCCCCCCACCACATTCCCACTATCAATGGCAAGTAAACCAGTATTAGTAAGGGTGTAAAGAAATTAAGACTATTATAAAAAAGAAGAGTGGATATGAGATGACCTACTGAAAGAAAAAATGATTTTATAAAGTAGAGGGAGGAGCACTAATAAGAGTTGGGAGTTGGAGCAATGTGAAGAAAGTAAAATTTACATCATGAATAAAAAAGGGAATAAAGAATGTGAAATGGAGAATAACAAGCAAAGCATATAGTATTAAGTTTAAACAAAAATTAAAATAATATAAAATAAAATAAAGCGTGAGAAATAAAAAGGAAGGAAAAATAATAAACAATTAATAAAAAAATAGGACACAGCCTGGCTGGTGTAGTTCAGTGGATTGAATGCAGGCCTGTGGACCAGAGGATCACAGTTCGATTCCCAGTCAGGGCACATGCCTGGGTTGCAGGCCAGTTCCCAGCAGGGAATGTACAAGAGGCAACCATACATTGATATTTCTCTCCTTATCTCCTTCCCTTCCCCTCTAAAGAAAAATAAATAAAATCTTTAAAAAAATATATATATAGGAGACAAATTGGAGGGGAAGATCAACAACAAGCAAGCAA
This sequence comes from Sturnira hondurensis, assembly GCF_014824575.4. Lineage (NCBI taxonomy): Eukaryota > Metazoa > Chordata > Mammalia > Chiroptera > Phyllostomidae > Sturnira > Sturnira hondurensis. Next base: position 4,049,020 of record NW_028081875.1, read on the forward strand.
AAAAATTAATATAGGTGGTATGGGGAAAAGTCTAAGAGATTTTTAGAAGAATGGGAAGTGATTTTGAAATGATAGAGGGAGAGTAATACTAAGGGTAAGGAACAAAACACAAGCTACGACAGGGAAAAATTAAAATTTGACATGTAAGGAAAATGAAAAAAGGAGAATAAATAAAAATAAAAGGGCAGGATAAAAGAGAAATAGAAAAATGATAAAAAAGAAAAAAACAGGCTAAGACGGCACAATTAAAAATTTGAGATGAAAAAAAGAATAGGAGAGGCCACCAGTAAAATTTGATATTTGAAATACAAATTAGTGAAGCTCTAGAGATAAAATTGACCAAAAACACAACAACTACCTTACTCAGTCAAAACCAACTAGCAATGATTGCTAAAGGTGGAGAGAGAATGTGGGTCTTTGAAGAGTGAGGGAAAAGGATATGAGATGACCATTGACAAGAAAATTGGTTTTGTGTGTCTGGACTAGGGAGAAACAGTATGAGTGTGGAATGGAAACAAGCTGTAGCAAGAGAGAAAACAAAAGTTGAAGTGAAAATAATGGAAGGAAAGAAGAAGGTAAAATGGGGTAAGAAGAGGGAGGGGCAAAATATGTGAATTGAAATACACTACAGTATAAAATCTAGTGACTTAATTTGTACAAATTTGCTGGACAAGAAATGAATGTTCAAACACTATGCAGGAAAGAAAATACCACAAATCATGGAGAAGACCACATTGGATTTTCATGTGCAAAAGCCCTGACGCGGCATGTGCCTAATCCATTAGAGCTGCAGTTATAGGCTGAGGTGGTGAGGAACAAGCTACTGTGAAGTTTTGACAGAGGACTCTTGTGATATAAATTCCTTTTCAAATGCAGGAATAACTTAATCTCCATCCTTTAGAAAATATTTATTTATTTACTTTTTTAGAGAGAGGGAAAGGAGGGAGAAAGGTGGAGGGAAATGTGAATGTGGGAGATAAACATCAATCATTTGCTTCTCACACAAGCCCTGATGGGGGACCAAATCTGCTGCATCCTGCTAGGAGACAGAACCAGTGACCTTTGGCTTTGTGGGATGACGTCCAACCAGCTGAGCCATGCGGGCCAGGGCTTAATCTCTATCTTTGATGTGAATATCTGAATGTGCTCATCTTAGGGGTAGCAATAATGTAACAAACTTCTGACAGCTTGGCAGAAGAGGAATTCAGAAAGAGTCAAGGGCTCCTTCACACAAGAACAAATCCCACAAAAGCTTGTTTGCATTTGGTGATTATAGTCCACCATAGCCAAAGACTTTTAAAGTCAAGCTGGCCCTGGGCAGGTAGCTCAGTTTGTTAGAGCATTGCCTGATGTGCCATGGTTGTGGGTTAGATCCCTGATTAGGGTACATATATGAATCAACCAATGAATGCATAAATAAGTGGAATAACAAGTCTCTCTCTCTCTGTCTGCCTTCTCCTCTCTCTGTTTAAAAAAAAAAGCTTAATCTGATTTTAAAAAGAGCCAGAGATGTAAATAAACACTCCACCAAAGAAGGTATATAGATGGCAAATAAGTGTATGCAAAGACACTCTATAACATATATCATCAGGGAAATGCAAATTTTAAGAAAAAAAGATACCCTTTCACAACTATGAAAATGACCACAATTTAAAACACTGACAACAACAAATGCTAGAGAGGATGTGGAGCAACAGGAGCTCTCCTTCACTGCTGATGGGAATGCAAAATGGTACAGCCCTTTGGAGGATAGTTGGGAAGTTTTTACAAAACTAAACATATACTTACCATATGACTCAGCAATCATACTTCTTGATATTTACCCAAGAACTAAAAAAAGTCCCCACAAAACCTTAACATTGTTATTTATAGCAGCTTTATTCATAGTACTAAAATTCAGGTGCAACCAAGATGTCCTTTATTTTGAATGGTTAAATAAACTGAATGAATAAAATCTGTGGTATAACCAAACAATGGAATATTATTTAGCAAAAAAAAAAAAAAAAGAAAGAAGGAAAGAAAGAAAGAAATGAGCTACCGAGCCATGAAAAGACAGGTGAAAAAGAAATTACTAGGGGAAAGAAGCCAATGTGAAAGGGCTACATACTGTTTGATTGTGAATATATAATGTTTGGGGAAAGGAAAATCAATGGAGGTAGTAAGAGATGATGGTTGCTAGGGGTTGGAGGGAAGGAATGAATAGGTAGAGCACAGAAGATTTTTAGCAGTAGTAGTGAAACTTCTCTCTATATATAATACTTTAATGGCAGATCTACATTAGAATAAATTTGTCTAAAGCCATGGAATGTACAACACCAAGAGTGATTCCCAATGTAAATTATGGACTCTGGGTGATAATGATGTGTGAATGTAGATTCATCAGTTTTAACAAGTATACTGTCCTGGTGGGGATTCCGATAATGTATGAGTCTCTGCATGTGTGAGAGTAGAGAATATATGAAAAATCTCTGTACCTTCTGCTTAATTTTTCTGTGAACTTGTAACTGCTCTAACAAACAAAGTCTATTAACTAAAGAAATAAAATAGGCTTATTTGCATATCAAATACTCTAATTAATTAGCATGAAAGAGAAATTGGTATTTCTCTGAGGTGAACACTCATCCCTTGTTTTATTGTAAAAGCCTTTCAAGGGTTTTTCCACTCACCCCATTCAGTGCTCACCAGTCCTTTTGGTGGTGGGGGGGGAGGGTAAATCCAGCGGGTTCCTATGAGAACTATTCTTTGAAATGTGTTTCCCTCTGGCCAACTGTATTAAAGTTTTCTGGCAGAGACTGGAGCAAATCAAAAACCTAAATGGTGCCCTAAATGGAGCACCAACGCAATAAATTCTAGTATCCCACTTAAGAGAGTTTTACACAACCATTTAAAATAGTGGCTATGATGACTATGTGTTGCCAGTGGAAACTGGGTCCTTTCATAGAGTTGAGAGAAAAATATTTCCAGGGACCCACACATGGGATGTTGAGGTGTTGTGATAAGATTTAGGACAGAAATAAAAGACTAACCCCAGGTTCCTGCTGTTTCAGCTCCATTCATCTGCTATGGAAAAAAAGTCTCGCTTTGTCTCCTCAAGCCCAAGAGAAAGGACAAAGTCCAAAATTTCTGGGCCACAGAAGAAGAGTTGTCTTTGACCACATATTAAATACAATGAGACACATAATCACACAAAAAATCTCATAATATTTTAAGTAAATTTATGATTTTGTGTTGGGCTGCATTCACAGCCATCCTGGGGTGCATGTGGCCCACAGGATGCTTGAACACCCATGGTTTAGTCCACATCAAAGCCTAGTCCAGTTCAGCCTCTGTCCCTGTCCAGCTACGGTAGTCTCTCTTCCTGTCTGCACTCTGGCTGCTCGGCATTATTACATCCAGGCTTACCCTCAGAGCTCCTGCTTGGAGTCCATGTAGTTGCTGGGCCCTAGGTAGCTGCTGGGTCAACATGGCTGCTATAGAGAAGAGAACACATGATTGAACAAATGTGTATTCACAGGCGAGAGACAGAAAGAACTTGAATTATATTATCCCCAGCTTGGGAAGGACCAGGTGTTCTTTTAAACTAACTAATGAACTTTGCGATTCTTCACAGGCTTGTGTTGGGCCCTCCCAATAACCAACCCATTTCTTAGATCTTCCAAGGTTTTATGTCCCTTTTCTAGTCCATTATTTTCCCAGGTAAGTTTGACCCCTTATAATCACCATCTTAGTTTTTACTGCCCATGCCTTATAGTAGAAGGACATTCCATGGACATCTTGGCTTCTCCTGGGTGTGTTCCCAGCAGAGGAATTTCCCTTTCATTGTTTTAGTGCTCCCTCACTGAGTGTGTATGTTGGAGGGTGGACAGGTGGACTGGTTGTACCCTGGGGAGATTGGAAAGTCCTTACTCCCTATATGAGTTGGGGAGGGGGTAGAGACACTAACCTTCTTGGTGGAGCAATGCTGTGATCCCTTGGGGTGTTGGAAACTGTAACTTCCAAATGTAATCAGCTTATTGTCTGATTGAGTTCCCTAGTAAGTTAGGCTTCTTAATGTTTTATTCCCTTTGCTCCCTTCTTTTATTAGTATCTAACCACATGTGCTAACATATTCAGCTATGTAAGAAATGCTTTGGGAAAAAATAAAACAACTATGGAATTAAGTACATTCCAAAATTACCAAAAATATACATTTTAAGAAATTGGACAAGAAAAAATAGTGGGGAGTGCATACAAATAATAAAAGTAAATTAAGAATCATATATAACATCACTATGAGTGTATTTTATTTTAAAAATTGTTTTAAACACCTAGATTCCTGACTTCTACTTTGCTACAAAAGAAAGTCTGTCTTCAGAAAATAGTTTTGGAGAATTTGAATGTCAGAGACTCTGAACAGCTCATTTGGTCTTGTCTCTGTCTCCTGTGTCTGGACACAAAGTCTCAAGTGCCCCATTTAGGAGGCTGGTGTTTGAGTCACATTCTGTCAAGTTTCCTGAGAACAATATAACAATTTCCTGGCACTAATCACTAGTGCTCAGCAAATTAAACTGAACAACAACAACAAAAAAACCAGCCATGATATTATCTTTCCTCCTTCTTTGTCTTCAGAAATTTAGTCAAACAAGAATGCTTAAGGTCACCTTTGTTGCCACATGGATTTAATACCCTTCTAACAACCTCTGACACTTCTCTGCAAATTTAGTGAATGAGCAATCCTTGATACCAAATGAAAAGGGAAGAAATAAAAGTTTTGAGTTTCAATTAGAAAGTTGGGTATAAAATATGATTTGCAAATGTTCAATTAAATGTTTAAGCTCTTTAATCCATGTGTTTATGCCTACACAAATTCTGTCACTTACTTCCAAATAGTTCAATGTCTGTTTTTGGTGAAGTAATTTATATATAATCAATCAAAATCTCAATTTTTTCTTTCTGTAAGAATTTCTGCACCATGGTCTAGCTGTTGAGTATCCATACTCCCAACTGATTTTTGATATCCTAAACAAGTTGCCACAGTGTCCCAAGTGGACTTAAAGGATGACTAGATTTATACTCATTATTTTCTAGATTAATATCTAATAAAATATGCCCATATAACAATTGTAGATTTTTGTGACTATTTCTCTTTCTCCCCTCCCTTTCTTGATGACTAAAAGTTAAAATAATTGTTAGTCACTTGTGTTCTACTACTTTTTCTCATTACACTTAAATTATTAAGATTATTTAACAGCAAACATTTTCCTTAATTTTTATTCAGTGAAAATGCAATTACATTCTCCAATATATTCCTCTTGTCCTCCCTCTCTTGCTTTGTTTTGCCTTTGTCCTCTTATAAATGGGAGTGTGGGAAAGCTACACCAATATTTGGGGCAGTGGAGGAGATACAATGAGACTCTATCACCAGTTAATGCTCTAATTAGAGTGGTTGTTGGAAGTATTCTTCCAATGAACTGCTGCATCCCATTTCCACAGCTGTGACCTCTCTCTTTGACATTGCTACTGTGTGGCTCTGCTTCCATCCTTATAAAAAGTAGACCCTAAAGTAAGTTGGCATATGCTTGTAGTTGCAATAATCTCCTGGACTTTCTACAGAAGCTGCATAGTTCCCACTCTGTTCTGAACCAAGTTGGCTTCTCCTTCCTTCCTTCCTTCCTTCCTTCCTTCCTTCCTTCCTTCCCTGGTTCCAAGACCTGACATGGCTGGCATGTAGATGACTTGACTTGGATTAAAAATATCTAGGAGTTGTGTTTGACAAGAGTAGATGTCTCAGTGGCTACCCCTGTACTCTGGCTTCCCTGCTATTGGGAATATAATCATATCACTGTTGTAACCTCAATATGACTTCCCACCCCTCATTCTGAGACCAACACAACCTCTCTTAGATTTCTTCCTGTCCAAGTGATGACTCAGCTCTGTGGCAGAAATATTCTAGATATTTTAACCAAACACTCAACACTTCTTCAAAAACTAAGTGTATGAGCCCTTATCTTCACCAATTTGTACATAATAAACATAGCAGAAATTGTACAGGTACATCCACTGTGCAAATGAGTCCATTTATTCTGGCAGTGTACATCCAGAAATAATAGAAAGCACAAACATGTTGAAACAAGATAGTTTCCCAATAACAAACTGGTTCCAGCACAGCCATTTGCTTGCAGCAACACTGACCAAGAGATTTAAAATATCTGGATATTTGTCATGGAAACAATTTGATGCCTTTGTTTGTAAGTAATTTGCTAATGTAAGGGAGAAAAACATTTTTCTTGACCATCTTTGTGTGTCTGCCTAGGCCTGAAAACTAAATTGACTGAGACAGATAAACAGGAGAAAAGCATTCAAATTTATTGAATATGTTTTATGTGACACAGGAAATTTTAGGAAATGAAGACCTAAAGAAACAGGTAGGCCTGAATATTTTTATGTGAAATTTGATGAAGAGTGGGCAGTCATGGAGGAATATGACAGGTTAAAGAGTAAGAGGTTTAACATAGTAAATTAAGGGAGACCCAGCAAAGCTTGTGTGTTTATATTCTTCTCAGTATCCCTTTGTCTTCAGAGGTAAGGAGGCTCTTTCATCCAAGTATGGGGAGGGCACCTCTTTTTTGAGGGTTTTATCACCTTGTCATGGGAGGAGGGTGAGGATGGTCAGAGTGACCTTCCTGCTTCCACTGTTTTCTTGAATTCCTTCAGCTTAAAATATTCAAGAAGCCAAGGTGCCATATTTTGGGTTAGCATGACCTGAACCCCATCACCTGGTAGAACTAATGTTATATTGATTCAAGTGTTTGCTGCAATATAGATTTGAAGGAGAAAAAAAGGTTTTATCGAAGTATCAAAAAGAGTATACATGTCAAGAGTATAATAGTTTGCTGAATTTCTCAAACTGAGCATTCTTGTAAATCACACCCAGATCAAGAATTAGAACATTTCAGTCTACAAAATCCCTCTCAAACTCTTTCAGACACTAACCTCCAGCCCAAGTAACTATATACTTCTAACAACATAGATTAATTTTTCTATGTTTGCACTTTGGGGTATGGCTTCTTTCATTCAACATCATATTTGTGACATTTACAAGGTTGAATATTTTTGTAGACCATGCATTTTTATTGCTTTCAAGATTTTCATTTCCATGATGTGAAAAAACCACAATTCATTTTACTATTTATGGCAATTTGGCTCATTTGTTTTGGCTGTTACAGATAGTTCCACTGTGACTGAGCATTGTGGCATATGTATCTTGGTGCACATGTATGTTCATTTCTAATGATTATACCTAGACATTTCTAATGATTGGGTCCTAGACAATGTATGTGTTTGGTCTTATTAGATACTGACAAACTGTTTTCTGAAATGACATTGTGTTAGTTTACACTCCCACCAGCAGTTACCACAATGTCATCACATATTTGGCATTACCTATGTTTTTCATTTAAGCCATTCTACTGATGGCTGTAATTAGCACTTCCCTGATTTTGATTTGAACATGTCTCATATGTTCATTGTCCATTTGAATATATCTTAAGGGACAGATTTTTAATATTTTCAAAGAGTGTTTACTTGTGCAACATAAAATAAATAGAAAAACCACTGTCCACTAAAAAAAGAAAACACAAAACTAACTTTTCATCCTTGCTTAACTTTTCATCCCTGTGTACAAATACAAGTGAACATTAGTTTCCTGGGTGCAAAAAACTCTCACTTAGCTGGATTAATGAAGGGACTTCTACAGTGGTATAGATAGCATTAACAGGGGACAGAGAAGCACCCGGGGACCCAGAGCAGTGGGGAGCCATTATCACCCCAGACCTACAGAGGCAAAGGGATGAAGAAGTGTCCCAGGAACCTAGTGAGAACTACTCCATAGAAGAGGGTCTCCTGGCAGAAGCCAATAGTTATAGAGAAATACAACCTCTGCCAGAAAACATTGCCTAGAGCATAGAGGAAATTGATAAGAAATACCTCACTTCTCTCCTGCCCTCTTTGCCCCTCTTCTCTTCTGCTGGCCAAATCCAACCAAAACCAGAGAACAAGGGAGCCTGGATGGGGCAACCCAGGGCACAGAACAGTACAGAAAAGAGAACAGCGTGGACCTGCAGGAATGGAGGTGGGGCAGATTAACCAAGACATGGGAGTACTGCAGTGTGGTGGGAAGAACATAGTACCAAAAGCCCTAAGCTCTCTCACTCATTAGCTCTGTGTTTTTGAGAAGAGAAATAACCTCTGTGAACCTCACTATTCTCATATTTAAAGAGAAGGTTTGCCTAATTTGTCTGTAAAATATTTGTCAGTCCCAAGATTGAGCTTTGTGAAAATTGTTGAGTTACTCATTGAGTAAGCTGCTGCCATCTTCACCAGGACAGGCCAGCCATGTCCCCACAGATCTCTAACCACTTCTTCTTGTGTTATATAGCCCCCATAGGCACTTGGGTTTGCAAACCATGGCTTAAGGTTTCTAGGTAGAACAAAATCTCAATTATAAACCTCTTCTGGGTAAATCTTACATTACCAGCTATAAATATTTCCTGTTCCAGGAAAGAAGTGCCCCATTGGGAAATAAATGACACAACCATTCTGGGTTTCAGAAACTCTACCTTTTCCAGCAGAAAGCAGTCTAGATGCAGGACAGGTCCCCTGGGGATGACTGAAGCATAGGCATTTGTGTCCACAATGACCTGAAGGCATTGAGGACATATTAAGGCAGAGGTCTACACCTACATGCTAATAAAATAGGAGGGAAGAGGGAGCAAAAGTATTAAAAATGCTGCCACAAAATATAACAGTAGCTATGAAAACCTAAAACATGCACATCCTATAACCTAGCAATTTTATTTCTTGGTATCTCCCCTAAAGAATCTCTCATATGTGTGCCTAGCTTAAGCTCACTTGAGTTGAGGGTTCCACCATCTATTAACTACTTATTACTTCCCTTCTTATTACCTATTCTGTGTGATCAGAAAGTAGTAATGGATCGATGATTTATTTTGATTCTGTATCCCCAGAGATTGTTCCTTCAGCTTCAGTGACAGGCTTGATTTCTGCAGCCTATTGGAGTGCTTTTGCTAGGAGTCATGCCATCAAGAAATTCAATACCAGGAATTGTCTAGCAAATAGAGGGCTAGAGGGAAATCCGGAGAGCCAACTGTACCAGCCAACTCCTCTACAGATTGCAGAAGACCTTGGGTAACCTTGCACATTGCTCTTGTTTCTCTTATCTGTGCATGCAACTCTTTCCCCCAGATCCTTGAGGTCACTTTCATTTCTGAAACAAAAACCTCAGGAGAACCTTAGTTCTTTCTGTGCTTCAAACAGATGAATACCTTTTGATGATTTAAGGTGGATGTCTTATCCTTTTGTCAAATGCATTGGAGTTTTTTGTGTAAGAGAGATATCTGTTCAGACAGCAACCCATGGAAGTTGTTTATTAAATGAAACTGAAGTTAAATTGGCTTTTACAACCTCAGGCAATTCAATGAATTTATGTGATGAAAATTTTATTTATCCATGTAGCTTTTCCTTTATCTTTTAATTTAGAAGTAGAAATTCAACATGATTTAATAATCAATGAATAGAGAACACTACTGAAATTACAAGTAGAATTATTCAAAATTATTATGGTATTACAAAACATTACATTTCTGTTGACAACTTGAAATGGAGGTATTTTTAGAGCAAATCAATGAAGGCATGTGATTTTAGCTTAGTTTTAATTCTCCAGTTTTGTCTAATAGAAAAGATAAGTCTTAATTATCAAGGCTTCTTAGTTTTTAAAAGGAAATTATGTAGTTTAAGAAGGGCAAGAAACATTAACATGGATCTGTTTCACAGACATAATGCTAACCAAGAGAAATAAAATGCAAAAAACTATATACTATAGAATTCTATGAGAAGTTCAGAGACAGAAAAGCCGACCTAATTAACAGTATAATGGCTACTTCTGGGAATTATAGTAGAGAACAGAAGACATTTGTGTGCTTGAACTAATCTTTATTTTGGAGTTCCATATTTTTGCCCTTTATTGTATATATTATAATTAAATTTAAATAAATGAAGTAAAAAAATTGTAATTGAGCCAAAAAAAACCCCTGACACACACTGATAGTTTAAGACTATTTTGCAAAATAATCCACCCATAATTTAGAATTATTCTGTAATATTTTAGTGGCTATGAAAACAAAGAAAGACAATTGATCTGTATTTATAAAACAAATGATTTAGGTAATCAATAAAACAGAGACTCTCAGGAAGAACAATAATGAAGAGGCATATTCTTTACTAAATCTGATTTATTTCTCTAACCAGTAATCCCAGTTTTTGATATTACTGTTTAGTATTTGATGCTGGGGAGTTGGATCATTTAGAATGTTCTATTTGATCCAAAATGATATATATTTTAATTACTTCATTGTTAATATCATATTTGATTACAAATAATTATCCTGTAACATTTGATTGTATGTATTTATTCATATATTGTCTGATGATAATCGTACTCATTAACATTTTTCTTTTATATGTTTTTCTTTAAAACATCAGCTGTGTTGCTAAAAATGAATCTGTTGTGTGGGGGCCCGCCAGGCCATAAGGGGACCAAGGACAGAGTTCTCCACTGTGAGAATGGTGGATGAACTTGGTTTCTGGTCCCTGGAGCTGGCGGGTACCTTGACACTTTCCTAACCTTCTAGTTCCCAGCCTTGAAAGACACAACAAGACCCTGGCGCAGGTGTCATGTTCCCAGATGGTTATGAGAACTTCTTGCCCTTTTGATAGCTTAAGGGAGTGCTCGAACTTTGAAAAACAACATTGTTTCTAGTTCCCTGCAGTCTTGCTTTAGGCATTAACAGTTTGTATTTAAGACAGCTGTTCCTTGAATAAATTCGCCATTTTGCCAGCAGAGCTTATGGTCCTCTCCATTTTTTTAAGTCCCTCGCCTCACCTCGTGACCATGCTTGCTGCAGCGGGCTGTGGCACTGTTGGTTTTGGCTAGCTGTTGAATGGAAAAAATGTTGACAAATTATTAAATTAATCTTGAAGCTGTGATTATTATTATTTATTTTGCAGCATCCATTTGAAAAGAAAAGAAGTGTCAAGCCCCTAAATTACCAATAAACCAAGAATACCTGTTAATAAATTCTATGCACAGAGCATGCTGGACAGTTTTATGTTTATTTTCAATTACAGACATAATTACTACTTCCATTTTGTTTTTTAAACTTCTGCTCTAGAGATCTGGCACTAAATAAAGCTCAGACACACAGAAAAACAAGGAAGTGACTGATAAAAATTATATCTTAAAGCCTAGGTCTAAGCAGCTTATTCTGTCCATAGAAATAATTAAAATTCTTGCTCATAATCATTTCTGTATGAATTTCCACATGAATTATACAAGTCCCCATCATCCTAAACTACAAGATTATGTTTCCAGAAATTGAAGTGATCTATAGCAGACTGTTGGTATTCTGTCTAGATTTCCTTCCATGCCTTTCACTATGTTTATGTATATACCTTACCACTCCCCATCAACCCCCAAGCTTTTGTGTATGTTTCCATCCAACATGTGGGAAAATTTTCTGTAAGCACAGTAAGTTGAAAGTCTGGTGACAAAAAAGAAAAATATTTGTAATAGATAGGATAGACTGAATGATTCTATTTCTAGTATATATCAACCTCATCTTACTGAATAAGAAAAACCACTAAAATTACAATAGAAAAGTGGGCAAAAAATGTAAACAAAAAATTCACAGAAGAAAATATCAGTCTTACTACCACACAATAAAACTGCAAATCAAACAACACTGTGATGTCATTATGCAAGTTAGCCAAGTATTTTTTAAATGAACAGTTGGGGAGGGAATTTCAGGGGAATTAGGGGAGGGATTTAGAGGAACATATATAAAGGATACATGGACAACAACTGAGAAGGGTGGAAATGGGAGGGAGGGGGGAGCACGGGGGTGAAATGGGATGGGAGTAATAGACAGAAAAATGTACTTGAAAAATAATTAAATAAAAATAACTGGAAAAAAATAAGTGAAAAGTTAAATGAGCACACCAAAACATTGCTATTCCTAGGATAAATTGGAATAGCCTTTCTTTTTTAAAAATATATTTTATTGATTGTGCCATTACACTTGTCCCATTCCCTCCCTTCACTCCCCTCCACCCTGAACACCCCTCTCCCACCATTCCCCTTCTTTCGTTCATGTCCATGTGTCAAAAGTTCTTTAGATTCTGTATTTCCCATAGTATTCCTGCCCTCCCCCTGTCTATTTTCTATCTACCATCTATGCTACTTATTCTCTGTACCTTCCCCTCCTTTTTCTCCCACTCCCCTGTTGCTAACCCTCCATGTGATCTCCATTTCTATGTTTCTGCCCCTGATCTAGCTGTCCTCTTAGTTTGCTTTTGTTTTAGGTGTGATTGTTAGGACACAAACTGTGAGTCTGTGTCCTTTCACTGTTCCTATTTTTTATCTTCTTTTTCTTAGATAAGTCCCTTTAACATTTCATATAATAAGGGCTTGGTGATGATGAACTCCTTGAATTTGATCTTATCTGAGAAGCACTTTATCTGCCCTTCCATTCTAAATGAAAGCTTTGCTGGATAGAGCAGTCTTAGATGTAGGTCTTTGGATTTCATGACTTGGAATACTTCTTTCCAGCCCCTTTTTGCCTGTAAGGTCTCTTTTGAGAAATCAGCTGTCAGTCTGATGGGTACTCCTTTGTAGGTGACTCTCCCCTTATCTCTTGCTGCTTCTAGAATTCTCTCCTTCTTTTTAATCTTGGCTAATGTAATTATGATGTGCCTTGGTGTGTTCCTTCTTGGGTCCAACTTCTTTGGGACTCTCTGAGCTTCCTGGATTTCCTGGAAGTCTATTTCCTTTGCCAGACTGGGGAAGTTCTCCTCTATTATTTGTTCAAATAAGTTTTCCACTTGTGGCTGTTCGTCTTCCCCTTCTGGTACCCCTATAATTTGGATGTCGGAATGTTTAAAGATGTCCTGGAGGTTCCTAAGCCTCTCCTCATTTTTTGAATTCTTGTTTCTTCATTCTTTTCTGTTTGGTTGTTTTTTTCTTCCTTCTGGTCCACTCCCTTGATTTGAGTCCCAGTTTCCTTTCCATCACTATTGGTTTCCTGTGCATTTCCCTTCATTTCAATTAGTTTAGCCTTCAAATGTTCCTTTAATTTGTGACTAAAATCAACCAATTCTGTGAGCATCCTGATCACCAGTGTTTTGAACTGTGCATCTGAGAGGTTCACTATTTCTTGATCACTTAGAATTATAGGCTCTGGGGCTTTGAGCTGTTCTTGAGTCATAATTTTTGGTCTGTTCACATCTGTTATGTATGAGGGGCAGAGCCTTAGGTGTTCACCAGGGTGGGGCAACCCAGTTGCTGGGTTGTGATGCCGTACGTGGAGGCGGGGTCAGAGAGGGAAAAAAATGGCACTTTGCTTTGCTCTGCTCTGCTGTCTCTCAGATTTCTGTCCCCTCTGCGGCTTACTACAAGCAAATTGGGCCCCTCTGATGCTGGTGTGTGGGCCCGTGTACTTTCCAGGACCCTATGGGTCTCTCCAACGAACTCTCTGTGAGCCTCTCCCAGCCCTTCAGCCCCAAGAAAGTCTTTCCAGTTGGTGCTTTCAGGCTCTAATTCCCATCACTGGGGCCCTAGCCTGAGCAGTTTGTCTCACTGTTCGCTCCTTTGCTTGGTTTAGCTGCAAGAATGTGTGATTGCAGTCAGCCAGCCACCCTGCGCCCTCACTGGGTCCGGCAGTCGCCACCCCACGCCTGGGGCACCCACCAACCAACCGCCTCTGCCTCCGCTCCTCTGCCTCCGCTCCTGAGTCGGTCGGACAGAACGATCTTTCCAGCCTGACCCCACTCGGCCACTGACTCTGCCTCTCTTACTACTAAGGCTGAATGGTTCATTGCTGTCAGACTTCTGTACAGTTCAATTTTCAGTGTTTTGGCTGCATTTTTGTTACTAAAACTTCGCTGTCTTTAAACTTAGTTGTGGGAGGAGGCACAGTGTTTCCACCTATGCCTCTGTCTTGGCCGGAATCCTGGAATAGCCTTTCTAATAAGAAATTTTGACTTAAATAAGTTTGTAGTCTTTGGTGTTATTAATTTCCCATATAGGAACCAACCTACAAAGATAGCTTTTTCTTTTTTGAAGGCACATTCTTAGCTACTGGAACTATTTTTCCCAAGTGTATAGATAGCCTGTAGTGTTGGGAAGTTACTCCCCTCCAGTAACTGTTGGGTACAAGACTATGAAAGCCCAGAACCTCCATTATCTATCACTTTCACATAAATCTTCATGTTATGGTTTGTTTCTGGGGAACCTGAAATAAGGCATGACCCAAAACTCTAATCTGTCATGTCCAACTTGAGTTTGACAAATTCTGCTTTATTACTGAGATTTGATCGGGCTCAGAGGTTGAAGTCTGCTCACCATTACTGTTTTTTCTCCACTCTCTTTTTACTCTTGCAAAAATTCATCACTTCTAACTCTCCCTCACTCCCTTTCACTTATTCAGCAACTTTGGACTGTCAACTTAATGTTAGCACCAAAATATATACAATTGAATGGTATATAATTTTAAAATGGCTGTTAGAGGGGAAAAATGATAGAATCATAAACCACCCACCTAATTTACTTCTGGCAGGTTGGGAGCATAAACATAAGTCTTTAAATAAAGGTCTTACCACTCCAGTGTTATTATAAAACATTGTTATTACAAAGCAGCATAACCAGTTGAAATATAAGGCATATTCTCACTCTTCATACATTTAAAATATATGCAATGAAAAAATAGACTAGATAATGCTCATTTTTTACTCCATGTACACAATTGCAAATGTAATAGTGAAAAAAATGCTTCAACTCATTTGGACAAATATAGTCAAATTTTCACTCAGAGGAATGATCCTGAATTCACAGTATTTCTTAAATAGGTAATTTGCTACTAATGTGAGCTTTACTAAGCCCAGGAAACCTTTTTCAACAATAAAATTCTTACATTAAAAAATTTCTTACATCAAAAAAAAAATCTTACTTTTGTAGTTACTTTTAAAATCTCCCTGGAATAGTAGAGATAAACAATTGGATAAGTTTTAGTATAAATACTACAACTTCGAATTTGTAAATATATGTAAAAATAACCAACAAATCAAAGAATTAAGTCTCTGAGATTACAACAAATGTAGTGTGTCTCAAAGAAGACTCAAAAACAGGGCTATACTTCTTACCATAATACTTTCTCTTCTCACAACTCAAGAATTAAAACAGAATTAGGTAGCTGGGTTATTAACCACTGTTACAAACGATTTTTCTGAAGAGTGAATTCTTATTAATTCAGGAGACAGTTCTTATCCCCCATCCCCACACCTGGCCATGAAAATAAGATAACAATGATGTTAAAGCATAAAGATGATGGACCCAAAAAGTGGTTCCTAATTCTAGGTCCTTATAGAACTGGGCTTTGGGCATAGGAATTCAGGAATGAATGGCTGAGTTCCACCATGGATTTCAAGTTCTTTTCCTATGTTGTACATGACTTTTGAGGGGAGGGTTTGGTGGCTTCTACTAGATTCTTAAATGGGTTCATGCACAGAACTTGGTTAAAAGTCCCAGCAATAGGTCTTAATTCTTCTCATACAGGATACAACCTATGACCCCATCCTGGTCAGGCTTCTTTCTATGCCAGACTCAGACATGAGGTGAGAAATGTTGTTCATCTTGCTACAAGCCATCAGCAGCAGATTAGGGACTGTAAATGAAATGCAAATAAAAGTAACTGGAACATTTATGAAATGTGTACATCATACAGTTACATTTTCCAAGTTGTTCTGAACTTGACTGTTGAAATTATGTCAGAACAGCCACAAAGAGAATTCCAGCATCAAACGAAAGAAAGTGATTGTCAGGGGTTATACGGGTAGCTTGCACCAGGACAGTAGAAGTAAGATACAAAATGTGGTCAGATTCCAGATGTGGTTTGAAGGCAAAATCAACAGAGTTTGCTAATGAATTGCTGGATCATGTCACAGTCAAACATTATACTTGAGCGTAATTATCTGTCAAGATGGAGTTGCTGCATGGGAAAATCTGAAGGTGAAGCACACTTGAGTGGGGAAATCAGGCATTCTGTTTTTGATATATTAAGTTTGAGGTGCCTGTTAGACATCCAAGAAGAGATTTGAGTAGGCAGTTCATGAGAAAGTTGCAGTCTGTACATACAAATTTGAGTCATTAGAATAAAGGTGGTATATAAAGCCACGAGACTCTTTGAGATCACCAAGAAATACAAAATTAAAAAGAGAAGAAGTCCCAGGACAAAGCTCTGTGGACTCTAACTTTAAGGAGTGGAGAAGAGGAATCAAGGGTGAGAAGAATCTCCCATTTAGGAAAAAAGCCAGGAGAATGAAGTACCCTGGAAATCAAGTGTGGTGGATTTTATCTTCTAAGGATAATCACAGCATTATCTCCCTTACAATGTGAGGTTAACACTGCTGCATCAAGAGGTTGGGCCTGTGACTACAGCAATAGTGAGACTATATAATTTGTAAGGGTAGTTGTGAAAGGAAAGGTGGTACAGCTTTTGTCTGGCCCCTTTCCTCAGGGCATTTGCCTAGTGAAGTGTGAGAACATAAAAAGTCTGTCTACTCTGATGTTGATGCTGTCATGCTGAGGAGACCACAGACAGACAGATGCCCTAGGACCCCAAAGGTTTTAGCCCCTAAGTTTTCCCTGCCCTTGAACTAGGTATGTGACTCATTGAACCTCAGACAATTTCAGCCACTGGCCACGGAGCTAGCTATCTTAGCTGACATAAAGTGACCTAGAAATGAGTTGTCCCCACCAAGCTTTGCCCAGATCACAGGCTCATGAGCAAAATACATATGTACATTGCTTTAAGTTATTAAGTTTTGAGATACTTTGCTTTGTTGTTCTACTAACAGGAACACCAAGTGAAGACAGAATGTCAAAGAGTATCAAGTTCTTGTTTGTGTCAAAGGCTGTTGTAGGTAAAATAAGGTGATGGCTGAGAATCAACTACTGGATTCATAATGTAAAAGGAAATGCAAGCACTGAAAAGTGGTGAGGGCAGAGCTGAAATGGTGTGAGTTTTTAAAAACATGGTAATTGAATTGGAAGCAACCAGTAATGACAAATCTTTCAAGGAGTTTTGCTACAAAGTGATTTGGAAAATGGAACAGTAGCTGGACAGGAAAGTGAGGCTAGGAAAGAGATTGTGGTTGATGTGGGAGATATAATAGTATGTATGTCGATGGAAATAAGCCAGTGAAGTGGAGAAATGGATGATGCAGAAGGGAGGGGCCTGTGTTGTCGGAACCACTTCCAAGAGAGGTAAGAGGGTCTGGGGACTAGGACTCTGTGATACAGGTTAGAGGGTGTGGCTTAAGCTGGAACATGAACAGTTTATTTATAGTTTAAGAAGGCAAGGCAGAGTCTCCTGGCACAGCTGCAGGGAAGTAAGTAAATGTGGTGTTAAGAAGACAAATAAGTTCTTATCTGTGTTCTTCTACTTTCTTAACAGGAAAATAAAGGGACTAGAGCAATAAATGTGCAAACCAAACAGAATAAAGGGCCCATTTGAAGTCCATAATCATGAATTTAAAGGAAGATCTAACTGATGGTTATGTATGGTTATGCTGTTACCCATCCATACTCAGTGGCCTGGGCACAAACACAAAGTAGGCAGGACATTGGACTTAACCAGGGTTATGGTGTTGCCAAGAGAAAACTAGGAAGAGTGAGAGTGGCAAAGGAGTTGAGGGTCTATGCAAAGGAGTGTTTATACTATCTGACTATGGAATTCAACCTGGGCTAAGAGGAAAGAAAATATGTGTGAGGGGTGTGGAACAGCAAAGACTCAGTCCCAGAAGAGTTCGAAAATTGCTTAAGTTCATATACTTTAATATGCCCATTCTTAGGATGAGGAACATTTTGTTCAGAGAGATGAACGTACCTTGCAAATGAAGTAGCCAGGGAGTGGCAAAGCTGGAATTCATACCCAGGCTGTCCAATTCCTGCAATAGTGAGAATGCCTCTTTTCATAGCCCAGCTTCTGGTCAGAAATAAAGGAGAGAAAAACAACATTCAGTTTTGATGGTTACCAAGATGTAGAGAAATTTCAGCAGGGGGTGGGGGGCAGAGTCCCTTGTGTCCTGAAAGTTTGGTTTGAAGCCCTGAGGGAAATTACATTATGTGATTTTTTAAAATACTTGTGGTTATTTTTCTTGGAAACCAGTTTTTCACTGCGTTCTCTTTTAGAACAGGGGTGGAGCAGAGAGTTAGTGCACAGGTATAGAAACTAAAACTGGTATAGTTTCAGTATATCTTGTGTGACATATACATGGATCCTTTTCACTGAAGTATTTCCTGCACCCCGTAGCAGATTTCATCGAAGGAAGCCTGTACTAGAATTATATCACCAATTCTATTGTTTAGAATTTCAGTAAGTGCCAACTAATTATAATGAGGATCATATTTCAGCCCTGATGAACTATGTTGGCCAGTGGATCAAACCACAATGATGAGAGGATGTTTGTAAGAGGAAGTTTTGTAAAAGGGATTTGTCAAGGCTCTCATGTGTATTATGCTCTTGATTGTATTTGCAATATCATTTCCTGTTGTTGACTGTCCTGTAATTCTGGTCATGTAGCAACTGTGGTGTTGGTAATGTGTATAATTCCATAGGCAGTCTTTTCAATGGGGAAGAAGAGGAAAGATAAGAGGCTGTTCTTTATGTATTTAAAAAGCACATGTTAGCCCTGGCTGGTGTAGCTCAGTGGATTGAGCGCGGGCCTGCGAACCAGACCATTGTGGTTCGATTCCCAGTCAGGGCACATGCCTGGGTTGCAGGCCAGTTCCCGGCAGGGGCCAGTTCCCGGCAGGGGCCAGTTCCCGGCAGGGGGTGCAGGAGAAGCAACCATACATTGAAGTTTCTCTTCCTCTCTCCTTTCCTTCCCCTTTAAAGATAAACCAATAAAATATATTTTTAAAAAAGCACATGTTAGCCTGAAGCCAATTATCTTCTCTTTCTTTCTGCTGCAGAGAGAAAAAAATTAAAAACCTGGACAAGTTCTATGATTAAGGAGATGGGCATGTTAAAATAATTGAGAGGAAAGCAGGTTATTCAAAACCAAAATAAGGCTCTAGGGAAGGAAGAATTTATCCATTGCTCACAACACAGCCATTCCACCTTCACCCCCACCTCCATTGAAACTGTCATTACTTTATAAATACTGATCCAAGGCATAGAAGGAAGAATATCAGCTATAACCTCAGAAAGACCTGAGTTTTTAGTAGTTCTATCTTAATGTGTAGCATTGAGCCAGATGAGGCTCTGAGACTCAGTTTTGTCCTTCACGAAATGAGGATCAAAATACCTACCTCATAGGGTGGTTTGTGGGGCTTAAATGAAAGTATGAAAAGCATGTGGTTGTTCATTGACATGTTTTGTTACCTTTTCTTCCTCAGCCTGTGATTCTTCCTACCATCTAGTCCTTATTTTTAAAACATTTTATTTATTTACTTTTAGAGAGATGGGAAGGGGAGGAGATAGAGAGAGAGAGAGAAACATCAATGTGTGGTTGCCTCTCTCTCACCCCCCATTGGGGGCCCAACCTGGCCCTCAACCCAGGCACATGTCCCAACTGGGAATCAAACTGGTGACCCCCTGGTTTGCAGGCCAGAGCTCAATCCACTGAGCCACACCAGCCAGAGCTCTAGTCCTTATTTTTAAATATAGTGCTTGGGATGTCTCTCACATTTTAACAAATTTGATACGCCTCCCTCCCTTCCTTTCATGAATTCATCCTCCCTTCCTTCTTTCTTTCCTTCCTTCAGGCCCGAAAATCCCACTTCCCAATAAAACCTTTCCATCTATTCAGGAGATACAACTTACATGTCAAGTTTTCTTTGCAATTATAATATATAAGTTTCCATGACTCACATTACTATACATGTATCATGAAATCAATCACAAATTTATTTTTTACTCATTTCGTTATCCAGTTGTTTGATTTATTTACTGACTCAATGTTTACTTCTCATTTATGCATCTCTATGATTGACTCATAACTGAGATATTAAGTTTTTTTTAATGTTTTAAAAGGCTTTATTTATTTTATTTTTAGAGAGAGGGGAAGGGAGGAAGAAAAAAGAGAGAAAAAAACATCAATGTGCATTTGCCTCTCATGCACCCCTTACCGGGGATCTGGCCTGCAACACAGGCATGTGCCTTAACTTGGAATCAAACTGGCAACCCTTTGGTTATCAAGCTGGCACTCAGTGTGCCTAACCACACCATCCTTTTATAATGTTTCAGATTTTGTTTCCAACATGTTTTATTATATATTATCTCAGTTCAACTTTATAATGGACTATGAGTTAAGCAGGACAGGTATCATCATTTTCTACTTGTATAAAAGTAAAAATGGGCTCAGTGGAATAAGTGGCATATCTACCCAAGATTACAAAACTGGCTTCTAGAAGCCATCTAGACTAGTAGGATATTCATAATCTGCATAAGCACCTCCTACCTTCCCTAATCTCTCTTATGTTGTATGTGACCCTAATTTTAGCAATGAAGTTCTCTAGCTATAGAACCCCAGGAATGTGGGTCTCTATACTCTAGTAAATTTTTCAGGCTACACAAAAGCCTGTTTGAAGTAACCTTAATATTACATAAATCCTAATTTTTCTTTAATCTTATATTTCTTTAGTGCTAAGACCCACAGATACTGGTTTTGATTTTTTAACAGTTTAGGTTAAAAATCACAAAATACTGGTGATCAGGAGAAATATCTTAATTCTTATGGTGAGAAGAGAAGATCTTCAGCAAAGCATTAGGCTGGCTTGAAGAACTTGCAAGTGTTTGAACTAGTTCTTTGACCAAACAGGTTCAGCATCTCTTATCATAATTCATAAGTCTAAGAGTGTGTTGATTTTCATTGTTGAAGAACCTGCTTATCCGTTATCACATAAACAGTTGCAGAATGTTTAGATTAAGTTGATCATTGCTCTTTTGTCTCAATCCTTATCCTTCCTAGTCACCATATCACATCCACATGAACCAAAACCTTGAACACGCCCATTATTGGCAATATAGTAACCTTCTAATTATATTTAGGTTCCAGAAAAGGCTGTGTTTGAGAGAATTTACATGTTCTCAGACAAATCTGTAAAATCTTGGTGATCTCATTTGTGTTGCATATGGCCTCATTTTGAACTTGAACTCCACCATGAGGCACATGAGCAAAAGAAAAAATACAACAATGAAAAAATATATTCAGATCCGGCCAAGATGGAGGCATAGGTGGAAATACTGTACCTCCTCACACAACCAAATTTAAAGACAACAAAAATTTAGAAACAAAAACACAACCAGAACAGACAGAAAATTGAACTGTACTGAAGTCTGACAACAACAAACCATTTATCCAGACAGGTAAGAGGGGCGAAGTCAGCAGCTGGTGGAGAGGGGTCTCAGCAGGAAAAAGCCATGGCTGCCAGACCAACCCAGATACATAGGCAGCAGTTGACAGATCCCAGGTGTGGGGTGGCAATGGGCAGACCCAGTGAGGGCACAAGGTGGTGGCTGACTGTGGTCACACATCCAGATGCAGATAAACCAGGCAAAAAAAAAAAAAAAATAAGTAGTGAGACAGACCATGCAACCCAGGGCCCCAGCAACGGGAATAAAGCCTACAAGCACCAATTGAAAAAAATTGTGGGGGGGGGGGCGGGGGTTGAGGCACCAGGAGAAGCTCCCAGCCTCACAGGAGAGTTCATTGGAGAGACCCCCAGGGTCCTAGACTGTACACAAGCCCACACACCCAGGAACCAGCACCAGAAGGGCTCAATTTACCTGTGGGAAGCAGTAGAGGGGACTGAAATCCAAGAGAGAATAGAACAAACACCATTGCTCCCTCTTTGACCCCGCTCCCAGTCACAACCCAGCGACTGGGTTGGCCTGCCTCAGTGAACACCTAAGCTTTTCCCCCCATGTGTAACAGGCACAAACAGACCAAAATACTGTGGCTGAAGGAGAAGAACAGCTTGAATCCCCAGAGCCAATACTTCTAATCAACGAAGAGATAGCCAATCTATCAGATGCATAGTTCAAAATACTGGTGATCAGGATGCTCACAAAACTGGTTGATTTTAGTTGCAAATTAGATGAAAAATGGAGGCTACACTAAGTGAAATGAAGCAAAATGCACAGGGAACCAATAGTGACAAAAAGAAAACTGGGACTAAAATCAATGGAGTGGACCAGAAGGAAGAAAGAAACAATCAAACAGAAAAGAATGAAGAAACAAGAATTCAAAAAAATGAGGAGAGGCTTAGGAACCTCCAGGACATCTTTAAACATTCCGACATCCAAATTATAGGGGTACCAGAAGGGGAAGACGAACAGCCACAAGTGGAAAACTTATTTGAACAAATAATAAAGGAGAACTTCCCCAATCTGGCAAAGGAAATAGACTTCCAGGAAATCCAGGAAGCTCAGAGAGTCCCAAAGCAGGTGGACCCAAGGAGGAACACACCAGGGCATATCATCATTGCATTAGCCAAGATTAAAAAGAAGGAGAGAATCCTAGAAGCAGCAAGAGATAAGGGGGAAGTAACCTACAAAGGAGTGCCTATCAGACTGTCAGCTGATTTCTCAAAAGAGACCTTACAGGCAAGAAGGAACTGGAAAAAAGTATTTCAACTCATGAAATATAAGACCTACATCCAAGATTGCTTTATCCAGCAAAGCTTTCATTTAGAATGGAAGGGCAGATAAAGTGCTTCTCAGATAAGGTCAAATTCAAGGAGTTCATCATCACCAAGCCCTTATTATANCAAAACTTTCATTTAGAATGGAAGGACAGATAAAGTGCTTCTCAGATAAGGTCAAGTTCAAGGAGTTCATCATCACCAATCCCTTATTATAGGAAATGTTAAAGAGACTTATCTAAGAAAAAGAAGATAAAAATATGAACAGTGAAAAAAGAGCAAACTCGCAGTTATTAACAACCACACCTAAAACAAAAGCAAACCAAGAGGACGGCTGGACCAGGAATGGAACCATAGGAATGGAGATTACATGGAGGGTTAGCAATAGCGGAGTGGGAGGAGGAAATGGGGGAGAAGGTACAGAGAATAAGTGGCATAGACAGTAGGTAGAAAATAGACAGGGGGGAGGGCAAGAATAGTATGGGAAATGTAGAAGCTAAAGAACTTGTGACACATGGACCACAGGGGGGAATGGGGGAGGGGGTGTGCAGGTTGGAGGTGAATTAAGGGGGAAATAGGACAATTGTAATGGCATAATCAATAAAATATATTAATATATATATTCAATGTTTGAAGTTTTTTAGTGAGAATACTTAAATTAACAATAAGTCTACATTCTTTTCTGAACCAGGTTTTGACTCCTATGTCACTGACCATTATCTATTTTCGCTCCTGGGAATCTCTGAATAAACATTTGTCTTGATAAAATTTTAATATTTTGAATATGTTAGTGGCTTTCTGTTTTACCTTTTAGGAAAGCTTTAAATGGTTAATCTATTACACATAAGGATGAATTAAGGTGGATTTTGTCTCTTCGTCACTTGAGCTGGATGTAAAAGACAATCCCTTGTGCATGGAATAATATTCAGAAATGAACGTTTAATTCATCGATATATGTTGCATGTTTACTTTGCAACATGCAATGGGAGAGGAAAAATATAAATATGGGCTTGTGTTTGGAGCATGTCGGATTTGCTAATAAAAAAATTAGAGAATTATTAAATAATTTAAAATAAAATGTTAAATGGAATACAACCAGTTGTCAGATGAGGTTATCTGTGTTACAGTAGCAGAAAAAAGAATTTTTGATACAAACCCAAGTTGTTGAGGAATTGATCATACCAAGTACCTGACTTCTGAATCCTTGGCATAGCAAGTGTTATGAATGATAGATAAAAGAAAGTTCTCGTTAGAAGTCAAGAAATATATTGAGAGCCTATTTCAGTCATATATCGCAGAAATACAAGCCACCTCAAAACTTAGTATCATAGAAACAGTAACCATTTTATTATCTTTTCACTTTTGTGGGTTAACTTGACTCAGTTGGGTGGTTCTGCTTCTTGTGTTATTGGTTAGGACTCAAAGTCAACTGTGCAAGGGCTTGAGTGACTGAACTGGAAGTGCACAATGAAGAACTCACATGGCTGGTGGTTCATTCTGGCTATTATCTGGGAGCTGAGCTGAGACCACATGCTGAGAGTCTTGGTTCTCCTCTACATAGCTTGGGAACCTCAGAGGATGGTGACTATGTTCTAAGAGGGATGTATAAAATGCCTGGGCTCTTAAGGCTCAGTCTCAGAAGTCTCAGAAAATCATTTTCCATCATAGTTTATTGACCAAAGCTGTCACAAGGCCTGTCTAGGTGAAAGGGAGGAGAAAGAAATACCACCTTTCAATGGCAGAGTGACATGTACCTAATGGTGAGGGGAGATTTTTATGGTGGCCATCATTGTAGACTATCTAACACACAGTTCAAGCAAATGCACAAGATATTCATGGTAAATGAAAGACCTTTGTGGTGGACAGACTACCAAAGCCATTGTTACCAGCTGTGCTACCAGTCCCCTGTCTTTATGTTCTTCTCTCTGTTCTTCTCTTGTGTGAACTAAACCTATGACTTATGAATTCATTCTAAACTCAGGATGCCTGATTCTTTCCTGGGATTGAAAGTCTTCTGCCATGGATTTTCTTCCTGGACTTGATTCTCTCTCCTGTGCTCCAGCCTCACAGAACTATCCTTAGTCCAATGGGGTCTCTCTCAGAGCCATGTTTAGGTCCTGATGCCCAATTACTTCTGTGGGGTTTCATGGGCCTTTAGTTCCAGCCTGTCCATGTGGAATTTGATTTGTTGCTCCAACACTCTGGTTCTAACATCAATAAAGCATAGGATTGGAATGGATGGATAGCCATAAAAGATCCCATAGTTCTTAACAAGTTAAACAGGTTTTGACTGAACACAGGATGAAGAGTCTGAGTGAAGCTGAGTGAACAATTAGGACTAAGAATAGATTGCTTATATAACAGACAGGAAAGAGGAAACTTGGCTTGGAAGAGTAATAAGGTGGGGGTAGGTAGGAAAATTTGAGTGAAAAGCCAGAGGATGACAGTCAGGCAAAGTAGTCTAGACTTGATGTGATAAGAAGCCACTGTACATGCTTGAGCAGAGGTGTGGCCTGGTGAAATGATGTTTAAGCAAGATTAGTGCAGTGGTGGAATGTAGGGTAGAGTGGAAAAATTAAAATCAAGGAGGTCAGTGGTTGCTGGGCTCGTGGATAATGAGTATTAGGATTGAGAAGACTCATTTTTCATATAGAAAAATATTTTCTATAGATAGAAATAAATTCATATAGACAAAAATTTTCATTTTTATCATAGAAATGATAAAAATGGATATGACACAATTGGAAGAAAACAACTTATAGTGCAGTGACTCCTAGGATATGGGAAATTAAACTAAAGATGAGAAAGAAATGGATTAATGAGATAGACAATGGAAAGTTGATGTGGGCTGTGGGAAAGGGGGGGTTGAAATTATTGACTGCAGTGTGCAGAAAGCAATGGACAGAGAGAGACCTGAGGAAAGGAAAAGTTAATTAAACAGTAATGACTCCCTCATCTAGGCTGGTGGGTGCTGAAATAAAGAAGAGATAACTCAGGAAATTTCACAGGCACAAGAAATGAACTTTAATAAAAGGTTCAATTGAGAATAAAAGGAGGAAGAATAGATTAGAAGCCATTTATCTGGATTTTGAAATTTTGGAGCCATTGACAGAAAGAAGAACAAGTGAAGGAAGATTAGCTTGGGAGAGAAGATGAATATCATACAGCCTAAGTCTATGGTAGCATTTAGCACTCTGGCAGGAATACCTCAAAGAGCCTAGAAGTGGAATGAGAAGTTAGGTAAGGCAACATTAAAGACTAAATCCCTTGTTCAGAGTTGAAATCCTGCAACAGTGGTGCTTCCCTTTATTCCTATGCCACCTTGAGTTTGATCTTTACCATTATCAGTTAAGGGTAAAATGGCAGGGAAGGAAAGAAGATAGTACAGGGATGGTATGGGGAGCCCCATGATTCCAACTTTGGCCTTTAATCTTTTGAGTCTTCAGGTGGACTCCCCTATTGCAAATCTGATCTCCACCACCCGGCATGAACTGTTCTCATTACTAGGTCTCAGGAAATATGGTTATAATCCACATCAGTCAATCTTGAGTGAATTTGAAGCCATGGATCCCAGCCATATGTCACAATTGGAAGGACAAGCTGAAAGCCTCGCAACCCCTTGTGCACACATACTTTGATGACCCTCTAGACCTGAGGCCTCAGGTGGTAGTTCAGATTGGTTCATCCTCCCTCTCTCTTCTACAAGG
Source organism: Sturnira hondurensis (assembly GCF_014824575.4). Lineage (NCBI taxonomy): Eukaryota > Metazoa > Chordata > Mammalia > Chiroptera > Phyllostomidae > Sturnira > Sturnira hondurensis. The sequence goes on from NW_028081875.1 coordinate 4,075,486, forward strand.
AGTCTGCTGCATCCCCAAGGTGTCTCCAGAGAAGTGAGGTCCTACCCTCTTCTTCTCTCTTCTCCTGACATGAAACATAGATGATGCACCCAGTTTGTCTCTTTTACTGCTTCTAGAATTTGAGTGTCTATCTGCTTTTCTCAGTCCTGTCTCTTGATTTGCAGTTGAGCATATAGAGAATCTCCATCAACCTCAAGCCTTTAATCAATTAGAAGTTTACTTCTTCAGCTGATATCAGGATTTTTAAATGTATTATCTCTTTCTCTCTCTTGCCCCACCTTCATCTCTCTGTCCTCTTTCTCAAAGGTAAGTTGTATTCATCATAGGCTTTTACCCTAAATGTTTTATCATATATTATCTAAGAATAGAGATTCTTCTCTTACATAATTAACACAGTTCCCAAATTCATCTATCACCTTTGTAAACAGAATTTAAAATTACACATGTAATACAGAAATCTGCTATTTAAAAATAGTAATAATAACATTACAAATAAAACTAAATTTTTAACCATTTCCTTCTTCAACCCTGGCTTCTTCTAACTCCTCAGAGCTCATCATTGTTGTAAGTTTGGTTTCTGAGTTTCCAAAATTTCATTTCATTTATTAAAATACTGTTATGTATATAAAAGGTATATAACTTTTTGCCTAAAAAGTTTGGCAAAACATTTGAACAATTAAAAGGAACTACTGATATCTGCAACAATATGGATGAATCTCAAATGCATTAAGCTAAGTAAAGGAAACCAGATTCAAAAGACTACATACTGTATGATTTCATTCAACAACACCTTGGAAAAGAAAAAATATATAAGATTAGAAGGCATTTTAGTGGTTGCTAGTTGCTTTTATTTCAATTAATTTTTTAGATCTATCTAGGTTGATATGTAAAGTTCTAATTCATTCCTTTTTAACTGCTATATAGTTATTCCATCATAAATAAATATATTCTTTTTTGTCTAAGCCCTTTACATTAAGTTGGTTTTAATGTTTTGCTAATAAACAAATAGCAGTAAATATCATTGCACACATTTGAATGAGTTTATCTACAATGGATATGCAAAAGTAGAATTGTTGGGTGATAAAAGTGTGTGCATTTTCAGTTTTAATTATTACTGTACAGATGCCATCTAAAATAGCTATATAAATTTGGACATCTACCACAATGGTGTGAAAATACTGATTTTTTGTAATATCTTGCAATACTCCATATTATCAAACTTATAATCACTATACTTTTACTATACTTCCTAAAACATTTTAAATAACAAAGTTTTATTTTAAGAAAGACTGCTTCAGTCCCCTGGTTGAGGTAGAATGGAATATCTATCCCAGGGAGATCTTTATGCACACACATTTAAAGGGGCTTAAATACATTTTTCTACTAACTTTGCAATGGATGAATTCACTTAGCAAGAAAAGAGCAGGAAACTCAAGCTACACTTTAGGAAACACCTGTTTGCAGTTCATGGAGTAAAATTAAAAGTGAGTGAGGAGACCTGACCAGGTGACTAAGTTGGTTGAAGTGTCATCTTGCCCACCAAAAGGGTCAGGGCACCTACCCAGGAGGCATTTGATCTCAGTTTAGGTCATGTATGGAAGGCAACCAGTTGATGTTTCTCTCTCACATACATGTTTCTCTCTCTCACCCTCTCTCTGAAACTCTGACTTTGCCCCTCCTTTCTTTCCTCCCTCTCTCTCTAAAATCAATAAATATGTACTTAGGTGAGGATTTTTTAAAAAGTGACTGAGGAACAGAAAGAAGTGGTCAAAGACATAAGAGAAATACCAAAAGAAGAAGTCGTGGAAAGAGCTGGCAAGTAAGAGTTTGGGAGCAGGAGAGTTTGTGGGAAAGCAGAATATGCTTACATCTACTGAGCCCTTATTATATCTGGGCTCTGCACTAATTGTTTTGCATGCATATTTCATGTAATCTTCACAATTAACTTTATGAGTTATTTTAACATGCCCATGAATTTGAGGCAGTTTCTACACTTATTCTCAGAGTTTCCTGTTCGGGGAGCAGGGGTGGGTGTTGAGTTCTAGTTCCCCTCAGAGGCAATTTGCTTTATAATGAAGGCTTTAATGGTTTCTCCTTTCCCTATTTACTTTCTGCCAATGTTCATAGTGTCACATCCCAAACAGCTATTTGCACTCACACACTGTGTCAGTGTCTCAGCTGAATGCCTGCAGTGAGGAAGGCTCTGAGGTGCAGTGTTTCTGGCTCCGCAAAGGTTGAGAGCTTGAGCTAAGTATCTGGGACCTGCTAAATAGGAAGAGGTAATGCCTCCACAGAGGGTGGGCTGGTGCTCAGGCAGCAGGCTGCTAGAGTCCTTGGCAGGATTTTAGGCCATCAGGGAGAGCTAAGGTGATGCTGATCAGCCACAAGATGGCTATTGTTCCTTGTGGGCAGGAGGTAGCTGCAGATACAGACTGATGCCCAAAGGCCAGCAAGGTCTCCAGGAACCACAGGAGTAAAGGACCACTACCCCCAAGAGGGAGCAGAAGAATGCTGTCCCCAAGGACTCCAAATCTTACTCTTAATTTTTCAAAAGCCACCTTGCAAAGGATTCTGGGAAAGAAGTAGAGGCAGGAGAAATCTGAATGACTTATGAGCATTGCTTCATAAGACAATGAAACAATCACATTGGTGGAACTGAAAGTTAATTGTTTTTTCCCACTCGTGGGTGAGAGGAGTCTCAGGATCAAAGTCAGATAAGAAAAGGAGCTTCTTTTTTTTTTTGCACAGACAAGCTATGTTGTATATAGAAATATGTGATTCCACTGGAGCAGCCAGTGGGACTGAGCTGCAGGCCTCTACATTGGAAGCTAGTTCCCTTATGACTAAAAAAATCTTCGAGAAATGTCATATACCACCACTGATAGTAAGAAGAAACATACTTCATAATACCTTCTGAACATGGTGGGATTTGAATTTCTTTTCAATCCCAGCACATTTTTCAGGAATGGCTCTTTATTTAAAGTACCTCTCCACCCATGAATTCTGGCCCTCCAGGAACAGGATATTGTACAAATAGGTTAAGTTTTCCACAGGCTCTCCTTCCATAAGAATATCAAATACGCAAAAAGGCACTTCTTGTCTCCTCTGTTTTGTATTCTGCTTGAGTGGTTTTTTCAGCAATTCACTAAAATAGAAGCTGGCCTTACTCAGCTTGATAGGACCCATTCCAGCCCCTTGGCCAGGTCAGTGCCTTGCTCTCCTGCAAGGCATGGAGAGCTTAAGTTAAGCCTGCTTTTATGAAACTGCTTATGAGGGAAAAAAGCAGTATGTGAGCTTTAAAACTTGAGCTTCTGCTAAATAACAACACTGATACGATTATTTGGGGAGGTGGGGAAACATGCCATTATAGAGAAAATATGAGGTCGCTCTCAGGAATTTACACTTTGTCTTGGCATTTTGTTTTGTCAGGAGTTTAATTATTCATTCCCAGACAGCCAGATCACAAATATTCAGAAGACAAAGCTTCAACCCTTCTCTGTGACCATTGGAGGAAGCAGTTTGAACCCTCTCACTTGAGTAAACACACAGTGAATATGGTTCTTGTGTCCTGAACAATATCTGAGAATAGAGCTTCAGGTCATTTCCTTTACTGGCAGAATAGTGACTTTTTAAACAAGGAGTTGGTGGGGGGAGGTTGTAACCGTAACAGCCACAAGAACACCAACAAGTAGGAATTATGCTTTGAGCCCCTTCTATATGCCAGGCCACGTTAAGCACCTTCCCTGCACCCAGGACAACCCTTTTTATCATTGTCACATTTGAGCAAACTTGGGCTAAGAAAAAGAATATGCCTCAAATTCCAATCCAACAACTTAGATTTTTCTGGCTAAGTGACGAAGCCAGAATGCCAGTATTATAGTTCCATTCTGTTCACTATCTGTATTTATTCTCTGCCTCTCATCTTTCTGTCTCTATGGAACTACCTTCCAAACCTTTGATTTTCCAGATAAAAATTGAGACACACACTTGTAGTCAACAATTTTCTTTCCAAAGATCTAAAATCAAGTCGCTTCACTTGTGACTTTAATAAAATAAAACAATATTTCAAAATTCTGTACTGTCTCAGAAAACTGGATTTTTGTCACCTGCTATTAATTTGGTTTCTAAGGTTAACAAGGTGAGTAGGCTGAAAATTTTCACTTCTATTTACATGATTTTTTTCAGTAAAACTTTTGTTCACAGTTCCACTTTTCTCTCATGTTGGCAAATAAACACGATGACCTTTGCTTGAAGTCTCTGAGATGCTGGATCTTCCTTTACAGAATTTCTTTCCTTACCTCTCGACACTGACTCTTGCTCCAGTTCCAGGGAATTGGAGGAAGGAATATAAAGCTAAGGAATAAAGGAAGGGTAGGAAACAAAGCTACCATCATCCTTCCCACTGCACCTGCTCCAACCACCTGCCACCACCAAGTGAAGCAGATCTATAGAGGTATTCCATTGAATACATTTTCACTTTTCACACCCCAGACAAGGTTAATGAATGCTTTAGTCTTTCTCCTTATAGTATTTTTAAATTAGTGAATTCACATTATACTTCAGATTCTATTAAGTTGTACCTGTGGTTTGGTTTCAATCATATAGATTTTATCTCACATGAAAATCATATATTCACATTCCATATCAAGTGCTTGCAAAAAACAGCAGCAAGAATGTAAATCTACTGCATTTACACTCAGTAAAACAAATTACTGAATGTGAATTTGTTTTCAGTAGCCCACTATTCACTCAGGTATCCTACAGATGATTATTTCAGACCTCGTATTTCTATGTGCCTACTGTCACCAAGGCAGGAGGACTACTTCCCAAAACTAGTCATAGAAAATTAAGTTGGCCTAGCAAGGTATTATTCAAATGTTTGTGAGGTTATTACTGGGGGTAGGGGTGGGAAGTGGTGTAAGGGGACTAAATGGTAATGGAAAAAAATATAATAAAGATTATATTAAAAATGTTTGTGTACTTTAGGGAACAGAAGATGCTACTTGGTAGGTTTCTGTAGATTTTCTTCTGCTCTAGGAAAAGAATACAGACAGAATGACTATAAGGTATTTGTTCAAAGGCAAATTTTTAAATCATCTTAGTTACACTTTTCTTCATAAATCAGGTTATGTAATATCAGTGTTAAGTCTCCATGATCCTTGCCAAACTTTATTTTCATGAATTACTTTTCACATAATGCCCAACATTCCAGAAAAGAACTCTCAAATATTGACTTGAATCCTGCAATGCTCAGTTTTCAAGATCATGTATATTGGCCCATTTACAACAGGATGCTTGAGAACATTACCCACCCTTGCTCCCTTCCAAAGCAACTCTGCATTTGTCACCAGCCAGTGCAGCTCCAAAAACTGATGTAAGGAGTTATAGTACAGCTCCATGAATATACTTCTGAAGCACTTCTCTGTCATAGGTGATGTGTCCAGTGCTTTGGAGGGTCATTCATTTATTTATCCCCAGCAGCTCTGTGTTGCCTGTCAGTCTGCATTGGGCAGGTAACAAGTGGCACTCAAAGAGTTCAACTGAAGGGAGTTCAATGAACGACCATTTACAGGGGCAAGGGCAGGGCTAGAGGACCAACATGGGATGGTGAAGTTGGGATGGGAAGGGAAAAGCAGTAGCAAGCAGCCTTTAGTACTAGAAGCTTGAAGGAGAAAAGGAGAAAGCAGTTGGGTTACAGAAGTCACAGAAGGGGGACCATTTACAGAAAACACAGATACATTTAGACAGTCAGTCCCGAAAGGAGTGCTGGTAGACTGGGTAGGGGTAGGGAGAAAAAGGAAACTTGGAAAGATATGGTGCTTTTTTTTTGTAGCAAATACACTTTAAAAATATGGAACTTAGGTATGGGACATTTTGAGAAACAAAATAAATGATGATAATAATGAATTATAACCCACAGACTACAATAAATATCTAGGAGTCCATGCTGATATAAATAATTGAATAAATGAATGAATAGTTAAATAAATAAATAAAGGAGAAGGGAAAGTTTTCATTATAGAAGAATTCCAATTAAGAAATGAAGAAGGAATGATAGAATCAGAAAATCACTATGCAGAAAATATCACACTAATAATTATTCCAGACAAGAAACATCAGTGGAAAAGAGGGTGGTGATGAAAGTATGAAAACAAATTGTTTGCATAATCTCAAAGTATCTTCCTATAATTATTAATTTCTTTTTAAAATATATTTTATTGTTTATGCTATTACAGTTGTCTCCATGTTTTCCCCCTTTGCTCACCTTCACATGCCACACTCCCTCAGGCAATCCTCACACCCTGTCCATGTCTTTGGGTCACAGATAAATGTTCCTTGGCTAATTTTTTCACCTTTTTCCATTCAGTCCTCCCTTCTCTCTCCCCTTTGACAGTTATTAGTCTGTTCTCTGTATCTATGACTCTGTTTCTATTTTGCTTGTTAGTTTATGTAGTACATTCCATTCCACATAAAAGTGAGATCATATGGTATTTCTTTTCACTGACTGGCTCATTTCACTTAGCATGATAGTCTCCAGGTCGATGCATGTTGTCCCAAAAGGTAAGAGTTCTGGAGACTTCTGCCAAGGTGGAGGCATAGGTGGAAGCACTATGCCTTCAACCACAACGAAGTTTTTTTTTTTTTTTATTTAACCCTTGTACAAATACAGTTTTCTGTCTTATATTCCCAGCCCTGCCCACCCCCAGCTCACTGCTCCCCACCTCCCTTCCCTTTCCACCCCCCACCCATAGTTATTGTCCATGTGTCCTTTGTACTTGTTCATGTGAGTCCATTCCCTTTTCCCCTATGATTCTCTCCCCTCTCCCCTCTGGACCCTAACAGCCTGTTCCATATTTGAGTGTCATTGGTCGTATTTTGCTTGCTTGTTTGGTTTGTTTAGATTCCTGTTAACGGTGAGATCATATGATACTTGTCTTTCACCACCTGGCTTATTTCTCTCAGCATAATGCTTTCCAGTTCCATCCATGATGTTGCAAAGGGTAATAGTTCCTTCTTCCTTTCCGCAGCATAGAATTCCATTGTGTAAATGTACCATAGTTTTTTGATCCAGTCATTTACCGATGGGTATCTAGGTTGCTTCCAACTCTTGGCTATCGTGAATTGTGCTGCTATGAACATCGGGGTGCATAGGTTCTTTTGGATTGGTGTTTCAGGGTTCTTAGGATATACTAAGAATATACTAAGAATTCTGCTGATTCATTGTTAGTATACAGAAATGCCTTTGATTTCTGGATATTGACTTTGTATCCCACTGTTTTGCCAAATTCATTTATCAGTTCCAGCAGTTTTTTGCTAGAGGCTATAGGCTTTTCCATGTACACTATCATGTCATCTGCAAACAATGCCAGTTTTGTTTCCTCCTTTCCGATTTGGATGCCTTTTATTTCCTTTTCTTGTCTGATCGCTGTGGCTAGAACTTCTAATACTATATTGAATAGAAGTGGTGAAAGTGGGCAACCTTGTCTTGTTCCTGATCTTAGTGGAAAAAATTTTAGTTTTTGCCCATTGAGTATGATGTTGGCTGTAGGTCTTTCATATATGGCCTTTATTATGTTGAGGAATGCTCCCTCTAGTCCAACTTTGCTGAGTACCTTTATCATAAATGGGTGTTGAACCTTATCAAAAGCTTTTTCCGAATCTATTGATATGACCATGTGATTTTTGTCCTTGCTTTTGTTTATTTGGTGTATTACATTTATTGATTTGCGGATATTGAACCATCCTTGTATCCCTGGGATGAATCCCACTTGGTCGTGGTGTATGATCTTTTTGATGTATTGTTGGATGCGATTTGCCAATATTTTGTTGAGGATTTTAGCATCTATGTTCATCAGTGATATTGGTCTGTAATTTTCTTTCTTTGTTGTGTCTCTATCTGGCTTTGGGATTAGGGTGATGCTGGCTTCATAGAAAGAGTTGGGGAGTTTTCCCTCCTTTTGGATTTTTTGGAATAGTCTGTGAAGAATAGGGGTTAGCTCTTCCTTAAAAGCTTTGTAGAATTCTCCTGTGAAACCATCTGGCCCAGGGCTTTTGTGTGATGGGAGTTTTTTGATTACTTCTTCAATTTCATTTGCTGTTATTGGCCTGTTCAGGTTTTCTGCTTCTTTTTCATTGAGTTTTGGAAGATTATATTTTTCTAGAAATTTGTCCATTTCACCCAGGTTTTCAAATTTCTTGGCATACAGTTCCGCATAGTAATTTCTTACAATCCTTTCTATTTCTGTGGTATCAGTTGTAATCTCTCCTCTTTCATTTCTGATTGTGTTTATTTGTGTCCTCTCTCTTCTTTTCTTAATGAGCCTACTTAAAGGTTTGTCTATTTTGTTTATCTTTTCAAAAAACCAACTCCTGGATTCATTGATCTTTAGAATTGTGCTTTTAGTCTCTATGTCATTTAATTCTGCTTTGATCTTGGTTATTTCCTTCCTTCTACTTGCTCTGGGCTGTCTTTGTTGTTGTTCCTCGAGTTCTTGCAGGCGTTGGGTTAGGTTGTTTGTTTGAAATGTTTCTATCCTCTTTAGGTGAGCCTGTATCGCTATGAACTTCCCTCTCAGGACTGCCTTCACTGTGTCCCATAAATTTTGGGTTGTGGTGAGTTCATTTTCATTTGTTTCAAGGAGTTTTTTGATTTCCTCCCTAATTTCAATCTTGACCCATTCATTGTTCAATAGCCTACCATTCAGTCTCCATGATTTTGGGTGTTTTGGGTTTTTTCCTGTGGGGTTGGTTTCCAATTTCAGTCCCTTGTGATCAGAGAAGATGCTTGGTATGATTTCTATTTTCCTGAAGTTGTTGAGACTGGTTTTGTGTCCTATCATGTGATCTATCTTTGAAAATGTTCCATGTGCGTTTGAAAAGAAAGTGTATTTAGTTTCTTTGGGATGGATGGCTCTATATATATCAATTAGGTCCATTTCTTCTAGAGTGTCGTTTAATGCTGCTATATCTTTGTTGATATTTTGTTTGGAAGATCTGTCCATTTTAGACAGTGGGGTGTTAAAATCCCCTACTATAATTGTGTTGCTGTCAATATCTTTCTTGAGGTCCTCTAGGATTTTCTTTATATATTTGGGTGCTCCTGTGTTGGGTGCATATATATTTATGATGTTAATGTCTTCTTGGTGGATTCTTCCCTTGAGTATTATGAAGTGACCTTCTGGGTCTCTCTTTATAGCCTTTTTTTTGAAGTCTATTTTGTCTGATATGAGGATTGCTACCCCGGCTTTTTTTTCATGTCCATTTGCTTGAAAAATTTGTTTCCATCCTTTCACTTTCAGTCTGTGGTGGTCTTTTGACCTGAGGTGGGTCTCTTGTAGGCAGCATATGTGTGGGTCATGCTTTCTTATCCATTCAGCTATTCTATGTCTCTTAATTGGTGCATTTAATCCATTTATGTTTAAAGTTATTATCAAAAGGTACTTATTCGTTGCCATTTATGTACCTGTGTTCCTCTCTGTCTCTCTCTTTTCCTTCCTTTCCTTAAAGCAGCCCTTTTAGTAATTCTTGTAGAGCCGGTTTTGTGGAGGCGTATTCTTTTAGACTTCTTTTGTCTTGGAAGCTCTTTATTTGGCCTTCCATCTTGATTGAGAGGCTTTCTGGATAAAGCAGTCTTGGTTGTAGGCCTCTGTTTCTCATTACTTAGAATATTTCCTGCCATTCTTTTCTTGCTTGGAATGTCTACGTTGAGAAGTCATTAGCCAACCTTATTGGGACCCCCTTGTATGTTACTTCCTTTTTCTCCCTTGCTGCCTTTAGGATACTCTCTTTGTCTTGGAGTTTTGGCATTTTAATAATGATGTGTCTTGCAGTAGGCCTCTTTGGGTTCCACCTGCTTGGGACTCTCTGTGATTCCTGGATTCATGTGACTTTATCCCTCCTCAACTTAGGAACTTTTTCGTTATTATCCTTTCAAGTAGGTTTTCTATCCATTGTTCTTTTTCTTCTCCTTCTTGTATTCCTATTATTTGGATATTATTACGTTTCATATTGTCTTGCATTTCTCTTAAATTCTCCTCATTCTTTCTGATTCTCTTTTTCTTACTTGGTCCATCTGGGAGATTCTTTCTACCCTGTCTTCGATCTCCTTTATGCGCTCTTCCGCCTCATCAATCCTACTCTTCATACCTTCTACTGTGTTCTTCAGTTCAGAAATTGTATTCTTCATTTCCTCTTGGCCTTTGCTGATGGTTTCTATTTCCTTTTTCATGTTGATATAGTTTGCGGAAAGTTCATTGTAGCTCCCCGTTCATTTCTGGTAGCTCATTGTAAGCTCTTTGAATTTCCTGATAACCGGTGCTTTGAATTCAATATCTGATAGTTTACTTGCCTCTATTTCATCTAACATTCTTTATGAGACTTCCTCCTTTTCTTTGATTTGGGGATTGTTTCTTTGTCTTCCCATTGTTTGTGTTTCTCTTCTTGTTGGCCTCTGCTTCTTAAATTGATCTGTTCTGGTTCCCTGGGTTTATGGTGTGAACTTCTGTGGTACGATGCCTATGAAATTCCGTGGTGCAGTCTCCTGCAGGTATCTTGGTGTTCTCTGCTTCCACCTACTCCTCTTGTTGGTTTTCAGCTGGTCAAACCTTTTCTTCTTGTCTCACTAGCTGCAGCAGCCTGAGGGGCTATTAGTGCGACCTTTCTCTCGTCTCGCTGAACTCAGCCTGTCTCACCAGTGTCCTCCCAAGATCCAGACTGATGCCACTCTCTCGTGCCCCACTGAGAGCAGGTTTTTCCCCAGGCTTCCCAGCCCTTGCCTGGTGTGAAGGTGCAGGCTCCCAGCCAGGCTTTCCTGGTCTCAAAGGCTTAGGCTTGGACCTTTTGCAGTGCTGTGGCTGAACACACAGGGCAACTCACAATTCTTCCAAACTGGCAGCCACAGCCGTACTCCTGGTGCTTCTGTCTGCTCCCAGCTGTGTAGGGAGGGTGCTGGTGACTGGTGCTCTTCCAGGGGCCCTGCCAGTAGCCTGAAGCTCCCCAAGACTGTGGGGGTGCTGGCTCAGGTCCCGGACTACCGGGAACGCAAGGCAACTCTCAGTGCTCCAAACCAGCAACCACAGCCTGACTCCCGGTGCTTCTCAGTCTGTTCCCAGCTGGGTAGGGAGGGAGCTGGCGAGTAGCCCACAACCAAGGTTGAATACAACAAAGGTTTAGTAAACAAAGATGCAGCCAAAGAACAGAAAATTCAACTCTACGGTAGTCCGACAACAATGAACCATTCAACTGGACTGATAAGAGGGGCAGAGCCAGCATTGGAGCAGGGTCTGGCAGGAACGATCCCCCGACCCCAGGCACCCAGGCATCTGTGGACGGATCCCAGGTGTAGGGTAGCAATGGGTGGACCTAGTGAGGGCACAAGATGGGAGGTGGACCAAGGTCACACATTCGCGCGCAGATAAACCAGCAGAGTGAGCAGTGAGACAGACCGTGCAGGCCCCAGTAGTGCGGAGCAGCAGAGAGAACCGCCATTGCTCCTCTTTGACCCCGCCCCCACATACAGCATCAAAACCCAGCAGTGATTTGCCCTGCCCTGGTGAACACCTAGGTCTCCGGTCCTCATACATAACAGGCACAAACAGTACAAAATATGGCTCAAGATCTCAAAGCCCAAGAGCCGATAACTCTAAGCGACTGAGAATTAGTGATCCTCTCAGATGCACAGTTCAAAATACTGGTGATCAGGATGCTCACAGAACTGGTTGATTTTAATCAGAAATTAGAGAAACATATGAAGGCTAAACTAACTGAAATGAAGGGAAATGCACAGGAAACCAATAGTGATGGAAAGGAAACTGGGACTCAAATCAATGGAGTGGACCAGAAGGAAGGAAGAAATGACCAAACAGAAACATGTGAAGTAACAAGAATTCAAAAAAATGAGGATAGGCTTAGGAACCTCCAGGACATCTTTCAACGTTCCAACATCCGGATTATAGGGGTACCAGAAGAGAAAGAGGAACAGCCACAAGTGGAAAACTTATTTGAACAAATAATAAAGGAGAACTTCCCCAGTCTGGCAAAGGAAATAGACTTCCAGGAAATCCAGGAAGCTCAGAGAGTCCCAAAGAAGTTGGACCCAAGAAGGAACACACCAAGGCACATCATCATTACATTAGCCAAGATGAAATGAAGTAGAGAATCCTAGAAGCAGCAAGAGATAAGGGGGCAGTCACCTACAAAGGAGTTCCCATCAGACTGTCACCTGATTTCTCAAGAGAGACTTTACAGGCAAGAAGAAGCTGGGAAGAAGCATTCAAAGTCATGAAATCCAAAGACCTACATACAAGATTGCTCTATCCAGAAAAGCTTTCATTTAGAATGGAAGGGCAGATAAAGTGCTTCTCAGATAAGGTCAAATTTAAAGAGTTCATCATCACCAAGCCCTTATTATATAAAATGTTAAAGGGACTTATCTAAGAAAAAAAGATAAAAACATGAACAGTGAAAGGACAGCAAACTCACAGTTATTAACAACCACACCTAAAACAAAAGCAAACCAAGAGGACAGCTAGATCAGGAGTGGAACAATAGAAATGGAGAACACATGGAGGGTTAGCAAACAAGGGAGTGGGAGGAGGAGAAGGGGGGAGAAGGTACAGAAAATAAGTAGCATAGATGGTAGGTAGAAAATAGATAAGGGGAAGGGTGAGAATAGTAGGGGAAATATAGAATCTAAAGAACTCGAGACACATGGTCATAAACTAAAGGGGGGGAATGGTGGTGGAGGGGGTGTGCAGGGTGGAGGGGAATACAACAACTCTAATGGTATAATCAATAAAATATATTTTTTAAAAGGTAAGAGTTCCTTCTTCTTTCATTGCTGCATCATATTCCATTGTGTAAATGTACCAAGCTTTGTAAAAAGTATATATTATTGATTATACTATTACAATTGCCCCAATTTTTCCCCTTTACCCTCCTCTGCCCTGCAACCTCCCACCATCTAGCATTCCCCCCGTGCTTAGTTCATGTCCATGGTCTTAGATATAAGTTCTTTGGCTTCTCTATTTCCTATACTATTTTTAACCTCCCCTGTCTATTTTATGCCTACCAATTATGCTTCTTATTCCCTGTACCTCCCCCCATTCTCCCTCTCCTCACTAATAACCCTCCGTGTAATCTCCATTTCTGTGATTCTGTTCCTGTTCTAGTTAATTCTGTTCCTGTGCTTAGTTAATTTTTTTTGTTTTTTAGATTCGGTTGTTGATAGTTGTGAGTTTGTGGTCATTTTACTGTTCATAGTTTTTTATCTTCTTTTTCTTAGATAAGTCCCTTTAACATTTCATATAATAAGGGCTTGGTGATGATGAACTCCTTTAGCTTGACTTTATCTACGAAGAACTTTATCTGCCCTTCCATTCTAAATGAAAGCTTTGCTGGATAGAGTAATTTTGGATGCACGTCCATGCCTTTCATGACTTTGAATGCTTCTTCCCAGCTTCTTCTTGCCTGTAAAGTCTCTCTTGAGAAATCAGGTGACAGTCTGATGGGAACTCCTTTGTAGGTGACTGCCCCCTTATCTCTTGCTGCTTCTAGGATTCTCTACTTCATTTCATCTTGGCTAATGTAATGATGATGTGCCTTGGTGTGTTCCTTCTTGGGTCCAACTTGTTTGGGACTCTCTGAGCTTTCTGGACTTCCTGGAAGTCTATTTCCTTTCCCAGTTATGGGCGTAGTTTTCCTTCATTATTTGTTCAAGTAAGTTTTCAATTTCTTGCTCTTCTTCTTCTCCTTCTGACATACCTGTGATTAGCACGTTTGAATATTTAAAGTTGTCCTGGAGGTTCCTAAGCCTCTCCTCATTTTTTTGAATTCTTATTTCTTCATTCTCATCCATTTGGATGTTTATTTCTTTCTTTTATTCCAATTTTTTTAATTTGAGGGTCAGTTTCCTTTCCTTCACTCTTGGTTCCCCATGTATTTTATTTTATTTCACTTTGGGTAGCTTTCATTTCTTCCTTCATTTTGCCACCAAGTTCAATCAATTCTGTGAGCATCCTGATTACCAGTTTTGAACTGTGCATCAGATATGTTGTCCATCTCCTCATTGGTTAGTCCTTTTTTCTGTTGTTTTTATCTGTTCTTTCATGTGGGCCATATTTCTTTGTCCAGCACACCTATGATGTTATAAGGGGGTAGGACCTTAGGTATTCACCAGGATAGGGTAACCCTCTTTGATGCATTGTGGCACTGTCTGTGGGGGAGGGGTCAGAGAGAGAACAACTCTACCTCTCCTCTCTAGCCCCACTTTCCAATGAACTCTGCTGTGAGACTAGGAGTTTCTCCCACCTTCATAACCCCCATAGTAGTTTAGAGCTAGAGGTTTTGAGTCTTTAGTTTCCTGTTTGGCCAGCCCCACCTCGCCCTTGTGGTCTGCTGCTTTTCCAGGGTTGTCTCCACTGGCTGCCAGTCTTTGCCCCTCCTACTGGTCTGGATGAATGTTTAACTCCTTGGTTTTTGGAGTTCCATGCAGTTTGATTTTCTGGTAGTTCTGGTTGTTTATATTGTTTTTAAATTGGTTGTTATTCTTCTTTTGATTGTGTGAGGAAGTGAAGCATTTCTACCTACACCTCCATCTTGGCCAGAATGGTACCAAGCCTTTTTATCCACTCATCTAATGATGGACACTTAGACTATTTCCTGGATCAGTTCCATGCCAGGACTTCTCAGTTGTGTGAAATAATAAATTCCTTTTAATCCTTCCACAGCCTGGAGTTGTGCTTCCTCAGAACTACAGCATAAGAAGTCTTCACTAACATCGTTAGTCTACTTTACTCCAAATATACTCCAGCATATTTAATTCCTTTTTACAATTCAAGATATGGCTTTATCTTATTTTATTATTGAGAGTGGGCTTTTAAAGGAGCTTTTTTTGCATATAACAGAATACACAGTTCTCAAATATTCAGTCCTATGATTTTTGACGAATGTATATACCTATGTAACAACTGCCCAAAACAAGATATAGAATTTCTCCATTTCACCCCAGAAAGTTCTCTTACTCTTTTTCTAAAGTTAATCTCCTTGCAATACATGAAGAATTGGGTTCTGATTTGTATAACTAGAGATTCGATTTGCCCATTTACTTTATACAAATGGAATAAAAAATATGTGTTTTTTTTGTGTGTCTTCTTTCACTCAATGTAATATTTTTAAGATTCACACATGTTGTTGCATGCATTAGTGGTCTTTCCCTGTTACTGCTGAGTGGTGTTCTGTGTAATTGATGGACAGTTGTCCATCCTTTTTCTTGTTGGATATTTGCATTGTTTCAGAAATAACATGTTTTTTTCATACTCGCATCACACAAAACTCAGGAGCCCAGTGTACCCCCATAATATCATAGATATAAAAACTTAGATACCAAGATCTGGTTTCTCAAGTAGATGCTGGTCAGAGAGGATGGACCTAATAAATACTCCACAGGGCAAGGAGGAACCTGAAGATAATAGGCTTCCCTGCATGAAATAGGCAAATGGAGCTCATTAATTCAACACATATTTACGAAGTGCCCATTTGTGTCAGGTCATGGAGGTTGCATTACAGAGGGTCCTTTTCTTATGGAGGATTGTCTACACACACTAGAATAAGACCATTTCAAATTTCAAAAAGTTCTCACAGGAAAATAAAGCATGCAGGAAGTCTAGGTGCTCCTTTAGTCTGGGAGAACTGGTAAGGCCCCAGAAATGGTGATACTGGAGTAGAGGTGAGTCAACTGGGCATCAATGCCCTGAGCTGGAACCAGTTTTCAGCAAGTGTAAAACTGTGAGATGGGAACATTCAAATGAAAGAAAACCAGTGTGGACCAAGTGAAACAGATAAGGAAAAGAGGGTAGGAAAAGAGATCTGAGAGATGTTGGGGCATGCCAGGAGTGCAGGACTTTGCAGCCGCAGTATGGTATTTACTGCTTAGAATTTATCGTAAATAGGAGAAGACATCCCTGATATGCAGCCCACCTGATGGGCCCCTCCCTTTCTCCACCTCTTCTCCCTGTCTCACCTGGCATCCTTCTCTCAGGCCCATTGGGATGAAGAGAAGATCTGGGAAGTGTCCTAGAGCACTATCTAGACTTTATCCAGTTGGTTTCTGGCTCTGTTCTGTCTACCTGTGGTGAACTCAAGTTGGATATAAAACTGCCCTCTACCAACACTCAAGAGTCAGACTCAGAAAAAAAATGCAAACTTGGTTCTGTGCAATCACCTTTTGCATGGTGCTGAAAGTGAATGCCTCTTAAATTCTATGCCCTAGGTTTCTCACTTGGGCCAATTTCCTGTTGTACCCACACTGGGATTTTGCCCAGGACTCAACTTTTGCTACGAGTTGCACTGGGTCATATTAAGAGAGCTGGTGATTTTCCTAGAGAAAATTGTCACTTGAACTTAGGTTCTGAAAGCATCTTATTTACAGTGTCCACCCCAGTGGCTCCTCACTTAGCTTTTCTTATCTTTGCTCTAAAGTGGAAGAGGAGTAAGGGTCATACCTCCAAGACACCAAAAAACAGATGATAATTTTGTCCTTTCTCTTTTTGGGGTACATAAGAACATATTTTACCTCCTTCTTCCACTTTTGACCTATAGAGTTTTTACATGTATAATCTATGCTCTATAATATTTGGCATATGAAATCATGGGCTACCATTTCAGAGGTGACCTGGTAATTGGGAGAAATGGGATTTTTATATAAATTACCCATAATCTAAGTAAGGACTTTAAGTAATGACTTAAGTTTTTTTTTTTTTTCTAGAAAAGTACTAATTAACTTTTCAGGCTTCACAAGAAGCCCTGGGTTAAAACTTGGCTCCATCGCTCTATAGCTGTGTGACTATTTCCAAGTTATATAGTACCTCTGAACCTCAGTAATGACAAAGGAATAAAAAAAATGAGGTAAAGAGACAGGCTACCTGGGCTCAAATCTTAGCTCAAGTACTTGCTAACTATGTAACTTGAGGAGAGTTATTAAACTTCTCTGTACCTCAGCCCCCTCATGTATAAAATAGGCATAATAGTAACCTTACCTCATAAGGGTTTGGGTGGATTAAATGAGATAATGTAAAAAAAAACAGTAACAGTGCCTCAGACATATTTTATGCTTCATGAAGCTTAGTCATTAGGATTTTTAAAGTGTTATTGCTACTGAATAATTAAGATAAACTACTCATGCCCTGATATCTGCTAACATAAAAATGGAAGTCTCATTGATATTTTAAAATACTTTGAGATCTCTGAATTAAAGGGCACACTCAAAAAATTCATTACCCGGGCATCACCTCTAAATAGCAGCAGAGTCATTGCTCCCTTGATTAGGTAATCAGTGCTGACCAAGCAGTTGAATCATAGCCCCTATTCCTCCTAATGAAATTCACATGCTCATTAGGCACACTTTCTTTTTAAAAACATTATTTTATTGTTGTTCAATTACAGTTGTCTGTATTTTCTCCCCACCACTCCTCCCCACCCACTCCAAACCCACCTCCCTCCCTTGCTTCCTCTCTTCCCCTTGGTTTGATCCATGTGTACTTTACTGTAGTTCTTGAAAACTCTTCTCCCCACTATTCCCTCCCACTCCCCTTTGGCTGTTACTAGATTGTTCTTAATTTTCAATGACTCTGGTTATATTTTGTTTGCTTTTTTCTTTTTTTGATTATGTTCTAGTTACAGGTGAGATCATATGGTATTTGTCCCTCACTGCCTGGCTTATTTTAGTTAGCATAATGCTCTCCAGTTTCATCCATGCCATTCCAAAGGGTACAAGCTTCTTCCTTCTCTCTGCTGCGTAGAATTCTATTGTGTAAATGTACCATAGTTTTTTGATCCACTCATTTGTTGATGGGCACTTGGGTTGCTTCCAGCACTTGGGTATTGTAAATTATGCTGTTATAAACATTGGGGTGCATAGGTCCTTTTGGATTGGTGTTTCAGGGCTCTTAAGGTATAATCCCAGCAGTAGAATTGCTGGGTCAAAAGGCAGTTCCATTTTTAGTTTTCTGAGTAAATTCCATACTGTTTTTCACAGTGGCTACACCAGTCTGCATTCCCAAAAACAGTGCACTAGGGTTGATTCCCTTTTCTCTGCATCCTCTCCAACACTTGTTTGTTGATTTGCTTATGTTGACCATTCTGACTGGTGTGAGGTGGTATCTCATTGTGGTTTTAATTTGCACCTCTCTGATGTCTAGTGATGTTGAACATCTTTTCATGTGTCTCTGAGACCTTTAGGCTCACTTTCTATTTTTGAAATATACCTGCATAGATGGAATTTTTGGTGAGGAAGTGAAGGAAAAGCAGGCTTATCTAATTCAGAAATCTTGTGTGCAATCACATCAAATTTGGTGAAAATAAGTTTTTGCTCAAAGTCAACTGATTGGAGGTAGGAAAGAAATAATAGTGATTTTATCTAATTTCTAGCAAGAATAAAGAGGTGAAAAGGAATCAAATAAGCCAAATCAACCTGCTGTTATTTTAATCACATAAGACAGAGCAAGCCAAAGCCTGAGTCACCTTCCTGGCCAACTATTTTTATTGACTTGAAATAACAAAGGATGAAAGCCTGAAATGACCTAGCTTACTTTTTTCAGGATCCAATGGATAAATCATATTGTGGAATTCCCCAAGAGGTGAGAACTGTTTACATCAGTCAATTTCTGTAAATGGATTTTTAAAAAATTGTGGGTGGGGGGTGAAAACGAACAAAGTCAGAGAAAAACTTTCTGTTAGTCAGATTAAATAATTTTTTCTATTGGTAGTTTGGCTAACTTCACACAAAACTGATTCTATATCTTTTAGTACATGTTGCTTAGAGGCATCACTAATTACAGTGTGCTGGAGAGAAATTTTTAACATGTAACAATGACAAAAAAATCCCAGAAATTGTATCTGGGCCAATTCAAAGCCAGAGTAGATTCATGTATTTTCAAATTATGAACAATGCATTTCAGACATACAAAGAAGTAATGGAATGGTGAGACTAAAAACCATTAAACAATTGCAGTCCTTCAAAGGATCCCATTATCATTTTGCCCACTACCAGAATGACCAATCCCACATTCATATCCTAGCAAACTCATGTACACACATATACACATGCAGTAGGCTAGGAATGTTTGTTATAGCACGGGCTACAATTATGAAACATTAGAACATTCTGAATACCCACCTACAAAAGAATAAATCAGTAAATCGTATTGTACTCATGCACATGTGCTACTGCGAAACAATTAAAAATAAGAGTGCATATACCAATATAGAGAAAATCTCAGAAACATAATACTGAGCAAAAAAAGCAAGTTGCAAGATGAGCCATAAAGAATGGTAGTGTCCTTTCATAAGGGTTTATGAAATTTCACAGGGGTAGGTGGTAAAGACCAGAGGCCGTCTTTCCTTAAATTTTCAGTTTGCCCATCGCTGACCCTCAGGTTAAGACACGAGCTGATAGGTCACATAGATAATAGGACCTATTATTTTCTCTAAGTGTCTGTCTATCTCTCACCTACCTAGAAGCCCTGGGATTTTTCTTACTAGAATCTCATCAACTTAAATCACTTTCATTTAGCTTATAATACCAATTCCTACTTTGTTGAATTCAACAAAGACAAAGAGAAACTATGAAAATCCTAGGTATTGCTGTAGTAACCACAGCTTTCTTGTGAGATTGAATGCTCTCTTGGGTTGAAACAGATTTACAAACAAGTAGTTGATTTGGAGGGGATCCCAAGGAAACATTGGTAGCATATTGGGGAAATTAGACAGGACAGGGAATGTGGCCCATGTGGGGTTCATTATCAAGCAGGTAACCACTGGAAGACTGCCTAGAACACATCTCTCAGAGTCATTCCACTCCAAAGATGAGGGAACTGGGATCTTTATCCATCACCTCCCTGCCTGTCATTGCTTGAGGGCTTCTTCTGAAAGCACTAACTCTTTGACATGTTCAGCTTGCCCTTGGACCAAGCATGCTCCCGTAGCAAGAAAAAAGTCCTTTGGGCAGACAGTTACAATTTTTCTTACTAAACAGCCTTTGGGTTAAGTAGTGATGGTAGAAGGAATGGGTAGTACACTACAAATGTCTGCTCAGCTTCTTTTTTTAATTGTTGTTCACGTACAGTTTTCTGCCTTTCCCCCCCACCCTGGCCCAACCCCCCCAGCCCTCCCAAACTCCCTTCCATTTCTACCCACTCTGTTATTGTCCATGTGTCCCTTATCATTGTTCCTGTAAACCCTTCACACTTTCCCCCTGAAATTCCCTCCCCTCTCCCCTCTGGTCACTGTCAGCCTGCTCTCAATTTCAGTGTCTTTGGTTATATTTTGCTTGTTTGTTTCTTTTATTGATTAGGTTTCAGTTAAAGGTGAGATCATACGGTATTTGTCTTTTACTTCCTGGCTTATTTCACTTAGCATAATGCTTTTCAGTTCCATCCATGCTGTTGCAAAGGGTAGGAGCTCCTTCTTTATTTCTGCTGCATAGAATTCCATTGTGTAAATGTACCATAGTTTTTTTATCCATTCATTTACTGATGGGCACCTAGGTTGCTTCCAACACGGGGCTATTGTAAATTGTGCTGCTATGAACATTGGAGTGCATAGGTTCTTTTGGATTGGTGTTTCAGGGTTCTTAGGATATAATCCTAGCAGCAGAATTGCTGGGTCAAAAGGCAGGTCCATTTTTACTTTTCTGGGGAAATTCTATACTGTTTTCCACAGTGGCTGTACCAGTCTGTAAACCCACCAACAGTGACCTAGGGTTCCCTTTTTTTCGCAACCTCTCGTTGTTTGTTACTGTGTTTATGATGGCCATCCTGACCGGTGTAAAGTGGTATCTCATTGTGGTTTTCATTTGCATCTCTCTGATAGCTACTGATACTGAGCATTTTTTCATATGTCTCTGGATCCTCTGTATGTCCTTCTTGGAGAAGTGTTTGTTCAAGTCCTTTGCCCATTTTTTAATTGGGTTGCTTATATTCCTACAGTGGAGTTGTGTGAGTTCTTTATATATTTTGGAGATTAAACCCTTGCCTAAGATACCATTGATAAATATGTTTTTCCATAAGGCTGGTTCTCTTTTTATTTTATTTTATTTATTTTTTAAAAATATTTATTTATTTATTTTTTTTTAGAGAGAGGGGAAGGGAAAGAGAAAGTGGGAGAGAAGCATCAATGTGTGGTTGCCTCTCATGTATCCCCTACTGGGAACCTGGCCTGCAACCCAGGCACGTGCACTGACTGGGAATCGAACCAGCGACCCTTTGCTTCACATGCCCACGCTCAATCCACTGAGCTACACCAGCCAGGGCTATTTTAATACTTTTTTTTTATCCTTGCAGAAGCTTTTTATTTTGATGACATCCCATTTGTTTATTCTTTCCTTTATGTCCCCTGCTCTCGGTGATGTCAGTGAAAATACTGCTGCATGAAATATCTGAGATTATCCTGTCTATGTTCTCCTCTAGGACTTTAATGGTGTCACGGCTTATATTTAAGTCTTTTATCCACCTTGAATTTATTTTTGTATATGGTGTAAGTTGGTGGTTGAGTTTCATTTTTTTTTCATGTAGCTGTCCAGCTCTCCCAACACCATTTGTTGAACAGGCTATTTTTACTCCATTTTATGTTGCATCCCCCTGTGTCAAATATTAATTGACTGTAGAGACTTGGGTTTATTTCTTGGCTCTCTGTTCTATTCCACTGGTCCATGTGCCTGTTTTTATGCCAGTACCAGGCTGTTTTGATAACAGTGGCCTTGTAATACTCTTTAGTATCAGGTATTGTGATCCCATCTATTTTGTTCTTCTTTCTCAAAATTGCAGCAGCTACTCAGTGTCATTTATGTTTCCCTATAAATTTCTGAAGTGTTTGTTCTATATCTGTGAAATATGTCAATGGTACTTTAATAGGTATTGCATTGAATATATAAATTGCTTTGGGTAGTAGGGACATTTTGATGATGTTAATTCTTCTGATCCATGAACATAGTATATGTTTCCATTTATTTGTGTCTTCCTTGATTTCTTTCTTCAGTGTTGTGTAGTTTTCTGCATACAGGACTTTTACCTCCTGGGTTAGGCTTATTCCTAGGTATTTTATTTTTCTTTTTGCTATATTGAATGGGGTTTTTTCCCCGATTTTTGCTTCAGGTGTTTCGTGTTTGGTATACAAAAATGCCATTGATTTCTGGATATTGACTTTGTATCCCGCTGTTTTGCCAAATTTATTTATTAAGTCAAGCAGTTATTGAGTGGAGTCTATAGGATTTTTCTATGTATACTATCATATCACCTGCAAGCAATGACAGTTTTATTTCCTCCTTTCTGATTTAGATGCCTTTTACTTCCTTTTCTTGTCTGACCACTGTGGCTGAAAGTTCCAATACTATATTGATTAGAAATGGTGAAAGTGGACAACCTTGTCTTGCTCCTGATCTTAGTGGGGAAGATTTTAGTTTTTTCCCACTCAGTATGATGTTGGCTGTAGGTCTCTCATATGTGGCCTTTATTATGTTGAGAAACGCTCCCTCTATTCCCACTTTGCTGGGTGTTTTCATCATAAATGAGTGATGTACCTTATCAAATGCTTTTTCTGCATCTATTGATATGATCGTGTGATTTTTGTCTTTGCTTTTGTTTATGTGATGTACTATATTTATTTATTTGTGAATATTGAACCATCCTTGTATCCCTGGGATGAATTCCACCTGTTCATGGTGTATGATCTTTTTAATGTACTGTTGGATGTGGTTTGCCAGTATTTTCTTGAGAATTTAAGCCTCTGTGTTCATCAGTTTTGGATTTTTGGGAATAGTCTGTGAAAGATAGTCTTCCTTAAATGCTTTGTAGAATTCTCCTCTGAAACCATCTGGTCCAGGACTTTTGTGTCTTGGCAGTTTTTGATTACTGCTTCAATTTTGTGAGCTGTTGTTATTGGTCTGTTCAGGCTTTCTGCTTCTTCTTCATTGAGTTCTGGAAGATTATGTATTTCTAGAAATTTGTCCATTTCACCGAGGTTTTCAAATTTCTTGGCATGCAGTTCTTCATAGTAATTGCTTACAATCCTTTGTATTTCTGTGGTATCAGTTGTAATCTCTCCTCTTTCATTTCTGATTGTGTTCATTTGGGTCCTCTCTCTTCTCTTCTTGATGAGTCTGCTTAAAGCCTTGTTGATTTTTTAAAAGAAAAAATCTTTTCAAAGAACAAGCTCCTGGATTCATTGATCCTTAGAGTTGTTTGTTTTGTCTCTATGTAATTCAATTCTGCTGTGATCTTGGTTATTTCCTTCCTTCTACTTGCTCTGGACTGTCTTTGTTGTCGTTCCTCAAGTTCTTGCAGGCATAGGGCTAGGTTGATTGTTTGACATGTTTCTATGTTTTTTAGGTAGGCCTGTATTGCTATGAACTTTCCTCTCAGGACTGCCTTCCCTGTGTCCCATAAGTTTTGCATTGTTGTGAGTTCATTTTCATTTGTTTTCAGAAACTTTTTTGATTTCTTCCCTTATCTCATTCTTGACCCATTCATAGTTTAATAGCATGCTATGCAATCTCCATGAGTTTGAGTGTTTTTGTTTTTTTCCTTGAGGTTGGCTCCTCGTTTCAGTTTCTTGTGGTTGGAGAAAATGCTTGATATGATCTCAATGTTCTTGAATTTTTTGAGGCTTGTTTTGTGTCCAGTTATGTGGTCTATCTTTGAGAATGTTCCATGTGCATTTGAAAAGAATGTGTATTTGCTTTGGGGGGATGAAGGGCTCTATATATATCAGTTAAGTCCATTTCACCTAGGGTGTTGTTTAATGCCGCAATATCTTTGTTGATATTTTGTTTGGAAGATCTGTCCATTTTTGACAGTGGGGTGTTAAAATCCCCTACTGTAATTGTGTTGCTGTCAGTATCTTTCTTGAGGTCCTCTAAGATTTTCTTTATATATTTGGGTGTTCCTATGTTGGCTTCATATATATTTACAATGTTTATGTCTTCTTGGTGGATTCTTCCCTTGAGTATTATGAAGTGACCTCTGGGTCTCTCTTTATAGCCCTTTTTTTGAATTCTGTTATTTCTGATATGAGTATTGCTACCCTTTTTTTTTTTCCTGTCCGTTTGCTGGGAAAATTTGTTTCCAGCCCTTCACTTTCAGTCTGTGTAGGTTTTTTGTCCTGAGGTGGGTCTCTTGTAGACAGCATATGTGTGGGTCGTGCTTTCTTATCAATTTAGTTATTCTATGTTTTTTGATTGGAGCATTTAAATCATTTATGTGTAAGGTTATTATTGATAGGTACTTATTCATTGCCTTTTTTTTTCAAAACTATTTTTCTCTCTCTTCGTTCCTTTTCTTAAAGCAGTCCCTTTAGTGTCACATTGCAGAGATGTTTTGGTGGAAGTGTGTTGTTTTAGACTTCTTTTGTCTAACAAGCTCTTTATTTGACCTTCTATCTTGATTGAGAGCCTTGCCAGGTAAAGTGGCCTTGGTTGCAGGCCTCTAGTTTTCACTACTTGAAATATTTCTTGCCATTCTCTTCTTGCTTGGAGCATATCTGTTGAGAAGTCAGTTGCTAACCTTATCGGGGCTCCCTTGTATGTTACTTCCTGTTCTCCCTTGTCCCTTTAAGATTGTCTCTTTGTCTTGGAATTTTGCCATTTTAATGATGATGTGTCTTGAAGTGGGCCTCTTTGAGTTCCTCTTGATTGACACTCTCTGTGTTTCCTGGATTTGAGTGACTTTTTCTCTCATTAAGTCAGGGAAGTTTTCCATTATTACTTTTTCAAACAGGTTTTCTGTCCCTTGTTCTTCTTTTTCCTTTTCTGGTATCCCTGTTATACAGATATTACTACGTTTCATATTGTCTTGCATTTCTCTTAATCCCTCTTCATTCTTTCTGAGCCGCTTTTTTTTTCTTGTTCTTTCTGCTTTTTTTTCTACTTCGTCCTCCAACTCGCTGATCTGATCTTGTTCATTGATCCTTCTTTTGATTCCTTTACTGTGTTCTTCAGTTAAGAAATTGTATTTTTCATTTCTTCTTGGCACTTGTTGATAGTTTCTATTTCTTTTTTCATATTGATATAGTTTGCAGTGAGTTCATTGTAGTTTCCCTGTAGTTTCTGATAATTCACTGTGAGGTCACTGCGCTTCCCAATAACCATTGCTTTGAACTCAATATCTGATAGTTGGCTCGCCTCTATTTAGATGGAATTTAGCATTCTTTCTGAGGCTTCCTCCTTTCCTTTCATTTGAGGATTGTTTCTTTGTCTTCCCATTGTTTGTGAGACTCTTCTTGTTAACCTCTGCTTCTTAAATTGATCTGTTTTGACTCCCTGGATTTCTGGTGTGAACTTGTATTGTAGAAGACCTGTGAGATTCAGTGGTGCAGTCTCCTTGATCTCCTGAGCTTGCTGGTCTTGCACTGTCATTTATGTTGGCTCCCTGTATGTCTTTGGGTTTTTATTGTTGTTGGGTCTTTCTTTGGTGGGTCCTTCCCTCCATATGTTTAACTGAGGGTTACTCCACCCACCACAGTTTGTATTCTGTTGTGCAGGTTTGGACAGGTTGTGTTGAAGCTGTTTCTTTTGTGTCTACAAGGTTTTGAGGTTTCTCTCTTGCTCTTGTTTACTTGTTTTTTTTCTGGGTAATTTCTCCACCATTTAGTTGTATTTCCAGATAGATCCTGGATGAGGTTAGTATGGCTTTCACTCCCTCCTTCACTTTCTTCTGTTGTTTTCTGTTGGTTGCTTCTTTGTTTGTGGGTTTCCTCTTCCAGCAGATGTACTCGTGTTCACTGCTTCCACCTTGCAAGTTCTCAGAGTAGCAAAGTGAAATTTGTCTCACTGTCTCTGATTAGGATGACCCCTGTTTGGGTCCAACTGTGGTCTTTTCATAGCTCAAGGTTTTATTGTCTCACTGCCTGATTTTTCAGTGTCTTCTACAATTTTTGTCTCCAATCTTCATATATGCTAGAATACCATTGGCTGTTTGCTCAGTTCCACAGAAGACCAGCTAGGTGTTTCACCCGTGTGCAGGAGGAAGTGGATTCCACTTCCACCTATCTCACCACCATCTTTCCAATCTTCTCAGCTTCTTGAGCATAGATTTCCAGGGGGGAGGGATGTTTTATGTCTGCTAGTATTTTCTAGTCGAATTCCAACTTTTTGTGTCATCTACCAGAGCTATTATGATAAAAGCTACTATTTGCTAGGATTTCATTTTCCAAAGCAAGAAACATATAAACCATATAAATATTTCATCCAATGCACACTTTTATTGAAAAAATTTTTTTTGTGTCAGGACAGTGAACTTATTTCCAGGGGTCAGAACTTCTACTGCTGGGGACTCTATTATTAGAAACTCATCTGCAGCTAAAGAAATACCAACCAAAAAGAAGTGCTGCTGTCCCAGAGTGCCTTACATGGTCTGAATTTATTGGTAGGATCACCATAAGTCTGGTGTTTGGTTATGCACGTCCAGAAATTTGGTGTGATAATGTCTGCTTGTGGCTTTCAAGTTTTGTGTAACTAGCCCATGCCAACCAATCCAATTGATGAAACACTTTGTAAAGAACAATGGGAATTGGCAGTTCTTGAATGATGCTTCCCACTTTCTAGCTCTTTTTCCCTCTAAGTAACCACTGGATTTATGATTGGCAGGTACACTTGTTTTTCTCTCTTGGAAGTTTCAGATGAATATAGGCACATTTCATTTTATTGCACCTCCCTGTACTGAGCTTCACAAATGTTTTAACTTTTACAAATTGAAGACAAGACCTTTCACCAAAAAAGATTATGACAAACTTTATTGTGGGGGTCTGAAACCCTCAATATCTTAAAAGTATGCCCATATTGGTAATGTCTTACTGTCTAACTGGCCTTTCAATCAATTATCCAAGTAACCTTTATTGTAATAGTTAAAGTATAATATAATGAAGTCTGTTAAATTATTCTCATTTCAGCAATTCCTTCCTGAGACTATACCTGGGTCTCTTAACAGAGACTTGGAAAATTGACTATTATTGCAATTACTGCATTTATTCCCTATCTCTCAGGACAACCTTTTCCCTCACAACCCAAGTCTAGTGGTCTCTATGTGCCTTCAAAAAGGCAGAGTACATTGAAGGATGTTCACAATAGGGATGCCATATGAATGATTGTGGAGAAATGTGAGTTCCTTTAGTATGGGGAGAAATATGAGTTCCTTTAGTATGGTTAGAGGACTGAAGACTGCAGAGCAGCAGGCACTCCTTGTTAAAGGGGAAAGTTTCCTTTGCTTCAAGTCCATGGGCACTAATAATGCTGCCTAATCAGACAAAACTTTCTGATAGATCCTTCAAGAAGCTCCCTTTGGCATTTCCTTTCTAGACTGATTAATGGTCATAATTTTTAACCTGTCTATATCCATTTGCTTTGTCCTCCTTCCCTAACTTTCAGCTCAACCATGCGAGTTGCTTTGGCCAATAAAATAATAGCAAACATGTTACAAGTGGAGGCTTGAAACTGCTTGGGCAGTTGGGCTTGCTCACTCCTGCCCTTTGTCATTACTGTAGAAAGGACATTCCCAAGTCAATCCACTGGTCCCAAGAGAAAGATGAAAAAAATATGGATTAAAGCCAAGTAACCCTAGTCATTCTAGTCAAAGCCACCCAAGATCAGTCAATGACTAGTAAAATCCTAAATAGGTAAGCTAAGTCAAGTCAGCCAAGATCAACCAAACCCAACCCAGATTAGGTGAACCACATAGACTCATGAGCTGAATAAATGCTTATCGGTATGCTACTGAAATTTTGTTGTTGGTTGCCATACAATATATTAACAGCATAGATAATTGATACACCCTCTTCCCAATTTCTCTGGAGACTCCATCTATGTTCCTACCTGCTCATCAGCTGCAAGTAACTAGTTACAAACCCGGTACATTTTTAAGTGCTTCTTTAATGGTAAATGAATCAAAAGTCAATTTCTGAAGTCATTTTCTGTTGGCTGGCCTGTTTCAGCCTTGCCTGGTGATTTTCTTATAGGCAGTCTGTTAATTACTGTATAAATGCTCTAATGTCTGCTGTGGGATAAACTTTAGGTTTTCTTTCCTTACTACCACTCATTACCCAATGTCTTAAAGCTTCATCTTTTGTATGCTTGTAACTCTGAAAGACCATTTTTCCTCCCTTACTGTTACCTACATTCTACTCCTTTGTGGGAAAAGCAATCCCTGTCAAGCCAGTCACTTTATTGGAACAAAAATCTCTTTACATGCACACACTAGGCTTATCTGAGATCACATGATGAGCCAAGGAGAGAGTCAAACGTTAAAAGAATTTTAGAACCAGAAGAATGTAGAGATAAACCACTGGCTACAGTATCTGGCGTTGTCCCGCTTAGGAGATGTATGAGCCTTCGAGATTTATTAGTTCTAGGTCCTTGGGGCCACAAGCAGACACTCTCTGTTTCAGTTACTTATTGCTATACAACAAACTATCTCCAAACTTAGCGGCTAACTACAACAGACATTTTGTTTGTACGTTGACAACCCTGCAATTTGAGTAAAGTTTGGCTGGGACAGTTCATCTCTGCTCTGCATGGCTGACTGGTTTGACTGGGGCTGGAGGTTGTACTTGCAAGGTGACCTTACTCCCACAGCTGGAAAATTGGGGTTCGCTGTTAGCTTGAAGGTTAGCTGAGGCTGTTAGCCATTGGTTTCAGTTTCTTTCAGCATGGCCTCTCCATATGGCTAAACTAGACTTTTCACGGAGTGACAATTTCTGGATAGTGGAACTTCTTACATAGAAGTAGCTGGCTCCCTCCAGAATGCAAAAATGAAAGCTTTCGAGCCTCTTTAAAGTTCAGAATTGAAACTGATACCCTGTCACTTCCTTCTTGTTCTGTTGGTTAAAAAAGGTCACAGAATCAGCCCAGATTCAAGGAAAAAGAAAAAGTACAAGGGTATGACTACTGGGAAGTGTGGTTCATTGAGAGTGGCCATTTTAAAAGATTAGCCCACTCTACTTCCAGTTTCATTTAAAAATTGAACTTTCACTGGCCTTTCCTGCCAGCAAATGATGTGGTTAGATTAACATTGCCTAGGAGTCAACTTCTTACCTAGTTGGACTGTTGATTAGCTTCAGAGACTTGAAGAAGTCAACTAATTCTGGTAAGTTTCCTTGTCTGGATGAATTATAATGTAGCTTCTGGCTCTAAGTGCAGAGTCCTAGGTCTTGGTAGAGTGACAGAATAATAAGAAGCTAGCAAAATTCCTGGGAAAGTGGAACAGGGAAAAAAGAAAATTAAACAAGGCCAAATAGTTTTAGCAACTTACAGCCAGCTGGTGAATCTAAAGACCTTATCTCTCCTAACCAAGGACACTCTCGTGGTCTGAGGAAATAGCGAACAGAGACCCAATTAATGTCATTTGTCCCAGCTAAACCCAAGGACAGATGAAGTCAGGGGAACAAATAACAAAAAAGCAAAACAAAACAAAACAAAAAACCCAGAACATTAAAATCCAGACAGACCCAAGATAAAAGTAAAACAGTACATCAGACCAAAGAATATCCCCCAACCCCCTTATACACTTATTTTGATGCACCAGCATATTGAAGATGCACCTGGAAAGCTGATGAATATTCTGCTAAAACTGTTCCCTAAGATTCTTACCCACAGGAAAAAAGATAACAAGCCCTCAGGACAAAGACTCAGTATGGGTTCTGTCTAGAGCTTGTCCACGGCCTTTCCCAGGCATGAGCCTTTTGTTTCCTCCTAAACACTAGGGGTGCCCAGGAGACTTGCAGCTAGGGGAGCAGTGAGCAGTGACAGCTCACCCTGGACTTACCCCCTGATCCTGTTTCCAGGACCCCCCTTTTCTCTAACTTCTTGGTGAGGTAACAGCAGCCCTTCCTTGGCTCACTGCTTCCCTATAACTTTTCTAGAAAGCCAAAGCAGAGCATCTCCTAAGCTCTGTCTTGTTACTTCTCCTACCATAAGTCTTTCCTTTGTTCCACTGTCCCCGGCCTTAATAAACACACTCTCAAAATCACCTGAGCTCCTGTTGTGTAATCTTTCCTATACAAAGTCAAGAACCTGCATGCTATAGGCCAGCCTGAGGCAGAACTGTTCAAGGCTGGTCCTTGTTTGGTAACAGTGGGTCTTTAGTTCTTAACCGAGGCTTTTTATTCTCCTTGAAGAGCCTTTCCTATTCTCCGAACTGGGCTATCTTAATCTCCAACTAACAGAGGACAAAAAAAAGTCATTTATTTACTTTCTATGCTCTGCTATTCTAAGTCCTTCTGATTTTCCCTTTTGACCTACTTCTTGTGAGTTGGATGACTTTGAGTTAGCCATACACTCTGAGTCTAGGTGAAATAGGATAAGAACCCCAACCTCATGGGTTTTAGTGAGAATTAAATGGGAAGAGGTGCATAAAACTGCTTTTCAAAATGGTATTCAAAAGTAATGATATTTTCAGCCATCCTAATAATACCAGAAGCATCATGGCAAAGGCAGGTGAGTATATCCATCCCCAGTTCAGGTAATAACAAATCACTAACCAACTTGGGTTCGTTCCTTTTTTTCCCACTTTATAATGAGAAAATACATCTATCACTCATATTTTGCCCTCAAAACTTCCTATGACTCCAGGGTTTTCTTACTAATAACTCTTGATAATTATATAAAATTATTTAACCCAGATTTATAGAAGGCAACATCAA
The DNA here is from genome assembly GCF_014824575.4 of Sturnira hondurensis. Taxonomy (NCBI): domain Eukaryota; kingdom Metazoa; phylum Chordata; class Mammalia; order Chiroptera; family Phyllostomidae; genus Sturnira; species Sturnira hondurensis. Next base: position 4,106,164 of record NW_028081875.1, read on the forward strand.
GACCAGGGCTGGGATGGAGGGAGGAAGAATTATACAAAGGCAAAGCAAATGAGGGGTTTTTGTTAAGACTTTCTAGAATTTAAAAATAAAACTAGTTCATATTTATTTTTCAAAGTGACCTCTTTGGATAGTTTGCCTAACCAGATAATGAGTTCTTTGGGAAGAATTTTTTTCTTTTTATATCTCTGTCTATTCAGTGACTAGAATATGTGCGTGGCAAAAAGAATCTCAATAAATGCATGCTGAACGAATAAGAAAAAAGTTAGAGTTGTGAAGGGGTTCAATGAGACAAGTTTATTATTTTGATTTTTTAAAATAAGCAGTTAAGTGGTGGAAAAAATGTCAATTTTCATGTTTTGGATAGATTATTGAAGCCAAACTTTTTAGTCTCTGAGGTTTCACTTTGTTGTTTTTATGACTGTTACATCTTAAATTACTAATATGATTTATAATCATATAAATTATTACTTTAACTTTGTAATAGGACCTATAAACTATTCATGGGTTCAGTCTTATGATAACCAGAAGAGGTAAAATACACCCTGCAACACATTGCCAAGGCACACATTTAGGTCCATGAGCTCTTGGCTGACATTTTTAATCCAGTATAATTTAAGTTCTAGAAAGAAGCAAATATTCACCTGATATGATGGAGGCATCATTGAAAATACCCCTCCTTGCCAAGGAGTGTGAAACAAGAACAGGGAATAAAGGATTCTGGAACAGTGCTTCTACCTATTCTGACAGTGTCCAGTGTAGACTATGTAAAACCATAGGAAACCTTAGCTACATAAACCCCTCCTACTCAACACATTTAGTAGTGAAGTGTGTACACAAATGGATAATCTTAGCAAACAGAAATTACCTTGTTCATGTTTTCCGGGAGTAGTGGGGAGAGAAAAACAAAATGATATTTATTGAACACTTTTATACCAGGCATTATGGCTCAATTTTTATGATATTATATTTACTTATTTGCTGGTTTTTTAAGAGAGAGGATGGGGGAGAGAGAGAGAGAGAGAGAGAGAGAGAGAGAGAGACTCATTTGTTGTTCCATTTATTTATGCATTCAGTAGTTGATTCTTTTTCATATTTATATTTTTATTGATTATGCTATTAGTTTTTTCCAATTTTCACCTTCTACCCCCCTCTGTTTTGTCCCCCCAAACCTCCAACATACTCCCCCCTTAGTTTATGTACATGGGTTGTACATGAAAGTTCTTTGAGTCCTCTGTTTCCCATACTATTTTTTACCTCTCCCTGTCTACCTTATGCCTACTAACCATGCTTCTTCTTCTCTATACCTTTTCTCTCCTATTCCTTCCTTCCCTCTCCCAACTGAAATCCCTCCATGTGATGTCCATTTTTCTGATTCTGTTCCCGTTCCAGTTGTTTGCTTAGTTTTTTGTTTCTGTTGTTTTTCTTTTCTTTTAGGTTCATTTGTTGATAGTTGTGAGTTTGTTTTCATTTTACTTTTCATATTTTTGATCTTCTTTTTCTAAGATAAGTCCCTTTAACATTTCATATAATAATGGTTTGATGATGATGAACTCCTTTAACTTGACCTTATCTGGGAAGCACTTTATTTGCCCTTCCATTCTAAATAATAGCTTTGCTGGAGAGAGTAATCTCGGATGTAGGTCCTTGCCTTTCATGACTTCAAATACTTCTTTCCAGCCCCTTCTTGCTTGTAAGGTTTCTTTGGAGAAATCAACTGGCAGTCTAATGGGAACTCCTAACTCCTAGGTGCTGTATTTTCCAGACCATAAGACGCACCTAGGCTTTAGAGGAAGAAAAATAGGGAAAAAATTTGAAGCAAAAAATGTGGTAAAATATTTGATAACATAAATAACATAATATTTCACCAATGTAAACAGAACTCAACTGCAGCATTAACACCATTATTCCTCCCAAATTTGGGGGGAAGTGCATCTTACAGTTCAAAAAATATGGTAACTCTTTCCTTTTCTCTTGCAGCTTTTAAGACTCTCTCCTTGCTTTAACCTTGGGTAACTTGATGATGATGTGCCTTGGTGTGTTCCTTTTTGGGTCCAACTCCTTGGGACTCTCTGGGCTTCCTGGACTTCCTGGAAGTCTGTTTCCTTCATCAGATTGGGGAAGTTTTCCTTCATTATTTGTTCAAATAAGTTTTCAATTTCTTGATCTTCCTCTTCTCCTTCTGGCACCCCTATAATTTGAACATTGGAATGTTTCAGGTTGTCCCAAAGGTTTGTAAGAGTTTTTTCACTTTTTCGATTTCTTGTTTTTTCATTTTGATCTGGATAGATGTTTATTTCTTGCTTTTGTTCCAAATCATTGCTTTGAGTCCTGGTTTCTTGCCTGTCACTGTTGGTTCCCTGGATATTTTACTTTGTTTCATTTTTGGTATCCTTTATTTGTTTTTTCATTATTTGACCAAGCTCAATCAGATCTGTGAGCATTTTGATTACCAGGGCTTTACATTCTCCATCAGGTAGGCTGGCAATCTCCTCCTCGCTTAGCTCTCTTTCTGAGGCTCTACTGTATTTTTTCATTTGGGCCATATCTCTTTGTCTTAACAAATAACTTACTATTTCATTTATATTTGAAATCTAAAGAACAAAATAACAGACAAAATAGTAACAGACTCACAGATACAGAGAGCAGACTAACAGCTGTCAGAAGGGAAAGAGTTGGGGAGGATTAGGTAAAAAAGATGAAGGGATTAAGCAAACAAAACAAAACCCTTAAAAAAAAACAAAACAAAAACACCTCATAGGCAAACAACAGTGTGTTGATTTCCAGAGGGAGAGGTGGGTGGGGGAAAGTAGGAGAGGGAAAAGGGAGGTTAAATGTGATGGAAGGAGACTTGGCTTGAGGTGGTGAATACACAATACAATATACAGATGGTGGATTATGTAATTATACACTTCAAACCTCTATAATTTTATTAGCCCATGTCACCCAAGAAATTCACTAAAAAAAGACATTCATATGTGAATTGGTAAAGTAATTTATAATTTTGTTTAATGTTTCTCAAGAATTATTGTTTCCTAACAATTATTTTGAGGTTCACTTTTTAAAGAAATTATAGGAATTTAAAAGTAAAACAAACTGTGTGATAAATGTCTCTACTTTGAGTGAAAGTTGTTGACATTTTATATTCTGCCTTTGTTTGTAGGAAATCTAGCACCCAGTTCTAAATTAGGGCATCAGTGTGATCTAAAATAAACCTAATGTAATTTTCTCAGAAAACTAAAAATGGACTTGCCTTTTGACCCAGCCATTCTACTGCTAGGATGATATCCTAAGAACCCTAAAACACCAATCCAAAAAACCCCATGCACCCCAATGTTCATAGCAGCATAATTTACAATAGCCAAGAGCTGGAAGTAACCTAGGTGCCCAGCAGTAAATGAATGGATCAAAAAACAATGGTACATTTACACAATGGAATTCTATGCAGCAGAAATAAAGAAGGAGCTTCTACCCTTTTCAACAGCATGGATGGAACTGGAAAGCATTATGCTGAGTGAAATAAGCCAGGTGTTGAAGGACAAATACCATATGATCTCATCTTTAACAGGAAGCTAATCAACAGAACAAACAAGCAAGAAAACTATAACCAAAACCACTGAAATAGAGAGTGAGTGGACAGTGACCAGAGGGGAGAGGGGAGGAAATTTCAGGGGGAAAAGGGGAAGGATTTACAGGAACTAGTGTAAAGGACACATTGACAACAACTGGGGGGTGCTGTGGAAATGGGAGGGAGGTGGGGAGCACTGGGAGGGGTGGTCTGGGATGGGAGTAAAAGACAGAAAACTGTACTTGAACAACAATTAAATAAAATAAATAAAATAAAATAAAATAAACCTAATGGTGGTAGTATGTGTATTGGGGGCAGGTGTGAGGTAATGATCAATGTTTGCCAGCTTCTTACCTTATATAACTTCATTTTTCTCTGTAGACTTTGTGCATCACCTTGTGTTTAAGTTTTATTTACTATTTAGATAGTTTCCCTGATTCCTTTTTCCAATGTTATCATTCAAACATGTTTTTTTACTTAAAAAGTTTCCTTTATGGGCTTACATAACTTTTAATGTTGATGCATATCCATGATTCAATATTGAAATGTTTAGACTGTTTTGATGATAAAAAATGAAAATGTATCTAACGCAGATGACATTGTGGTTGAAATGCATAGCTATGAAAACATCTGCTTGAATAAATTTAGAAAAACATTTAGATTTCTTTCCCTTAAGGTATTACTTTGTTATCAGGAGTTCATTAGGTTTATCAAAATGGCAAATACATTTTCAAAAACTTTTTCAAATCTGTCTTGAAGTGAAATTTTCATAAAATGATTTATAGTCAACTTTAAAGTTAAGTATTATATATCCTTACTTAACAGATGTTTAGAGAGAAAAAAACTAATAGTTTCCTACTAGAAAAGGAAATAATAGAAAATATATATACTTTTAGTGTGTACAGTAATATATCATTTGGAAAACAGAGACATTGTTTTTTCTGTTTCTTAAATATTGAGTTTGGCATTTCATTTTTATGAAAGCTTGTCATCCCTTCTCCCTTAGGAATTTTAGGTAGGTGTGGATTCTCAGGAGCACAATACACATATATATTATTAATTTATTTATTTACCTTCAGAGGGGAAGGGAAGGAGAGAAGGATAGAAACATCAATGTATGGTTGCCTCTCGTGAGAGTCCCCTGCTGGGAACCGGCCTGCACCCCAGGCATGTGCCCTGACTGGGAATCGAACCATGATTGTGTGATCATGTGGTTCGCAGGCCTGCGCTCAATCCACTGAGCTACAGCAGCCAGGGCGACAATACACATATTGAACAGATGTTAAGTCAACATTTCAGGATGAAAACTGTAAGAAAAAAACTTGAATTTGTTACACTGTAGTTTTTTCTTTCTTTTAAGTAAGAAAGTAAAGGGTCCTGTGATGAATAAAAACAGACTGTGTGTCACAGGGGTCCACCAAGGGTCAGCTTTCTGTGGCCATAGCATCCAAATTAAGATTCAGAGTTTGACATGGTTGAAGATCTTTCTTCTGAGTTCAGGCACAATGAGCTTAACTAATAAGAAAATTTGTGGCTAGAGGTTGAATTTTTCACATACTGAAACTAACATAATATTCATGCCAATCAGGATTAATGTGCAGGCACAGGTATTTTAGTCCATTTGAAAACAAAACAAAATAAAACAGAACAAAACAAATCCTTCTAACTGAAAAAAACTGATGAGTGAAAAATTAGGAAATAAAATGTATTAACATTTAGATTTTCTCATCTATTTCTCATCCAAATACACAACTGGCAGGCTTAATTGTCTGGAACGATTCCAACTACGAAAGTTAAAAGGTAAACAAGTTATGTCATAACAATGACTGAATTTTGAAGCAAGAGGTGGCTGAAATTGAATTGGGAAGACCTACCAGACATTTCTTCTTTGTTGCTAGCAGTAATACCAATTTTGGATGAAGGGGGCATGAGCTGTCAGGGAGATAAATTATACTTTCACAAATGATGAATGATCTCTTTAAGATGAGAAAGCCCAAAATATTTTTCAGAAAATAAGGGTAGAAATTTAAAATTTGGGTGCATCATACATAGTTAGATTGAGAACATTGTACTGAACAACATTCCCAAAATATGCTGACTGAGATATTTTTGAAGCAGAGAATGAGTAAGTTCATCCATTTAATAAATATGGATTAAATGTGATGGGCACAATCATGGCAACAAGGAATTATAGAATTGTTTGATAACTACTTACCATCAATGATGACAGGAACTGCAGTTTTCACACGGGCCTTTGAAAGACCAATTTTCAGTACAATGGAAAAGAGTAGGAAAGTATAAAACTATGATCATCACAGTTTAGCTACAATAGTTGTTCAATAAATATTTGTTTGTTTAAATTTATGTAAATAGTATACTAAAAAAATCTGAAATGCTGCTCCAACAACACCAGGAACTGATTAGTGTTTCTATTTATTCTTTGAGCCTTCTTGGTCTCTCATCTCATTTTCCTTATTTTGTCATGGTCAACTTGGCCACTGTCTTCCTGAACAATGAAATTCAGTTTGTTGTCATCAGGAAAACATGCTGCTTTTCTAGCAAGCAACAAAGGCAGGGAATTATAAAGCTCTAAAGTCCTGCACTCTCCCCTAATCAGGATCTTGAAATACTCATACATACCCAATTCAGATGAGGTTCCTCATTTGTTACTGAGTAAGGGTCTTAGCCACCTGAGGGTCCTTAAATTCTATTCTTTAAGTCTGTCTGAAATAATCAAAGATCATTGAAATGTTCAAGAAATGTTTTCTATTTGAATTCACCTAGTACATTGAAAAAAATTCTTTTGAATATCATTACAAATTCTTGAATTTCCATTTACTCAAAGTGTTATAATCAATAACAGTCATTAGTCTTTCTGATGATCAAATTATCCCACATTTGTCCATAAGAAGCCTCTTTAAGCTGGATCTTGTTTGAGAGACTTTCCAGTGATCTTTGGACACAGTATAATATATATATTCTATATCCGCCCCCCCCCCCAGACCTGGAATTTGCCATTTCTTTATACAACCCTGATTACTTTGGGTTGGGAATGATATTTGAAAATCAAGGGCTGGGGGCTAGGTATACTCGTTGCCACTGTATGCCATTGTTTCTAGGTCCTTTCAGAGATTAGAAGAACTAGGAAACACAGCTTTTTTTGGGGGGGGGTGGTGTTAATAAATAAATTTGTTTTAAATCTTATATGGGATTGGAAAAGACCTAAAAGCCAAAATAATCTTAAACAAGGAAAAATATACAATACATGAAATCAAGACTTACAATAAAGCTTTTAGTAGTCAAGATAGAGGGATAATAGTTTAAGGTTAAACAACTAGATTAATAGGACAGAGCAGGATGTGCAGAAATGCGCACTCACATATGTTTAATTCATAATTGACCGAGGTACCAAGTTAATTCAATAGGGGAAAGTCTTTTTATAAATATTTCAGGAAGAACTACATATGTGTATGAAAAAATAAACCATGACCCATGCATGTATTTTTAAACCATGAATCCAAATGGATATTTCTAGGTAAAATTTAATTTTACACTTTTTATTTAATTTCTTTGATTTTTATATTTGTGTATTTCCTTTCTGGTATGCTGAAAATCTTAGTCTTAGAAACAGTTAATTTTTTTTTGCAGATCCTTTTTCACCCTTATCATATATTCCTCTGGGAAGTTACAATCAGAATACTATCTTTAAAAGTTACTTGAAATAATTATTTTATCTACATAGTTATGTTACCAATTAGATATATGATTGGATTCGTTTGTTTATTCTGTTTATCTGTTTATTTTCAATTATCTGGTTTTATCTTTTTAATTTTTGAATATATAAAACATTTAAATGGTTCAAAAGTCAAAACTGTAAAAAGGTATACTTGGGGAAGACCCTTTGGCTAACTCTTATCTGTTCTACTCCTTTCTCCATCCCACATAGGTAAGCATTAATGTTATTTTTTGACTTATTATTCCAAAGTTTCTTTTTGGAAAAAAGAGCAAATAATATGTCCATTGAAGAAAGCAATGTTCTGTCCATTTCTTTTATACTTAACAGTGTATATGTAAGATTAGGTCAAATGAGGAAACTTAGGACAGTTTCTCTTTTTTTCTGTGGTTGCATAGTACCACATAGCACTACTTTATATAGATGTACTAGATTCAACAAGCCACTTTTACATGTGTATGCATGCACCGTACCCAATCAGATCCCATTAGACAAGCACACTGGGTTCTCTCCACTATCTGGCAGTATTCATTTTGGGGGGCTGTTGCAATAAATGACCACAAATTAGGTGGCTTAAAACAATAGATGTATTTTCTCATAGTTCTGAGTTTCAGAAATCTGAAATAGAGATGTTTTCAGATTTGGGCTCCCTTTGAAAGCTGTCAGGAAGATTCTTGCTTTTCCCAGCTTCTGGTGGCTGTGAAGTTCATTCAGCTTGTGGTTACATGACTCCAATTTCCACCTCTTTTCACATGGTCTTTTCTGTATGTCTTCTCCTCTTTTGTCTCTTATAAGAATATTCACTAGATTTAGGGCCTACTCAAATAATCCACAATGATTTCACCTCAAAATTCCTAACTTCATTACATCTGCAAAGATGCTTTTTCCAAAACTCACAGTCACAGGTTTTGGGGATTAGGATAGTGACATATCTGTCCAACCCACTACATTGGCGATTAATGGTGCTAGAAGAAATAACCTTCCACATGTGGTTTTATATTTGTGGAGGTATGTCTTCACAATAGATTCTTACAAACAGGATTTCTGTGTTGAAGGGAAAATAACATGTAATTTTGCTAAATTCTCCTCTGTAAAAGTTGTACTATTTTACACTCCTGTCTACTCTGTTTTTCTATAGCTTTGCTACCAGAGTCTGTTGTCAAACTATGTTGTTGTTGGTTTTTCCTAATTCAAATGGTATTTCAGGGTGGTTTTCATTTGCATCACAAATTTTTAACTATTGATTTCATTATCTTTATTTATTGATGAAAGCAGGACATTTATTCAATAGGCCTTAAATGTCTGCAAATTACTTGACACATTGAAACTCCAGTAATAAAGAATTAATTATAGAGCTAGTGATGTCCCCAAGGAGTTCACAGTACAGCAGGAATGATTTTGGAGAGTAAGTATTTTACTTATTTTTATTTCATACATGTTGGTAAAAAGAGCAACAAAATGATAATTTATGTTTCTTAAATTTTTGGAGAATACCTGGAGTTATACATTTTCATCAGTAACTAGAGGCTTGACAGGATAGAAGAGGTGAATCTATCTGCACAAATGCCTATTTCTGGCACTACCAAGTTTTTTCTTTCTTTCTTTTTCAATTACAGTTCAATATTATTTTGTATTAGTTTTACGTGTACAGCATATTGGTTAGACAATTCTATACTTTGCAAAGTGTTCCCCTGATATTTCCAGTAACCTCCTGGCACCATAGATAGTTATTGACTATATTTCCTATGACTATTTTGTAACTACCAATATGCACTTCTCAATCCCTTCACCTTTTTCACCCAGCCTCCTAACTCTCTTCCCCTCTGGCAGCCATCAGTCTGTTCTCTGTATCTATGAGTCTGTTTCTACTTTTTTTGTTCATTTATATTGTCCTTTAGATTTCACATATAAGTGAAATCATATGTGGTACTACCAAGTCTTGACAGTGTCACATGTTCACCATACACTCATTTACCTAGTTATTTATGTAGTTATTCTGCTCCTCAAGTACATTGTATGCTTTGAAGATCAGGAGGCTGCATCTTTTTATCCCCAAGATTTAGACTTATGCCTTATATATAGCAGGTGCTCAACAAATGTTTGACTATGATGACAGGTTGCTTTATGATAGAAAAAAATTGAATTCCCTAAGGCAAGTGCCTCCTATCTTTGTTCAGTCAATGTAGTGAAAGGTATCATTTTAAAGAAATCTGGCAATTCATATTTATAATCAAGTACAGGCTAAGTTGCTGTAACAAGGCCTCTCAAAATGTCTTAAAATATTTTTTCTCTCTTGTAACAGTCTTGGGGGGTTGTAGCTCTGAGGGAGATGTCATCTAGGGACCCAAACTGGTAGGACAGCTCTGCCATCATCCTGAGTATGGGGCTTTTATCTCTGGGTCTGAGATTCATCCATTTTACTGGATGTATTAATAGTCCATTCCTTCTCATTGCTGAATAATAGTCCTTTAATATGAATAAAATCCAGTTCCAGAAATGCTATTTGGACAACTATAAAACGAGAGGCTCTAACGATTACGAGATTTTTTTGCATGTATGAAAAAAATATGTAGTACCATTTGTCTTTTTATTCCTTTTTATTTAATGAACTTTTATTGAGTGCTTCCAGAGGCCAAATACTGTGCCCAGCGATCAATGCAACGCTGTGTAAATCCCTGATTCGTCCTCCAAGTTACAGTTCATCCAAATGAAAAGACAGTTGTGGGGTTCCAATCTGATGGAAACCACATGTTTTTAAAACAATCAGCTTAAGTATTGACACTTGCTAAAGTGTTATCATAATTTGGAGCATCAAAGTATCCAGATGCAGTAAGATCTCTTGTAAGACATTTCCAGACCATCTTCCTTCTCAGTTTTATCACAAGTTACAAGTGCCTGGCCTTAAGAGGCATTCAGGATTGAGTGCCATGCCCCTCAGGTTCTATTTACGATTCTACTACTGGATTGCTAATAGGGTTTTGCACAACACAAAGAACGTGCATTTCCTACAAAGCAAGAAGCGAGATCCTGTAGAACCGTCTTCAGTGAGGGACTTTCATACTCTAAATCAGGTTAGGTCTCAGAAACCAAGGGCTTTTCATCCACAGCCTAGGCACATCCTTCCCCCTTGCCAAAACCATGTATTTGAGCTGCGATTTTGAGATGGTCAAAGGGATTTCCACGGATCCCTGCCTCCTCCGTGTGACTCCAGAAGCTATTGTAGAACTTAAAATGGTTTGAATTTTCAAAGCCCTAAAACTTTTCTTACTGAGGTGTTTCTATGGTTCACGCTACACGGGAGGGAAATGCGATTGGCACTGACCTGGGCGTCAGTACCCAATAGCTCCACATCCTGGAAAGGCGGTCGCAGTGCCTCGCTTTCTGCATAACTACATTTCCCAGGAGAACTTGCTAGGTAGGAAGGCGGACCGTGCTTAGAGCCGGCCCACTGACTCCCTTTGTGTCAAAGTCACGGCAATCTGATTGGACGGCTCAATTGCCATACCTCGCGGGACTCGTAGTACAATGAAGGCGGGGGGCTAGCTTCTTTGCGACGCGTGGCGCGGGATTAGCGCTCCTTGGGGCTCCTTGGGGCTCCTTGGTGTTCTTTGGCGCTCCTTGGAGCCCCTTCGAGTAGCCCAGACTAACGCGCACGAGCGCTGCGAGTGAGGTGAGGCTGGAACCTCCCACGGGGCGGGGCGGGGCGGGGCCATTGATTCCGCCTCCACACCGCCTTCCTGCCCCTCCCCTCTCGGTGCCTGGCCCGCCCCTCCTTCCTGGAGTCACTGCTGAAGCGGCGGCAGCACGAAGCGGGGCTGGTAGTGGCCCACGGAAACGCACCAGTCTGGACCCTGTGTGGTGACTTGCGCGGCGCAGGCGCCTCCTTGACCTCCCCGGCAGGGTCCGGGCTTCCCGTGACAGGATGTTCTCCCGAAGGAGCCACGGGGATGTAAAGAAGTCCACCCAGAAGGTGCTGGACCCCAAGAAGGACGTGTTGACCCGTCTGAAGCACCTGCGGGCGCTTCTGGGTGAGGAGCGGGCGGGAGCTCTAGTGGCGGAGGCACTGCCCGGGCGCGGCCCGGGTTGGCGTCGGAGCTGGTACGCCGAGGGCGTGAGGTGAGGGTGGCGGGGTGTCTGACCCGGTCTCTGGGTCTTGGCATTGTTCCCCCGAAAGCCGGCAACCCGGTCTTCGAGCAGTTATCCCGTATTCTCACCCGGTAACCTCGAGGTAGGGCACAACCGTGACTGTCCCTTCCCCAGCAAATACTGGACCTCAGATTGCCCTCACACACACATTGAGCTGTCATCTCCCTTCCCAATTTTTAAAATTTTATGAGTCCCAGAGTATACTGACCATAAGTAGTCCTAGCATATACTTAATTGAACTGTCTTCTCTTTTCGCTTCCTCTTTCCCCTTTAAATTTTATTTTTACTTTTGAGACTGAGACTCCAGGTGGTCCCAGGATACATTAAATTTAACTGTAACATCTCTTCCCACTCCACCTCCTCCCCCTTTGAAATTTTATCTTTATTTTCGATAAGGCTGCTTCAGTTCCTTTGTGTCCTTGGTCTTGTTTGCTTGGAGGGAGGGGTGACTTTCCTAGGTTCAAGGAGGTTGCTTCTCCTTTATTGCCAGGATGACAGTGATGGTTATGTGCCTTCTTCCGTTTTATTGAGACTGCTGAGTGGAGGGTCAGCAGCGCCCCAGGTGGGTCTGCAGTTGACCAGGATACTTCGCACCCTGGGTGTGAAGTATCCACAAGGCTTCCTGTCGCCTGCTCTATGTGGTTTGTAGCTGGTTTACTAAGCTGTTTTGTGTTCTATTTTCTTCCTTAGTCGTACCTTTTGTTTAGGATGAAGACACCTTTGCTGTCTGTAGACTTTGTGTATTCAGGGGCTGAGAAAAGGACACCTTCTGCTTCTTTGAGGTGTCATTTTTATTCTTAAAATGAGTAAAAATCACCTGATTTAGGGCAGGTAGTTTTAATATATCTGTCCCTGATTTAGGGCATGTAGTCTTAATATATTGAATATAGCAATAAAAGAATTAATTTTTTAAAAGATTTTATTTATTTATCTTTAGAGGGGAAGGGAAAGAGAGAGGGAGAGAAATATCAATGTATGGTTGCCTCTCCTGTGTCCCCTGCTGGGAACTGGCCTGCAACCCAGGCATGTGCCCTGACTGGGAATTGAACCGCGATCTTCTGGTTCGCAGGCCCGCGCTCAATCCACTGAGCTACACCAGCCAGGGCAAAGAATCGATTTTTTAAAAAATTTATTTCTATTTTTTTAGATTTTATGTATTTCCAGACAAAGGAGAAGGGAAGGAGGAAGAAAGAGAGAGAAACATCAGTGTGTGGTTGCCTCTGCCACACCCCCCACTGGGGACCTGGCCAGCAACCTAGGCATGTGCCCTGACCGGGAACTGAACCCGCAACCATTTGGTTTGCAGACCCATGCTCAATCCACTGAGCCACACTAGCCAGGGCTGAATTAATTTTATTTGTGAGAATTTTACATGAGGATCTTGTTCATGAGATTAAAAGTTGCAAATAATTTTTATACTCTAAAAGAAAAAAAAATCTGTTTTTTCCAAGTGAAATTCTTCACAATCACCATCCTTGAGATTTCACTGTTTTGTTCAGCTTGGGATGAAATGTAAATTAGTTACTGTTAGAGGGATTAGTTTTCAAGACCTTTGAAAGTGAAATGTGGTGTTCTTGGTAAACTAAGCTTTCTACTTCCTGTAGTAAAATACCAGGCACACACAGGTTGCATTGTGCAGAGCTTTTCTGTAGTGACTGATTAACACTTACTGCAGGGGCATTTTTGATAAGAAGAGTTGAGCAGTATTTTAAAGCATTTGATACTTCAGGACTTTTTCTGTGGTAGAGAATTTGAACTTTTGTTCTCTCCAAGTCTGTAAGATTAATTTGGCTGTTTTGTAAAGGCAGAATCAATTAAACCTAGATCAGTTTGGTTTCTTAGAGATACACAGTACACTGTTACCATTCCGAGAAAATAGTTAGGTAGCTTTCAAGGCTATGAAATTGTGGTTTCATTTTATGTGTGTCTTATTTTGAGGAACTTAACTTTTATCATTTCATTTGAACTCATTATGACTTAAGTTGTGTAACATAGAGAGATTCTTTGATATTTCTGTGGATATATGTTGTTCTTTTGTTGATGCATTTGTTTGTGGAATGGCTTAGTTTATTACTGTAATCTTTACTTGTTGGGACTAGATTTTTATAAATGTATCTGAGGAATTTTAGTCATAATATGTAATGTAAACTTGCACTTTCAATTGTGGTTTAAAAACTTTAAAGGAAAATAGTACATTAGTACCCTAGTTCCTATCACTTCACATACCCTACTTGTTGGCTACTTTAAGGAAAAGTCTACTTAGAAAAAAAAGGTCTCTTGATCTGGAAGATGAGACTTAGCCAAGATCAAGAAAACTATTTGAAGGAAATGAATAGAAATTATTATTGTATTTTTATTTGTATATTTTATAATACTCTTGTTTTGCACACATTTTATCTTCCAGTATTAATAGATTTCATTTTTTAAATACAGAGATGATACTGCTGACCATCATTTGCAGCCCAGCTACATGAATTTGGCCTAGTTACTTAGTCTGTGTTTGAACATTAGTTTCTTTACTCTGTAAAATGGGTTTGATAATGTCTGCCTTGTAAAGGTTATTGTGAGTGTGATCTATTGGGTTGGCCAAAAAGTCCAGTTAGGTTTCTTCCATAAAATAAAACACACATTTTTCATTTTAACCAGTAACTTTATTGATTTGGATATTTTGTCAGCCAGCTGTCTTAAATACAGACTAATTTTTAAAAAATTTTTGTTTATTTTTAGAGAGAGGGGAAGAGAAGGAGAAAGAGAGGGAGAGAAACATCAATGTGTGGTTGCCTCTTGTGTGCTCCCTACTTGGGGACCTGGCCTGCAACCCAGGCATGTACCCTGACTGGGCATGGAACCAGCAATCCTTTGGTTTGCAGTCTGGAACTCAGTCTACCAAGCCCCACCAGCCATGGCAAGACTGATTTTTATGAAGGGAGTACAAGTTTGTAATAAGTATCAAAATAATAAAGGCGGATGGCAGTTACCACAATCACGATTCCTTGAGATTTTACTGTTTTTGTTCAGTTTGGGATGATGTATATTAGTTAGTTATGTCAGTTCTCTCCCTTGAGGTATAACATTGATTGTTCTCAATTAATGCCTTGATTTGATGGCTGTCAACTTCAAGTGGTTTACCTGACCATGGAGGATCATCCAGTGAGAAATCTCCAAATGAAACTTCATACACCACTTCTCTCTGGTACGTTCATCAGCCACAGCACCTTCTCCATACACTGCACAATTTTTTTGAGTTTCAGTTGTGTGTTTATCTTTATTGAAATAATAAAGCACAATATACCAAAACTATTTTCTTCTATCTTCAATATTAAAATGGCTACACTAGAATTCACCATTTTTAAAAAAATGCACACTCATATGACAGCTGTCACAATACAATCTAACAAATTGTTTCGAATGAAGTTAAAGACAACTGAGCACTACTAGAGTCATCTTACAGAAAAAAAAAAACAAACTTTTTGGCCAACCCAATATAAACTATTTCTACTTGGAGTAGGCACTTGACAGTTTCTTCTCCCATTATTTGTCACCTATAACATTCATAGGCTATGAGAAGCATAGGTAATTCCCCTCCACCTTTACTTAGTTTCATAATTGTGATGGACTTGTTCTCCATAAAAATTAGGCTGACAAAACACAATTAGCTGTGAAAAATAGAGTATGTCTTAGTGTCATAGTAATGACTCCAGTTAGAACTTGCTTAGCTACTTTGATATGGCTTTATATTGTAGATTGGCCTGATTGATTTTACAGTGGGGGGAAACTGAGGCATAGAAGGCCTTACAAGGGGCCAAACCATGTGTCAAATTGTCTGTATATAGGAAGAAGAAAGAGCCATCGCGTCCCCTGACTTCCAATTCTCCCTATAGTGTTTCACTTGTTATTGGGAAAGTAAATGAATAAATAAAACAAAGCAAAAACAGAAAAACACACTGTGTGTTGCTATCTTGATCCAACAAAGATCCTTTGTCTCATTAAAAGTCGAATGGCTACTGAGTCCCAAAACAGGGTATAGAAATGGCATTGTTATAACAAGAAGAGTGGGGGAAATAGTAAAAAATAGTGCACTCTGTAATTAGATAGTGGCTTATATGGTAGACTCTATTATAGAATCACAAAGAGGCAAAAAACATAAGAGTGGCACAAAAATAGGGGCACCTTGAAGTTTTTTAATCATGTGAGGCCCTGAAGAATGGTTAGACTCTGTCCAATAGAAATACTATGTGAGCCACATGTGCAATTTAAATTTTCCAGTAGTCACATTTAAAAAAAGTAAAAAGAAACAAGTGAAATTAACTTTAATAATATATTTTATTTAACCCCACATATCTAATATGTATTATATCAACAGGTAATCAAAATAAAATAATATTTATTATATATTGTAAACTTGTAGCATATCTCATTTTAGACTAGCCTCATTTCCAGCAATAAGTAGCTGTATGTAGCTAGTGGCTACATACTGGACAACAGCAGGGTTAGAATTTGGGAAAGTAGAGGGGGAGGGCAATTTCAACTAAGAGATGATGGAATATACATGATAATGATGTGGAAGGGTAAGTAAGGAATGCCAGCCTACCTCTTCCTTGTGTCCAGTGGGGGAGTGGTGAGGGTAATGTTGGTCATTAAGGGTAGGGTGCTAGAAGCCTGGTCCTGAGGGCAACCAAAGTGTCAGATAAATGACTGGAGTACTGTGTAGGCCCGGAGTAGGGGCAGGACAGTGAATTGTACTGAGGACTTGCCAGGAAGGAGAAGAGTAGGTCACTTGAGTGGGAGAAGATGAGGCAGGTTCAGGGCCAGATTAGAAAGGGTTTTGTTTACCTGAGTTAGAAGCTCAGATCTTATTCTGTAGGTGAGAGGGCCTGCTTGGAGAATTCTTAGCACGTCAAGTAATAAAATCTGAGAACTTCGTCTCTGCCATCAGGGCCAGGAAAAATGGATTGGGGCTCATGGGAGGGGTGGCACTAAACACAGACAATGATGGAGCAAACAAGTGATGAGGGCCTGAAATAAGAAGTTTCATGAATGGAAAGGTGGAGTGGGATATTAACCAGTGCAGAAGGAGTGTTTCTCTTAATAAAATAATGAAAGTGAAGTTTGAAGAAGCTAGATGAGGAGTGATTAATCAGAAGGAGAAGAGGGTTGAGATCAGAAGCCACAGTCAAGTGCAATCAAGTGACACAAGGGTTTGGATCAAATATTTGGAACCAGAGAGGGAGGCTAGTTTCTCACAAATCCTCCATACACTGATGGAGTAAAATAGAACATTGTGGTATATTTTCTTTTGTGCATCTGTTGCTGTAAGTTCACTTATAATTTTAAATGTTGCCTTTTACGTTTATCTAATACTAGCATTTCCCCTTGTTTTGTTTCTCTCATTTTTATTAACTACAAGCATTCATTGAAACTATATTCTATAATTTAGCTAATCATTTCTTGTATGGTTAAATTGTTTTATTCCTTCCTGTCCTCTTACTCCCCCTTCCTCCGTCTTTCTTTCAGTAATATAAATAATACTGCTGTAAACATCTTAGGAAGCAGCTTTTTCTATATTTTGCATTATCTTAGAGTAGATTCCATTGAAATCAAATTGCTGGATTTTAGCATGTTTATGACTCTATCTACATTGCTTTCTTAAGTGTTGCTCCCCTTTGGGCCAGCCAGCAGCAAGGATTAGGACTACAGGTTCCACTCTAGTCTGACTAGCAATAAACATATTTTTTAAATTTGATAATTGGTGTTAGGTGTTTAGGATAATGGGTATATCATAGATAGATCCAGAAGAGTTGGGAGCAGATCATGGCTAATGACCCGGGAGGATGAGTTTGGCGTTGTTATGCATGTTGACTTTGAGAAAAATGCACGATCCAAATGGAAATGTCCAAGAGGTCATAGGACATGGGGTCTGGAGCTTAATGAGAGGATAGAAAGTGATGATATGGTTGTTTATTATTGTTAGAATTTCACTGATCTCCCGACAATTGGTAAAGGGAGTGTTTCTACCCCAACCTACAGATGAAGAAACAGGCTCAGTGAGGTTGACTAATTGTCTACTAGCTCCTAGCAAATAAGTGGCAGAGCTCTTTTTCCTTTTTTTTATGTCTATCATCACTTTATTCATTATTTTTTCCTTTTTTTAAAATAATTACTTTTCAAGTACAGTTTTCTATCTTTTACTCCCATCCCAGCCCACCCCCCGTGCTCCCCACTTCCCTCCCCTGTCCACCCCCCCTTAAGTTGTTGTCCATGTGTCCATGTGTTCCTGTAAATCCTTCCCCCTTTTCCCCTGAAATTCCTCCCCTCTCCACTCTGGTCGCTGTCCCCTGTTCTCTATTTCAGTGTCTTTGTTTTCATTTTGCTTGCTTGTTTGTCTTGTTGTTTAGCTTCCTGTTAAAGGTGAGATCATATGGTATTTGCATTTCAACACCTGGCTTATTTCACTCAGCATAATGCTTTCCAGTTCTATCCATGATGTTGCAAAGGGTCGAAGCTCCTTCTTTGTTTCTCCTGCAGAGAATTCCATTGTGTAAATGTACCATAGTTTTTGGATTCATTCATTTACTGCTGGGCACCTAGGTTACTTCCAGCTCTTGGCTATTGTAAATTGTGCTGCTATTAACATTGGGGTGCATAGGCTCTTTCGGATTGGTGTTTTAGGGTTCTTAGGATGTAATCCCAGCACTGGAATTGCTGGGTCAAAAGGCAGGTCCATTTTTAGTTTTCTGAGAAAATTCCATACTATTTTCCATAATGGTTGTACCAGTCTGCTATCCCACCAACAGTGAACTAGGGTCCCCTTTTCCCCACACCCTCTCCAACATTTGTTGTTTGTTGCTTTGTGTATGATGGCCATTCTGACCAGTGTAAAGTGATATCTCATTGTGATTTTAATTTGCATCTCTTTGATCGCTAGTGATATTGAGTATCTTTTCATGTGTCTCTGGATGCTCTGTATGTCCTCCTTGGAGAAGTGTCTGTTTTTAAGTCCTTTGCCCATTTTTTAATCGGGTTGCTTGTCTTCTTAGAGTGAAGTCGTGTGAGTTCTTTATATATTTTGGAGATTAAATCTTTGCCTGAGGTATCATTGGCAAATATGGTTTCCCATACAGTTGGTTGTCTTTTTATTTTAATGCTGTTTTCTTTAGCCACAAAGAAGCTTTTAATTTTGATGAGATCCCATTTGTTTATTCTTTCCTTTATATTCCTTGCTCTAGGGAACATATCAGTAAAAATATTGCTGCATGAAATATCTGATATTTTCCTGCCAATGTTCTCCTCTAGGATTTTAATGGTGTCATGGCTTATATTTAAGTCTTTTATTCGCCTTGAATTTATTTTGGTGTATGGTGTAAGTTGGTGCTCAAGTTTAACTTTTTTGCATGTAGCTGTCCAGTTCTCCCAACACCATTTGTTGAAGAGGCTATCTTTACTCCATTTTATGTTGCTGCCCCCTTTGTCGAATATTAATTGACTGTAGAGAGTTGGGTTTATTTCTGGACTCTCTGTTTATTCCATTGGTCTATGTGCCTGTTTTTATGCCAGTACCAGGCTGTTTTGATTACAGTGGCCTTGTAATACAGTTTGATATCAGGTATTGTAATCCCTCCTACTTTGTCCTTCTTTCTCAAAATTGCAGCTGCTATTCGTGGTCTTTTGTGGTTCCTATGAATTTTTGAAGTGTTTGTTCTATGTCTGTGAAATATGCCATTGCTACTTTAATAGGTATTGCATTGAATCTGTAAATTGCTTTGGGTAGTATGGACATTTTGATGATGTTAATTCTTCCAATCCATGAACACAGTATATGTTTCCATTTGTTTGTGTCTTCCTTGATTTCTTTCTTCAGTGTTGTGTAGTTTTCTGCATACAGGTCTTTTACCTCCTTGATTAGCTTTATTCCCAGATATTTTATTTTTGTTTTTGCTATATGGAATGGGATTTTTTTCTTGATTTCTGCTTCTGCTGTTTCATTGTTAGCATACAAATATGCCTTTGATTTCTGGATATTGACTTTGTAACCTGCTGTTTTGCCAAATCCATTTATTAATTTGAGCAGTTTTTCGGTAGAGGCTATAGTATTTTCCATGTACACTATCATGTCACCTGCAAACAATGCCAGTTTTGTTTCCTCCTTTCAGATTTGGATGCCTTTTATTCCCTTTTCTTGTCTGATCGCTGTGGCTAAAACTTACGATACTATATTGAATAGAAGTGGTAAAAGTAGACAACCTTGTCTTGTTCCTGGTCTTAGTGGAAAAGCTTTTAGTTTTTGCCCATTGAGTATGATGTTGGCTGTAGGTCTCATATATGGCCTTTATTATATTGAGGAATGCTCCCTTTATTCCCACTTTGCTGAGTGCCTTTATCATAAATGGGTGTTGTACCTTATCAAAAGTTTCTTCCGTGTTTGTTGATATGATTTTGTGATTTTTGTTTTTGCTTTTGTTTATGTGATATATGACATTTACTGATTTGTGAATATTGAACCATCCTTGCATCCCTGGGATGAATCCCACTTGGTCGTGATGTATGATCTTTTTAATGTATTGTTGGATGTGATTTGCCAATATTTTGTTGAGGATTTTAGCGTCTATGTTCATCAGCGATATTGGCCTGAAGTTTTCTTTCTTTGTTGTGTCTCTATCTTGTTTTGGAATTTGGATGATGCTGGCTTCATAAAAAGAGTTTGGGAGTTTTCCATCATTTTGGATTTTTTGGAAGAGTCTGTGAAGAATCGGGGTTAGCTCTTCCTTAAAAGCTTTGTAGAATTCTCCTGTGAAACCATCTGGTCCAGGGCTTTTGTGTGACAAAAGATTTTTGATTACTTCTTCAATTTCATCTGCTGTTACTGGTCTGTTCAGGTTTTCTGCTTCTTTTTCATTAAGTTTTGGAAGATTATATTTTTCTAGAAATTTGTCCATTTCACCTAGGTTTTCAAATTTCTTGGCATATAGTTCTTCACAGTAATTTCTTAGAGTCCCTTCTATTTCCCTGGTGTCAGTTGTAATCTCTCCTCTTTCATTTGTGATTGTGTTTATTTGGCTCCTCTCTCTTCTTTTCTTAATGAGCCTACTTAAAGCCTTGTCTATTTTGTTAATCTTTTTGAAAAAACCAACTCCTGGATTCATTGATCCTCAGAATTGTGCTTTTAGTCTCTATGTCATTTAGTTCTGCCCTGATCTTGGTTGTTTCCTTCCTTCTACTTGCTCTGGGCTGTCTTTGTTGTTGTTTCTTGAGTTCGTGCAGATGTTGGGTTAGGTTGTTTGTTTGAAATGTTTTTGTCTTCTTTAGGTAAGCCTGTATTGCTATGAACCTCCCTCAGGACTGCCTTCACTGTGTCCCGTAAGTTTTGGGTTGTTGTGAGTTCATTTTCATTTGTTTCCAGAAACTTTTCGATTTCTTCCTTAATTTCATTCTTGACCCATTCATTTTTTAATAGCATGCCATTCGATCTCCATGATTTTAGTGTTTGGGGTTTTTTTCCTGTGGGGTTGGTTTCCAGTTTCAGTCCCTTGTCATCGGAGAAAATGCTTGGTATGATTTCAATTTTCTTGAATTTGTTGAGTGTTCTTTTATGTCCTATTATGTGGTCTAGCTTTCAAAATGTTCTATGTGCATTTGAAAAGAATGTGTATTTAGCTTCTTTGGGATGAAGGGCTCTCTCTATATATTAGTTAGGTGCATTTGATCCAGGGCATTGTTCAATGCCACAATATCTTTGTTGATATTTTGTTTGGAAGATCTGTCCATTTTTGACAGTGGGGTGTTTAAATCCCCTACTATAATTGTGTTGCCATCAATATCTTTCTTGAAGTCCTCTAAGATTTTCTTTGTATATTTGGGTGCTCCTATGTTCGCTGCACATATATTTACGATGTTAATGTCTTCTTGGTGGATTCTTCCCTTGAGTATTATGAATTGACCTTCTGGGTCTCTCTTTATGGCCTCTTTTTTGAAGTCTATTTTGTCTGATATGAGTATTGCTACCCCGGCTTTTTTTTCTTGTCCGTTTGCTTAGAAAATTTGTTTCCAGCCCTTCACTTTCAGTCTGTGTAGGTCTTTTGTCCTGAGGTGGGTCTCTTGTAGACAGCATATGTGTGGGTCATTCTTTCTTATCTATTCAGCTATTCTATGTCTTTTGATTGAACCATTTAATCCATTTACATTTAAGGTTAGTAT
Organism: Sturnira hondurensis; assembly: GCF_014824575.4. Taxonomy (NCBI): domain Eukaryota; kingdom Metazoa; phylum Chordata; class Mammalia; order Chiroptera; family Phyllostomidae; genus Sturnira; species Sturnira hondurensis. The sequence continues at coordinate 4,127,799 of NW_028081875.1, forward strand.
GGATAGGTACATATTCATTGCCAGTTTTGTACCTTTGTTCCTCTCTTTCTCTCTTTACCTTCCTTAAAGCAGTCCTTTTAGCATGTCTTGCAGAGCTGGTTTGGTTGAGGTATATTCTTTTAGACTTCTTTTGTCTGGCAAGCTCTTTATTTGGCCTTCTATCTTGACTGAGATTCTTGCTGGGTAAAGTAGTGTTGGTTGCAGGCCTCAGGCTCTCATTACTTGGAATATTTCTTGGCAGTCTCTTCTTCCTTGGAGTGTTTCCATTGAGAAGTCAGTAGCTAACCTTATTGGGGCTCCCTTGTATGTTACTTCCTTTTTCTCCCTTGATGCCTTTAAGATTCTCCTTTATATTGGAATTTTGCCACTTTAATGATGATATATCTGGAAGTGGACCTCTTTAGGTTCCTCTTGGTTGGTACTCTCTGTGATTTCTGGATTTGTGTGACTTTTTCTCTCATCAAACTAGGGAAGTTTTACCTCATTATTTTTTCAAATAGGTTTTCTATCCCTTGTTCTTCTTCTTCTCCTTCTGGTATCCCTATTATTCGGATAGTATTACATTTGATATTGTCTTTCATTTCTCTTAATCCCTCATTGTTTCTGAGCCTCTTTTCCTTTTCTTGCTTATTCTGGGAGTTTCTTTCTACTTTGTCCTCCAAGCCACTGATCCAGTCTTCTGCCTCATCGATTCTGTTTTTGATTCCTTCTACTGTGTTCTTCAGTTCAGAAATTGTATTCTTCATTTCCTCTTGCCCTTTGCAAATAGTTTCCTTTTTCATGTTGATATAGTTTGCGGTGAGATCGTTATAGCTTCCTTGTAGTTTCTGGTACCTCATTGTGAGCTCTTTGAACTTACTGATAACCAGTGCTTTGAATTCAGTATCTGCTATTTGACTTGCCTCTATTTCATCTAATATTCTTCCTCAGGCTTCCTCCTTTACTTTCATTTGGGGATTGTTTCTTTGTCTTTCCATTGTTTTTGAGACTCTTCTTGTTATCCTCAGCTTCTTTAATTGATCTCTTCTGACTCCCTGGGTTTATGGTGTGAACTTCTGTGGTGGAATGCCTGTGAAATTTATTGGTGCAGTTTCCTTCGGTTATCCTGGCGTTCTCGACTTCCACCTACTCCTTTTGTGTGTGTGTGTGTGTGTGATCAGTTGGAGGGGGAGGCAAAATGGTTTATGACAGCAAGAGAGTATTTTATGGTATTTACAGTGACAGCCAGTAAGAGAAGAGATAGAAGATCTTTAGGCTATATATAGTGTTCACCGTTATCTTCAACCCAACTTGCCACTTTTAAGAGAGGATGGACACAAGATACATTTCTTTTTGGAGAGGGAAGGCTGGGGTGAATTGGATCTAGAAAGCAGTGAGGTTGTAGTCCATCAGATTCTGGGTTAATGTGAGAGTAAAGGATAGTAAATAGGTGTATTGTATGAGTAAATAGAGTTAATTACTCCAGTAATAGAATTCAGGAAACTGAAGTAGGCAAAGATACGGGAGGTGTGTTGTGAAGTACTTACAGTTGTACAGAACAGCTATCATTTACAATAATATTAGAGCAACAATCATATGACAGATTCTATGTGATCTGTCTAAATAGGAAGTATAGAAGTTTGGGTAGTGTGCTAAAGGAACACAAGTGATGTGAAATATAGAAAATTAGCAATACACTGTGGAGGAGAGAACAGGGGAAACCTGTCAAATGATACAATATAACCATCCAAGGCAAAGAAGTGTATACAGAAAGAGGAGGAATACAGAGATACTATTAAAATATAAAAGAAATGAGAATAATGAAAAAAATTATACAAATATGCAGCAATTTGTGCCTTCTCTGCTATAGCAAAGTGAAATTTGTCTCTCTGACTCTACTGTTGGGAAGCCTCTTCTTTGGGTCTAGGTGTGGTCTTTTCCCAGTTTCAAGTTGTTTGTGTCACTTGTGGGTAAAAGAGAAAAAAAGGCAGGAGAAGGGAGGAGAAAGCGATAAGTTTGAAAAGAAAGGAAGATGGAATAAAACAGAAAAGAAGAGCCCTGGCTGGTGTAGCTCAGTGGATTGAGCATGAGCCTGTGAATCACACAGCCGTGGTTCGATTCCCTGACTGGGTTGCAGGCCAGTTCCCAGCAGGGGACTCACGAGAGGCAAACATACATTGATATTTCTCTCCCTTTCTCATTCCCTTCCCTTCTAAGGATAAATAAATAAAATCTTAAAAAAAAAAACAACCAGAAAAGAAAAAAGGAAACAAGTATTGAAAGATAAAACAATAATAAAATTTTTTTTTAAAAGATTCCTTAACAAACAAACAAACAAAACCCCATCTCTTGTTGGTTTCAAACTGGCCAAACCCGTTTTTCTGGCTGCAGCAGGCTGAGGGGTCTTTCTAAGAGCACTCTTCCAAGAGCCAAACCTGCGGCGCCTCTCCCCAACAGCCTATGAAGGGGATGTAGGACTTCCTCATAGTGCTCTTTTCCCAGGGGTTACCACCATGGGCTGGTTTGCCGGGCGCAGCGCCGGCCAGCTGCCTGGTTCCCGTGGGTTCGAGCGCAGACCCTTCCCAGTTCTGTGGGGGATCTCCAGGCCCTCTGCCCAACCTTGGGTTCGCTGCCCGGCTGTGTGGGGAGCAACCGGGCAGTTGTGACTATGGGAGTCAGAGCCCCACACTGTGCCTCTCAGTTCTCCAAGGCTGGCGACCACGCTGGCGACCACAGTGTCCGAGGTTGATCTCGGCCCTTTGTCCATAGCACCCTCTCTGTGAACTCTGGCAAACAAGTCTCTCCTGATGCCCAACCTTGCTTGGCCAGGGAGGGATGGAGCTCATAACCCAGCTCTCTCCCATGGACCCTTTGGCAGGCCCAGGGCTCCCAAAGAGTCCGATGGAGATGTACCGGGAGCTGGTCCTGAGCACTGGGCACCGGGCACTGGGCCCTGCTGCTCCTGTCTTTGCTCCGGACCCTGAGACTCCACTGTACCACGTCTGAACCCTCCGTGACCATCACAATTTCTGGTCCCTTATTTTCATATATGCCATGGAACTGCCGGCTGCCTGCGCTGCTCCTCCATTGATGGGCCAGGATCCTCTCCCATGTGTACAAGGAGATGGAATCCCCTCCGTCCTACTCCATCGCCATCTTGACCTCCCAGAGTTCTTAAAATTAATAAAACCCATGTTGTGCTTCTGCTAGGTATCTGACTTAAAAACATGTTTACATACCTGATAATATATTTATGCACCTGAATAAATGTTAAGATATTAAACAAAAGCCCAGCAGTTTTTGCATGTCTCCCCAAAGTATTGCTTTGAATTCTGCAGCTCTCTTCCTGTTCTGTTTTCCCATATTGGTCTGGGGAGACTTGAGGCTATATTTGATTTGAATATAGTAGGAGATAAGAAGACTCCATCTTTATTTTTGTATTTATTGGCTTCTTTGTGCCCTTAGCAGGCCAGCAGGTGGTAGAATATTTGCATGGACCTTAGTGCCACGTGGATACTTTACAACCAGAACAAAGCTAAGAGGTGTAATTTTAGGCTTTTCAGGCAGTGTTAATATGATCTCTTTCATTTGACCTTATCTGAAGCAAAGTGATTTTGCCATAACATTCCCTTTGCTATTGGGTTGGCCTGAAAGTTCATTTAGTTTTTTTCTGTAAAATAAAGACACATTTTTCATTTTCACCAATAACTTTATTGATTTGGATATTTTGAGTATGTCAGCTATCTCCCTCATGGTATAATGTTGATTGTTCTCAATTAATGTCTCAATTTAATTGCTCTCAACTACAACTGGTCGATCTGACCATGGAGCATCATGGTCCAGTGAGAAATCTCCAGCATGAAACTTTGCAAACCACTTTTGACATGTTTGATCAGTTATAGCACCTTCTCCATACACTCAGTGCACAAATCTTTTTTTGCATTTCAGTTGTGTTTTTACCTTTACTGAAAGTATAATATGCTGAAAGTGTTGTGTATTTTCTTCCATCTTCAATATTGAAATTGGTACACAAAAATTCACCAATTTTGATAAGTTTTTTAAAAATGCATGCTGATATGACAGCTGTCACAATGAAGACTAACAAAATTGTTTCAAATGATGTTAAAGACAGCTAAGTTCTACTAGAGCCATCCTATTTATAGACAAAACCAAATGAACTTTTTGGCTAACTCAATATATTTTCATCAGTTAGTAACATTTTATATCTGTAACCTTTGGGATGTAAAATTCACTTTGGACACATACATGTAACACAAATATACCATTCCTGCTTTTAGGACTTGAGACTGTCTAGACTTCTAATGTGAGAAAGGTGAACCTAGGGTAAAAGTCTGATTGAACTCAGATGTATTGTTTAAGATAACTCAAAGAGGTTGGCTTTTACCTTTTATTTTGGGAATAATTATTTTATTACCAAATAAAATAATAATTATTTTGAGATAATTGGTAGGTTCAGAATATTTTGATATAAACATTTATAATTTGCATTTTTATTTGTACGTGCTTATTTGCAATGGGCAAACTTTAACTAGCTGTTTAGAGTACAACTGATCTTTGGTGTCTAAATTGAGTACTGACAATAAAACTGTAGGAAATTGTTTATTTACAAAAAGATGACTTTCAAAATAGTAAATTGATTCAAATTTTAAAATTACTTTTAAAGGAAGGAATATAAGTTATTTGACAGTAAATTTTTAAAAAGATTTTATTTACTTTTAGAGAGTGGGGAAGGGTGTGAGAAAGAGAGGGAGAGAAACATCACTTCGTGGTTGTCTCTCATGCACCCCCCTATTGGGGACCGGGCCTGCAACCCAGGCATGTGCCCTGACTGGGAATCAAACCAGTGATCTTTCGGTTCACGAGCTGGCATTCAATACACTGAGTTGCATCAGCTAGGGCTACAGTAAAATTCAAAAGGTAATATGTAAATGCAGTAAACAACTATCTTTGGATTTTAAAAAAATTTAGTTTCACCAACATTGTGTGTGTGTCTGCTCGGTAAGGCTGTGTCTGCTTGGTAAGGCTGTGTCTTCATTGATTAATAAGGCACAAGCCTAGGGTTTGCTGATTGGTTGGAGAGACAGACATGTAAACACCTGCTGTATTTTGCCATGTATAATCTGCACTTTTTTGCCAAAATTTTGAGGGAAAAATAAAGATGTGCATTATCCATGGGTAGTACTAATTCCATATCTATATAAGTGTTTTTAATTCTTTTATTTATGCTTATATATTAAAAGTGTAACTCTAGAAAGCAATAATGATGTCCATATGCAAAATAATACCTGGAGTATGATCATTGGTTTTGTTGAATTTACGAAGAACTTACAATGAAAGTAGTTGAGACTCAATGAAATGAGATGAAGATCTATCCACAGAGTTATCCACAGAATAAGATAGATGATACTGATTGTTATCCAATTGATAAGATAGGTGATGCTGACTTTATTACCATACAGTGAGCAGCACGTACACTTAGGTGGGAGAAATTATTGTAAAATCCCTTGGAAAATGTTGAAACAGTTTTCATACACTGCAAGCTTTAATCTAACAGTTATTAAGTATGCTAAAAAGCATGGCAACAGAGCTGCAGAGAGATACTCTAGATCTCCTCCCATACAGAGTGTCATCAGATTGTGGAGGCAACAGGAAGAAAAGCTTCTTCAGATGCCAAGACAGCAGAAAGCAATGTGAGGGAACCCTCCACAGTGGCCAGAGGTGGAGCAGGAAGTGAAGTTCTGGATCAGTGTCAAACTGGGATCTCTATTTTGACTAAGATGATACAAGAAGAAAGTTAAAGAATTGCATGAAAAAATATTGACGTCTCAGGGACACCTAAATGGTGCTTTAACTTTATAAAGGGAGCAGGTTTGAGCATGAGGATAAAAATGAAACTCGCCAGCAGCCTATGAGAATCATGTTTTAGAATTTCATTCTTATGTTATCCATCTTTGAAAAGACTTGCAACCTTGACTTGTCCCAGATCTCCAATATGGCTGAGCCATCCAACAGAACTGTGGATATCAAAGAAGCAAAGACCATGGCTGTCAAAACTAGTGGTTATAAGAAAACATATTTCACTGTTCCAGCCTGCTGTGCAGATGGGATGAAGCTACCACCTATGATCATCTTTAAAAGAAAAACATTTCCAAAAGAAAAGATTCCAAGTAGAGTTTATTGTCCACGTGCAATGAAAAAGGATGACGAATGATGAAGGTGTGAAAACTTGGTTTAACAAAGTCTGGAGGGTTTTGGCCTGGAGGATTTCTTAAAAAACCAGCTTTGCCTGTTTTTGATCACTTCAAAATCCGTGTTACACAAGGCACAAAAGTAATCTCAGTAAACTTGAAAACTCAACTTGCTGTGATACCTGATGGGCTAACCGGCCAACTGCAACTTCTTGATGTGTCAGTAAACAAGCCCTTTAAGGTCCTAGTGAAGAAAGAGTGGACATTGTGGATGCAATCAGCTGGTAAAGATATACTACTTACAGGCAGACGAATTAAGAAAGCATCCATTGCCCAGGTTTGTGGTTGGATCCTAAGATCATGGAACAGTCAGTGTTAAGAAGGAAGTAGTGAAATCGTTTAAAAAATGAGTCATCAGCAATGCTATGGATGGAACTGAGGACAATGAAATTTACCCAGATGAGGAAAGTGACTCTTCAGAAGAGACTAGTAGTGTAGAAATTGAAGAAGGTGATACTTCTTTTTTTAAAGATTTTATTTATTTATTTATCTTTAGAGGGGAAGGAGAGGGAGAGAAACATCAATGTATGGTTGCCTTTTGTGCATCCCCTGCTGGGAGTTGGCCTGCAGGGAACCAGCCTGCAACCCAGGCATGTGCCCTGACTGGGAATCGAACCACGATCCTCTGGTTCGCAGGCCTGCGCTCAATCCACGGAGCTATACCAGCCAGGGCTAGAAGGTGATACTTCTAATATTGACAGTGAGGAACAGTTCTCGGCCTTCTCTGATGGGTAAATATTGTAAATTTGTTACATAAAATTTCTTGTACCATAATATACTCAAAAGTAAATACAAAAATTCTTTTGTAATACAAAAAATAAGTATCTAAGGATAAATAATTGAATTAAAAATTAAAACAGAAGGTTTTTTTTTTCCTGAAAACTTGGGCCAGAAATATGGGTGCACATTATACACAGCAAAATACGGTACATTTACTACAAGAGTGTTGGTGAAACTGGAGGAGCTTACAAGGTGCAGAGGAGGCAGAGCAGAAAGGCTTCTTGGAGGGGTGCATGTCTTGATGGAGGTCGGGTCTGAAATGTGTTTGGAATATGGGAATTTCCCAGGTAGACAGGTTGGGGGGGAGGAGACTGCAAAGAGTAGCTTGTGCAAAGGTAATGGTTTGGCCACCATGGCGTTAAGTGCTACTGGCTTTTATCCTGTGGTGTGATTAGATGTTGGGAATCTGGTGAAGAGTTTCTAAGCAGAGGACAGAGCCAAACACATGTCTTCCCTTGGTGAGTGGTCCAAAAGTCCCAATCTCCCTGAGATTTGAAATAATGGATGGCAAGAGAGCAAGGTTCCCATCATTCTGGATTGCAAACCCTGAGGATGTAGGCTGGGCTGCATGTGTTCATCTTTCTTCCCACATGGAGAGCACCTGCCTCAAATTGAATTTACACTCAGAGGGAGGCAGAGCCGAGAGAGGGCCAGTGAGAAGGGCCCAGTGGACCCTGCGTGAGCCAGTGGGTTCAGCCATGTGTGTGCAATTTCCATCCCTGAGCTTTGCAGTTGCATAAGCCAGTAGTAACACCCTGTTTTTGCTTTAGCTGGCTTGAGTTTCATTTCTCTCTCTTTCAACAGAAGAGTATAGATTAATATGCCAGGAAGAGAATGGGAAATTCAAGAACAAAGGTGGATGGGTGTTGTGTCTGTGCTTGCTTGCATGTGTGTGTAGATACGATTTTTATACTTTTTTAAGGCCAAGGGAATTTGAGTTTATTTATGTTTTGGAAAAGGAACTAATAACAGAGGGAATGAATAAGGAGTAGAAAAAATAGGGATAAAATGGAGAAAGATATGGTCTGCGGTAGAATCAGGAACATGGGGCAGATCAGGCTTGACAGAATGGGTACCTCTTCCTCTACCGCCATGTGGAGAAAGCAAAAATAGTGTGCTGGGTCACGGGGATGTGGAGGGAGCTCTCACGATACTGGTTCTCTGTTGTCTGTGAAGGTAAGAGGTGTAAAGGTGTAAAGTGAACTGCTGAGCCATTTTTATCACTGCTATAGTAATAGGATCTGATTATGTCTTGGTCCCTCTTCTGTACCATGTATCTCCTTAAACTAAATATTGTAATCTGTAAGGTATTCTGTCCTTTTGGGGAGTGATCTCATAAATGCATTTAATTTGTATTTTAACTGGTTGGCCAGAAGGGGAAAATGTGTGTGTGTGAGAGAGAGAGAGAGAGAGAGAGAGAGAGAGAGTGTGTGTGTGTGTGTGTGTGTGTTTATATATAAATAATGAGAATAAGTAGTGCAGATGTTGCCTGGCCTTCTACTTAGTGATCATGTGCCTGGTAGTGATATGAAGTGGTATAAGAGAATATTCTCTGTCCTCACTGGTCCTCTTTCCTTCATGTCCCTCATGGTGGGAGCATCTCTCCTGCTAGGTGTGGCTCTAGTATTTAAGGGTAATTTTGATTTTTTCCATTTTTGCAGACTTAAAGCACATAAGATATAATGTATTGACTGTATTGGCTTTTTTTCTTTTTTAAAAATTATGTTCCCATTTTCTCCCACTTTGCCTGCCTCTACCCAGCCCCTGCCCACTTCCTTCTGGCCACAACCACACTGTTTTCTCTCTGATTTATGCATATATGTTCTTTGGCTAATTTTTTCACCTTGATTTCTGATATTAATGTAGTACTTTATGCTTTTGTAGAGTGGTTTCTTGTATTCTAATTTGATAAAATTGCTGCCACTTCATAAAGGATTTACCTTCTAGAATCTTAGGAGAGCTTTGTGTCTGAGTTAGTTTTGAATCCTCATTTCAGGACTTTAACTTTAATTTTTAGAAACGAGATGTATCATAACCACTTTTGTATCATCTATATTGCTTTAGAAACTGAAACCACATCTAGAAAATATTGAATCCTGTTAGTTGTAGTCTTTAACATTAAATATGTACTTTGACTTCATAATTAAAATTGTGGTTTAGTTTAAAAAATCCCTTTTGAAAAAGATAAGCACCCCATTAGTATTGTCTTGTGTTTGATGTGAAGTGATGGCACATATTCATTGAGCCTCAACCATGTTTTCATGGACACATAAGGTACTAATGACATTGCTTGTGCCCAGCTGTGGGAACCATGAGAATGCACCACTCAGAGCTCTAGCTGCTGTCCTTGGCTTCACCACCACTTTGTAGCCAAAGCTGAACTTTTTTAGGACTACTTCCAGCCAATTACTAAGCAGGCAGGAGTACTAATGTGGCCCATTCCTGTTAGACCCAGTTACCTCTGACAGGTGGCTTTGGCTTGAAGACTCCCCATTGGCCTGTTCAAGACCTTCTCAGAAATGTTTTGAAGTCTGAGATTTCCTCTTCTCTCCCTTCTTTCTCCTGTCCTTCACAGAAATCAGAAATCCACTGTGGTCTGAAGCCCCTACCTGCCTTCTCAGGTCTTCCCCTTTATCCTTCACAGACAATTTTCCCCAATAATTTTTTGTATGACTAATTTTGTCTTGGTGTCTACTTCTCAGAGAACTCAAACTGATAAACTCCCTTTTCCCCCAGAGCGTGTTGCCCATCCTGCCATCTAAAATTCTTCCATGAGACAACACAAGCACATTACATATTCTCCATAAGCTTTCTTCATCCCTCTGACCTAAAATGATCTTTACTCAGAATTCCCACAGCATTCTGTGCCTCTTATTTGGAATGTATAGCCTTTGGCTTTGTATTCTTTTTATTGGTGTTCTGTCTTCTCTCACTAGTGGATAAGTACATGGAGAACATGATTGGCTTCTTGTTCACCTTGATTTCTCTTGGTAACATACTCCCTTATTTGTAATAATAATAATAATTAGCTTTTAATCAGCACTTTCCAAGTGCCAAGTATAGCCAGAAATACCTTTACATATATTATCTCATTTAATCCCTTCAATTGAGATGGTAATATTGCTGTTTCCATTTTACAAATGAGACAGATTAAGAACCCTGCAGCAATAAGATTCTTTCCAGCAATCTCCCCTACCTTAGTTCATGTCCATGGGTCATGCATATACATTTTTTGGCTTCTCTATTTCTTATACTGTTCTTAACATCCCCCTGTCTATTTTGTACCTACCAATTATGCTTCTTAATCTCTGTACCTTTTCCCTCATTCTCCCCTTTCCCCCTCCCAGATGATAACCCTCCAAATGATCTCCATATCTATGATTTTGTTCCTGTTCTGGTTGTTTGCTTAGTTTGTTTTTTTAGATTCAGTTATTGACATTTGTGGATCTGTTGTCATTTAACTATTCATAGTTTTGATCTTTCTCTTAAATAAGTCCCTGTAACATTTTATGTAACAATGGCTTGGTGACGATGAACGTTTTTAGCTTTACCTTATTGGGGAAGCATTTTATTTGCCCTTCCATTCTAAATGATAGCTTTGTTGAGTAGAGTAATCTAGGATGTAGGCCTTTACTTTTCATCATGTTAATACTTTGGCTAGTCCCATCTTTCCTGCAAAGTTTCTTTTGAGGAATCAGCTAGTAGTCTTATGGAAACTCCTTTATAGATAACTCACTGCTTTTCTCTTGTTGCTTTTAAGATTCTCTTTTTATCTTTAACCTTTGGCATTTTAATTATGATGTGTTTTGGCAGTGTCCTCTTTGGGTCCAACTTGTTTTGGACTCTGTGCCTTCTGGACTTGTATGTGTATTTCCTTCACCAAATTAAGGAAGTTTTCTTTTATTATTTTTTCAAATAAGTTTTCAGTTTCTTGCTCTTCTTCTTCTGGCATCCCTATGATTTGGATCTTGGTACTTTTGGAGATATCCCAGAGGGTCTTTATACTACTCTTGTTTTTTTTTGAATTATTTTTTCTTCTTGTTGTTCTGGTTGAATACTTATTCTTCTTTGTGTTCCAAATTGTTGATTTGAATCCTTCCTCTCAGTATAACCTTCATTTCTTTCTTTACATTGTTGCTGTACTTAATGAGTTCTTTGAACATCCTGATCACCAGTGTTTTGAACTCTGTATCTGATAGGTTGGTTATCTCTGTTTTGTTTAGTTCTTTTTCTGGGGTTTGTTCTATTCTTTCATTTCGACCATATTTCTTTGTCTCCTTAATTTGGCAGCCTCCCTGTGTTTGTTTCTGTGTATTAAATACAGCTGCTTTGATTCCCTTTCTTAGTAGTGTGGCCTATTGTAGAAAAGGCACATGTAAGTTGTGTGGGCCAGAACCTTAGGTAATCGCTGGGGCGGGCAGCCTACTTCACTGCTTTTTAGCTCTTTGTGGGAGGAGGGCTTGAAGAAGGGACAGTGCCACTGTCTGGCTTTCTGGAGGTTTGCCCGGCAATCACCCCATTTCCAGTCACTTCACCCATTTCTTGTGTGCAACTGGCACCCTTCCAGCTGTTGCCCTGGTGGTGAATCCCAGAGTGTTGAGTCTGTGTATGTTGTACGTCTGTGCACATGCTTTAAGCTGAATCTCTTGAAAATCTGGCAGTTCCTTCTGCCACCCCAACCCCCACAGGTTATTACATCTAGAAATTATAGGGATTTATTTTCCCGGTGCTGGAACCCTGGGCTGTGCAGTCAGTCCTGGGACTGGTATTGCTTGCTCCCAATGTATCCCTCCCGATATTTATTCACCATTTGTGAATGTGGGATTGTCTGTTCTGCCACCTCTGCCTCTCTGAGCCACACTGCATCACTGTGCTTTCCTGCCCATTTTCACCACTCTGCCCCTCCTACCCGTTGGGTGAATGTGGCTTCTTTAAATATTGATTGTTGGACTTCCACATAACTCGATATTCTGATGGTTCTGGATGTTATTTGCTTTAATATATATAGTTGTAATTTTTTCTATGGTTGTGTGAGGAGGTCAAGTGTATCTGCCTATGCCTCCATCTTGACTGGAACTCCGGATACTTGCTTATGTTCCCATTTGCAGGATGCCAAATTGTAATGCTTTTCTGTGCTTTTCTTCCCCAAGATCAATGCTTACTTTATAAATATTCATCTGATGAGTCTTGTTTTTTAAAGACTAATCAACAAATCATTCTAGATGTTAAATTAGAGCTAAAAATATTTTATATTTTTTGTTTACTCATTTAACTCATATATGTTGAGTACCTTTTGTGTGCCAACTTCTGTTTTCTTGGGTTGAGAATATAGTAGTGAACAAAACAGATGAAATTCCAGCCCTTGTGCAGCTTCTGTTCTACTGAAGTGCCAATCAGTGAGGAAGTAAATGAATAAATGAGATAATTTAAACTAGTATTAAGTGCTTGTAGAGGGGGAATCATATGAAAAGGACTCCTAGTGATGAGTTCTCACACATGTAAATAAACTGAGTACATTTTGGATATTATCCTCTTTCACTTTGTATTGGATTAGTTTGAAGGGCTCTAATTGTCTTGTTTAGGTGAGTATTTTAAGCCTAACATTATCCATACCTCATTTACAAGTGAATGGCTGAGGAAAGAAGTGGCTGTTACTTGGACTTAGGCTTCATGAGAGTATCTCAGTCTATATGAGGGTTTCTAAACCTGAATGAGGACCCTCTTTGTTCAGGTTGCTGATACTTGAGTGTCTCAGGGAGACCAAGAGAGTTTCAGGGAAGATGGAGAAGTTGTTGATTGTCTGTACCATCTTGCAGCATCAATGCAGTCACATTCTCAATGCCAAAGAAATTCTTTGCTTGCATTTTGTGTCTGAGGCCATTTGACTCAGTCGTCAGGCATTTATCTATTACAGAATCTATGAAGAAGAAGGTTGGGTGATAGGATGAAATGTGAAAGGTGATACATGAGGACACTTTGTCAGTTTGTGTGATCCCAGGTCTGAAGGATGCAAAGGAATGAGTTGTATGAAGATTTAGGGATGAGGGCAACATATTAGATGTTCCCCAAATGGGACACATGTTTGGGAAGTTAGGGGAATGGAAGAAAGTCACAGTGGCTAGAACGTATATAGGATGTGAAAGAGTGGTGTGCAGTGAAGTTGATGTTGAATGGAGGAAATCATGCAGGAACTTACTTTGGAAAAGGTAAATTGTAAGCATGCTATTGTTTAATAGCATGCTATTCAATCTCCATGAATTTTAGTGTTTTTGAGTTTTTTCCTTGAGGTTAGTTTCTACTTTCAGTTTCTTGTGGTTGGAGAAAATGCTTGATATGATTTCATATTTTTCCAGTTTGTTGAGGCTTGTTTCATGTGCTATAATGTCTGTCTTGAAAACCTTCCATGTGCATTTGAAAAGAATGTGTATTTTCCTTCTTTGGGATGAAAGGTTCTATATATGATATGTACATATATCAGTTAAGTCAGTTTGACCTGGGGCTTTGTTCAGTGCCTCAATATCCTCGTTGATATTTTGCTTGGAAGATCTATCCATTTTTGATAGTGAGTGTTCTTATCCCCTACTATAATTGTGTTGCTGTCAATATCTGTCTTGAAGTCCTCCACAGTTTTTCTTATGCATGTGGGTGCTCCTATGTTGGGTCATACATGTTTATAATTTTTATGTGTTCTTGATGGATTCTTTTTTTTTACTATAATGAAGTGTCCTTCTGGGCCTCATTTTATGGCCTTTCTTGTTAAGTGTATTTTGTCTGCTATATGTATTGCCACTTTGGCTTTTTTTCCCTGTCTGTTTGCTTGGAGTATTTTTTTCCCAACCCTTAACTTTCAGTTTGTGTAGGTCTTTTGTTCTGGCATGGGTTTTTGGTAGGCAGCAGATGCACAGTTATGTTTTCTTATTTATTCAGCTACCCTATGCCTTTTGAATGGAACATTTAATCCATTAACATTTAAGGTTATTAATGATGAGTACTTATTCATTAACATTTTACTCTCTTTGTACCTGTGTTCCTCTTTCTCACACTCTTTTTCTTTCTTTTCTTAAAGTAGTCCTTTTAGCATCTCTTGTAGTTTTGGTTTGTTGAAGGTGTATTCTTTCAGCCTTATTTTGTTTGGGAAACTTATTTCATCTTCTGTTGTAATTGAGAGACTTCCTGCATGGAGTAGTCTTGGTTGCAGGCCTTCATTTTTCATTACTTGGATTATTTCTTGCCATTCCCTTCAGTTTGTATATTTCTTTTGAGAGGTCAGCTGCAAGCCTAATTGGGTCTCCCTTGTATGTTATTTTCTGTTTCTCCCTTGCTGCCGTTAAGATTTTCTCTTCATCTTGGAGTTTTGTCATTTTGAGTTTGATGTATGTTGGAGTGGACATCTTTGGGCTCCTTCTGCTTGGAATGCTCTGTGCTTCCTAGACTTTTTTGGCTTTTTCTGCCATCAAATTAGGGAAGTTTTCCATCATTACTTTTTCAAACAGATTTTCTATCCCATGCTCCTCTTCGGCCCCATATAATACACTATTATTGGGTATTGCTACATTTCATGTTCTGGAGTTCCCTTAACTCCTCTTAGTTATTTTTGAGTCTTTTTTCCTTTTTGTGCTGTTTTTGGGAGTGTTTTCTACCTTGTCCTCTAGGTCACTGATTTGATCCTCTGCTTCATTGAGCCTGGTTTTGATTCCTTCTGCTGTGTTGTTCAATCCAGAAATTGTATTCTGAACTTCCAGCCAAGATGGAGGCATAGGTGGAAACACTGTGCCTCCTCACACAACCAAAATCAAGGACAACAAAGATTTAGAACCAAAACAGAACCAGGACAGACAGAAAATTGAACTGTATGGAAGTCCAACAACTTTTCAACCAGACCAGTAAGAGGGGTGGAGTTGGAGGTTGGCAGAGAGGGATTGAGGCAGGAAAGGCATGGCAGCCAGACCTGGGAGCACAGGTGGCACGTGGCTGACCGTGGTCACACATTCATGTGCAGATAAACTAGGCAAAAACGGGTAGTAAGGCAGACCACGCAACCCAGGGTCCCAGTGATGGGAAATAAAGCCTAAATGCATGGATTGAAAAGGTGTCAGCTTGTGAGAAGCGGCAGAAGGGACAGAAATCTGAGAGAGAGCAGAACAAGTGCCATTGTTCCTTCTCTCACCCTGCCCCCACATACAGCATCACAACTCAGTGACTGGGTTGCCCCTTGCTGGTGAACACCTAAGGCTCAGCTTCTCATACATAACAGACTCGACCTAACCCAAAATGGCTCAATCAGAAGAACAAATCAAAGCCCCAGAGCCAATACTTTTAAGCAACCAAGAGATAACCAACCTATCATATATGCACAGTTCAAAACACTGGTGATCAGGATGCCCACAGAACTGGTTGATTTTGGTCTCAAATTAGATGAAAAAATGAAGGCTACACTAAGTGAAATGAATCAAAATCTACAGGGAACCAATAGTGATGGGAAGAAAACTGGGACTCAGATCAATGGAGTGGACCAGAAGGAAGAACCAAACAGAAAAGAATGAAGAAACAAGAATTCAAAAAAATGAGGAGAGGCTTAGGAACCTCCAGGACATCTTTAAACGTTACAACATCTGAATTATAGAGGTACCAGAAGTGGAAGAGGAAGAGCAACAACTGGAAAACGTATTTGACCAAATAAAAAAGGAGAACTTCCCCAATATGGCAAAGAAAATAGACTTCCAGGAAGTCCAGGAAGCTCAGGAAGCTCGGAGGTTCTCGAAGGTGGACCTAAAGAGGAACATACCAAGGTACAACGTAATTATATTACCCAAGATTAAAATGAAGGAGAGAATCCTAGAAGCAGCAAGAGATAAGGGGACAGTCACCTATAAAGGAGTTCCCATCATACTGTCAGCTGATTTCTCAGAACAGACCTTACAGGCAAGAAGGGGCTGGAAAGAAGTATTCCAAGTCATGAAATCCAAAGACCTACATCCAAGATTGCTCTATCCAGCAAAGCTTTCATTTAGAATGGAAGGGCAAATAAAGTGCTTCTCAGATAAGGTCAAGTTCAAGGAGTTCATCATCACCAAGCCCTTATATGAAATATTAAAGGGACTTATCTAAGACAAAGAAGATAAAAATATGAACAGTGAAAGGACAGAAACTCACAGTTATTAACAACCACACCTAAAACAAAAGCAAACTAAGCAGACACCTGGATCAGGAGCAGAGCCACAGAAATGGAGATCACATGAAAGGTTAGCAACAGGGGATTGGGAGGGAGAGGGGAGAGAAGGTACAGGGAATAAGTAGCATAGACAGCAGGGAGAAAATAGAAGGAGGGCAAGAGTAGTGTGGGAAATGTAGAAGGTAAAGAACTTATGACACATGGACATGAACTAAAGGGGGGGAGTGTGGGTGGGAGGGTTTGCAGGGTGGAGGGGAGTGAAGGGGGGAATGGGACAACTGTAATGGTGTAACCAATAATATATATTTTTTAAAATCCCTTGGAAGAAAATAAATAAAAATGCGCACTGGGGAAAAAAAGGAAATTGTAATTTTCATTTTCTTTAGGGCCTTATTGATTGTTCTGTGTCCTTTTCTCATGCTGGTATAATCACTCTAAATTCTTTGTAGCTTCCCTGTGGTTGTTGGTAATTCTCACTGATCTCTGAGCTTCCTTATAACCATTGTTTGAACTCGGTATCTGATAGTTGAGTTGCCTCTATTTCATTTAGCATTCTTTCTGAGGATTCCTCTTTTCCTTTCAATTGGTGTTTGTTTCTTTGTTTTCCCATTATTTGTGAGACTCCTCTTTTTTGCCTTTGCTTCTTAGGTGGATCTTTTTGTTTCATTCAGTTTGTGGTGTAAACTTATATGGTAGGAGACCTGTGAGATTCAGTTGTGCAGTCTCCTTGATCTCCTGAACTTGATCCTCTTGGGATGCCCTTTATGCCATTTATGTTGGTTCTCTGGATGTAACTGTGGTTTGATTATTGTTGTGTTGTTCTTTGGTGGCTCCTTCCTTCTAGCTGGTTGATGGAAGGTCACTTCACCCACCACATATGCTGCTGTGCAGGTGCTGCTAGAACAAAACCACAAAGCCCATGGTATAAGCCCACATCTGCAAAAATACTTCCCCCCTTAATCCCACTATCAAACATCAATGAACAAGTATTAATAAAGGTGTAAAGAGACTGAGACTATTATAAGAAAAGAGATGAATAAACTGTACTACAATATGTAGTGACTTCATATGCACAAATTTGCTGGACAAGAAATGAGTCTTAAAAAGCTATGCAGGAAAAAAAATACCACTAATCATGTAGAAGACCACAGTGGATTTTATCTTAGTAGCCTCTAGTATTTATCACTGTTTTTCTTTCTGGATCTGTGTCTGGTGATGTCAGATGTTGACCCCATCTGACCTTAGGCAGCCTGCTCTGAGACTGCCTGGGATCTACTGTCTGTGGACATCTTCATTTGTTGATCTAGTCACTCTACACTCAACAGTGAGGCTTATGCCCCATAGGGTGGAGCAGAATACCTCCTGGTAAGACAAACAACCAACTAAAAATGGGCAAAGGATCTGAACAGACACTTCTCTGTATGGAAGCCATACAGAGGGCCTAGAGACACATGAAAGGATACTCAGCATAACTAGCCATCAGAGAGATGAAAATTAAAACCTCAATGAGATTCCACTTCACACTGGTCAGAATGGCCATCATAACCAAATCCACAAAGAAGTGTTGGCGACATTGTGGAGAATAGGGAACCCTAGTACTGTTGGTAGGAATGCAGACTGTTACAGCCACTGTGGAATGGGATTTCCTCAGAAAACGGAAAATGGAACTAATGGAACTGCCTTTTGACTTGGCAATTCCACTGCTGGTATTATACCCTAAGAATCCTGAAACACCAACTCAAAAGAACCTATGCACCCCAATGTTCATAGCAGCAAAATGTACAATGGCCAAATTTTGGAAGCAACCTAAGTATCCATCAGTAAATGCGTGGATCCAAAAACTATGGTACATTTACACAATGGAATAGTACGTATGTAGTAGAAAGAAAGGAGCTCCTATCCTTCGGGACAGAATGGATGGATCTGGAGAGCATTATGCTAAGTGAAATAAACCAGGTGGTGAAAGACAAATACCATATGATCTCACCTATAAGTGGAACCTAATTAACAAAACAAACAAGCAAGCCAAATGTAATCAGAGATACTGAAATAAAGAACAAACTGACAGTAACCAGAGGGGAGGCGGGAGGAGATGATAGGGGCAAAAGGGGGTAGGGTCATCAAGGAAGAGTAATAGAAGACACATGGACAAAGCCAAAGGGGGACAGGATTGAGGGTGGGAGGTGGGGATGGCTGGGGTGGTGGGGAGTGGTTGGGGGAGAATGGAGGCAACTCTACTTGAACAATAATTTCTGAAAAAGCAAGAGAAATATGGAAAAAAGTAATAGAAAATAAAAAGAAAAAATAATTTGGAATTTAAGTACTATTTGCAGCCCTTTGGAAGGTGTTTTTTGGAAAGGAATTGTTTGATTAGATTTTCAGTGTGACATTTTCTTGTTGGCTGCAGTGTGGATAGTGGATTATAGAGGTAAAGAGTTGATGTAGTGTGCCCAGGCAGCCAACATTATTGCTGCCTGGGTGAGGATTCATGGTGATGTATACCAGGCAAGGCTGTGAAGGGTGAGAAGAGGTCCAGGGCTGGGACATTTCTGAGGTGGAACTAACACCCTGGAAATGATGCTGTGAAGGACTGAGAAGAAGCGAGGATGATGTTTAAATGTTGCCTTGAGCTCCTGGGTGGGTGGTGGTCTCTGAGGGCAGATCAGAATATGAGAGGGGGAAAGAAAATTTTCCTTTGGGCATGTTTAATTGGAGAAGTTGTTTAGACCTTTATGTGGAGAAATCCAGCTGGTGGCAGGCTATAAGCTTGTGAGAGAGGGAGGTGTAGAAGGGTTATGTCAGGAATACAGGTAGAAATCAGGAGTCCTCAGCAGAGAGATAAATTTTTTCTCTTGATCACTGGCTGGTGTAGCTCAGTGGATTGAGTGTGGGCTGTGAACTAGAGGGTTGCAGGTTCAATTCCCAGTCAGGGTACATGCCTGGTTTGCAGGCCATGTCCCCAGTGGGGGCCACGTGAGAGTCAACTACATGTGATGTTTCTCTACCTCTCTTTCTCCTTCCCTTCCCCTCTCTCTAAAACTAAATAAATAAAACCTTAAATTTTTTTTCTTGATAGACAGAAGGATTTGAAGGAGGGCTAGGCTTTTTTTCTCCTTGTGGCCTTGCATGTTGTGGTCATTTCCTGTTATTGTCTGTTACAGTCTGTTTCTGTCATCTAATTCATTCTAGAAAATAGTGAACTAAATACTGTGCTGGATGCAGAGGACATAATGACGTATGAGATAGACTGGGAATTCTATGAGGGTAGAGAGTATTTCTAACAAAGACAGATCATTTAATCAGAATCAATTCAGGAATTCATCAGGAAATAAGTAAAGTAGCATATGTTCTATGATAGGGAAAGAAGACAGTGATCGGACATGTAGCAGAGGCACTAACCTAGTCTTGGGGTGAGCTGGGGATGTTTCAGCTGACCAGTGAGTGGTCAGTAGGAGCTGGCTAGGTGAGGTGCTTTAGAGGGAACAGGTAGTGGTGGGCAGGATAGCAGCTTATATCGGAGTGAAAATGGACAAAACCTGTATTGGAACTGGCACAGTGTACAGAAGATAGTCAAGGACTGAGTGGCAAGATTGTACTTTGGCAAGATTGTACAACTCATAAGAATGATAATATTCGTATGATTAATGGTACTAGTTTCATTGTTTCCTTCTTTCACTTAGGTTAACTTGTTAGTCTAGGAACTTCATTGCCCTATGCTAAGTTTTGTTTTGGGGCAGGAAACAGGATGTGGAATTGGCAACTTACATGACTTAAAAAGCACCTTATGTGCATTATTTCAAAGACCAGGGCAACTTTTTGCATGAAAGGCTCTATACAGTCATGAGAGGAAAACAGTTCTTTAGATGCACCAGCAATAGTTTTAACTATATCAAATTTAAGCTTAGTAATGGGCGTGTTCACATATATTCCCAGTTTTAGGACCCCAGAAGTAATTGATGCTATTCTATTGTAGATTGAATAGCAACACATTTTTTCCCCATTGTGTAAATTTAAAGAAGCTGTTTTTCATTTTCCTGAGGTTACTAGTATAATATCCAAAGAGATAACACCTTATCAGGACCCTGTTGTAAATGGCACAAACAACGTTGTTTGCTAAGGGAAACATGCAAAGGTGTGTTGACAGTGGATAACTTCTCTGATGGGAGTAGTGAGGGATGCTGTTAGAAGTGGCTGTGTTACTGGTTTGGCCCCAGATAGAGTTATTGCTGGGCTAAGTTCCCTATACAGCCGGTGCAGCAGGGAGAAACACTACTCAAGGCACCTCTAGGAACTTGTGGAGGGCTTCACTAACATCCAAACAGTAAGGGGACAGGTCACCTAAAAGATGGAGGGAAGGTGTTGACCAGTGGCCTACATGGAGATGGGTGAGTGTGGTGGGGAGCTCACCTGCTAGGTTTCTCTAGCTGGTTTCATGTCAGTAGAGGGAGGGGACAGACTGGGCCATGACTGTACCAGCAAAGTTGTTTTTCAGATGTGCAAACCTGTCCCTCTAATAGCCTATGTCAAAAGCCATGAATACTTTTCCCTCCCCTAACAGGAAGTCATCTTTTTCTTCTCTAGTCTCTCACTTAGTTCAGACCTTCTGGCTGATCTGTAAATGCTGTGCCCACATGGCTCTGATCTCCTTGACTCCAGTATCCTGCGGGGGTCAGCTTTGTGGGAGGGTGCTTTAAGCCCATTCAGAGCTCTCTTAATATGGAATAGATGGATGGAAATTGTATTTTTTTAAATTTTGTCTTATGAAGGGATAAAATTAATTTTTACTTTTCTTTCATTTCTGAAAAGTTGTGAATTCTGATGATTGTATAAGGTTATTGTCATAAGTGAAAACTTTTTCTTTCAGATAACGTGGATGCAAGTGAACTTAAGCAGTTTTTTGAGACCAACTATTCTCAGATATATTTCATCTTCTATGAGAATTTTATAACACTGGAAAATAGTCTAAAATTAAAAGGTAAGCATTTCTGCAATTTTTCGACATACATTTTTTTTCAAACATTCAGATTTTCCTGTACCTCAAACTCAGACTTCCTAAAGCTTCACTCATCCTTTTACCTTCCAAACGTGGCCTCCCTAACCCTAACCCAGGGTTTCCCCACTGCTATAATGGCAGCTTATGAACTAAACTCAACACCCTGCGTGCATCTTTGATTTCTCCCTCTTATGTCCCTTTTCCTTATATCCATGAAGTGTCCTACAGGGCAGCCAGGTATATGTTCTGGCTGGGCAGTAAAAACATAGGGACTGGAGCTTGGGGGAGAGGTGAAGTCATGCTGTTGTCAAGGAACAAAATATATGCAGAGAAAGAGTGGCAGTCAGGGATTTGGGGTAATTCCTTCCTTTATTCGTCAAAGAGGAAAGTTAAAGGAATAGTGGGTGAGGGGAGGAAAGTGTTTGGTCACAGGTGCCAGAGAAGAGAGAATTTCAAAGAATGAAAGATCAGCAGTGCCTGTTGATGCAAAAAAAGTGAGTAGCAACCGGACTAGGAAATGATAGTGCCCTGAGAAGGTTGACATTGACTAGTGAAAGAAAAGTTCTAGCTGAGTAGTACAGTCAGAATCTGGACAGAGAGAAATGGAGTAACTGTGGTGAGACCAAGAGGGCTACATGTGAGAATACCGCTTTTGTAAGTGTAATGATGAAGACAGAGGATTGTATCTCAAGGGGTTAGCTTGGTCATGGGAAGGTTTTAAAGGATGCATTGCTTGTTTGCAGGCTGAACAAAGGGAGATAACTGATGGAGGAAGGTAATGGGGGAAGTGGGTTGAGACTGGGTCAGGGAATTTGGGGTGAGGCAATGTGGTGGTTTCTGAGATATAGCAGATGGCTCAGTCTTACAGAATGCTCCAGGCTTCTAGTAGGTCATCATCATACATGGGCATGTGCCCACAATACCCACAAGTGTTCATATGGTTTTTTTAATGAATTGCTCTGTTTTTCCTTTGTGATTTATAAATTGATACAAATCTTGAACTTAAAATTCTTTTTTTCCAAATCAGTAGATATTTCAAATATGAATTCATCTAATTATTTTGCTTTTTAGCTTTGCTCCAATTCACTTTCCTTTTATAGGTGTGTGGAGGAGAATAGTGTGATATTATATGCAATCAAATTAGCAAATAAAAATGTAAAGCCCCATATTTAAAAAAAAATTCTTACAATCTAAAAATCCCATTTTTAAAGGGTCCTCCCTCCCTTACCCCTCCTCCTTTTTCTTCCTCTGTATTTTTAGAAAAATATAGCTGTTTGAGATTGTATCAGTTAGTTTGTGCTGCATAGCAAACCATCCCAAAACTGAGTGCTGTAAAACAATAGCTAGTCATTTAGCTATTATTTTCTGGGTCTGTTGTGTGGTTCTTCTGGTTTAAGCTAGCTCATGTCTCTGATATTAGCTGGTGGTGGATTGCCTCATTCACATGTCTTGTGGTTATTAGTAAGCTGTTGACCAGGGTGCCTTAGTTCTCCTCCATGTTGCCCCTCCTCTCCAGCTAATAGGCTATCTTGGGTTCCTTCAGATGGTGTATTAGGGTTCCAAGCTGAGGAAGATTTTTTTCAAGTCTGTGCTTTCCTCACATTTGCTTATATTTGGCATTGGCCAAAGCAAGTCACATGATATCTCAGATTCAAGGGATGGAGAAATAGACATCTTCTGATGGGAAGGGAAAAACTTTCCATTTTTACAATCTATTGCAGAGAATCATTACAAAGAACCAGTAAAAACAGGGTGAGATTTTGAAGATTCTTGATTTTAGTACAACTGTGTTTTTATAGGAATATAGGGTAGAAAGTACACTAAAACAAAAGAATCAAAGGAAATGTTTATTAGGAATAATGAACTCATCTTAGGATACCTTCAGCCTTTCACTTATTCAGGCCAGATTGTGAGTTATTGACTCTGCATTCAAAATACATCCAGAATCATTGGCCTCTTCTCATTGCCTATGCTGGTAATGCTCGAGCTCCCATTGTTCTTACCTGGATCATTGTGCTCTCCTCTCCCTCTTTAATCCCTACCAAAGTCTCTTCAAAAGAGCAGCTGAAGTGATTCTTAAAGCATGTGAGTCAAATTATGACTCTCAGCTCTCCAGACCCTCAGATTGCTTCCCATTCCTTAAGTCATTACAATGGCTTCAGACCCTACCTGCCTTCTTTTACTCCATCCACCTACTACAGTTCTCCCTCTTTGCTCCAGACACAAGGGCCTTCTTGCAGTTACCTTCCTTCCTGACCGTGCCAAACCTGCTCAGACATAGGACTTTGCACTGTTCAGTCACTCTACCTGGAAAACATTTTCCCAAAATTTCCATATGGCTCATTTTCTTACCCCCAAATTTTCATGTGGTTTGTTCCTTAACCTCTTTTATATCTTTGCACATGTGCACCTTATTAGGAAGGTGTTACCTGACTTCACTAGTCAAAATTGCATACCACCCTTTTGGGCATTCCTCATCTGCCTTTCCTATTGGCTTTCTCACTTATTTTTTTTAATGCCCCCTCCCGCAAGAATGCAAGTCTCCTCAGAGTTGTCGTGTTTTATTCATTTCTGTATTCTCACTTCCTGGAATAATCCCTGATATAGAGACATTCTTTGGTATTTGTTCAATGAATGAATGATACCTACTTCAAAGAGCTGTGAGGATTCAGTTAGGTCAGGCATCCACAACTTACAGCTTGCTGCTTGTTTTTATAAATCAATGTTTATTGGACATAGCCATACCCATTCATTTATGTATTTCTATGGCTGCTTTTGCACTATAACAGCAGAGTCGGGTGGTGTAAGAGAGGACTGAAAAGCCTAAAATATTTATTATCTGGACCTTTACAGAAAATTTTTGCCGATTTCCTAAGTTAGATGATATATGCTAAGCACTTAGCACAGTGCTTGGTACACAGACTGGCCAATACATGGAACTGCTGCTGTAGTTGTTACAATTTTTATTATTATTCTTACCAAAAAAGCAGTGTGCAGTTACTTAAAGATATATGTGACTTTTTATGGTTATTACTCTTCTATGCCTCTTCATATCACAAAATTAGAACTCTTTCTTCTTTTTTACTGTGCATTGTATCATAATTTGACCTCTTAAATAACTAATTGAGAAATGAATAAATTACCTATCATGAGTTGTTAACAACTTGGGAAACATGGAAGCTGTGTTTTAAACAGTTTAGCGAGCAGCAGCTCTTCTAGATGTGGAGCCTAGCTTGTTAGTCCATCTGCATTCCTAACGTGGGTTCCACACTACCTCCCAGTATTATTTGAATAAATAAATGTATGTTGAGACTTTTAATGTTTTAAGATACTTTTTCACATAAGTTTTTAATACCCTAAAATTTATACATTGTATGATAACTATCTTTTTTTAATATTCCAGGCAATAATAAGTCACAAAGGGAGGAGCTGGACTCCATCCTCTTTCTTTTTGAGGTAAGTTTTTGTTAATTCATTTAGCTTTTAAGATTCTTGTTGGAAATTTGGTATTTTAAATCTTTGATTTTATTTGAAGACAAATAAAAATGGACATTTTTTTCCTTCTTTCCTTCCTGCCACTTTTGCTAACAATACTGTGAAAAAAAAGAGTTCTTGTGATTTTTTTTTTTTTGGTTAATATGTGGGATAACTTTTTCTGTGTGGGTATCTATACATGAAATTGTTAGATGAAAACATGCACATTTTTAATGTTGATAATGCCAAATTGCTGTTCAAAAAGGTCATATAAAGCTATATGTAAACTTATCTGGAAGTCTTATGTAAATTTCACTAACCAACACTGGACATGATTTGTCTTTTTTGTATATGCAAACTGACATGAAAAAAAACTTACTGTTTTTAATACATATTTTTCTGACTACTGGTGAGGTTCCAACCTTTGTATGTATCTGTGTATTCACATGTATTGATTATATAGTCTCTTCAAAGTTGAAATGGTGTTTGGGTTTTATTTTTGATCTGTTAAAGTCTTTTGTTTTTTTGTCCAAATGCATCAGACAAATGGCCAGATTACTGGTACCTTGGGAGCTAGACCAGAACCAGATTATGGACTCTGAAAGTTAATTGTTGGTTATCTAGAAATTATTCAGGGTTTGAAGAGCCAGGCAGATGTACAGGCTCCCCTAAATATCCTGTTAAGTGAAGATGAGAGATGGCTGGTTGAAAATAGGAATAATGAAGAGGCCCAACATCTCCATCAAGAGCATCTCAATAGGACCCCTGACCCAGCTGGGGCAGTTCTCTTGACAGAGCCTAACTGGAACTCAAATGGTGGCGACCCAACCTTCCTGAAACATTACAGAAAGTATATACTAGAAGGGCTTTACAAGGGGGTGCTCAAACAAAAGAGTTTGAATATGATACAAGCCCTTCAGAAAAAGCCAAATGAGAATCCTTCTGAATTTTTAGAGAGGATCTATCAGGGCTATAGAAAACACATTGATGCTGACCCAGAGGCACCAGAAAATGTGTGGATGGTGAACATGACATTTATTGGGCAAAGTGCCCCAGATATTAGAAGGAAATTTCAGAAGTTAGGTAGGACATTGGGAAAGCATCTCTCTCAGCTGGTAGTCATAGTCTTTAAAGTTTACAATGACCAGGAAGCAAGGAAGATAAAGCAGGCCATGGTGTTCTTAGAAATAGTATAGTGAGACCAGAAGAAGAGGCAGGACCCTAAAGGAAGGAGGAAAGACCCCGTAGGTGCCAATCAATGTGCATATTATAGGGAGAAGGGCCATTGGAGAAGGGATTGCCTGAAGCTAGAGAAAAGAAAAATAGAATAGATTAAGTTTGAATTTTCTAGAATTTTGTATATATGAAGTCATATAGTATGTATTTTCTTGTGCCTGGCTTACTTGGTTAGAAAAATATTTTTCAGATTTATTCATGTCCTTGTATCAGGTGTATAAATATGAGACAAGCCAGTAAGTCAGAACAAGTGGAATAGGAGAACTAAGTAGATTGTTAATTGGCCAAGCAATTCACAGCCATCTAGTAAATTGCAAAATTCCATCTTTCCTAAACCAAGGACACTTAAGAGTAATGGTTTACACTTTTCTCCAAACAGATGGTAAATAGCTTAAATCACCCTACTCAGGGAAACAGATGACTGAAATACAATTATTGCTGTTTGTACTAATCACACTCAAAGACAGATGAAAGACCTAGAAGACTCAAGGCCCTGAACAGCAGCTAGCCAAAACAATGGACAGGTCCCTATAATGTCCTGTTGACAACACATTCTTCCCTAAAGCTAACAGGAATCAAGCCCTGGATCCACTACACACGGATAAAATGGGTACCACCTGACAACACAGACCCTGCTGCTGTGTTTGGGAAAGGGAAAGCTGAAAGGGGAAGCTGGACCTGCATTCCTGCAGATTTGAAATTCCTTTTCCAGAAAAGAACAGTGAACCCTAATACAGGGTGACATTGTTTCTTTTACTTTATTCATGTGCTTGTAAGCTAGAGACTTTTAGTTGCCAGATACTGAATTTGAATGTGGTCCTTCCCAGTAGGGAAACAAACAAGGACTGAAAGTGAGTTATGGCTAAGTCTAAATGAGTAAAGGTATATATAGGAGGTTGTGAAATTTTTAAACCTGGAGGAAAGGAAATCTTACTCTTGGATATGGTTATTTTTTGCTTGTTTGGTTTCTTCATTTGTTTTTGATTTTTATGGGGATATGGCTTGAAATTTACTATTTTGGGTACATCAGGAATCCTCTGTCTCTTCTGTTTGGCCTTTGGGATCTAGGAGAGGTCATTTGTGAAACCGGTTGGACAGATTGCCTTTGTCATTTGGGACCTAGGAAGAGTCATTTGGTGTCAGTGAAATCTGGCTTGGGGCAAGAGCATGTCTCTGACATGAGACTGGGTGGTAAGAGGGTATGTCTCTGCCAAGGGACCAGTGGATGCACTGGTAGGTGAGAGAGTGCCTGTACTAGTGAGGCTTTGGGCCATTTGGGACCTAGAAAAGGTTGCCTGTGTGGCTGGTTAGTGGGACCGATGGGAAATGAGACAAGATTCTAAGGCTAGTTCTAGTTCCCTTTCTTCTTTTGGAATTCTGTTTTTGCTTCGGATTTTGCTTTGTTTCTGTTCGAAAAGGAAATTGAGGTTTGTCAGGGAGAGTTAAAACTTCACATCAAATGGAAAGTAAACAATGAAAGGTAAAAGGAATAGAAATGAAATTTTGGTGGATATTAGAAATACGAGGATTTTCCTTCACAGGTTGTATTTTTCTCTCTATTTGATCCCTCCAGAATTTGGCATTCTGTAGGAGTGAGTGATGACGTAAGGGTTCTTTGCAATAAATCAATAAGACTAATTGCCAATGGTGGTTTTGTTAACCAAGATTTTGATTGGAAGGTCATGCCTGAAGAAAGCATACTGGGGCTCTGGTTGTTACCAGAAAACCTTGAGGAACTAGGATTGACTTTCAAAGAAGCTAACAAAAGCCCACTGTAGAAATGGCCTGATTCTGTGTTTAGTCTTCCCAGGGAAGGAATGAAGGTTGCTTTCCGGAAAGATGGCAAAAGAGGAACCTTAAAACACTACAGGAACCTCAAGGACTTGAGGGAAGCAGGTACTGCAGGCAGTGCTGGATAGCAGGTGTGTGGCTTGACTTCTGTGCCCTGAAGGGTGGACTAAGGCCAGTCTAAAGGCTCCTTGTGTGAGGTCCAGAAAAACAGACTTAAAGATCCTGTGTGACCCATTGTTTCTCTTCTTGTATTTATACAAATGAACAGGCAAAAATTAAAACTGGACTTAATGCAGTCCTTTTGAGGATATTGAGAGTGATCTTAAGGAGAAAAATTGTATTTTAAGGAAAATCACAGTGCTCAGTGATGGGCATTGGTCTAGTGCAGCTAACTGTCTTCAAAGTTTTGTTTTCACATGGAAGTTAAGCTGTATTTGTGACATCATCAGAGATGTTCAATTTATGGAGAAGAAGGATTTGTCAGATTGTCATTGTTTAGTATTATCCCAGCAAAAGAATGGTATTATTGCAACTGAATGTCTTCTCAAAAGGTAGCCTCATGGACTCAAAGACTGGTTTATGGGTTATTGTGTGAATTAACCCGTGTGTTGTTCCTTCTGTTTTTGTAGGGCACATGCCTATGATCTCATTACTTTGGTGACTGTTTACACATTATAGGACTCTTTTGAGAAGCCCTTCTGCATCGCCACCTCCACAGACTCTACAGCTTGATCAGACTGAGTGATTGACTTGGTGAAATATGGGGTGGTCTGTCAGCTTTGCTTAAAACTGCTTTCATTTTCTGTTCCAAAGGTTTGGACATAAAGGGCCCAAACGTGTTAAAGGGGAGAATTCTAGAATATTTCCCCTCACCCTGAGTTAAGTGTAGTGGGCAAAAGGGCTTTGGACAGGTGTGACATGCTTTGCACACCTTCCTCCAAGGAAGCCACTCTTTCTTAATTCAAGATGTTGTAGAATTGGCCTGTACCTTTGTCCTTCTGTGGTTATGGTTCCAATTGCACCTTCTAAGTTTCTTGCCAAATTTGTTATCTCTAGAGTATGACAAGTATGCCAGCTTGTCTAGCAATGCTATCCTTTAGATATTTCGCACACCACTTCCCAGGATCAGTGAACTGACCTAGACTTTGCAAGATCCTTCTTTCTTGTGTGAAGGCCTCCCTCTATTCGATGCCTACTTTCTGTTAGGGATTTCTGGACTAGAGGATAAATAGGACTGCATCCATGGCCAGTTACTTTCAGTAGAAAGTAACTACAGAAGAATGAGACCTTCATCCAGAAGGTACCTATGTTCCTCTCTTTCTTATTCTTTTCCTCCCTTTTTATAATAGTTTTTTTAGCATCTCTTGTAGTTTTGGTTTGTTGGAGGTGTATTCTTTCAACCTTCTTCTGTCTGGGAAACTCCTTATTTGGCCTTCCATTTTAATTGAGAGCCTCACTGTGTAGAGTAATCTTGGTTTCAGGCCTTTGTTTTTTCATCACTAAGAATATTTCTTGCCATTTTTTCCTATATCGGAGTGTTTTTGTTGAGATATCAGCTGCTAGCCTTATCAGATCCCCTTTGTATGTTACTTCTTGTTTCTGCCTTGCTGCTTTTAAGATTTTCTCTTTGTCTTTAAAATTTGGCATTTTAATTATGATATGTCTTGAAGTAGTCCCCTTTAGGTTCATCTTGACTGGGACTCTCTGTGCCTCCTGAACATGTATTATTTTTTTCTCTCTCCAGGTCTGGAAAGTCTTCTGTCATTATTTTTTCAGACAAGGTTTTTATCCGTTGTTCCTTTGCTTCTCCTTTTAGTATTGCTTTGATTCGTATGTTGTTGCTTTTCCTGTTATCTTGGAGTTCTCTTAAGGTATCTTCATATTTTTTGAGTCTTTTTTCATGCAGCTGCTCTACTTAGGTGTTTCTTATCACCTTGTCTTCCAGTTCACTAAGTTGATCCTCTGCTTTGCCCAGCTTGCTTGTAATTCCTTCTAATGTGTTTTTTATTTCAGAAATTGTATTCTTCATTTCTTCCTATTTTTTTGTTTATAGCCTTTTCCTGTTTCATACTGTTGTAGTTCTTACTCAGTTCCTTATTGTCTGTGACTTCATTGAGTATCCTTCTAACCATTATTTTGAACTCCATATCTGATAGTTTGCTTACCTCCATTTCATTTAATTGTTTTAGTGGGGAGTCTTCCGTTTCTTTTGACTGCAAGTTATTTTTTTGTCTCCTCATTTTAGGTGACTCTTTTTGTTTGTTTCTGTGCTTCTTGATGTTCTGTTTTGCTGTCTTTGTAGGGTGAACTTCTCTTGTAGAAATTCTATGGGATTGATTGCTGTGGTCTCTTTGATCTCTTTGTCTGGATGCTCTAGGATTCCCTTTTCTTTTATTTTTTTGGGCTGTCTTGCTGTACTTGGGTATTTCCCTTTTGGTGGTTCCTTTGTTGGTGGGTTCTCTCTACCAGCAACTACATTGGTGTTCACAGCTCCCACCTACTCTTGTATGTGATCAGTTACAGGGTGTAGGCAAAATGGATTAAGACAGTGAGAGAGTATTCAATGGGATTTAAAGTACAACAGGTAGAGAAGAGATAAGGATCCTTTGGATAAGTATAGGTTTAACTGTGATATTTCACCCAACTAGCCACTTTTTATTAAAGGTAAAAAAGAATTAACAGTGTTGTTAGAGGGGAGAAGAATTGTTAGCTGAGTCCAGAAAACAGAGCTCTTGTGTGAGGTTAGGTGATGAGATATAGTGAGAGTAAAGGATAGAAAGTACGCATAGTGTGGGAGAGAATAGAGTTGACCACAACAGTAATAAAGCCCCAGAAGATAGTGAAATGGGCTAAGATAAGGGAGGAATGCTGTGCAGTATTTACAATTATATGGAACGGTAATTATTTACAATAATACTGGAACAATAATATGACAAGAAATATATGATCTGAATAACAAGAATAGGAAGTACATGACCAAGAGTAGTGTGATATTGCAAAACGAGTGAAGTGAAAGAAGGAAAATTAAAAATACCCTATGAAAGAGAGAACAAAGAAAACCAGTCAAACAGGACAACTAAAGAAACAAATAAAATGAAGAAAACCAAACAGAAAGAAGAGAAATAAAATATACTAATAAAAAGAAGTAAAAATAATGGAAAAGAATAATAATACAAGTAAACAATAATATGCAGGTTCTGTAGAATAGCAAAGTGAAATTTATGTTTCTCAGTTGTTGGAGTTAGCCTTGTGTTCCCTTCTTGGGTCTGTCTCTGGACCTTTCACAGCTCCAGGTCTTACTGTCTCACTTAGGGAAGAGAAAAAAGAAGAAGCCTCATACTTTAAACCTACCAAGGGAGTTCTGTTGGTCTTCCTGGATGCCCACGCTAAAGGGGTTGGACTTTACTTTTCTCTCTTTGTATGGTTTTGTGAGGATGGGGGGCAGGTCTGGGCTGCAGTCTTCGCAGTTTCCCAGTCTCTAGCCAGGGTCCTTTGGGCACTACCAGGCTCCCACTGTCCATCTGCACCAGACTGGCACCTTTAATCTACCAGTTCTTTCCATGGGGAGCACTAATTAGGGGCATCTCACATACTACCTTCTCCCTCTTTGTTGTGCTAGGTGTTGGGTACTCTCAAAGTCTCTTCAGGGTAGTTTAGCTCCCCCACTGAATTAAATCTTTCTGGGACTAATAACTCCCTGAGCCCTGCTGCCTCCTCTGAACTGTCCACGCAGGGCACCTCCTCATTCCTCTTCTCAAGCTAAGCATGGTAGAGTTAAGGGGTGGCAGTGGTGCAAGAGTTCCTTCAACAGCGACTGAGAACCTTTTTTGGAATAGAATCCTCTTGTTTAAGCCTGCCCTTCCTAACAAGTGCCGTCTTTTCATACAGCCCAACTTTCTAATCAGGTCGGAGACTGATCAGCTCTCTGGGTCAGGGTCCTACAAGGCTCAACTCTTCTCCCTTCTCCAGATGTCACCTAGATCCCCAATTTCTCTGGTAATGACCCAACTGGTGTCCATAATCCCAGTGGGTGAACACTGCCTCTGGGCATCTCCCACCTTTTCTTTATTCCCCTCAGTGACTCCAAGCATCCAGGTCCATCCTGATGCCGCTCTGTTCTCCCTGTTTGGTAGGGGTGGGAGCTATTGATTTGGCTCGCCTCCAGTAATCCTGCGGCAGGTGCCAGGCAGGGGGCCGCAGCAGCCTTGGTTCTTGCACAGGTCCCAGGGACCTTACCGCCCTAACACAATCTCCTTACCATCTGTTTTTCAATGTCCTCTACAATTTTGGCCTCCAAACTTCATATTAGTTGGGATTCCCTTGGCTGTTCACTCTTCCTCAGAAAATCGGCTAGGTGTTCCACATGTGCGCAGGGGGAAGTGGGCTCTGCTCCTCACCTACTGCACTGCCATCTTCCTTTCAGAATCCTTTGACCAGTTTTTAATTGGGTTGTTTGTTTTTTTGGTGTTGAGTTTTGTGAGTACTTTATGAATTTTGGATATTTATCATATGTATCAGCAAACATGGTCTCCCATTCTGTGGGGTATCTTTTAATTTTGTTGATGGTTTCCTTTTCTGTGAAAAATCTTTTTAGTTTAATGAAGTCCCATTTGTTTATTTTCTCATTTGTGTCCCTTGCCTGGGGAAGATATATCTGATAAAAAGTTTGTGTGAAGCCCTGGCTGGCGTAGCTCAGTGGATTGAGCTCGGGCCTGCGAACCAGACGATCGCAGTTCGATTTCCAGTCAGGGCACACGCCTGGGTTGCAGGCTGGTTCCTTGCAGGCTAACTACCAGCAGGGGACTCACAAAAGGCAACCATACATTGATGTTTCTCTCCCTCTCTCCTTCCCTTCTAAAGATAAATAAATAAATAAAATCTTAAAAAAAAAGTTTGTGTGAGCAATGTCCAAGATTTTGCTGCCTATGTTTTTCCTCTAGGATTTTGATGGTTTTGGATCTAACATTTAAGTATTTGATCCATTTTGAATTTATTCCTGTGTATGATGTAATAAGTTGGTATAGTTTAATTTTTCTGGGAATATAATCTGTGCAATTCTCCCAACACCATTTATTGAATAAACTGTCTCTAACCCATTATATGTGCTTACTTCCTCTAATATTAATTGACTATAAAGATGTGGGTTTATTTCTGGCCTCTCTATTCTGTTCCATTGGTCTATGTGCCTGTTTTTATGCTAGTACCAGGTTGTTCT
This sequence comes from Sturnira hondurensis, assembly GCF_014824575.4. Lineage (NCBI taxonomy): Eukaryota > Metazoa > Chordata > Mammalia > Chiroptera > Phyllostomidae > Sturnira > Sturnira hondurensis. Next base: position 4,160,708 of record NW_028081875.1, read on the forward strand.
GATTACTATGGCCTTATAGTATAGTTTCATATTAGACAGTGTGATTCCTCCAACTTTGTTCTTCTTTTTCAGGATCACTATTGTTCTGCGGGGCCTTTTGTAGTTCCATATAAATTTTTGAAATATTTATTCTAGTTCTGTGAAATATGTCATTGGAATCTTGATGGGAATTGTGTTGAATCTATAGATTACTTTGGGTAGTATGGGCATATTAATGATATTAATTTGTCCTATCCATGAACGTAGTATATGCTTCCACTTATTTGTATCTTCTTCAGTTTCTTTCTTCAGTGTCTTATAATTTTCTGAGTACAGGGGTTTTACTTCTTTGGTTAGGTTTATTCCTAGGTATTTTATTCTTTTTGAAGCAGTTGTAAATGGGGTTATTTTCTTAATTTCCCTTTCTGTTAGTTTTTTATCTGCATATAAAAACACAGCTGATTTCTGAATTTTAATTTTGTATCCTGCTACTTTGCTAAATTCATTTATCAGTTCTAGTAGGTTCTTGGTGGGGAATCATTGGGGTTCTCTATGTACAATATCATGTAATTTGCAATTAAAAGACAGTTTTTATTCTTCCCAACTTGGATGCCTTTTATTTCTTCTTCTTGTCTGATTGCTATGACTAGGATTTCCAGTTATATGTTGAATGCAAGAGGTGAAAGCAGACATCCCTGTCTTGTTCTGCATATTAAGGGGAACATCTGTAGTTTTGCCTGTTAAATATGATGTTGGCAGTTGGTTTGTCATACATGGCCTTTATTATGTTTAGGTATGGTTCCCTGTATTCCCACTTTGCTGAAAGTTTTTATCACAAATGGGAGCTGGATTTTATTAAAAGCTTTTTCTGCATCTGTTTATGTAATTATGTAGCTTTTATCCTTCATTTTGTTTATGTGATGAATCACATGTATTGATTTGTGAATGTTGTACCATCCTTGCATTCCCAGAATAAATTCCCCTTGATTGTGGTTTATGATCTTCTTGATGCATTGATGTATTCAGTTTGCTAATATTTTGCTGAGGATTTTAGCATGTATTATCATCAGTGATATTGGTCTGTAATTTTCCTTCTTTGTAGTGTCTTTGTCTGGTTTTGGAATTAGGATAATGCTGGCCTTGTAAAACGAGTTTGGGTGACTTCCCTCCTCTTGAATTTTTGGAAATAGTTTGAGAAGATGAAGAGTTAGTTCTCCAAATGTTTGGTAAAATTTATGTGTGAAGCCATCTGGTCTAAGGCTTTTGTTTGTTCGGAGTTTTTTGATTACTGCTTCAATTTCATTAGGTATATTCTGTCTATTCAAATCCTCTGTTTCCTCTTGATTTATTTTTGGAAGATTGTGTGTTTCTAGGAATTTATCCATTTTGTCCAGGTTGTCCAGCTTGTTGGCATATAATTGTTCATAATATTTTCTTGTAATCCTTTGTCTTTCTTTGGTGTCAGTTGTTATTTTTCCTCCTCATTTCTGACTTTATTTATTTGGGTCCTTTCTCTTTTGTTCATTATGAATCTGGTTAAAGGTTTGTCAATCTTGCTTATCTTTTCAGAGAACCAGTTTTTGGATTCATTGATCTTTTGTATCAGTTTTTTAGATATCATTTCATTTAGTTCTGCTCTGATTTTAATTATTTCCTTTTTCTACTCATATTGGGGTTTGTTTGTTGTTTCTTTTTAAGTTCATTTAGGTTACCTGGTTTATTTGGGCTTTCTCTTGTTTTTTTAGAGGTAGGCTTTTAATGCTATGAATTTCCCGAATAGGATTGCTTTCCCAGTATCGCAACAGATTTTGGATTATTGTGTTCTCATTGTCATTTGTTTCAAAGTGTCTTTTGATTTCTTCCTTGATATTATTGACTCATTCATTGTTTAATAACATGTTATTTAGATTCCATGTCATTACCTGTTTTCCAGTGTTGTTCCTGTGGTTGATTTGCAGTTTCATATCATTGTGGTCAGAGAAGATGCTTGGTGTGATTTCACTCTTCTTGAATTTATTGAGACTTGTTTTGTGCCCTAGTATGTAGTCTACCCTAGAAAATGTTCCATGTGCTCTTGAAAAGTATGTATATTCTGCTGCTTTAGGGTGAAATGCTCTGAAGGTATCAATTAAATCCATGTGATTTAGTGTGTCAGTTAAGACTGTTATTTTCTTGTTTCTTTTTCTGCCTGGATGATCTATTCTTTGAAGTCAATGTGGTGTTAAAATCCCCAACTATGAATATATTTCTGTTGATCTGACCTTTTATGTCCATCAAGATTTGCTTTACATATTTAGGTGCTCCTATGTTGGGTGCGTAAATGTTTCCTAGCATTATATCTTCTTGTTGGATGGTTCCCTTTATCATTAGGTAGTGTCCTTTTTTGCCTCTTACTATACCTTTGATTTTAAAGTCTTTATTTTGTCAGATATAAGTACTGCTGCCCCAGCTTTTCTTTCTTTTTTATTTGTGTGAAATATCTTTCTCCAACCATTTCCTTTTAGTCTGTGTCTTTCTTTTTATCTGAGATGGGTCTCTTGGAGGCAGCATATATATGGATCTTGTTTTCTTACCCATTTAGCTACCCTCTGGAGCATTTAAGCCATTAACATTTGGTTGGAGCATTTAAATAATTTCTATTTAAGGTGATTATTGATAGATAGATATATATGTAGTACCATTTTATTGTTAGACTGTTTTCCTCTTTTTTTTCCCCTTTTTCTTTTTCTTCCCTTTCTTTTTAAAGCAAGCCCTGTAACATTTGATGCAGTATTAGTTTGGTGGTAAGAAACTCCTTTAGCTTTTTGTTGTCTGGGAAGCTCCTTATTTCTCCTTTGATTTTAAATGATAGCTTTGTTGGGTAAAGTAGCCTTGGTTGCAGGTCCTTGCTTTTTATCACCTTGGATATTTCATGCCACTTTCTTCTGGCCTGAAATGTTTCTAATGAGTAATTAGATGATAGTCTAATTGGTGCTCTCTTGTAGGTAACTATGTGCTTTTCTCTTGTAGCTATTAGGATTCTCTCTGTATCCTTAAGCCTTGTCATTTTAATTATGATATGTTGGTGTAGACCTTTTTGGGTCCAACTTGTTTAGGATTCTCTGAGCTTCCTAGACTCTTGTGATTTTTTCTTCACCAGATTAGGGAAGTGTTTGGTTATTATTTCTTTAAATAATACTTTGAAATAGGTTCTTGATCCCTTGCTCACTCTCCTCTTCTTCTGGTATTGCCATGATGTGGATGTTGTTACGCCTCATGTTGTCCAAGGGGTTTCTTAAGCTTTTCTAATTTTTTAAAGTTCTTTTTGCTGCTCTGATTGTTTTTCTTTCTACCTTGTCTTCCAAAATATTAATTTGATCCTCTTTCTCACCTCCTGTTTATTTCTTCAAATGTATTATTTATCTCAGATTGTTCGTTTTTCATTTCTGACTGATCCTTTTTAATGATTTCTGTCTTTTTTTATGCTGTTGAGTATCCTTATAATCATTACTCTAAATTATCTGATAAAGTGCTTACTTCAGTTTCATCTACTTTTCCTGGAATATTCTCTTGTTCTTTCATTTGAGGTATATTTCTTTGTCTTCCCATTTTGGTTTCTTTATATTTTCTGCCTTGAATGTTAAACTAATCAGCCAGTGATCTGATCAGCTGTTAATGTAATCAATATGTAATCAGCAGTCAGGCTTAAACATCACAGGATTGGGTAGAGAAATTCTGGTTGGTGAGCTGTTCCTTCCCTTTAGGCCAATGACGACATTCAGAGAGGGGTGGTCTTCCTGAGAGAGATGGCTCAAGAAGTATGAGACATGATTCAGCACAGGGATCCTAGTGGCTGTCCCCTCAGTTTTTTCCCCAGAGCCACCAACCCCAGAGTCTCCTCAAGTGTTTCCTCATAGTCCACTATGCCCTCCCTTTGCTGGCATCCAGGGTAAGTGGCTGGAAACAAAATTTTGTGACCTGGCCCTTTAAAAGGCTCTCTGAGTCTCTAGGCCTCTCTTCTTGACACACAGAAACCCTGCTGCATTTCACAGCAGGGTATTATCTGGGTTCCTTTCCAGCTCTGGTGCTGTAGGCTGGGGAGCCCAGCTTGGGGTTTAAATCGCACACTTCTCATGGGAACACCCACTGGCCGCTAAAATATCCCTCCAGCACTTTATAGTTGCCACCTGTGGGATCCCAGCCTGCCCTCTCCCATTTCCCCTGCACTCCTTATGAGTCACATTGCCCTGACATGTTTCTTCTGTCTGTGGTCGTAAGGCTTCTTTCCAGCTAGTGTTCAGTTGGTTATTTAAGGTGATTTCTCTATGATTTAGTTTAGTTATTTACAATTCAGTTGTAATTCCAGATTGGTCCTAGGAGGAGGTTAGTGTAGCTTTCACTTACTCCTCTTCCATCTTGGATCTATTTAAGATTTCTTATTTTGCTTGGTATATATGTCCTTCTTCTATTTTGTAATTCAAATCTTTTATAATATTTGTAAAATTCTCAGCTACTATCTTCTGAAATATAAATTTTTTCTATTTAATTTTTTCTATTTTTTCTGGACATACTTTCTAGGATTCTTATTTAAACTTATTGATATGTCTTCCATATCTCTTAAGCTTGCTTCTGTCCTCTCTTCTCTCTGTCTCCTCATCTTGCATTTTGGGAAATTCCTTCAGTTCTCTCTTGTAGCACACTCTTTTCATTTGGGTCTAATCTACTGTGTAACCATTCTATTGAGTTGTAAGTTTAAGTGATTCTTTTTCATGTTTTATTTTGGTTTGGTATTGTGGATTGTTGCTTTTGATTGTCTCTTGATCATTGCTCATTTTTAGACATCTTTTATTTTCTTAAACATTTAACATGTAATATTTATAGTCTATCTGTTCATTCTAACATCTGGAGTTGTCTGAATTTGTTGGTAATTTCTGGTATCTCTCACAATGGCTTATTTTCTTGTATCTTTTGTGAAGTGATTTTGTGGCAAGATTTAATCAATTATAGATGTAATCTGTTTTATTTTGGGGTTTTTTTGCTTGTTGGTTTGGTTGGTTGTTTTGGTAGGGCTTTGCCTTTAATTTTGTTAGAAGTCTGGGGGTGCTCTTCATTGATCTCACTGTTGCTCCATTTGAGGGTCCTGGTTTACTAATGCATCTCAGGTTCAGTTTCTCAAACTTACTGAGGTGGGAACTGGGATCTGGAGACCTTGGACATCTATAGATACTTCTGTGGAATTGCATTAGCTCTCTGGCACCCTGCATTGTTTTTTTTTTTTTTTTGAGCTTGTTGCTTACAGGTGGGTTTTGACTTACTTTTCTTCTGCCAGCTTTATTCTTCTCTCCTACTTTCTCTCCTACTATTTTTTAAGTTAGTTTTCCTGTGCTCCCTAACGTTCAGAATTTTTTTAAATCCTTACTTGAGGATGCTTAAAGAGGAGAAGGAGGGAAGAGAAACATCTCTGTGAGAGAGAAACATGAATTGGTTGCTTCCCACATGCGCCCTGACTGGGGACAGAATTAGCAATTTAGGCATGTGCCCTGACTAGGAACTGAATCAGTGACCTTTTGTTTTATGGGTCGATTTTCTAACCAACTGAGCCACATCAGCCATAGCCAGAAATCTTTTGAGAATTGCACTTGCTCAGGTCTATTTGTCCTGCAACAAGATAGTTTATCAGAGACCTTTGTCCTATACCTCCCACAGAGGAAGTTTCAATACCTTTTCCTCAAGTCCAGAAATTCTAGATTGGGGAGAGTGTTATTAGTGATGCATTACCAACTAAAGAGAGTTAGTTGCCTGTAAAGCAGAACAAATACTTTATTCAAAGCTTCATAAAACTAATTTTGCATAGTAAATATTAATGAACAATGAACCCGTGTTAATTTTGTTTATGCTTTAGTTCTCTGTCTCTGGCTTTAGAAGTTAAGTTGTAATTTGCATTATAATTTAATTCTGAGAATTAAGTAACTTTATTGATACTTTCTACAAGTTAGTGCCAAGTAAAGAGATAGTTTGTGAGAATTTGGAGGTAAATTCTTATCAAGGTGTGAATAATTTGAAAATGCTTTCTTAAGACTTGTTAAGTCACAGAAGGGATACTGTAAAAATAAAATATAGATTGGAAGAAAGTATAGGGTTAAGAAAACACGAAAGAAGAGTATGTGAGGAGACATGCTATCTTGCCTTGGTAGGTCAGAGGCCAACTGAAAGGGAACCTTTGAAAATGGAACAGTAGTTTTTACATATAGGTACTAGAAATGTTACAGTGTTCTGATAAATCAAGTGATGTGCAGTCCAGGCTGCCAGCCCAGTCTAAGTGGCAGTTCAGGAAATGAGCTGACCTTTCTGTTGGCCTTTGTCTCTAGTGGGATCACTCGTACCCCTTGGAAGTTGACCTCCAGCCATCTTTGCTTGTGGTTTCAAACTTGTGCACCACTTAGAGTTTCTATTGTTGCTGGTTCATGGAGAGGTTTGTCACATTATTTTATAGAGGTTATGAGTCTTTAATTTTACTCTTTTTTTAAAAAAACATATTTCATCTGTCATTGCTAGGTGTTTCAGATGTGGGTGGAGGGGCTCCCTAAAATGAATTTACATTGTCATCTTGACCAGAATGTAAATGTTTTATGTGGGCCATCCTCTTTAATCCTTTTCTTTTGAAGTAGGTCTTGTCTTCCCCAGTTTTTATCGATGGAAGAATGAGAGCTTTGTGATATTAGGCGACTTGTCCAAGATTGCACATCTCCGCAATGGTACAAAGAGATACAATCTCTTGTCTGACTCTAGAAGCCATTTCCTTAATTCAATGCCATGCTGCATATCACTTAAGAGTCTGTATATTCTCCTGCTTTTCAAGCTGTATTCCATAGGCTATCTGTGCCAACATGCACCTGTTCTTTATTACACACATTTATTGAGTACCTTCCATGTGTCAGGCTTACTTTAGGTGCTGAAGATATGGCGGTGCCAAAGATAGGCAGAACCTCCTGCCCTCATGGATCATATGTTAAATTTCATAGTAAACTGAAGAGTCCACTGGTAAGAATGGAGTTATGTCAGAGTTCTAGTAATGACCTTCTAAGTCCGAGAAAATTCGGAATAGCCCTTTTCAGAAGTGACACTTGGTGGTGGCCCTTAAGGTGGCTACCTACATAGGGGAAAAGGAGGATTGGTATAGAAATGTAAGGCATCTGGTGAATGGGCTTCAAGTTTAAATAATTTACCTGATTTTGAGAACCTTCTGGATTCTGCAGTTAAGCTGTTATTTTAAATGTATGTGGGCACTGTGTTGTAGAGATGACCCCTAGTTGTCCAATACTTGGCCCCTTGGTGATTTTGACAGAAGCATAGTGTCCCAGCCTGTGACAGCCTATAAAAGGAGGTGGTTATAGGTATGGATTTGGGACTAGTTAGTTGGTTGATTGGACCAGGAAAGTCATGCTGGCAAATAATATTTCTAGGAATTAGCTAACAAAGGAGAAGCAATCCCTCCTAGGTCTGCAAGCCCCCAGAATGTCAGAGCATCAAGAATACAGAAAATAAAAAAATATAGTTATTACAGAACTGTTTCAAACTGCCATGGTATATGCCATCCCCCTTCAGTAGAGATACGGAGTAATTTTGAGTTCTTGATATATGGTTAAGAAAAATTCTAGAATGTGATAGCAAGGCATTTTATTACCCTCCCATACCCCAATTAAAATAAAGTATGCATTGATAGAAGAGATTTATTTTTTGTTTACTTTTAAAATATTTTATTTATTTATTTCTAGAAAGAGGGGAAAGGAGGGAGAAAGAGAGGGAGAGAAACATTAATGTGTGGTTGCCTCTCATACACCCCCCAACTGGGGACCTGGCCCACAACCCAGGCATGTGCCCTGAGTCGGAATCGAACTGACAACCCTTTAGTTTGCAGGCCAGTGCTCAGTCCAGTGAGCCACACCAGCCTGGGTCAGGGCTGGAAGAGATTTAATTTCAGAACTTACACATGTTCTGGCCTCATAATGTTGCTCATTTTGTCTGTTTTCAGATATCACAAAGACAGAAATTACAGATAAAACAGTTGATTTCTACATTCCTAGTTTTAAAATTTATTCAAATTACCCCTTAAGATTAAATAAATCCTATCTTTTCCTTCCTAGAGACTGAACTTTGTTCTTTATAATCTATAGAGTATGGCCCAATCTGGTATAACACTTAAGAGTCCCCTACATGGTCCTTGTGTAGCTTTCTTTCATTCACATTTTAGTGTTGGTTTTGCTCTGTGGAAGTGCTCTGTCACACACATAGTGCTTTGCTTATTGTCCCTTGACCTCTTTTTGCATAGTTTCGCTAATGCCCCTTGGTTTATGCAATTCTTTTTTCAGGGAACTGCCCTTTGCTTCCATCCTCTGGCACAGTCTTTCAGTCTCTCTTCAGACCCACTAATTTCTTCTGACAACTCCAGCTAGAGCTTGCCCATTCTTTTCTGTGAACACTTACAACACTCTCCTACTTGTTACCATTTGACTGTTGGTGGATGTTCTTAGTGTTCCTTTCTGTGTCTTAAGGCCAACAACCATTACGTGAAATCTTTTGTATCCCCTACATTGATTTGCACCTGTTAATATTTATTGTTGTATTTAAGCCTCTTAAATTCTCAATTTAACTTTCATGGGATTATTTGATATTTTTATGTTAAAAATATTTCTTTTTCCCACCTAAAACTCTCTGGATAGGAAAAAAGGTAGAAGTCTGGCTAGGTTTAGATCAGTTCTGGCTTTGACACTAGCGAGCTGCATGGCTTTGATTGAAGTACTTAACCTTTCTTTTCTTTGGCTTCCTTGTCCATGAAGTGAGGGAATGGGATTAGGTGACCTCTGGGGTCTCTTCCAGCTATACCAACTTAAGATAATTCAAATAGAGCTTTTTTTTTGAAGTCTTCAAAACAAAATTCATAAAGTCATTTTTAGCATGAAATTTAGTTTTATGCTTTCATTTAGTTTTAAATATTAAATTGATTTGACTCTGATTAGCTTTTGCTAATCAGTGGCTTTTTTCTCTGGAGTAGCTCTGTTTAATAGAACCTTCTGTGGTGGTAGCCTATTAGGTATCCAATTAGGTAACCACTAGCTACATGGGCTCTTTAGTGCTTGAAATGTGGTATGACTGAGTGCCTTAAATTTTAAGTGACTTAATTTAAATTTGGGTTGCCAGTGGCTGCTGATTAGGCAGAGAAGCTCTGTTGTATTCCATTAGAGCCTCATTATCTCATTTTAAAAACTCCTCTTTGTTAAACACTGGTTAATCCTCACATCTGTGTCCTCTGTGGTAGGGTACTTAAGGTTTAGAAAGGTATTTTACAGAAATGGTGTCCCTAGGCTTCTCAGGCATTGCTACTAAAGTGCCCTTGGCCGAGGAATAATAAGCATTTGCCTTCAGAGGTTAGGGGAACATGACTTTAAAGTGGCCTTTTGTAAGTGCAAAAATGAAAAGCCACATACACTTTTATTTTGCTCTCTTCATGTTTAAGATAAAATAATATTTTACATAATTCACAAATTTTGTAGTACTCCATCTCCCCACCATGCCTTCCACCACCCTCCATCCCCATCTTTAACCCCAAGATAAAGAAAACACTTCTGGTGCACATCATTTCAGAAACACATCATTTCAGGATGATGCATACTGTTTGTTTCTCCCTCACCCCATCTTTGGTGTGGGAGAAGCATGGATATAAGAGACTTAACTGCAGCAGGCGAGCTGCCAAGAGAGTGTAGAGGATATGTGGTCCTCTTCGAGGGTAGACAGAGGAAGGGGCATACATAATACTGTGGTTGCTAGTTTTTGTTTTCCTTTACTATTGAGGATGACAGATTGGTTGCCTGAAATTACTGTAGACCTCTCACAAACCATTTCCTTTCTCTGCATTGTGGAGGTAATGCTGGATTAGAGGTAGGACTCAGTGTGTGCAGAGTCTTGAAGGATGTAGTTATGTTTGGGAGTCATAATTGACCTACAGTGAATCCAGGGCTGACATGGAATCTCTCCTACTTTAATGGAATTCAACCTGGGGTTTGTTGTTCTTCATGGTTCCAAGTGAGCTTATATAGATAGCTGGTTTAGCCTTTGATTCCTTAGCTTTCCTGATAATAATAACACGATTGGTTCCAGTGTAGTGCCCAGAGTTGTACAAAAGGTGAAACAAATGGCTGATTTTCATTCTATAGAATTGTTTTGTATACTCCCTCCAGTAATTTAAACATTGGTTTTATTTCCTATACAAATGCACTTATTTATAACTTTTTACATTTAATACCATCACTCTACTTCAGATATTAGTAATGAAGAATTGCCTGAAGAACAACTAGAATTATGGATATAATAGGATTACAAACAATTCTGAGATGCTTGTCTTCATTCTCCCTAAATATCTCTACTCCTCCTTTGGCACCTTCTCCTTTCTGTTTTTGGTGAAACTGTATCTTTTATAACTCTTTGACAATGGAAGCAACTTAGTTCAGTGCAAATGCAAATACATGGACAGGTGTTCTACAGGATTTTCATAATTCTTTTTCTCTCTTTATGCAGTGGCTAAAGCCTTTTCTTACAACCAAGTAACACATAGCAAGACAACATATTCGTATTTTTACATTTAGCTGTTTCAACAACTTTTTTTTATTTGTTATTATTCCAGACCGTCCAGTGTACAAAAATACTTCCATGCTGTTCCCTCCTCCCTACACCCAGGTGAAGGGCTTCCTTGCACAAACATTTCACACCATTGTTGCTTTTAATTTTTTTCCCCCATAAGGACTACTTTACTGTATTGAGTGCAGGAGGGACAAGAACAAAAAACATGAACAGGAAAAATAGATTCTTCTTAAATCCTTGGAATTTAAATTCCAATTCCGTTCAAATATTTGGATATTACAATGGATATTTTTCTAAAATGAATGATTCCAGTTTTGAATGCAGCTCTTGGGTCACTTCCAGAATTCTAAATGATAGATAGGAACTGAGAAATGGTCAGTGTCAGTCTACATTTCCTGGAGAACATTTTAAAAAGAGACACCCATCTCACTCATCTCTCCTTCCCAAAATCATACTGAGTTCTTTGGCACTGTCACTGTTATTACCAGAATATTGGGTCACCTTTATGACATTGAGACATATTTTTAATGTGCTTTATGTATATATATGAAACAATAGAATTACTTTACTTAAAAGAAATATTGTGTGTGAAGTTACATTTCATGATTTAATACATGTAAAATGAGTATGCATACTTCACATTGAAACCCACATGCAAAGTTAGTTGATCACGTGACAATAAAAGAACTGGGAAAATGGAGAATGAGAACTTGCTGCTGCAGATTTTAAGTGTCTACCACCTGAAATTAAAACCATAAATTAGATCTCTTTAAAGGGAATTTAAGAAAATCAAATACAGACCTCAAGTAGTACTAACAACATTGAACACATCTGTTTTATATATTTTTAAATGATAATAGAAGTATGTAATTCTCCTGGCTCTTTTCATGGTGTTAGTCAAACTTGTTTTTATTAATGTTGAAGTAGGCTGGGAACAACTCTAGATGACAGCATCATTATTACGACATAGCATGACCTGCCCCCTCTTCAGGGATCACCGTAGTGGGCTGGGTGGCCTGTCATGTTCTTTCTCTCTGGTCTCATGTATTGCCTGTGGTGGTGAGTTAGCTCAGTAATCATTCCTCAGTGCTGTGTCCTATACAGGATACTGGGGAAATGAAACACAGGGCCCAAGTCTCTTATTTCCATAGCTGATAGTTATTGTGATGTCTACGTTTGATCATGAAATGTTTGTGATTTCTGCAAACTGGAAGATGGCAACAAAATATAAATATCTATCTAGTGCTAGAGGCTCTTTGAGTGCATAATTTGTGGTAAAATATTGATTATCTTATTACAGCATCTTAGTTTAATTAGATCACAAGTGTCTGAGTTGAAAGAAGCCATTTTTAATGGACTTTTTAACTTCTACATTTGATGTTCAAGACTAAAGTTTCCCTTATACCTCAAGATATAGGTGTGAAACCTGGGATTCAACCAACAGGATACACTGAATTACTCAATCCACCTTCCGAGAAAGGAAACTGGAGACAAGATGTTTATGAACGTCTGAAATTACATTCTTGTGATTATCTGTTGCAGCCCAGGTGCCCTGAGCTTGGTGGCATGCTAGCCTCTCTCACTTGAGACTCATTGGTAACTGACACTCTGAAACAAGTCCTCTGGAAGATAGCAATAGCAAATGCTCTCAGGAACTCTTTAAGGGCAGATTGTGGGAACTGCATCAGTGCTAAATATATGGAAAACTCACCATAAAACTTGACTATATTGTATTTATTGTTAGAACAGAGAAAATATGTAAAGAGTGTTTTCCTTTGAATTGATTGGAATTAATGTGTTAACACAATTTGGATGAAATGATTTCTTATATACATGTGTATGTATATGACTTCTTATATATGTGTGTATGTATATATACACATATACATGTATACATAAATCTAAGGGGGTTGTAGGGATGTATGTTCTGTTATAAATTTTCTGTAGCTTTTGTTTGGATGTGTAGCATGGTGGCTGTTACAGAGTGACACCTAGTGTTGCGCTAGTAATACTGGACAGATTGGAAGGGAAGAGTATCTGGCTTGAAGCCTGCAGATCATCAGCAGCACCTGCAGACCTTGTGCATTTATTGAGTTAACTTGGAGGAGTGTTCAGTCCTGAGATGATTGCAGACTGTGATACTTCCTAATTGTGTTGAAGTGAGAATTTTAATCCTGTAAGTTTTTAGGATGGTGAGAACCATGTGGTGGCATCTCACAGGGCCTTTGTGATTTCTACTCATCGGTAACCTAGAAGCTCCCTGAAGTGAATTTGTGTGTGTGTGTGTGTGTGTGTGTGTGTAAAATGGAACAGAAAAGGCAGTCAACTCGTTGTACTGTTACTAAAGTTGAACAGACCTGAAAAATACAGTTTTTAGCCAGAAAATAGAAGCTCGAATGAAATGAAGAGTATGACAGATTTGATTGTGCCAGATCTCCCACCTAAGACCCTTGTGTGAAAAGAAGAGTCCCCTTGAATTCGTTCTAGTGAGTGCTTTATTCAGGGCAGAACAGCATATTGTGGATAGAATTATATGTCAGGTCTTTAGATGTTCTCTCATTAAAAGTAAACAGACCCATGGATGGGTGGCTCAATTGGTTGGAGCACCATCCCATACACCGAAAGGTTATGGGTTTGATTCCTCAGTCGGGATATGTTGGAAGGCAACCAGTGGTTGAGGATTCGAACCCATACATTCCTAGGTTGAGGGTTTAAACCTCAGTTGGCATATCTAAAAACCAGTAAACATATCATCTGGTGAGGATTAAATGAAGTAAAGAAAGAGTCCAGTAAAACTTGTTTTTTTCTTAAAAGAGATTAGACCTTTGCACGTTCTGAATTTAAACAAAGTGAAAAAAAATAACCTCTTATAATCTCTCAAGTGAGTACACTTCAGGGGTTTTTTTTTAGTACCTAATAAAAATGGTTTCCTATTTGCATCTGTCTGTTTATGTTGATTCCTATTAAAAGTGTTTTTCTCCACTCCAAGGTTCTATACATCTTATGCAGGTGTACTTGGATACCTTAGTCTGCCTACTGCCTTAGTCACTGTTAGACTTAGTCAGAGCCTCAGTTTTTGCCCCCTACTGAGTGTCTGTTAATTAGTCTTTTGGTCTGTGATCGTCTTTGCCCCTTCTGTCTCCCTCACCTACTTGGAGTGATCTCTGTGCAGTATAATTCTGATTCCCATGGTCTTTAGAACAGGTCAAACTCCCCAGCAAGGTTTTCAAGGTTATTCCTGTTCTGACCTTTGCCTCCCAACCCATCCCTTGTCATCCATCTTATTTCTGCCTCATCTGGCAACATTTGAAAGTAAGACAAAGCAGCAGGTTTTCCCCTGCTCCTACGCCTTGAAACTCCTTAGTCTGCCTAACATGCCCTTCTGTGCCTGGCTCACTCCTGTGTATCCTTTAGGATTTAGTTCAAGGGTGGTTTCTCTTTGTTTTGTTTTGTTTCGTTTATTTTTGATACAAATTTGTATCATTCTGAATTGACATATGTGATATAGAAAAATTAATGGAACTTCACTTTCATACAAATTTTATTTTTATTATTTATTTAAAAAATTTTTCAATTACAGTTTATACTCAATAGTATTTTATATTAGTTTCAGGTGTTTTAATTTTATAGTTTAAAAAGTTTATTTTACATTTTAAATTATAGTTTATATTCAATATTACTCTTTGTTAGTTTCAGGTATTTTTATTTTTATTTGAAATTTTTTCTAATTTGAATACTTTAAAACTTAGAGAACAAAATTCAATAGAGTAAATTGAACAGATATTATTGGCTTTTTCAGTAAATATTCTCTTTTTAACATTCAATATTATTTTATATTTGTTTCAATATTATTTTATATTAGTATGGCATAGTGGTTAGACAGTTACATAATTTACGAAGTAATTCCCCTGATAACTAGCACTCACCTGGCACCATATCTAGTTATTATAATATTATTGACTATATTTCTTATTCTGTACATTAGATCCTGTGACTGTTTTATAACTACCAATTCCTGTTTTATAACTACTTAATTCCTTCATCTTTTCTGTCAGGCAATCTCCTCAGTTTGCTATTTCTGTTTTGTTTATTTATTTTGTTCTTTAAATTCCACATATAGCCCTGGCTGGTGTAGCTCAGTGGATTGAGCACGGGCCTGTGAACCAGAGGATCATGGTTCCATTCCCAGTCAGGGCACATTTGTGGGTTGCAGGCCAGTTACCGGCAGGGGCCAGTTCCCAGCAGGGGATGCACGAGAAGCAACCATACATCGATGTTTCTCTTCCTCTCTCCTTCCCTTCCCCTCTAAAGATAAATAAATAATTTTAAATAAATAAATAAATAAATAAATTCCACATATAAGTGAAATCATATTTGTATATGTCTTCTCTAACTTATTTCACTCAGCACAATACCCTCTATGTCCGTCAATATTGTTACAGATGGCAAGATTTCATTCTTTTTTTAAAGGCTTTATTTTTTATTTTTTTTAAAGATTTTATTTATTTATCTTTAGAGAGGAAGAGAAGGAGAGAAACATCAGTGTATGGTTGCCTCTCATGAGTCCCCTGCTGGGAACTGGCCTGCAACCCAGGCATGTGCCCTGACTGGGAATTGAACCACGATCGTGTGGTTTGCCGGCCTGCACTCAATCCACTGAGCTACAGCAACCAGGGCTCATTCTTTTTTTTATGGTTCAGCCATATTTAACTCTATATATGCACCACTTCTTTAACTATTCTTTTATTGATGGACATGTAGGTCACTTCCATATCTTGGCTACTGTAAATGATGCTCTAGTAAACATATAGGTGCATGTCTTTTTGATTTAGTCTTGTGGGTTTCTTCAGATAAATACCCAGAAGTTGAATTGCAGGATTCTTCATTGTCTCTTGGTATAGCCTTTGTTTCAAAGCCTGTTTCATCTCACGTAAGTATTGCTACCTCAGCTTTTTTTTCTGTTTGAATTCATTTTCATTAAACATCCTTTTCCATCCCTTTACTTGTAGTCCATGTGTGCCTTTCTCTCTGAAATGAGTCTCTTATAGACAGTGTACATATAAGGGTCTTGTTTTGTTATCCATTTAGCCTCTATATGTCTTTTGATTGGAACATTTAATCTATTTACATTTAAAGTAATTGTTGATAGATAGGTGTTTATTGCTATTTCTTATTTAATTTTTTATCTTTTTTCCTTTTCTTTCTTAAAGAAGACCCTTTAACATTTCATGTAATACTGGGTTAGTGGTGATGAACTACTTTAGCTTTTTCTTTTCTGGGAAGCTCTCTATATGTCCTTCAGTTCTAAATGAAAGCTTTGCTGGGGAGTTGTAGGTCTTTGGTTTTCATTAGGCTGAGTATTTTGTGGCAGTCTCTTCTAGCCTGCAAAGTTTGTGTTGAGAAATCAACTGACAATCTTATGGGAGCTCCATTGTAGGTAACTAACATTTTTTCTGTTGCTGCTTTTTAAGGCTCAGGGAATCACCAGGGCTGGGTGAACAGTGTTATCCAGGTGGTAGAGACTCAGATAAGGTGTGGGCTTATGCCTACAGGTGGAGGGCTCTGGAATAGAGCAATAGCTTCTGCTAGTACTAGTGTCTGGGAGAAAGCTGCCCCTCCAACTCTTGTCCCACCATACAATTCAGTTTCTCATTGTATGTCCCTGATACTTTTTGATCTTTTGCCCTGGTGCTGGAGTTGAAAGCCAGTGAGTCTGAGTCAAAGTCTGAGCATAGGCCCTTTAAGAGGAACGCTTGGGCCTTCAGAGAGCCCTCTATCCCTCAGACATAATCCTGCTCACTTTCACAGCCAGAAGTTGTGGGGACTTCTCTTCATGGCACTGAAACCCTGAGCCTGGGTTCCTGGTGTGGGCCTGGGACACCTGGCTCTGAGGTGGGGGACCTCTGCAGCAGATATATCCCTCCCAATTTTTAACTGCCACACATGGATGTGACACTAGCCTGTGCAGCATCTCTGGCCCTCCAATCAGTCTTGATGTGGCTGCTTCTTTATTTCTTATTTGTGTTTATATTCTATTTCTATATAAATTTCTATTCTATATAAATATGTATATTCTTAATATTCTAGCTGGACTTCTGGTCTGCTGGACTTCTGCACCATAAGACACACCTAGGTTTTATAGGAGGAAAATAGGGGAAAAATTTTGAAGCAAAAAATGTGGTAAAAAATGCGTCTTATACTGTGACAAATATGGTATTTCTCTGATGATTATGATGTTGAGCATCTTTTCATATGTTTATTGGCCATCTATGTGTCCTCTTTGGAGGAGTGTTAATTGAGATCCTTTATTTTTTTAGTTGAATTGATTTGGGGTTTTGTTTGTTTGGTGTTGAGTGGTATGTGTTTTTTGTATTGGGTTGGCCAAAAAGTTTGTTTGTTTCTGTTAAAAAAAAAGACACATTTTCATTTTCATCAGTAACTATTGATTTGGCTATTTTGAGTATGTTGGCTGTCTCCCATGTGGTGTAACATTGATTGTTCTCAACGTCTGAATTTGATGACTACCAACTTCAACTGGTCTACCCCATCATGGAGAATTGTCCAGCAAAAAATCTCTAGCACATATCTTTGCAAACCACTTTTGACATGTTCGATCAGTCACAGCACCTTGTCCATACACTGCACAAATCTTCTTTTGCATTTCAGTTATGTTTTTACCTTTTTTAAAAATTACTTTATTGTTGTTCAATTACATTTATCTGTATTTTCCCCTCTACACTTCCCCCACCCCAACTTTCTTGAAATAATAAAGCATAATATGCCAATAATGTGTATTTTCTTCCATCTTGAGTATTAAATGGCTACATAAAAATTCTCCAATTTTTGCGGGGTGGTGAGTTGGGATGGGAGTAATAGACAGAAAACTGTACTTGAAAAATAATTAAATAAATTAAAAAAATTAAAATCCTGAAACAAATTCTTCAATTTTTGTATTTTTAAATGCATGTTGATATGACACCTGTGACAGTACAATCTAACACAGTTGTTTTGAATGAAATGAAAAACAACTAAGTGCTCCTAGAGCCAGCTTACAGGAAAACCAAATGAACTTTTTGGCTAATCCAGTAAGTTTTGGATAGTAAACATCTTATTGAATGTGTCATTGGTGAATAACTTCCCCCATTCAGTAGGTTGCTTTTTTTTCTCTTGTTGACGGTTTTCTTTCCTGTGCAAAAACTTTTTTAGCTTGATGTATTACATTTGCTTATTTTTATTATGTTTCTCTTGTCTAAGGAGAAAATAATTCAGAAACAAAAATTGTTGAGAGAAATGTCAGCGTTTGCTGCCTATATTTTCTTCTAGGAGTTTAGTGGTATTGAATTTTACATTTAAGTCTTTAATTCATTTCAAGTTTATTCTTTCATATGGTGTAATAAGCTGATCTAGTTTAATTTTGTTCCATGTATCTGATTTTCCAGCACCATTTATTGAATAGACTTTCTTTAACCCATCATATGTTCTTGCCTTGGGTAGTCTCCCTTTGGAAGTGTACCTTGTCTATACTCCCTTGTGTGTGCACTGACATTGCTGATGTTCTTGCCTTTTCCCCTTAGGGTTGTAGCTTTTAGAGCTACATGGTACCTGGTACAAAAGGGGCACCTAAGAATATTTCTTAATGAATCAAATAAATAGTTGATTCAGAGGTAATTTGTTTTAATTACTTATACTGGTACCAATTAAAAGTACTGTCTATAGCTTATTGATTTGCAGTGCTTGGAGAGAATTTCATTGATATCAAAATTGTATTGATTCTATTTTTATTTACTTTTAAAAATCACCTTTATTCAACTTTTTGAGTTTAAAATTTAGGGTTTTTTTAATTTTAGTCCACTGTTATAGAAATTTAAAGTCTACAAATTTACCTTATTTTTAGCTTTGACTCATTTTTTTAAAAGATTTTATTTATTTAACTTTAGACAGGAGGGGAAAGAGAGAGGGAGAGAAGTATCAATTTATGGTTGCCTCTCATATGTTCCCTGCCAGGAACTGGCCTGCAACCCAGGCATATGCCCTGACTGGAAATTGAACTCTGATCTTTTTGTTCACAGGCCCAATCCACTGAGCTACACCAGCCAGGGCAGCTTTGACTAATTTTTATATATAGCATTTACATTGTTGGCATTGTTTAGTTTATACTTATAACATTTTTTGTAAACTTGAGTGTCACTCAAAAGAGTATTTTAAAATTCCTGAAATAGTTGAGAAGTTTTAGTTTAAACTCAGTGGTGGATCTTTAATATGTTGAGTTTGCTTATGACCCGTGAAATTCCTCCTTTGAGAATTTTATTCACATGGATTTCAAAAATAACTTCTAGTAAATGTTTATGACTTTTAGGATCTTTGAAGTGATATTTCTCTACATACAAATCTATTAAATCACTCTTACTACATTTAACTCTGTTGTATTGTACTTCTGGCTTGTTTTATATGTCAAAATAGATCATTAAAATCTTCCATTATAAATGTATTTTCTCCTGTGTCTGTATTTGTTTTATTTTCATATATTTTATTATTTTATCTGTATGCTATATTATTGGTTGCACAAAGGTTTTTGAGTATTGATAACTAAATTGTAAATTACATTTTATTTATTTTTTTCCAGTGGTTATTATTTTTTTTAAGACTTTATTTATTTATTTATCTTTAGAGGGGAGGGAGAGAGGGAGAGAAACATCAATGTATGGTTGCCTTTCGTGCGCCCCCTGCTGGGAACTGGCCTGCAAGGAACCGGCCTGCAACCCAGGCATGTGCCCTGACTGGGAATCGAACTGCAATCCTCTGGTTTGCAGGCTTGTGCTCAACCCACTGAGCTACATCAGCCAGGGCTATTTTTTTGTTTTAATTATTGTTCAGGTACAGTTTTCTGTCCTTTACTCCCATCCCAGCCCACCCCCACAGTCTGCCCCACACTCCTCCCTTTTCCACCCCCCTAATTTTTGGCCATGTGTCCTTTATACTTGTTCATGTAAACCCTTCCCCGTTTTCCCTGAAATTCCCTCCCCTCACCCCTCTGGCTACTGTCAGCCTGTTCTCTATTTCAGTGTCTTTGGTTATATTTTGCTTCCTTGTTTGTTTTGTTGTTTAAGTTCCTGTTAAAGGTGATATCATATGGTATGTGTCTTTCACTGCCTGGCTTATTTCACTTAAGATAATGCTTTCCAGTTCCATCCATGCTGTCCCAAAGGGTAGGAGCTCCTTCCTTTTTATTTTTTTATTTTATTTAATTGTTGTTTAAGTACAGCTTTCTGTCTTTTACTCCCATACTCTGTCTTTTTCTGTCTTGTATCTCTTTTGAAATAATTTTATTCATTTTCTTGTTAGCCAAGGAAAGTATGGCCTTTTGAATAGTGTTCTAAGCAAGCATTAGATTTACTACAGTGTTTGAAAGCACAATTTCATTCTCAGTTATCTTTATAAAATGCCCATTCTCCAGGTTCTGTGTTTCTATCATGTTAGAATATGAGTATCTTCCTTAAGTTTGGACATTTTCTTATGTCTGCCTGTGTGTGTAAGCTAAAATAATAATTCCCATAGTTTTCCTTTTTGTCATTTTCACTTGTCTATTTGTGCATGGAGTGCTTACCAGGAAGCATTTTGTGCCAGGCACTATTTTTGACATTGGTAATACAAGATGGCTAATATAGGATGTGGGGGCGACTTTTCCCGCAAGTCTCCTGTCCGCCATGGATGAAAGTAAACACTACCAAGACATGATCTGCTTGGGGAGAAGAGGTGGCCAGTTTCTCAGAGGAAAAGGCCTTGAGCCCCTTCCTCCAGGGGCTTTTATTAGGTTGTAATACACAAGAATACAAGGTGGCAAGAATCAAACAGTAGATAACATTTCAAAGAAATCTGAGGGCTTAGTCTGAGTCAGTGTCTGTCAGGAAGGGGGTTTTACAGAAACTTTAGGGTTTCCTGCTCAGACCCTTAACATAGGAATGAAAGCACTCTTAGCAGAGCAGGTTTCACAGATTTTTTAGGAATTCTTTGTGATGCCAAATTTTTCCCCAGATCTGCCCTAGCAAGGCAAGGAGCTGCACCCCTCCCCATTAGGTATTCAGGCTTAATTAGAGCCCGAAAGCGCTTCTCCCAGAGGACATGGGGACTTGGGCTATGCCACATAGCTGGGGGGCAAGGGTCCATTGCTCCCTCTTTGTTACAGCCCCCTGAGTCCTTTCATGATGCCCTCCCAAGTGATCGAGTCTGGCTTAGGTTGCCCCTCACTGTGAGGAGACTTATCCGTCATGGACTTCCAACCGTGCTTTGGGGGCAGGGAGGAAACTAAGGCTGCATTTGCTACCAGAGACAAGCTTTGACTCCTGTAGCTCTCATTCTGGAGGTCACTTGCTCATCCTTAGCCATGGGAGGTACTTATAATTCCTGAAACCAGGCAGAGCGGTCCTCAACAATAGGGTCTCTTTTCTCAAGGAATCCAGCATCTAATGGTGAAGTGGGCCCTGTGGCCATCTAGCTGAAAAGGGATGTGGTGATAGTTATGGTTGAATTGGGCCTTTATCAAAAAATGATGTTTGAGTTTGGTCATAAAGACTGAAAAGTATCTGTCAAAATGGAGCTGGGCTGTCCTTATTCAGTAACAACATGGCTAGTGATTAGATAATTATACGAAGAAAAGCATTTTTTAAGATAAAAATGTAGTCATCTTATGTTTGAGATTATGTAATTTCTTATTTTAGCTCTATTTCTCTTAAACTATGAGGTCCCAAACAGATGTTGACACTCAGAAAGTTTAATGAAAACATATCGTCCATGTCAGGAAGTTGAATCATTTTTAATAAGAAATGAGTGGCTAGGCCCAAGACAGCTGAAGAATAACTTGCCCTCCCCATAAGTCTACCTGGAAGTGTTCATGCCTCTTGGCTCCTGCTCACATGGGTCCTTCTGAGACCATCCTTATAGCACAGGCATTCACAGGATGTTTCTTTTAAACCTAACTGTTTAGTTCTCATTGTAAGTTTTCTGAACATTTATAACTTGAAAGGTAAGTAAGACTTCTTTTCTTTAAGACCAAACTTTCTGTTTTCTCTTTAGTCAACATTTCCTTTACCTAGGGCCCTTTTGTAATATAGCTAGTTTCAGGGATAGTTTCTCTCCTTGTCCTCTAGGTGTAGTTAGTCATTGTTTTCGTATACCTTATATGAATTAGTATGTAATATTTTCCTCGTCCTTCACTGTCTTCTGTTTCTAAGTGGAGTAGAAATCAAATGTAAATATCTTGGGGTGTGTTGCAATCATTTGGTAATAATTTGAAAAAAAAAGTTTCCCACCCAAATTTAATGAGAATCAGCAATTTTAAAGTACACCATAGCATCTTGTATAAACTCCAGCTTACATTTCACATTATTCATGGTCATGCAGTAGGTTCTGAAGGAAAAGGTACTATGGATAATCAGTTAAAAGAATGACAGATTCCCTGTTGTGCTGATCAGTTAGTAACACCTAATTTCGATTTCTGGGGTGCTATAATGGATTACTGTGTAGATGTAGCTGAGCACTGAGCATTAAACAGAGCCATATGTTTTTCAGAAGAGTAATATTTATTGGCACTATGTGGCTTTGCTGAAATTTTTTACTTTATTCTCCAGTGAAGCTACAGATAAGATGTCAGTAGCTTATATGGCATTTGCAGTAGTGTAGCTTAGAATAATGGCTGCAGTAGAAATGCCATATTGTATTTGCCTCAGGAAAGGTAGGCTGCATCTGGGACTTTCAAGGGATAGGCTTATCATTTAGATACAGATGATTGTGTGTGTCTTTATTTTTAATTGACCTTACAGACTTTAGTATATAAAATTGGCCCTTGCAGTATTTGGGTACAAAGAGAAATTTCTCTGTGGATGATGTTTCAGCCTTGTTGTTGTTGTATAAGTTTCTGTCTGTTAGGTTATACTCTAGTGGCTCTAATATTGGGCATGGTATTTCATATCTAAACATTACTGAGTATTTGTTGAGTGTCTTTAAAGTCCATGCACTTTGTAAATCTGAACACTTTTATCCAGATAGGCCTGACATAACAAGTTATAGACTATTTGTGTCTAACTGACAGTATCCAAGCATCTAGATACACATCATCCTGCTGTATTCTTTATTTTCCTGCTTATTAAAAAAAACAAAGTTTTTCTTTGTTGCATACTAAGAAAAAAAACCTAAACCAGGAAAACTGAGAAGTAGTTTGGAAAACTGAAAAGTTTTCAGTGCCAAACTGAAAAGATTCAGTGCCAAATTGGAAATAGTGGACACACCAGGCATTCATCTAGTCCAAGATAAGATCTATCCTGAATCTCTAATTTTCTCAGTGTCTTCTATAAGATATTTTTAAATTAAGTGGCAAGATGGGATCAGAAGATGTCCCTGTAATGTAGCTGATGTGCCAAATCCCCTTGGAGGAAAATGTGTGAGAAAATAGGACACTAGTCTCTGTTGTACCATTTGCTCAGGGAGGAGGCAAAAAAAGTATGAGACTCAGTGGACCCAGGCTTCCATCAATCAATGTGGGGCAGCAGCCAACTGATAAGAAACATTGTCAGCAGAGACTGTGTCCCTGAAGTAGGATACACGTCTATTAATTCTACAGCCTCTTAATATGATGAGACTATTATAATTAATCATTCAAACTTTATTGTGGCAGACATAGAGGTGTGTTCCTTACATCCCCCCTTCAAGAAAAAATTTGCTGTTCAGCTTCAAGGAATGGATTAACTGGCAGCCTGCAGCTGTTAATGCCTTCAGCTTTCCAGCCAGGGTCAGCCCCTTATTATGGTCACCAGCCAATGACTGAGTGAGGCAGTGGTCTTGGTATTTGGGCACTTGGGGCTCCTCTAACACACCATCTTTGCCCCGGAGTTCTTTCCATTTGTCAGCTCTGTGTGGTGGCCTGAGGCTCCTTGGCCAATCGTGCTTTTTCATTTCTCTTTCACAGATGCTACCCCCAATAAATCATTAGCTTGCCTAAGTCTACTGCAGTATCTGTTCCCCAGAGAACTCAACCTGCAACAATTGTTCATTTTTTTATCAATCATACCAAATTTGCCTCTGTAGTTAATTTTTTACTAAAGAGAAAGTATGAGTTAAAGAATCATAAAACTTAGGTGAAAGTGGAGGCCATCTTTCTGTCTTTAGTCTGGTGACTTCCTAGTCCATCTCCACATTGTCCTTATTCCAGGCCCTAGAGTTGCTTGTTTGGCCTGGCAGCAACCTGATTGCTGAGACCCTCCTACTTTCCTCAGTTCCAGAGTCATTGGTTTACACATACTAACCTCTGTTTGGGTTCTCTCGTAATGTCTGGACAGCTCTCTGAAGTCTCATGCCTGTCTGTATCATCTTCTGTACCTCATGGGGACAGAATGAGGTTTATATTCTTTAACTAGGGCAGTGCTCATGTGGGTTCTTATTAAAATATTCTCTAGAGAACTATTGTTTTTTTTTATTCTCACAAGAGAGTATGCTTATTGATCTGAGAGCGAGAGAGAGAGAGAGAGAGAGAGAGAGAGAGAGCGCGAGCGAGCAGGGTGGGGGGAGGAGAGAATGAGAGAAACATTTATGTGAGAGAAACACGGATCAGTTGCCTCCCATATAAGCCCTTTGGTATTTGGGATGACTCTCCAACTTCTGATTCCTTTTTAGTGTAATGGAACTGAAAACATAATGTAGTTTCTGCATTTAGTTCCTTTTGTATGTTATCCATATAAACTTCATGTTGGTGTGTGTATATTAAAAGGCGAAGACCTCTTTTGTTTTTTTCCCTCTCAAAGAGCCACTTTCCTCTGCACGATTTATAGATGGATCTTTCCTGCCTGGCATTTGGTGTCTGGCTAAGAAATGTTTGGGTTCTCTGAACAGCAGTTAACAGTGAGCACCCTGATTTAATATTGAAATCACTTTGTTACATGGCATCAATTTTTCCCAAATTTGACAGCATCTTTAACTTTTTCTAACTACTTGTGCATATATCATAGACATTCCTATTTCTTTTTTTCCTTTTAATTTAATTTTATTATTTTATTATTTTTATTTTTGTTTAATTCTTGTTCAAGTACAGTTTTCTGTCTTATATTCCCAGCCCTGCCCGCCCCCCGCCCAGTGCTCCCCACCTCCCTCCCATTTCCGCCCTCTACCCTTAGTTATTGTCCATGTGTCCTTTATACTTGTTCATGTGAGTCCATCCCTTTTTCCCCTATGATTCTCTCCCCTCTCCCCTCTGGACCCTGTCAGCCTGTTCCGTATTTGACTGTCATTGGTAATATTTTGCTTGCTTGTTTGTTTTGTTGTTTAGATTCCTGTTAACGGTGATATCATATGGTATCTGTCTTTCACCGCCTGGCTTATTTCGCTCAGCATAATGCTTTCCAGTTCCATCCATGCTGTTGCAAAGGGTAGGAGCTCCTTCTTCATTTCTGCTGCATAGAATTCCATTGTGTAAATGTACCATAGTTTTTGGATCCATTCATTTACTGATGGGCAGCTAGGTTGCTTCCAACTCTTGGCTATAGTAAATTGTGCTGCTGTGAACATCGGGATGCATACGTTCTTTTTGGATTGGTGCTTCAGGGTTCTTAGGATATACTCCTAACAGTGGAATTGCTGGGTCAAAAGGCACGTTCATTTTTAGTTTTCTTAGAAAATTCCATACTGTTTTCCATAGTGGTTGTACCAGTCTGCAATCCCACCAACAGTGAAGTAGGGTCCCCTTTTCCCCACAACCTTTCCAGCACTTGTTGTTTGTTTCTTGGTTTATGATAGCCATTCTGACTGGTATAAAGTGGTATCTCATTGTGCTTTTAATTTGCATCTCTCTGATAGCAAGCGATGTTGAGCATCTTTTCATGTGTCTCTGGATCCTCTGTATGTCCTCCTTGGAGAAATGTCTGTTGAAGTCCTTTGCCCATTTTTTAATTGGGTTGCTCATCTTCTTTGAGTGGAGTCGAGTGAGTTCTTTGTACATTTTGGAGATTAAACCTTTGTCTGAGGTATCATTGGCAAATATGGCTTCCCAAGCCGTTGCTTCTCTTTTTATCTTGATACTGTTTTCCTTAGCCATGCAGAAGCTTTTAATTTTGATGAGATCCCATTTGTTTATTCTTTCTTTTATGTCCCTTGCTCTAGGAGACATATCAGTAAAAATCTTGCTGCATGGAATATCTGAGATTTTCCTTTCAGTGTTCTCCTCTAGGGCTTTAATGGTGTCACGGCTTATATTTAAGTCTTTTATCCACCTTGAATTGATTTTGGTGTATGGTGTAAGTTGGTGCTTGAGTTTCATTTTTTTGCATGTAGCTGTCCAGTTCTCCCAACACCATTTGTCGAAGAGGCTATTTTGACTCCATTTTATGTTACTGCCCCCTTTGTTGAATATTAATTAACTGTAGAGAGTTGGGTTTATTTCTGGGCTCTCTGTTCTATTCCATTGGTCTATGTGCCTGTTTTTATGCCAGTACCAGGCTGTTTTGATTACAGTGGCCTTGTAATACAGTTTGGTATCAGGTATTGTGATCCCTCCTACTTTGTTCTTCTTTCTCAAAATTGCAGCTGCTATTCGGGATCTTTTATGGTTCCATATAAATTTTTGAAGTGTTTGTTCTATGTCTGTGAAATATGTCATTGGTACTTTAATAGGTATTGTATTGAATCTGTACATTGCTTTGGGTAGTATAGACATTTTGATGATGATAATTCTTCCAATCCATGAACACGGCATATGTTTCCATTTGTTTGTGTCTTCCTTGATTTCTTTCTTCAGTGTTGTATAGTTTTGTGCATACAGGTCTTTTACCTCCTTGGTTAGGTTTATTCCCAGATATTTTATTTTTGTTTTTGCTATATGGAATGGGATATTTTTCTTGATTTCTGCTTCTGCTGTTTCATTGTTAGTATACAAAAATGCCTTTGGTTTCTGGAGATTGACTTTGTATCCTGCTGTTTTGCCAAATTCCTTTATTAGTTTAAGCAGTTTTTTGGTAGAGTCTATAGGATTTTCCATGTACACTATCATGTCATCTGCAAACAGTGACAGTTTTGTTTCCTCCTCTCCTTTTTGGATGCCTTTTATTTCCCTTTCTTGTCTAATCACTGTGGCTAAAACTTCCAATACTATATTGAATAGAAGTGGCGAAAGTGGACAACCTTGTCTTGTTCCTGATCTGAGTGGAAAAGATTTTAGTTTTTGTCCATTGAGTATGATGTTGGCTGTAGGTTTTTCATATATGGCCTTTATTATATTGAGGAATGCTCACTCGATTCCCACTTTGCTGAGTGTTTTTATCATGAATGGGTGTTGTACCTTATCAAAAGCTTTTTCCGCATCTGTTGATATTAGCATGTGATTTTTGTCTTTGCTTTTGTTTATGTGATATATGACATTTACTGATTTGAGTATATTGAACCATCCTTGCATCCCTGGGATGAATCCCACTTGGTCATGGTGTATGATCTTTTTGATGTATTGTTGGATGTGATTCGCCAATATTTTGTTGAGGATTTTAGCGTCTATGTTCATCAGTGATATTGGCCTGTAGTTTTCTTTCTTTGTTGAGTCTCTATCTGGTTTTGGAATTAGGATGATGCTGGCTTCATAAAAACAGTTTGGGAGTCTTCCATCATTTTGGATTTTTTGGAATAGTCTGTGAAGAATAGGGTTTAGCTCTTCCTTAAATGCTTTGTAGAATTCTCCTGTGAAACCATCTGGTACAGGGCTTTTTTTATCACGAGTTTTTTTATTACTGCTTCAATTTTATCTGCTGTTAATGGTTTATTCAGGTTTTCTGCTTCTTTTTCATTGAGTTTTGGAAGATTATATTTTTCTAGAAATTTGTCCATTTCACCTAGGTTTTCAAATTTCTTGGCATACAGTTGTTTATAGTAATTTCTTACAATCCCTTCTATTTCTGTGGACATTCCTATTTCTAATTTTCAAAACAAACATACCAACACTTGACACATCAAGTTTCTTCTTTGACCTGTGCACATTGTCTTTAGCTTCTGTTTTACCTACTTCATCCTTACTTTCTTAGGGGAATTCCAGTGCACTGATATCTCTGGGGTTTCTTCTCATCTTTTCATTTTAAGTTCCCTCCCAGAGGGATCACATGTACATACATCTTCAGCTGTTCCCTATATCCTGTTATCATCTAAATCCTGCTCCTGCATTCTAGACTGATATGTTCAATTGCCTAGAAGATCATTTCCACTAAGATACTTCTTTGACACCTCATATTTCAGGATGTCCCAAACTAAACTAGACATGCTTCAATTCTGGGATTCCTTCTGGATTTGGTATCTTAGATAAAAGTATTGCCATCTATTAAGCCCTTAGGGAGTCATTGCTGAGTCCTCCATTTACCATAATTCTACCTGCCCATCCTGACAATTTCACCTCCTTACTGTCACGATCGAATGTTTCTCCTCTTTCTTGCTGACAGTGGTGCAGGCCATTTCATTCCTCATCTGAAGTACTACCATTTCTTCTTGGTGCACATTTCTGCTTCTCTCCTCAGTCATCTTAAATTCACCTATAACTGGAACCTGAATAGGTACTGTGCACTGCTCTGTGAGAACATTAACCCCAGACTCACCTGCCTTTTCTGCCTCTCCAGTCCCATCTCTTCCAGTCCTTGCCCATCTACCAGTGAAGCAGACCCTCTTGCTGCTGCTGTTTCTTTAAGACACTGAACTGTCTTTGCCTGTTAGCATTCACATATGCTCTTCCTTCTGTTTCTGTTCTCCACTAGGTTAATTTAATCCTGTACATCTTAGCTCACATGTCTTCTTTTCCAAGAAGCATTTTATGATGCCCTTACTGAGATGACATACTTTCCCCCCTCACCTCTGCAGCACCTCAGACAAACTTGTATCAGGCTTTCCCTCCCTCTCCTTATTGATATTGGGTTGGCCAAAAAGTCTGCTTAGTTTTTTCTGTGAAATAAAACACACATTTTTCATTTTCACCAGTAACTTTATTGATAGTTCTCAATGCCTCAATTTGATCACTGTCAATTTCAACTGGTCTACCAGACCACGGAGCATCATCCAGCAAGAAAGCTCCAGCACAAAACTTCACAAACCACTTTTGGCGTGTTTGATCAATCATAGCACCTTGTCCATACACTGCACAGATCTTTTTGCGCTTCAGTTGTGTTGTTACCTTTCTTGAAATAATAAAGCATGTTATGCTGAAAATATTGCATGGTTTCTCCCATGTTCAATATTAAAATTGCTACACAAAATTTCACCATTTTTTAAATGCACACTGTTAGGATAGCTGTCACAATACATTCTAACAAAATTGTTTCAAATGAAGTTAAAGACAACTAAGCGGTAGTAGAGCCATCATATGGAAAAAACTGAAAGACCTTTTTGGCCAGCGTGGTAATTCCTTTACTGTCTCTCTTGCTAACTAATCACAAAACCCTTAGAAGTAAAAACTGAGTATTTCATTCACATTTATTTTATTTCAGATGTTAAGTTTAGTATCTAGTATGTAGGTATTTTTCATTAAATAGGATTTGATACATATACACACCACATTGTATGTGTCTCTGTGTGTGAGTGTATGTTAGCATTATCACATGGTAAAGTAAGATGTACTTTAGAGAAAGATCTTAAAAGATAACAAACCAACATATTCTAGGGGAAGTCTTCAAAGAAAATGTAGGAGAACATTAACTTTAGTGGTTTTCAGCATGTGGTCAGCTCTGCACTGCTTTTAATATATAATCAAATAATCTTCGATATAATTTGTACAGCATTGTTGTCTGTGTAGATGTGTAATTTGAAGAATTTGTAATAAATAATGTGACTAAGTACATTTATATTTTACTACTTATGTTTATCAAATCTTGAAAAATTAGTTTTTTAAACTTTTTTGTTTGAGTTTTCTTTACTAAGGATTAAACTATGACCACATATTTTAATGTAAATATTGTTAGGCCAATGACATTTAAGGAAAGACAAAGTATATTTCAGTTAATGTAAACATAGGACCATAGCAAAGATCAGGCTTACCTATAAAATTCACAATTTCACAAATTAAAGGCTTTCAAAAATCCCTTTAATGAGTATTTATTGAGCACATACTGTGTGCTAGTCATGCTGTAGGTGCTGGGGATATTTCAGGGAACAAGATGAAGGTATTATTGCTTTTATGGGGCTTATACTCTGTTGGAGGGAATATTGCTTTGAAATGACTGAACCAAGATCCTTTCCCTAGATGAGGACTATGAAGATAGAACAGGTGATGCAGAGAGCACCAGTGGGGTGTTATAGGATGGAGGCCTCTCTTGATAGAATTTTAAAAGGCCTCCATGAAGAGGTGACATTGTAGTGAGACCTGGATGCTCAGGTTATCCCTTCTGTGCAGGGCTATGGGTGAAGAAGTATCGAGACTGAGGGAAGAGTCTGTGCCATTTCAAGTCATGTTTGATGGAAGTTTACTTGTTTTGCCTTTTCCCAGAAGTTTTTTTCCTTTTTAATATATTTTATTGATTATGCCATTACAGTGGTCCCATTTCCCCCGCTTCATTCCCCTCCACCCTGCACCCCCTTTCCCCACCATTCCCCCCCTTTAGTTTATGTCCATGTGTCACAATTTCTTTAGGTTCTATATTTACCATACTATTCCTGCCCTCCTCCCTGTCTATTTTCTGCCTACCATCTATCCTACTTATTCTCTGTACCTTCTTCCCGCTTCTCCTCCTCCCACTCCCCTGTTGCTAACCTTCCATGTGATCTCCATTTGTATGGTTCCGTTCCATTCCTGATCTAGATGTCCTTTTAGTTTGCTTTTGTTTTAGGTGTGGTTGTTAATAACTGTGAGTTTGCTGTCCTTTCACTGTTCCTATTTTTATCTTCTTTTTCTTAGATAAGTCCCTTTAACATTTCATATAGTAAGGGCTTGGTGATGATGAACTCCTTGAATTTGACGTTATCTGAGAAGCACTTTATCTGTCCTTCTATTCTAAATGAAAGCTTTGCTGGATAGAGCAATCTTGGATGTAGGTCTTTGGATTTCATGAGTTGGAATACTTCTCCCCAGCCCCTTCTTCTTCTTCTTCTTTTTTTTAGGGGTTAAAACAGTATTTATTTTTATTTTTTGTCTTTTAAAAAAATTTAATTATTGTTCAAGTACAGTTTTCTGTCTTAAATTTCCAGCCCTGCCCAGCTCCCCACCTCCCTCCCATTTCCACCCCACACCTTAGTTATTGTCCATGTGTCCTTTATACTTGTTCCTGTGAATCCTTCCCCTTTTCCCCTGTGATTCTCTCCACTCTCCCCTCTGGTCCCTGTCAGCCTGTTCTGTATTTCAGTGTCTTTGGTCATATTTTGCTTGCTTGTTTGTTTTGTTGTTTAGGTTCCTGTTAAAGGTGAGATCATATGGTATTTGTCTTTCAGCACCTGGCTTATTTCACTCAGCACAATGCTTTCCAGTTCCGGCCATGACGTTGCAAAGGGTAGTAGCTCCTTCTTTATTTCTGCTGCATAGAATTCCATTGTGTAAATGTACCATAGTTTTTGGATCTATTCATTTACTGATGGGCATCTAGGTTCTTCCTAGCCCCTTTTTGCCTGTAAGGTCTCTTTTGAGAAATCAGCTGACAGTCTGATGGGAACTCCTTTGTAGGTGACTGTCTCCTTATCTCTTGCTGCTTCTAGAATTCTCTCCTTCATTTTAATCTTGGCTAATGTAGTTATGATTTGCTTTGGTGTGTTCCTTCTTGGGTCCAACTTCTTTGGGACTCTCTGAGCTTCCTGGATTTCCTGGAAGTCTATTGCCATAGCCAGATTGGGGAAGTTCTCCTTTATTATTTGTTCAAATAAGTTTTCCACTTGGGGCTGTTCCTCTTCCCCTTTTGGTACCCCTATAATTTGGATGTTGGAACATTTAAAGATGTCCTGGAGGTTCCTACATTTCTGGCCATTCCTCATTTCTGGCCATTCCTGGCCTCTCCTCATTTTTTTAAATTCTTGTTTCTTCATTCTTTTCTGTTTGGTCATTTTTTTCTTCTTTCTGGTCCACTCCATTGATTTGAGTCCCAGTTTCCTTTCCATCACTAGTGGTTTCCTGTGCATTTCCCTTCATTTCAAAGAGTTTAGCCTTCATTTGTTCCTCTAATTTGTGACTAAAATCAATCAGTTCTGTGAGTATCCTGATTGCCAATATTTTGAACTGTGCATCTGATAGGTTGGCTATCTCTTGGTCACTAGAAGTATTGGCTCTGGGGCTTTGAGCTGTTCTTGAGCCACAATATTTCGGTCTGTTCATGCCTGTTATGTATGACGGGCGGAGCTTTAGGTGTTCATCAGGGTGGGGCATCCCAGTTGCTGGGTTGTGACCCTGTATGTGGGGGCGGGGCAATGGGTCTTGTTCTGCTCTCTCTCTCCAATTTATGGCCCCTGTACTGCTTCCTGCAAGCCAGCCTGGCCCCCTGGTGCCAGCTCCTGGGTGTGTGGGCCTGTGCAACCCCCAGGAGCCTGTGGGTCTCTCCAACAAACTCTCTGTGAGCCTGAGAGCTTCTCTCGGCACCTCGACCCTGAAAGTTTTTCCAAGTGGTGCTTTCAGGCTTTAATTCCTATCGCTGGGGCCTTAGCCTGCCTGGTCTGTCTCACTGCTCGCTCCTTCACCTACACGCGAATGTGTGACCTTGGTCAGCCAGTCACCTTGTGCCCTCACTGGGTCCGCCTGTTGCCACCCCACACGTGGGATCTGCCAACCACCACCTTTGCTCCTGGGTCAGTCCGGCTGCTTTTTCCTGCTTCTTACTCTGCCCCTCTTACTGGTTTAGCTGCATGGTTCGTTGTTGTTGGGCTTCTGTACAGTTCAATTTTCTGTGTGTTGTTAGCCTT
Organism: Sturnira hondurensis; assembly: GCF_014824575.4. Lineage (NCBI taxonomy): Eukaryota > Metazoa > Chordata > Mammalia > Chiroptera > Phyllostomidae > Sturnira > Sturnira hondurensis. The sequence goes on from NW_028081875.1 coordinate 4,193,174, forward strand.
TTTGTTGCTAAAACTTTGTCATCTTTAAACTTGGTTGTGCAAGGAGGCACAGTGTTTCCACCTACACCTCTATCTTGGCTGGAAGTGTCCTTTCCAGAAGTTCTTACATATCTCTTTATTGTCAAGTGAGAACAAATTAAGTAAATACATATGTATTGTTACTGACCCAGTTAAAAAGTTAAGACAAAACCAAACCAAACTAAACCCCAAGCAGATTTGAATTCAGAAGGCAGTTTATTAGCTGCCTAGAAATACAATTATCAGGAAATCTGAATATAAAATATTTACCTTAATCTTTCAAAATGGTAGAGAATTAGGTGTACATCAGTGATTTTCAACATGTGTGCCACAAGAATTTTTAAAACATGCAATACGAGATTAGTCAGGAACACTGACCTCTTTTGCCATAGATTGTCAAATAAAAGCAAAAGGACAACAGTCAACACAACATAATAAAAAATATACCTATTTTTCTGGCAGATTGATAAAAAATATATTTTTTTGGTGTGCTGCAGGATTTTAGTATTTTGTGTGTGCCATGAGATGAAAAAGGTTGAAAATCTCTGAGCTAGATAAACCTAGATGGAGGATTTTCATAGTAAAATAGTAAAGTATTATCAATACCAAGAAACATTATTTTGTCTAGTTTTGTAGTTCTCCTTTTTTTTTAAAAAAAAGAAAAGGTAGTTGCAGATAAAGTAGAAGGAATCATGATACCCAGGGATAACTTGCCAAAACTTGTTCTAGAGTGAAAAATGTATAACCATCATTGGTTTGTTTGTCTGTTTTTGGTGGGGGGCTGTTTTTATTAGCCAAATATTCTTGTGTATCATGAATTTGTCTTTTTGGTATGTTCAAATGGGCAGATGCATAACTACAGTCCTAAAACTTATGTTTAGCAGTTATTAATTTCAAGAAATTTTTGCCACTAGTTTCATTTTTTTTACTCCATAGAATTGTTTATGGTCTCATCCTCTTTTGTTCATCTTTCTTCCCAACTCTGTTTCTTGTCCAGAGACTAACAATGAGTATAATGGAAATGGGAAGTGAAAGGTGAAAAATAAGAAACCTGGGCAACATGACATTTGAGAAATTACTCTTTTAATATTTAACTAGTGGGAGTGATTTGATTAAGATAAAATTTTCATTTCATTTTTTTTGCTTTTGTTTGTTATTAGGAGGAAATTAAATGTGGGACAGGAATCTCTTTAAAACATTCAGGGAAGCTTGCATGGGGCAAGTAAAAGAAACAGTCCCATAGGAGCACAGGATAAAGTACAGTGTTTATGTTATTGCACATAATTTTTTCTTTTCTGAAACGTATATAGTAAGTAATATGGATCTATCATGAAAATGTGTCATTTCATTTATAGTTTATTTTCTTATGATTTTTTGTTTGTTTTCTAGAAAATACTGCAGTTTCTACCTGAACGTATTTTCTTCCGATGGCATTACCAGAGTATAGGTAAGAACAAATCAGTATTTTTCAAATAACATAGATTTCTTCTCATCAAATTTTCAGTAATGTTTTATATAATTAACACCATCAAGATAGGTTGTAGCAAGCAATATTAACAAGGTATGCTAGTTCAAACTGAGACAAGACCAGCCTGGACTTGAGGAAATATAACATTCATCTATGCTAAAATGTAGTTTGTAGACCAGCAGCATCTTCAACAGAGAGCTTTTTAGATTTTATTTATTTATCTTTAGACGGGTAGGGAAGGAGAGAGAGAGAGAAATATTAGCGTATGGTTGCTTCTTGTGCATCCCCTGCCAGGGACTGGCCTGCAACCCAGGCATGTGCCCTGACTGAGAATTGAACCACAATCCTTTGGTTTGTGAGCCTGTGCTCAATCCACTGAGCTACACCAGCAAGGTCACAGAGAGCTTTTTAAAAATGTAGAATTTCAGTTCCCAGCCAGATGTACCAAGTTACAGTCTTCATTTTAACCAGAGCACTTTTGGATTCCTGTGCAAAAGATTTGGTAAAATATGATCTTGAGAATTTTTCTTAAGTAATTTTACGTTTTTACTTATAAAAGTATCTTGTTCTTCAAGCTTTACTCATTGATTTAAAATTCTTCTGTTTGAATGCTATAGGATGTGGCAGCAAGAAGGAACTTGAGCTACAACAAGTTACTATGGCTGCCCTTTCTGTCCACTTGACATTGGACAGCATTTCAACTCAAAATAAAATTTATAGCACAATTAGAGTGCCATATTTTGCTGTGTGTAATGTATACTTTTTTGCCTAAAATTTTGGAGGACAAATAAGGATGTGTATTATACATGGGTAGTACCTGAAATACCTTGTATCTGTTCTTGTGTTTTGTAATTATTAGTTATATAAAATTTCTTGTACCATAATATGTTCAAAAATTGATGCTAAAATTCCTTTATAATACAAACCACAAGTATACATAAAAGATGTTATGCTTGATTTTGTCTGAGTTCCTTTGAACTATTGTCTTTAAAAAATTTTTTTTTCCTGCTCTGATTAGGTGTTTTCCCCTACCTTGTATTCCAAATTGCTGATTTGACCCTCTGCTCTATCTGATTTGCTTTTGATTCCTTCTGGTGTATTCTTCATTTCACATACTGTATTGTTCATTTCTGACTTCTTTTTCTTTTGACGTTCTCACTAAGTTCTTTGAACAACCTTCTAATCATTGTTTTGAACTCTATCGAGTAGATTGTTTGCCTCCATTTGGGGCATGTTTTTTGTCTCCCCATTTTAGCTGCCTTTCTGTGTTTGTTTCTTTGTATTGGATAAATCTGCTACTCTCCCAGTGCTGGCCAGGTGCATTATCAGTAGATGACTGTGGGAACCAGTGGTGTAGTTTCCCTGATTATTTCATTCAGCTACCCCAGAAGTTTCCTTTGTGTGGGTAATATGAGCCCTTCTGTTGTAGTTGAGCCTTGGTTGCTATTGGCATGTTCATGTTCAGCGTGGGTTTGACCCTCACGCTGGCTTGCTGTGAGTGTTAGGTAGTATAGGGTAGTAAACTAAGGTAGGGAGGAGGAGAGAGACATGGCTTACCAGTTGACTCAGCAATTATAAGCCTAGTCCAATAAGATTGCTGGGTGTTCAGAACATCACAAGCAAAGATGGCACAGGAGGAAGGGAGACGTTGAGACTCTGTGCTGGGAGAGGGAGCCTCTGTAGCAATTTTACTAGCTATTAAGACGAAGAGCCTTTACTAGCTGAAAAAGAAAGCCTTTGTATCTGTATACTATTCCTGAGGTTTAGAAGGGGAAAGAGAAGGGGGAACCTAGAAGCTGACTAAGGTATATAACCCTTGAACCCTAGGAGTTGGCGCAGCAGATTAGCTGAGTACCCACTTGAAGCCTCAGCTCAAGTGTATAGAAAAACTTACTATCAACTTTATTTCCTCTATACATGGGGTGTTCAGACTAGCCCGATGCCTGCTTGAAGCTTTGTGCTTGTACGTATTTCATAAATAAGCTTACTATCTCATTTCCATAATACATGTTTGTCTCTTTCTTGAATTTGTCTCTTGCAAGCGAGACAAGAACTGAGGAGGAAAATTGGGGTGGATGTTGGGAGCCCTGACTTGGGTCTCTCCCCGGTAACATGAGGATTGGTCATGGCCATAGTGTTAAGAGCAAGGCCTGACCCCATGAAGCAGAATTCATCCCAGTTCGGTCTGATGCCTGTAAAACCTCCATGTGGGTGTGGTGCTTATGGAGCTAACTGGATTTTGCTTTGTTGTGGTCTGAAGCCAGCTACCAGGTGTGTTCGTTCTTGGGCCTTTTGGGGAGAACTCCAGTATAGGTTAATGTCACTCACTGCCTGTGGCAGGCCCTGGGCTGCATGTTAGGAGTTACAGAGTGATCCACAGTGGTTGCTGCCTGGGCTGGGACTGGGTTTGCGTGGGAGGGACCAAGCTGTGTCCTGCGGCTGGCTACCACCAGTACCAGGCCTTGGGTATGGTAGCAGAAATCCCAGGGCACCCTGAGACTTCCTGCTGTTTTCTGGGTCTTTGCTCAGCTCTACCATTGAAAGAGCCTTTGGGGTAGGTTTTCAGGGAATCAACAGGTAAGAGCAACATAGATTCTTTTCTTTTTTTTTTTGATGGCTAATTTATTTTATTTTTATTTTTTAAATATTTTATTGTTATTACAATTGTCCCAGTTATTCCCCCTTTGCCCTCTTCTGCTCCAGCCCATCCTCCCCCACCCCCTCACTCTCACAGCCATTCCCCACCCTATTGTCCATGTCCATGGGTCATTCATGCATGTTCCTTGACTAGTCCCTTCACCTTCTTTCCACTTTTACCCCACTCCCAAGAGCCATACAGACTAAATCTAGGCACCAGTGCCAATGTGAGGCTGCTCAACAAAAGTTTCAGTGCACACTGAGGCCAGCCACCAGCCACCTGGGACCTGGGGATCTTCGAATTGGGGCGTGGTCTGAGGGTGTCATCAGGGTGGAGCTAGTAGAGTTCATCAGGCTAAAGAAGATCAAAATTTGGCTATGTGAAGGGAGGGCCCAGCACAGGAATGGCGGTGCTCATCCAGTCTGTAGGAAGTTGGCCTTCGCTCTAAAGGTGAACAACTTAGCCTCTCTGCGTATGTCTCTGGCAGCCACCAAGTCTGCCTGGAGTTCCCCATTTTAAGAACAACCCTGTTCTTAAAATGGGGAACTGTAACGTGGTCCCATGCTGGTCACCACCTGCAGAGAGCACAGTGGTGTGTAAACTGGGTAGGGCAAGGCCTCAGGGAGTTGCCAAAGTGGAGCTAGTGGAGCTTTCTAGGCTAATGCTGTGAGGATGCAAGTTGGGCTCAACACAGGAAGTATGGCATGGGTAGTAGGGTGAACATAGAAAAGTACCCTTGCCCTGATAGTCACACAGCTCAGTTTCTTTTTCTGTGTAAAAGGCATGCCCTGAGCTTAGCCAGAATACTTTGAGACTTTTTAAAGAAACACTGCAGCTCAGGCCCAGGCTGGGTGCTGTTCAGGATGTGGCCAGTGCAGTTTCTTAGGCTGATGTTGTTGTGGGGAGAGTGTTCTATCCAGGAAACATGGCTTCTGTGGGTGTTGTGTGAGAAAGGGACTCAACACAGGGACATTAGCAGCTTTCTCTCTGGCCCTCTCCTCAAAGCCACATAACTCAGTCTCTCCATGTATGCTTCAAGTGCCCTTGCAGCTGCCCTTCCTTACCTAGAGCTCACAGTGAGTTCCTGTGAGAAAGATTTTGTGCATTGTCCTTTTAAGAGGATGCTTGAGTTTCCAACAACCTTCCTTCTCATCTAGGCAGGTGGGGTTCCTGCTGAATTTCACTGACAGATGTTCCTCTTCCTGGCACTGGTGATTTGGGCTGGGGAGCTTCCCATGGGGTTGAGATTCAGTACCTCAGAAGCTAAGATATCCCTCTGGATTTTCAACTGCTGCACATGGGTTCAGGGCCAGCCCTTTTTGTGCCTCCACTTCACTACTAGTCTCCATGTGGCTTTTTCTGTATATCCTTAATTATAAGGCTTTTCTTCAGCTAGTCTTCAGATGGTTATCCAGGTTGATTATTCGATAATTTAGTTGTAATTTTGATGTGGTCACGAGAAAAGGTAAGTGCAACTTCCACCTTCTTTGCCATCTTGGGTAGGTACTCTGAAATATATTTAGAAACTTAAAGCTTGGTTTACATACCACTGATTCAGTTTGCTTTCTGTCTCATACTACAAATGGCAATGACCCCAAGCATAAAAGCTTAAAATAATGGCAGCATCTATATTCTGACAAGTCTTAAAAGCTCTCAGACCTACTGGATAGCTACATTTTATCCTGAGAAGGAAGAAAGTAATTTATAACATCAACTGCTACAGTGTTTGAAGTCTGTTTCTTAATCACCTCGTTCTATTGGGTCTTCAGGAAAAAGAGACATTCTATTTCTCTTAAAACTCTTTATAGAAGGAAAAAAATAGTCCTACAGTTTTTCTTTGTTTATTGTTTTGAAGGTTGTGTGGTTGCTATATAAATCATTGAAGGAGGGTGCGTCTTTGAACTCTTAAGTTTTGCAGTTGTAATGAACACACGTTCATTATTCCAGACAGTTAGAGATATTGCTTCAAGTCATGTTAGAGAGTAAGAAGATTAGGAAAATAGCTGACACAGCCCTCAAGTCTGGTGTATGTTTATTTACTACTTGACTATTCAGAAATTGTTATTACTGATTACCAATTGAAAAGAATTATTTATCAAGATTTTCCTGAAGTCATATTTAGGCCAATAAATCATGATAGATAAAGGTGGCTTCTTGAAGTCTTATCCCTGTGAAATAATGGAATTGACATGGAGTGAGGAGATGATAGAGAAGGGCACATCAGCAAACCAAGGATATCAGCAAACCAGGGGGGCAAGGAAAGGCTGTGGTACCCCTTCATGTGCCCATGTGGCATCAGTACAGGACTCAAGTTATATATGTGTTTGATTTAAGAGGGTTTAACTACTCACTGCTCTAGAAAGCAGATTTCCTGTCCCATTCAGTGTTGTACCTACATTCAATAAATATTTGCTGGGTGGGTGGAAAGATATTTTATGCTAGAGATGCTTTATGTTAAAAATGTTAAAAATAAGTAACCTTGGACTTAAAAGAGTGGGCTCAGGTAGTGAAAAATTCACACATGTACAGTACCTCATATGTGTTTTATATGAGTCATAATTGAATCTAGTTTGTTCAGTTAGATTTTTCTCATCCATTATATAAACACCAAGGGCATAACTAAACTGCACATTGGTTTGTGACCTTTTAAGGGTGGCTCTGGCTTTATGCCTTGGGCTACCCAGTGGCCTCATATTACCAGGGATATGGACATGACCTTTGAGCAGCTTCATTTCTAGGGCTCACTGGGCTCTAACCTCTCCTCAGGAGTTGGAATTTGACAGGTCTTGAGTTTGACAGTCAGGCTACACCATCGCTCACTCTTTCTGAGGCAGCACTGTCTCCCAATGTCCTTCATTATTAGACTCCTTTAGAGGTGCATCAGAGCCCAGCTGAGCTAAATCTAGGGTCCCTGCATGCCTCTGTGTCCACCAGGGATAACTGGATTTAATGCCTCCTCAGCTCACTTGGTGTCTTCTCAGGGTCCTCTTTGGAGTGCTCTTACCATCAGTGTTCTGCATTTCTTCCCTTCTTCCCACTTTGTGATCTTCCCTCTGGAAATCCTCTTTATGGAGTCAGTAGCAACAGCCATACTGACTCAGTTCAGCCTCTTGTGTTCATCTCTTTGGCCATGTGAAACCTGGCTCTTCTCTGAGGCTTCTCTGTGTTTCTCAGGGGTATGCAGGTAAAAATAATATTTTTTGTTTCCAAGGCTGATTCTAGGCATTATCCATTATCTATCTCCCTTGCAGAAACCTCTCTCCTTTGGCTATGCCACCTTGTCTTTTCCCTTGTTGCTGCTATATCCTCTTGCTTTTTAAAAAATGCCTTTGTTCTTTCTGTTCTTTTTCTTTATGTCAAGTTACCCATTAACCCCTTGATCTCAATACCCTCTATGGTTTCCTTACTATATCTTCTGGTCCATTGTCACCTGTTGACCTCTGACTGACTGCAACCTTCATTCTCCTGATCTTTCACTGAGTCACTTCCAGGCTACTTGCTTTGCTTTTTATTTTTTTAAAAACCAGATTATTCCTTGGAGTATAAGTGACATACATATTTAAAATGTACATTTTTCTTAGTTTTGACATAGATGTATACCTGTAAAACCATTACTACCATCAAGATAATGAACATAGTCATCACTCCCCAAAGTTTTCTCACGATCCTTTCCCAGTTTTCCCCATGTTATTCCCTAGTCCCAGGCAACCATTGGTCTGCTTTCTGCCAGTATAGATTAGATTTTCTACAGTCTTATAGAATCCGGCAGTGTGTACTCTTTTTTGTTTGGCTTTTACTCAGTTTAGTTATTTTGTGATTCATCTGTGTTGGTACATATATTAATAGTTCATTTGTTCTTATTCTGAGTAGTACAGAATTCCACTGCATGGCTATAACATAACTTATCTGTTCACTTGTTGATAAACATTTGGGTTGTTTCTAGCTTGGCCTCAAATAAAGCTTTTTTGTTTGTATACAAATCTTTGAGTGCCCATGTGCTTTTTTATCTCAAGAATGGAATGGCCGAATCATACAAAAATATATGTTTAACTGATAGACTATTTTCCAAAGATGATGTGCCATTTTACATTTCCACCCGGAAGATGAGAATTCTCATTAACACTTCACATGTTCAGCCTTTTTATTTTAGTGGTAATGGTATCTTGCTGTGGTTTTAACTTGAATTTCTCTTATGACTAATGAGATGATCTTGAGCATCTTTTCATATGCTGTTTGCTATCAGTATGTGGTGAGGTATATGTTCAGTGGTATTGCTCAATATTTATTATTTATTATTTATATAAAATTGTATTTATTAAGAGAGGGAAAGGCAGGGAGAAAGAGAGGGAGAGAAACATCAATGTGTGGTAGCCTCTTGCACGACCTGCCCCCCAATGGGGACCTGGCCTGCAACTCAGGCATGTGCCTTGACTGGGAATTGCACTGGTGATCCTTTGCTTTAAGAGGATCACCCAGCGCCCAATCCACTGAGCCACACCAGCCAGGGCTCTTCTTGAAGTTTTATACTTACATATTTCGCATTTAGTTCCTTGAATCATTTTGAGTTAATTTTTGTTAATTTCAAATTACTCTAGTGGACTACTGCTTCCTTGTATTTGTTATAGACATTCTGATGCCAGAAGGTCTGTGTTCCTGCTCCACTCTCAGCTCTCAGCAGACCTCACACGCCAACACCAAAGAGAGAGTTTCTCTGTTTTTGCCTCTTTCCTGGTGGTATACTGCCATTGATTATTGATTTTAGTTTGAAGCATGATATATAGAGGGAGTTTTTTAAAAGTTAAAATGAATAAAGGATTTTTATAATGTTAAATCTATATTTGAACTATCTTTATAAACTTCTGGCTTTCAAAAGATCTTTAAAAGATGGTCACTTCTTATGTGGACAAGTGCGGTGATTGTGGGGGTGGGGAGGAGAGGAATATAAGGGAGATAAATGGTAATGGAAAAAATACAATAAAAAATAAAATTAAAAAAATTGACACTCCTATCTCAGGAGAAATGATCAAGAATGGCAGTTCTTGGAATTGAAAATGAGATAAGCAAAAAAGTAGATTTAGGAAATATTGATGAATTTGGTTCCATTAAGCCAGGAAAGCAAAATTATAGTACATTCTGTTTTGTAAATATGTAAAATAATGTGAGTTTTAATACTTTGAATACTTTCAATATTGAGTTTTTAAAATTTTTCAACATTTTAATGCTTGGAAAAAATGGTCATTAAAAGTACATTAAATATATATGTAATTTGTTATAAGAAAATTTTTCTCTCTAAAACTAATCTTTTAAAAGTAGATCTTACATTTATATGTTTCATTTCTGATTTATTGTTTTAAACCTCCAGGCTCAACTTTAAAGAAGCTTCTACACACTGGAAATTCTATTAAGGTATTTATTTTAGATGAATATGTAATGGTATTTTTAATTAATCCTAAGTTATTACATAAACTAATAAAATTAGGCCACTATGAAAACCACTTTAGTTAGTTTTTATTTTTAATTGAGGAGTTATATTTCTAATATTTACTAGGGTTATTGTTCTTTGATCATAACTTTTGTAGTAGACATCATAAATATAATTAGGAGAAACTGGCTTGGGGTTGGGAGTTTGGAAATCTAAGTTCTAATTTTGATTCTGCTGTGTAGTTAGGGAACCAATGGCAAGGTACTAACTGCTCCAGGTTTATCATCAAAAGGAGAAGGGGTTGAATTACTTCCTCACTATGCTTCAGAGCTAACATGCCTGATTCTTCTGTTCACCGCAGTAATCTTGTTGTTAAAATTATAGTTGCCTCTGAATTATTTTTGAGCACCATTGTGTGGGAAAAGAGTAGCAGAACCTTCCTTTTGAGCATTTATTGATTTACAGGAGATCATTCTAATAATTTAAGTTAAAATTGGCTTATTAAAATGAATATGCCTTTTACAATGACATAATATTTGATGCTGGGATAAGATGGCACTCAAAAATCATGACCGAAGAAGCCAGCTTTGGATGTGTATTTTATGAAGGGTAATTCACTCATAGCTCATTAAATTATATGTGTGCCTTTAATAAGCTAATGCATTTTGGGTTTTATACCAGTTTAAAACATCATAGCCAATTAATCTTGGTAAGTTAAGTGTTTCTTACATGTTGAGAAAAGATGAGCTATTCCTAGCTTCACAGTAGAGACCATATTTTGTCCCTCCTATTTTAATGAGTAGTATTACGGTTAAAACGGTCAGGTCATTATCTCATGTTTCTTATTGGCTTTATTTATGTTTAGTTACTTTAAAAACAGTTAACATAAAAATTCTATGACAGAATTTTAAAGAAACTTTCCTCTCGTTAAGTTTGATATAATTTGGTTAGGTATATATAGAGCCATGCCATTTTTGGCCTGATGCTGAATAACAGTATGCATTCACCAATATCACCACTTATTTCACCTGCCTGGGGAGAGGACAGGTGTGAGTGGTCATGGAGCTTTGTTTAGAGAAGTGGTGAGTCCACAAGTGTGTCTGAAAGTATGCTGTGGAATTCACTCTTAAAGGGAATAGCATTGTCATCAGTCTTCTCTGGGGAGTTAGCTGAGACTTTTCCTTCTCTTTTTTTTCCCTGTCTTTTTTGGGTTTGGGAGGTTCTCCTTCTCTTAGCTTTTCTGCAGAGCTTTCTGTTTGGCTTGTTGGAGGAATCTACAGCGTGGTAATTGGAAGGAGATCAGGCAACCTACTCGCATTTAGAGTTCATTAATCTTTCATCTGTGTCTGACATATTTTTCATCTGTTTTGCTTATTTAACTTCTTTTATTGACATCATCTTTTCAGCCATTTAGGAATATAGAAATGGAAATACCTGTGGTTATAAATTCTTGGAATGGAATGAAGTTGAAAGTAAGTTTAGAGGTTGAAGGAGGACATATCTACCTCTATAGATGTTTTCTATACACTATTTAGAGCACGGCAAAGGTGTTGAGAGAATAGAATAGGGACATAAGGCAGGGAAGCTGGAGAGCTGTTCCATCCCATTGAGTCAGTTTTTTAAGGTCTTAATTAGCTCTAAACATTCTGATATACAAGAACATTGTACTTGTGCATATTGCAATGACATGACATAAATGCTGTCCAAAGCGTAGTATAAATTTGGAAGATTATCTTTGCATTGTTTTCATAGATATTTGAATGTTGAAGATATGGGGATTGTGCCTTTAAGAATGAACTATGGTCAATAGGAAATAAGTAGTGCTTACTGTGAGTTAGGCACTGTTCTAACTCGTTTAATTCTATTCCAGTACTTTGTGATAAATTCTGTTATCATCATTCCTATTTTACAGTTGGAGAGACTAAGGCATAAAGAAGTTAAGTGGTTCTCCACAGGTCACAGCTAAGCTAGAAAGTGGCACAGCCTTCATTTGAACCCAGGCACTCTGCCTCCAGAACCCAAGGTCTTAATCCTTGTGCTGTACTGCAGCATCCTTCCTTACTTGTCACCAAGTAAAGAACTTAGCGTGGTGCTTTAACAATACCTTTCACTTCTCCTTTTTCTTTCTCAGAACTGATGCTACATTGCAATGCATTTCCACAAGTACATATGCTTAATTTTGTTGCTTTTATCTTTTTTTAGATAAGATGTGAAGGAATCAGGTTGTTTCTTCTGTGGCTACAGGCACTTCAGACAAACTGTACAGAAGAGCAGGTGCTGATTTTTGCTTGCCTCGTGCCTGGTTTTCCAGTGATCATGTCTTCCAGAGGGCCCTGTACTCTGGAGACACTCATCAGTCCAAGCCCTAGTATAGCTGATGGTGAGTGATGTGAGCAGATCTTACAGGTTGAAATGACTCTTGAAGTCACATTGAGGAATTCCTTGGTTTGCCATTTTCTTGAATAGAAATCTTGATTTCATAAATGAATTTTGAACAGGAATTATTTTCCATTAATATTCTTGGTAGATTCTTATATGTATTTGAATTGAAAGACTTGAACCTATTTTATATGAAATGATGGCAAGAGAAATTTACTGAAGTGATGGGAACAGGAATGGAAGGGAGTAGGACAGATGTTGGCAATAGCAGGAAGTAGGGACACTTGGTATGTCTGGAGTGTTTTTGTGACTATTACTGCAATTCAAATCCACTATCCAAACTATTTACTGTCGCTTGTCCTCATTGCTATTGTTTCATTCATCTGCTCACCCACATTGGTTTTTTTTGTTTGTTTTTTATTATCATGTATTATCATGCAACATTAAGGGGAGGACAGTAAATGCCTCATGGGACTATTAATGGCAGCCATTTGTGTCCTGTTAGGGTCATTGATTTATAACAGCCTATCACTTTTATTGCCAAATGACAGGTATTTGATGTTAGGCTGACCAAAGCAGAATTTGAGAGGAAAAAGAATGGTGTGGTGGGACAGGTGGCTTTGCGGCTTCTGAATCATGCTTCTAAACCCTTCGTGCACACTGGCTTGGTCCATGTGAGCAGGTCTAATAAATGGACACATGTATTTTAGTAGAGGCCATTTTCTAAAAACCCTGTTTAAAATTTAACTGTGATGAAAGACTCTCATTATTTTCCAATCTGCAGCAAAGATATATCCAGAAGAAATCACTCCACTCCTGCCAGCCATATCAGGGGAGAAGATAGCTGAGGACCAAACATGCTTTTTTCTTCAAATACTATTGAAATATATGGTTATTCAGGTAAGAGAAAATTGTAGATAATTAAGTGATGGTCTTATTCTCAGTAGGAAAGAGAAAACATTGTCCCTTTTCTTTCTGTTTGCTCACATTTTCTACTTTGCTTTGTATTTGAGGTGATTTTATGTGCTATTTCACTAAACGTAGAGTCTCGCCAGGTCACTTCGGCAAATTCCAGGCGTACATACTATTTTATCGAAGTGTGCATGTAAAAGGAAAAATTCAGTTATCCATCTGTGTATCTCCTTTACTTTAATATTATTACCACATTTTCACACAACAGTTCACATGTGACACTTCTGGTCACCAAATGTATGGGGTTTTTACCCACAACAAGCAATTCTCTGTGACAGCAGCTGGGGTCCCACAATTTAATTCAATTCTGACACCGTGTACCTGGGTATAGCATCAGAGTCCACATATTAAGATCTTAGCCCCTTTACACTATTCCCATCCTGTTCAGACACCAATTGCAAGTAGTAGGTCCCCAGGTTACCCACAACTTCTGTCCAATTTGGCTACAGATCAGAGCTTCTTATGACTGTATCTTTATATCTGATTAATTTATTAGAGGAGCTCACAGAACTCAGGGTAACATTTATTCATGTTTACTAGTTTAAAGAATATGATAAAGGCTACAGATGAACAGCCACATGAAGGGAAAGGCCTGAGTGCAAGAGCTTTTATCCCCATGGAGTTGGAGTGTGTCACTGGTACATGCAAGCTTCCTAAAACCCCTGCTATAATCAGGTTTTATGGAGGTTTTTTCTCCATAGGCATGATCTATCATTAACCCAATTCCAGTCCCCCTCTCATTTCTGGAGAAATAGGGCATATAGGATCTAGAAATTCCAAGTTCTAATCATGGCTTGGTCGTTCTGGTGACCAGCCTTCATTCAGGAGCCATCCAGGAGCCTACCCTGAGTCACCTCAGTAGAACAGAGGATGCTTCCTAGTGCTCTCATAACTTAGGAAGTTATAGGGGTTTTAGGGCCCAGTGCCAGGAATGGGGGACAGAGGCCTACATATTTTATTTTTTCTATTGTTTCATTGCCTAGTAAACTATTTTTGCCACTTTACTCTTTCCCTAACCCTGATCTCTATGCTAGTGAGACAGATGGAGGATGAGGCAGGCCCTGAAGCTGAAAGAGTGTAATAGATCAGGAATAGGCAGAGCAGACAAGGAGATCTGAACAAAAGCATATTCAAAAACCTCATCAAGCCATCAGCACAAGCCTGCTTTATGTCACATAATTTCTTTATTTTACCAACTGAATACAAAACTAAAATCATTAGTTTATGATTTCACTAGGTGATTTATGTCTCTTGGTCTGTATTTCTGAGCATTGATGTAGTTTGAAAAAAGCTCCTAAGTGCTTTTTTCTTAGCAAACACTTCTCTCATCTCTGAGTTCCTCCTGGGTATAGTCCAGTCTCTGCCCTTCACTTCACAACCAAGTTTGTTGACCTAATAATCTCTGTGAAGTCCACTTCCCCCTTTAATGTTCCTTGACATCCTCTATTACCTGCCTCTGCCCTGTCACTGCTAAGAGGTCCAAGAACATGAAGGGGTTCTTACGGTCAAGTCCAGAGGGAGAACACTCTTAAGTTTGTTCAGTTTTTCAGATGACTTGACAGTCTGCTCTTCCTTTATGAGATTCCTTCCATGATATTTTCTTCTGGCTTTCCTTCTCCCTTTTAGTTCTTTCCAGTTTCCACTGGGGGACTGTGTTTCTTTCTGCTGTCCCTCAAGATTCAGTCTTTGGCTGCTCTTGTGAATACTCTTTCCTGCTGGGTAATCTTGTCTGTTCTCCTCTCCCATTTTCTTTAACCAGCACCTGAAACACAAGGCTTCAAAATTCTGTGAGCCCAACTGAGGTATTCTCTCATCTTCTGGAATTTTAGTTCCTCTACATTTTAGCTCTGCTGACCCATTCTACATGGATTGTGAACTCTATCTGTTCAGAAGTGGCAGATCAGCATACAGTATCTCAAACTTTGATGTGTTGGTAGACTTGGGTTTTCATAGATGTGTTATTAATGAGTTGTGTGCCCTCAGATAAGTCATGAATACCCCAGGATTCCATTAAAGGAAGGATACCATTGATATAGGGGATTTTAGGTGGATTGTGAGCCTTTAATATGTGTGCAGAATTGTATGGGCATGGCCATCCCCCTCTTATTCCCTCCCTTCCATCTACTGGGGTGAGTTCTCAGAGTGAAATTTCTGCCTTGGCTCATCCCAGAGACCTGGCAGGTTACAGATTCTGAGGTCCTCTGCCCTGGGGCAGCTAAGCCCCTCATTTCTTTATCTTAGGTGCTGGACTACTGCCATTTTCTAAGTGGGCTGCATTATGAAGGAATTTGGGAAAGTGCTCAGGACACTATGTGTTTTAACAAGTATTAAGACTCGCTGGCAGGTGGGGCTGGGGCGGCAGGTCTGGTTTATCCTATCCTGTGGATTGCTTTTAATAAGGAGACTGCCTTTTTCAAGATTCCATAGCTGTATCTTTTGATGTTGATTTTGCATGTAGATAACATTGAATAAAATCTTTGGAAGGATTTGTTTCTATAATGGTGTTTATAATAAATGGCCTTTTCTAAGTTTTTTAGATTCAGTGCAGTCCCTATTAAAATACCATTTCAAAACTTTATATGGGACTTCTGGCCAAGATAGAGGAGTAGGTAGATGGACGTTGCCTCCTTGCAAAACCGAAAGAAGGACAACAGCAAATTTAGAAACAAAAAATCAACACAACTGCCAGAAAACTGAACTATATGAAAGTCTGACAACCAAGGACTTAAAGAAGAAACATTCATTCAGACTGGTAGGAGAGGCAGAGATGGGCAGCCTGGGAGGAAAGGACTTGCAGCAAGGTGGAGGCTGGAGGACTAGGCTAAGTGAGGTGGTGGCTGGCAGACCAGGTGGTCCCACATTTGTGTGTGGATAAACAAGGAGGAACAACTGGGGAACCAGACTCACCTCACAACCCAGGGTTCCAGTACGGGGAAATTAAGCCTCAAAACCTCTGGCTGTAAAAACCGGTGCGAATTGCTGCAACGGGAGAAACTTTCAGCCTCACAGGAGAGTTTATTGAAGAGACCTACAGGGTGCTAGAATGTGCACAAGCCCGCCCACACTGGAATCAGTACCAGAAGGGCCCAATTTGCTTGTTGGTAGCAGAGCAAGTGAATTAAGGTTGACTGAGAGCCAAGCAAGCAGCATTGTTTCCTCACTGACCCCTCCCACACATACAGTGTCACAATACAGCAATGTGGGTTGCCCCACCTGGTGAGTACCTAAGGCTCTACCCCTTACAAAGTAGTGGTGCACTGAGAAAAAATAATATGGCCCAAATGAAAGAACAGATCAAAGTTCCAAAAAGAGAGCTAAGTGATGAAGACACAGCTAACCCATCAGATGCAGAATTCAAACCACTTTTAATCAGGATGCTCACAGAAATGGCTGAGTATGGTCACAAAATAGAGGAAAAAGTGAAAGCTATGCAAAATGAAATAAAGCAAAATATACAGGGAAACAAATGGAGGGGAAGGAAACCAGGGCTCAAATCAACAATTTGAAAAAAAAGGAAAAAATAAATTTTCAACCAGAACAGAATGAAGAAACAAGAATTTAAAAAACCAAGGAGAGACAGGAATTTCTGGGACAACTTTAAATGTTCAAATAAGTGAATCATAGCGGTGCCATAAGAGAAGAGGAAGAGCAAGAAATGGAAAACTTATTTGAAAACAAAATGGGGAACTTCCTTAATCTGGCAAAGGAAATAGACTTCCAAGAAGTCCAGGAAGGTCAGTGAGTCCCAAATAAGTTGGACCCAAGCAAGAACACACCAAGGCACATTGTAATTTTGTTATGCAAAATTAAAGATAAGGAGAGAATTTTAAAAGCAGCAATAGTAAAGGAGTGAGTTATCTATCAAGGAGTTCCCATAAGACTATCAGCTGAATTCTCTGAATAAACCTTTGAGGCAA
This sequence comes from Sturnira hondurensis, assembly GCF_014824575.4. Taxonomy (NCBI): domain Eukaryota; kingdom Metazoa; phylum Chordata; class Mammalia; order Chiroptera; family Phyllostomidae; genus Sturnira; species Sturnira hondurensis. The sequence continues at coordinate 4,209,988 of NW_028081875.1, forward strand.
GAAGGGGCTGGGAAAAAGTATTCAAGTGGTAAAAAGCAAAGGACCTACATTCAAGATTACTCTGTCTAGCAAAGCCATCATTTAGAATGGAAGGGCAGATAAAGTGTTTCCCAGATAAGGTCAAGTTAAAGGAGTTTGTCATCACCAAGCTGTTACTGTATGATATGTTGAAGGGACTTATCTAAGAGAAAGAAGGTGATCAAAAGTATGAATAGTGAAATGACAACAAACTTAACTATCACCAACTGAACCTAAAATAAAACAGAAAGAAAAACAAACCAAGCAAACAAGTAGAACAAGAACAAAAATCACAGAAATGGAGATCACATGGAGGGTTATCAGAAGGGAGGGGTAGGGGGAAGGATGGGGAGAATATGTACAGGGAATAAGAAGCATAAATGGTAGGTACAAAATAGACAGGGGGAGGTTAAGAATAGTGTGGGAAATGTAGAAGCCAAAGAACTTAATTGTACAACCCATGGACATGAACTGGGGGTGGGGATAGGGGGATACTGGTGGGAGGGGTGGTGCAGGGCGGAGGGGAGTCATTGGAATAACTGTAATAGCATAATCAATAAAATATATTAAAATAGTTTAATGGAACCAAAAACGAACCCAAATAGACTCAGTAATCTTGACAAAGGAGAACGTAAGGAGGATCACAATACCTGGTAATAACTGTACTACAAGGCCACTGTAATCAAAATAGTCCGATATTGGCATAAGAACAGACACATAGATCAATGGAATAGAATAGAGAGCCCAGAAACAATCCATGTCTCTTTGGTCAATTAATATTTGACAAAGGGGGCAGAAGCATAAAATGGAGTAAAAATAGCCTCTTCAACAAATGGTGCTGGGAGATCTGGAATGGTACATGCAAAAAAAATGAAACTAGACCATCAACTACACCGTACACCACAATAAATTCAAAATGGATAAAAGACTTGAACATAAGTCACGACACCATGAAAGTCCTACAGGAAAACATAGGCAGCAAAATTTCAGGTATCCCACTTGGCAATATTTTTGCTCTAGGGCAAGGGAAATAAAGGAAAGAATAAACATATGAGACTACATCAAATTAAAAAGCTCTGCACAGCCAAAGAAGACAATGTCAAAATGAAAAGGGAACCAACCATGTGGGAAAACATATTTGTCTACAGTAATACCTTGGACAAGGGTTTGATCTCTAAAATATATAAAGAAGTCATGTAACTCAACTCCAGAAAGACAAACAACCCAATTAAAAAGTGGGCAAAGGATCTGAACAGACACTTCTCCAAGGGGGACATACAGAAAGCCCATAGCATATGAAAGGATGCTCAACATCACTAGCCATCAGAGATGCAGATTAAAACCACAATGAGATACCTCCTCACACCTGTCAGAATGACCATCACAAACAAATCAACAAACAAGTACTAGCGAGGATGAGGAGAAAAGGGAAGTGTAGTGCACTGTTGGTGGGGATGCAGACTGGTATGGGCACTGTGGAAAACGGTATGGAATTTATTAAAAACTAAAATGGAACTGCTTTTTGACCCAGCAGTTCCATTGCTGGGATTATACCCTAATTGGCGAATCCTGAATCACCAATTCATAGGAACTTGTGCACCCCAGTGTTCATAGCAGCATTATTTACAATAGCCAAGTGTTGGAAATAGCCCAAAATCCCATAAGTAAATGAGTGGATGAAAAAACTATGGTACATTTTCACATTGCAATTCTACACAGCAGAAAGAAATAAGGAACCTGCTACCTTTCGGGACAGCATGGGTGGAACTGAAGAGTATTATGCTAAGTGAAATAAACCAGGTGGCAAAAGACAGATACCATATGATCTCACCTATAGGTGGAACCCAATGAACAAAAGAAAGAAAATGAGCAAAATAGAACTAATGGCATGGAAACAAGCAACATATGAATAATGACCAGAGGGGAGGAGTTGGTGGGAGGAGGAGTTGGAGGAGGAAAGAAGGGGGAGGATCTAGTGAAAGAACAAGTATAAATGACTCAGGGACATGGGCAACAGGGTGGGGATTGACCGTGGAAGTGGGGGCTTGGGTAGGGAAGAGCGACAGGGGAATACTGGGACAACTGTAATAGACCAACATTAAAAATAAATAAAAAATTAAAAGTACCTTGTGCCCTGACTGGCGTGGCTTAGTGGGTTAGGCATCATCCTGCAAATCAAAGGATCAACCAGTTCAATTCCTGGTCAGGGTACATGCCTGGGTTGCAGGCCAGGTTGCTGGTTGGGAGTGTAGGAGACGCAACCAATTTATGTTTTCTCTTGAACAGAATGTTTCTCCCTCCCTTCCCCTCTCTCTAAAAAATAAATAAAATCTTTTAAAAAATGTACACCTTGTTATATCTGACTAGATGTTTTAAGGGCATAAGGAGTGTTAAATCATTACAAGGAACATGTGGAAAAATAGGGGCATGGTGTCAGAGATCATGTTTCAAAGTAGTGACATCATTGGGTTATTTTAATACTCAGTAAAAATGCTATTTTTAACATAGTTGCTGTTTTGTTTTAAAATACTCATTTTTATCCTCTTTTTAGATAGGATTTTATTACATGATTATCAATATTATTTGTAAGTTTTTAAAATTACAATAGGAATTTTAACAACATTTTCAGTTTAGTATACATTAATTTGAAATGTAAATACATGTATTTTTTTCCACATATTATCCCAAGGCTGCAAGCTTGGAGTGGAAGAATAAGGAGAATCAAGATACTGGTTTTAAATTTCTTTTTGCATTGTTTCGAAAGTATTATCTTCCTCATTTATTCCCATCATTTACTAAGTTAACAAACATCTACAAACCTGTACTTGGTAAGTACTTATAGAGCCATGTACAGAGGATTTCCATGGGGAAGCTGTACAAACGACAGGCTCAAAGTGACCTTTGATTGTTTTTAAGTAAAATAGTAAATTCTTATACTTAATGCTAACTTTATTGCAAGGTGCTTAAAATTTCCTAATAAATGATTTTAAGTGTTTTAAGTGTTTGTACAAACTAAGGTATATCTCAACTCATAGCAATAAAAGGGTACTATGGCTCCTGTGTTCAGAAATACTTTGAAGCGAATTGTGATTATTTTGGTGCAATTACAATTAAAATCTTTTAATGTGAAAAAAAAAACCTTGCATTTCCTTAAGTGTTCTCTTACTGGTGGTGGTGTATGGTTATCCCAGACCTTAGTCAGTGGTCATAGGCAGGCCACCCCAGACCACACAACTGCCCATACTGTGCAATTTCTTTTTTACTGGATCTTTCATCTAGCAGCAGCTGCTTATGGAGGGACAGATGTTTGGACAATTGGGCATCCTGGGGAAGAAAACATAAGGGAATTTCTCATTTAGCTTCTAAAGTTTTTCTTTAAAACATGAGAGTTCATAGGCCAGAAGCATCCCTTAGTGTAATGAAGGTAAGGCAAATCTTCCTTTGCCTCTTATTTTAAAGCAGATGAAATTAGTTAAAATGGATAATTAAGAACACTTTTAGAGGGGAAAAGTCACCACAGACATTAATCCATCTAGAGAATATGGACAACTAATTCAGCTGTGTGTGGGTGTTTATTTGTACAACACACATACACGTACTTGAGCAAGGGGAAAACAGATGATGCTTGGTGCATTTTGAAAGCTGTACTGATTTTAAGGGTAGTGTGATGTTATGTATTCTTTAGCAATGTATATGCATGTTTTTTTCAAGTTTTATTTCTGATTTTATCAGTAGTCTATATCCATTGTAGAAAACAGTATATTGTTAACATTCTGAGATTAAAAGTTATTTGCGTTTATGCCTCATGCAGTTCCCTCAGCATTTACAAAAATTAGTAGGAGGTGGACTACAGAATGTAGTTATCTTAAATCCAGTGTCACATAATTTTCATATTGATAATGGAGTTTAAAGACCTCTTATTAATACTTTGGAAATGGTGGTGTCTGATACCTCAAAAATGAAACATGACTTTCCGAATTCTCTCAGTTATAAAGTACATCATACTGATTCTATTTTCTTGGATTGATCTAAAGAGAAAAGAATATAAAACTAAAGTTCAGTTGCTTTTATTATGGTAGTGTTGGATAGTAAAATAAAAGGATGAAGAAATGTTTGTATATTTCTAGTTTTACATTTGTTCTTATCATAAATATATTTAATTGGCTATAATGTATGTAAGAAGATTTTCACTATCATAATCTCATGTAATTTCTCAAATTTTATGAAGAAGTTATTAGATTAGTTTTTCCGTGGTTGTATACCACAGCTGTGAGTAATAACAGTCATCATCACTCCATCTTGGTCACATTATGAGGCAGAATTAGAAACAAACCTTACAAAAGATGACATTTTTAATCATTTCTGGTTCTTTAATCTTAGTTGCTATTCATACAACCAAATATATGTCTATTTACTTGGAAACTGAAATATTTGTAGGAGTTACACAATGTCAAGATTCACCAAGTAATGATGTCTTCTATTTTCTTCCAGATATCCCCCATTTAAGACCAAAGCCAGTGTATGTTACTACAGTTCGAGACAATGAAAACATTTACAGTACAAAAATTCCATACATGGCAGCACGCGTTGTTTTTATTAAGTGGATTGTAACTTTCTTTTTGGAAAAAAAGTATCTAACTACAGCACAAAACACTAAAAATGGAGGTGATGTATTGCCTAAAATTGTGCAGGTATGTCACTCATCATCTTTTTATATCTTCCTATGTATGTAATATCACACACTGACACATACAAAGTATTTGATTAGAGGTTGTTGGTTATAAGACCTTAGTTTCTTTGTGTACTCTATGTCTAAAATGCCAAGGTTTCATAAGAAGCTTGAGTTAGAAGCACTTGTACTCTATTGGTATTGCCATGATGAGACAATCTTGAGGGTGAGGGGCGGCATTCTGAGAAGATTGTTGTTCACACACTCCCGGCTCCATCTCATTTTTCCCTCTTCACTCTGGTCCATTGACTTCTGAGCATTAGACCAGATCCTGTCTTGTTTTTTTTCCAGTCCCCAGTATCTGGAAGGCCCTTAGGAATTGTGCAGATAGGCTGTGGAGAAGTTATGTGAGACTGCCAGACTCTCTGGAATTTGGGAAGAATAGCTCAGCAGGTCAAGATTTTGGGGTGATTGTTGAGTCTTGTTGGGGTCCCTGGAAGAGAAACCTGCCTCTCTTTGAGGTGTTAGGTGAAGACTTCTTGTATAGGGCCTTCTGGTTCTTGCTGGCCTTGGTCACATGCAAATGAGGCTTAACCAGTATGAGGTTTTTAGGGACTTAGTGCTAGGTAGAGCAGGATCACCTGTGGAGTCAGAGAGCAGCTACTTCACAGAAGAGTTATGGTTTTGTGGGGGTTTTTTTTGTTGTTGTTGTTCTTAAGAACAGGGACAGGAAGTGTGGTCTGTGTAGTGCAGGTTTGCCTTATAGTTCCCTAGAAGTATGATTTAGGCCTGACTTTGGGAAAGTGCACACACCGGAGGGGTAATTGGCACCTTGATGAAGGAGCACTAAACTGAGATCCAGACCATCTGGCCCTATTGAACTGACTGAAGAACTGGAAAAACTTATTTTTAAAGAAGTCTGATGGGGAGACAATATCAGTACAGACAGCAAAAGACTTGACGAATGTTTTTAAAAACCTTAAATTTTTTAGTACAAAACTTACTAGGTTCAACCAAAGATGGTAATGATCACTCTGAGAACAAAATTAGTTTTCTGAAAAAATATCCTACAACACTGAGCAAAATATTCAAAGACATGGAAATTAGAAATAAATAAGAGTTATGGGTAGGTTCATACCTAACATGCAAATATTGTGAGGGCAGAAGAGAAAAAAATGAGAAGTAATAATTGAACTACTATAAAGAAAAGTGTACCTGAGCCAAAAAAGCAGTCGTGTTTTAGACTAAGAGACCTTTGAGTCCCAGGAAGAGTTAGCTAAACAAACACAAATCTAGGCTTTTGAATTTCAGGGATTAAGAAAAAACTATACAGCTTCCAGACAGAAACTAGAGGTTTCTTCAAAGGAATGAGACCTACATTAGCATTGAATAGGCAATGTAACCTATAACTCTGAAGCTAGAAGAACTTGTTTGTCTGTTTCTCTCAGAACTTCCTTGCTTCATATTACATATATAAGCCAATGTCAGATTGATTTATAAAAACAAAATGGTAAAGAACTTGGGAAGAAATCTAGGGGAATGTATAAATTTGGGAAGTAGTAGACCATCTTAGGTAGAGATAAGGCTCACAAGCCATGGAGGAAATTAGATTTGACTTTATTTGAAAAACTAGAAAAAGATTTATGTGTCAAAAAGATAGCATAAAGCCACACCCAAGCAGTAAACTGTGAAGAGCATTTTTAACATCATGGCTAACAGAGGTCATGCCTCTACTATGTACAGAGTGCCTACAAATTGATAAGAAGACAAAAGGCCCAATTGATAAATGGATAAAGGAGGTAAAGGAAAGTTCACAAAAGAGAAAATAAGAATGGCCCTGGATCTCACCAGCAGTCAGGGTAACAGTTTGTTCTGAGACAGGACGAGAGACGTACTCATCAGTCAGCCAGACAAAAATTCGTATGAAATTACATAAAAGAAACTCAATCACACTGATAAATTTTATATCGTATCACAGCTGTGTGGTTTTTCACTCAATTCAAAACAGTCTACTTAAAAGATGTAACTTTCCTACCTGGTCTCTAACTTTTGAAAAACCACCGCCTGTATTTATTGAAAATAAGTTTCTCACTTGGATGATGATAAGTAGCAAGAATAGCAAATTAACCACTGCTTCAAGGTGATAACTTTTTCCCTTAGTTGACTGTTCACACTTGTGAGTCATCTGCTTTTATTATCTTTTTTAGTGTCATAAGGTCTGAGCTCCTCAATAAATTAGGGTGATTCTATCACTCTAACAGAAAAAGGACACCGGAACTGAAACTGAACTAAAACCTAAAAAGAAATATTTTAATCTCGTGAAAAAGAAGTGAATAATGAATGTGGCTGACAATAAGATTCACTCATGCTCTCTGAGGTTTTTTCTTTTCCCTCTGGCAAATGTGTCTTCAGCTTTCCCAATAATTCCAAGATGGGACATTATGCTCCTTGTTCATGTTTAGAGATATTCAAAAATACAAAACCACTCCTTTTGTCTGAGTGGTACTATATAGGTTACCTGTCCACTCCTAGAACCGTAACAAGGCACTGATTAGCTTAAAACTGGGTGTGAGAATGCTGAAGGAGGAAGGGACATAATTACTTCCTTGACGAAACAGAACACTCCCTTGGTAACTGTGGATTGGGTCAGCTTCTTCTGAGTCAACATGGGCTTCATGGGAAGAGGCACGCCAAGCACTGGGGTTCTGTCAGGAAGTGGGAACGGATACTGGGCAGACCATTGTGCTCAGTGCTACCACACCCTGCAGATGGCTGTTCATAGAAATGCCACTGTCACCATAGGGACTATTGAAACATCTCATAGTAAGCTGTTATATTAGTTGCTTAGTACCTCTGTAGCAAATTACCACAAACTTAGTGTCTTGAAACAGAACAAATTTATTGTCTTGCTGTTCTGGAATTCAGTCTTAGTGGAATAAAACCAAGGTGTTGGCTGGTCTGTGTTCCTTCTGGAGGCTCTAGAGCACAATTAGTTTTCTTACCTTATCCAACTTATAGAGGCTACCTGCATTTCTGGGCTCGTGGTCTCTCATCACATCATCTTGTCTCCCTCTGTTTCCATCTTCATAATCACTTTTTCTGTGTCTCATTTTCCTTCCCCCTTACACTGGGACCACACAGATAACCCAGGATAATCTCTCCATCTCAGCATCCTTAATTTAACCACATCTGCTGGGTCCGTTTTGCCACATAAGTTAACATTCAAAGGTTCTAGGGGTTAAGGTGTGGACATCTTTCAGGGGTCATTATTCTGCTGACCGGTTGTCTGCTGTATTATGTTCTCTGCCTTACAGCTGTGGTTCCCACCTCATCTCACATGTGACTCCTGTGTTCTGCAGTTCCTGTACATTATACCTGAGAAAAAGAAACCATTTAAACAACTGAATGTTAACCTTTGGAAATGAAGTTGCAGGAATAAAAGCACATGCAATTGCATTTTGTCTCCTGAATATTTTTGTTCAGAATTTCAAATTTAATATAATTTTACTCATGTAAAGTGAACATCACTGTCTAAGTCAGGTGGTCCAAAACTTCTTTTCAAAGAATATACTGCTCTTGTGAGAGCCCTTTAAAAACCTTTATTTTAAGTGCTGCTTCTAAATAGAATTCACACTTTGGCCACTATTACTTTGTTAAAGATCATGCATAAGAAGAGTTTTTGTGTGTGTGTGGTTTTCCAAAGAGAATTTACTTCCTTTTGATTTAAAAGGAATATTTGACAGTATTTTTCACCAAGGAAGAAACATATTAGTGCATCTTCTAGACTTAGCTTATTTTCCACTCAGAGAATCTGGTGTCTTTCGTGGGAGAACAAAAATGCATCCCATATATCTATAATATGTTGGCAATACCAGCAACACCCCCTTTTGTATCTGAACAATCTTTGTTCATCATTTTAGCTGAAAATGTTTTCAATGGAGAATTACTTCTTAATGAATCATTTTTTATAAGACAGTATTTCAATGTGTAATAGAAAAAGCAGAATGGTGATTTTAATTGTGGCAGGAAATGTTGTTTTTACTAGTTCTATATGTACATTAATTAAACGTTAAAACCCAGAGAAGTCCATTAGTGAATGAAGAAGAAAGTTTGAGATGGTAAGATAGTTGATCACATTTATTTGTATGATAACTTTTTTAGTTACATTATTGAAGTATCACTTTACTAGCCTTGTAATAATGATTCATGGGGCTGTGAATTTCCTGAAATTGTATTCCATGAGATGAACAGTTAGAAAAAGTGAACGGCACAAATTGTCAGCCCTACAGGGGTTAATATATTGTACAAACTCATTTGTTGATTACCACTTTAATTCTTTCTGTGTTCTTAAGCTCTCCAAGGCAAATGTAGGCTGTCCCCAACCATGAATGCATATCATGATGGGAATTGAGTGGCATCAGGCATCACCAACAGAATGGCAGTTGCATTCTCTTGTTTCACACCTACTTGTAGGTGTCCTCAATGAGCCTTACTTTAAGTGTGAACAACTCTTTCTTTGAGGTATGGGTTAAGAAGAAGCCAGAGTAGTAGAGAGGGTTGAGGGGAAGGATTAAAAGGTAGTCTGTATCAAGCAATTCCCCGAGCGCTGGCAGTGCAGGCATGGTCTAAGCAGATCTGTCTTTCCCTAAGGCTTCATCACATGCCAAAGAGTAAGAATCATCTTGCGTATACCACCAAGTTAGCTAATACTAAATGATAATGGAGATTCCAGGCTGATTGTAGTGGGTGGAAAATGGACCTCTTTCTGCTGTGGTTAATTCTTACTCATGCTTGCACGGTTAATCTTCCTAAAAGAGACCAGAAATGAATAGACTTGGGTTATCAGTTTATTACTTACTGTAATTATAATTGTCTGTCAAAACATGTTGATATTTTTGGAAAGCAGCCTTTTGTGGAAGGAGTGTGGTCTAGAGGAGGCTAAGAGAAGCATTGTTTTTCACAGTGGCTTATTTCACTCAGCATAATGCTTTCCAGTTCCACCTTTAGTAGGAAGCTAAACAACAAAACAAACAAGCAAGCAAAATATAACCAAAGACACTGAAATAGAGAACAGGGGGACAGTGACCAGAGGGGAGAGGGGAGGGAATTTCAGGGAAAATAGGGGAGGGATTTAGAGGAACAAATATAAAGAATACATGGACAACAACTAAGAAGGGTGGAAATGGGAGGGAGGTGGGGAGTACAGGGGGGTGGGTTGGGATGGGAGTAATAGACAGAAAGCTGTACTTGAAAAATAAATAAATTTAAAAAAAGAAAAGCATTGTTTTACCAGCCTTACATTATTTTTCATTTGTTGGGAATCTGCACGTGCAGCAGGGGTTGGGGGAGCGTCCTAGGTTAAATGCAGTTTTTTGACTCTGACAGGTCGGTGTCCCTAACTCCCATATTGTTCAAGGATCAACTAATTTTAATAAAGCATGATAGGAAATCCACTATGCTACCATTGTATTCTATTTGAATAACAGAACTTATTTTTTTTGAATGACTGGGTACCTTTAAACATAGTTCTTTATCTACATTATTTTAGTTATCTAATTGCTATTTTTTAAAATTTATCTGATGAGCTCAAAGCTTAGTGGCTTAAATAAATAAACTCTTATCATTCTACATATTTCACTTACTGGTTCAGGAATTTGGGCGGGATTTGGTTGGACAATTCTTATGTGTCATGTGGCATTAACTGAGGCTATTGGGTAGGTAGTATGGTCTTCAGCTGCCAGCTGGCTAGTCTGGAAGTTCCAAAATGACTTCATTCACATGTCTGTTACTTAGGTGCATGCATTTGGAAGGCTGGGCTTAGCTCGACCTATCTTTCCATGTAGTATTTGTCAGAGTAGTTGGACTTCTTTGCTGTGTGCTCAGGGCATCAAGAACAAATGTTCCAAGAGATGGGGAAGGGTGACAGTCAACCTTTGGGGCCTGGGCCTGATACTGGCACAGGTCACTTCTACTCCATTCTGCTGACTAACACAGTCACACAATTGGTGTGGACCAAAGAGAGGGGACATAAACTTCATCTCTCTGCACAAAGAATATCAAAGAATTTGTGGCCATTTTTAATTCGCTACATATATATTGTATGTATGTTTTTTTTCTTTTTTGGCTTGTGGAGAAAATGGGAGTTGTTAATCAAAAAGTCACAGGTTATTGAGCTTCAAGAGACATGAAACTTACTCCAGCCTCCATGCTTTACCAGTTAAAATAAAGCATCTATTAGTAAAAATGAGTAAAATTTATTTTTTGTGGAATATAATTAATCCATCAAAAAGATGAAATAATTTCTATAGCTACCTCATCTCAATGTGTGACAGTGCCTTTGATAAGCCACATACGCTTAATAGTTAAGGCATGAAGAGAAAAATTATAAACATAATATTCCATTAATTTTCTCTTGAGATTACTATTTTGATGTCTACTTTGCTTTCAAACTGTCCAAGGTAGTTACTGAAATGACTATTTTGTACTTCTGATATCTTGTCACTTCTTATAAAAACATTTACAGTGGGTAGAATTCTAGTGTTATTTAGGTTAGTTACTTTGGCACGTAAAAGAGTAATACTGGAATTTACAAAAATAAAGTAAAATTATATGTGTTTGGAGGAAGCATTAAATTTTCTGGGAAAATGAGAGCAGAAACCAATGTTAAACTTTGTGACCCACTGCATGAATTATTTCATTTCTTTCTGTTCTTATAGTCTCCTAGATATTTAAAGTTTTATAAATATTTCAGTTAAGTTTGATCTGAGATATGAAACTCAGATAAAGGTTCTTATATCCTTTAAAGATCTGGGCACTCCCTATCAAGTTATCACTTAGTCTTGTGAGTCAAATGATGCATACAACATTGTGGCTTCAAAACATCTGCTCAATTATCAAATCTCTGCAACTGTAGAATAAATGCTTAAGTGTAGAGACCAAAGATGATAATATCAATTCATTCACATGTTATATTATTCTGTAATTTTACAAACATAAATAAAATGTTTTAGGTTGGTAAAATTTCACAGCTATCCTTCCTATAATAATTTAGTAGTTTTCCTATTAAAATAACTGAGTTGGGGAGGGGTCTGCTGGTGAATTGGAAAGTTGGTAAGTATAGGTCCCTGGAGTCCCTTGGGCTTCTTGCAGTGCTGGTTTCCAGCTTGTTGTCAAGTTGATTGTAACCAGAGTTCTTTAAAATAAAGCGAGTCTTCAGTTTTCCTAGGTGTTCTTGGGTGCCAAAGAGGCTGACTCAGAAGTGGTAATAACTTTCTTCCAGACTGTTGGTGGTGGTGTGGTGCAAGAGAGGGCGCCAGAGCTGGAGAGTGGTGGACCTGCAGAGCCAGACAAAAACCATTCTAACAGCAGAACCTTGTCAGACCGGAGACTTAGCAACTCTAGCCTTTGTAGCATTGAAGAAGAGCACCGAACCGTGTATGAAATGGTGCAGCGGATTCTCTTGTCAACTCGAGGTTATATAAATTTTGTGAATGAAGTATTTCGCCAGGTTAGTGTGTGTGTTCATGCATTGAAAGGATTTTTGTTCTTTTACTCATAATACTTTAAGAAATAGTGTTGATGAGTTGGGTCAAATTATATGACTGAATAATCTTTCTTAACCGCATTTAATGTCACCTGGAGTGTTGTGATTTTGTTTCATTTGTGAATTTTTTAAATTGTATTTTTGTACAACTACTACATGTTGAGGGAAACTTTTATATTTAAGCAAAACCATTCCAAAATACCTCATGTTTCCATAACAAACTTCAAAACCAAAGGTAGGTGGGAGGAAAGCCATTCCTGAATATGCTTGAACAAATGAACAAGGAAAGAAGAACCCAGACTTGGTGTTGTTCCAAGGGCCTAAAATGCTTTCTGAGAATCTCAAGATTTCTGCAGACAGTTGTACTTGCCTTGCAAAAAGCCTATGGCATGCACATAGAATACAAGTGATTCTGGCACAAGTGAAAAAAGGTAGGTGAGGAGGGCAACAGGGTGCAAGCAAGTAAGAGGACAGAAGAGGTGATCAGAGGCCCAGGGAAGGATTACCATGAGCAACAACCAAGGCTGATTCTGCCCCTGAGGGGATGTTTGGCAGTGTCTGGAGATACTTGGTTGTAACAACTGGAGAGAGGACAGTGCTACTGGCAGCTAGTGGGTAACTGCTGGGAATGCTGTTAAATACTCTACAAACACAGGACAGCTACCTCACCCTCACCCCGCAAAGGATAGTCTGGCCTAAAAGGTTATCATGTTGCTGTTGTGGTGAAACTGAGCTATAGCAATCTGACAGAGCAAGGAAACCCTCAATACAGTTAAGAAGACAGCAGCTCTGTAGTGTGGGGTAGAGCCACTGGCCACCTTTGTCTTGGTACTGGTGCCTTGGAAACAGAGAGCATGGCTGTTTTGTGCACATGTGTATGTAATGGGGGAATGGTTGTTTCATCCATGTACCAGAGCAGAGGCTGAGGCCCCTGAATGTTGGAAAGAAGCAAATTCTGTACATATATGAGTGATGCATATGTACCATGAAGAGAACAGATTTCCAGATAGTAAATGATCAACTCTTTTATTTCTGAGACTTCCATTAAAGAAAAATCAACCAAAAATGAAAGTTCTAGCATAATCCACAACAATCTAGAGGTTTATTATATTTTGTATTTTAATGAAAGTAAAATTTTGCTTAAGAAAATATTTGTTTAATCTGTAATTAAAATTCCCCTTATAATGTATTTTTTTCTGATTCTGTGACCTGGCACTGCCTTGGTTCTTCTCGCTTCCTGACTGTGTCTTCTCTGTCTCATTTTTTCTTTCTTTTTGTTTCACCCCAAATTACAAGAGTTGACCAAAATTCTGGGCTTGAGCCCTTTCTCTTTAGTCCACTCTTGCTTCTTTGGGGCCTTCAACTACTTGTCTAGTGCCAGCAACTGCTGTTGCATGTGACTTCCACGCAAGTCTTTTTTTCTTGTTGTTGTTTAGACCTTGCTTTTTAATTCCACATTTTCCTTTAAAATGCCCACTTGTGATCTCACCTGACATTCTTGTGCTATCTTCATGAATCCAAGGCCAAAATTTATCTCGTTTCTTCCCTAACATCAACTTTTTCCAACTAGACTGCTTCTTTAAAGGGACCTTCATTCTTGGGGGCATATTAATTTTAGCCCTCCCAGGCTCCTTATCCACTCCTCCTATGAGCTATCACTGACTGGCCAAATTATGCAGGGACTTTTCACTCCTTTCTCTCCTTTCCTTTTGACCATGGTGAGCAGCATGCTTCTTGGAGTCCCACATCTTCTGTGTCATCCCTTTCTAGTCTATATTGTATACATGGGGCTGCCAAAACATTCTTTTATCATAATAGTACATTATTTAAAAATCTACCATATTCCCTCCATTAATGTTGCCGTAGCAATACATCTGTTATACACACACATGGACAGTAATGATTTAATTTGAATTGAAATAGTTAAGATCTAAAGAGAAGATGATTGAACTATACAAATGCTAAACAAATTTGAGTAGTAAGAAAATGGAACTTTTGACATTAAAAATTGTAACAATTGAAACATTAGAGGAAAAACTCAGTAATAATTTTAATAGCATATTAGATACAGCTGAATAAAGAATTAACTGGATGACATACTGAAGAAATTATTATCCTGAATGCACCTCAGAGAGAGATGAAAAGTATGAGGACTTGAGGTGTGGAGGATGGTAGTGAGAAGGCAGGAAGTATGTGTTCAGCTCTCATCTGTCCTTATTATTTCTTGTCTGCTGTTCTACCAGTTACTGAGAAGATCCTAGTCTGACTGGATTTGTCTGTTTTTTTCCCTCAGTCTGTCAATATTTGCTGGCATATATTTGAGGCATAATTATTAGTTGTGGTACAGATTTAGAAATATTGTTAGTTTGAATTGAATCTTTTATCATTAAGAAATGTCTCTCTTTTCCTCTAGTAATGCCTTTTCCCCCCTCTTCAAAGTTAATCTTGCCTGTTCTTAATATAAATCTACTGGTTTTCTTTCAGTTAGTGTTTGCATCACATAGCCCTCCGCATAGCTTTTCCTAACTTTTTATTTTCAACCTACACATGTCAGTGTATTTTAGTGTCCTCTTATAAATGGCATATAGTGTTTTTAAAGTTCAGTGTTATAATTCTTTCATTTTGAGAGTTATTCCACTTTCATTTGGAACATTCAGTCAGCTCCATTTAACGTAACAACTGATATAATTATGTTTAAGTTTATTGTCTTTCTACTTTCTAGTCTTGAATTCTTTCAGGGTGTTGTTTTTAGCATCCCATTTTTCTCCATCAGATTAGTATTTTCGCACTCATTTGTTATATTCTAATGGTTGACAGCCCACGTCTATAACTTAAAAATCTAGCATTAATTTCAACTTTCACCCTTTCCTATGCATTTTTATTTTCTCCTCAGTTTGTGTTGTTGTTATGTATTTGAATTCCGTGTTATGAATAGCTAGTGTAGTATGTCTTGTCTATCTATAAATATATATATAATCTCTTTCAGAAGTACTATAATTACACAATTTTATTTTATTTATATGTATTATTTACTTAGGTTTATCTAAATAATTACTCTTTTATTACATTCTATCCCTTCCCAAATCTGTGACCTAGGATTATTTTCTTTCTACGTAAAGGTAAAATAACTTTTAGTATTTCCCTTAGGTCAGATCACCTGGTAAAATTTTACTTTCTTATGTGAAAATGTCTCTATTCTGCTTTCATTTTAGAAATACATTCTTTCAGGATGTCAAATGCTACATCGGCAGCTGTCTTCTTTCCACACATTGACTATTTTGTTTCATGCTTCTGCTTCCTTTATTTCTTTGAGAAGCCATGCTAAGTCATTTAGTTGCTTGTTTAGAATAAATGTGCCTTTTTTTCTCTGGATGCTTTTAAGATTTTCTGATTTTCTTTGGTTTTCAGCAGTTTTACTGTAGTGTACTTTGTTTTTATACTGCATGTGTTATTTTGTGATTCTCGAATCTATGGATTGGTATCTCTTAACAATTTTGGCAAAATTCTCAGACATTCTTTAAACATTATTTCAGCTCCTTTTACTAATCTTTCCAATGCATCTTTAGCCATGTATAGGGTAACCTTTTCATTGTATTCTCTCTTACCTTCTCTTCTGAGTTAG
Organism: Sturnira hondurensis; assembly: GCF_014824575.4. Classification (NCBI taxonomy): domain Eukaryota; kingdom Metazoa; phylum Chordata; class Mammalia; order Chiroptera; family Phyllostomidae; genus Sturnira; species Sturnira hondurensis. Next base: position 4,225,840 of record NW_028081875.1, read on the forward strand.
CCATCCTTTTGTCTCTCAAGCTTCACTCTGGATGTTTTCTTCTGATATATTTTATCTCCTTTTCTCTTCAGCTGTGTTCATTCTGAGTTTTTCATTTCAGTTAGTTTTTCAACTCCTTTTACATGTTTTTCTAATACTTTATCTTGATATCTGTATTTTTAAATTGTCTATTATCTATTATTGTTTTGTTAATATTGACTTATTTTCTAATATTTCTGACTTTTTATCAATAAGCTACATATCACACTAGCCAGACTGTTCATACACATAATTTTGGTTTCATTATTATTTTTATCCAGAGAGAATTTGTACTTGCTTTCTGGAAGGAGGATAACATGATTTACCTTGCTATTGGATTTGAGTTACATCATTGTCTGCATTTGTCAAAACTCATCAAATGCTCCACTTAACATTTGTGCATTTTATTGTTTATAAATTTTACCTAAGTATGATAATTAATTTTGAACTCTCGTCAGTGATATGCGTACTGAAATGTTTAGGGATACTGATTTCTGCAGCTTGCTTTGAAATGCATCAAAAATAAAATGAATTAAAAGAAAGATAGATACAAGGATATATTGACCGATATGTGTAAAGCAAATATAGCAAATGCTAATGGTGGAGCCTAGGGTATATGGGTAATCATAGTAAAAGTCTTAGAAATTTTTATCTGTGTGAAAATATTTGTAATAAAATTTTGCAACAAAATTAGAATGGGACACCAGTATACTTTTGTCACACTCTGCTTTTGTTCATCTTTCTTGCAGCACACATCAGAATATTTGATACATTGATATGTTGCACTTTTGTTATAACAGAAACTTCTTTATTCCGGAATTTCTTGAGACATGACAATGCCTGTAGATATTTATGTATTACATAAACCATTGTTGCATTGAACTCTGCCTCTAACTGGATCCTGAAAGCATGAAGCTTAGGATGGTATTAAAATAAAACTTGAGATCAAGATGTGGATTCATTACTTATTAACTTTATAACCTTGGAAAAATATCTCAGTCGTTTTGAGTCTCATCTTAATTTCTCATCTATGGAATTAAAGCACTCAGTGGCATGTTGAGTACTTTTTTTAATATTTTATTTATCTTTAGAGGGGAAGGGAAGGAGAGAGAAAGAGAAACATTAATGTATGGTTGTTTTTTGTGCATCCCCTGCTGGGAACTGGCCCCTGCCAGGAACTGGCCTGCAACCCAGGCATGTGCCCTGACTAGGAATCCAACCGCGATCGTCTGGTTCGCAGGCCCGTGCTCAATTTACTGAGCTACACCAGCCAGGGCCGCATGTTGAGTACTTTTTTGTGTTCAGCACTTATACAGAAGTATTTCTTAAAGCTGATACTAAAAAGGCAAATGGTAAATGTATTTTCCCTCTACAGTTTTGAAATGTATTACATTAAATCAAAATCTTATGTAGATATATGAGGATTCCTTAATGTCAAGTGTACTAAATATGCATAATGCTACAACTGGCCAGTGCTGTCATTACCATTAGTATCTCTGCACAGTGGTGTGCTGGTAAATATTGAACAACTGGCTCTCAAAAAAGTGAGGGGGGAGGAAGGGAGGAAAGAAGGAAGGAAGGAAGGAAGGAAAGAAAGAAGGAAAAGAAAGAAAAAAAGAAATGCAAAGACAAGAAAATAAAAGCAAAAAGAAATGGTATCTTTGGCAGACTTCTGGGGTATAAATACTTTCACCTTGGCTAATTCAAGCTACCAATAGGGATGTCACTGAATATGGAGTTGGGAAGAGATGTGACAGTTGGCTGCAACTGACTGTGCTAGTTAGTTATCTTAAATCTATATCTGATTCATTGGGAAAAGTTTCCCGTTGTACACTTGTTATTATTTATATTGCTAATTGGACTATCTGTATAGGTCTTCATTTTGGTTATTTTGTGGAAAAATTATTCAGAATATAGAAGTTATTTTTTTAAAGATTTTATTTTTATTTACATTTAGAGAGAGGAAGGTTGCCTCATTAATATGTGGTTGCCTCTCATATGCCCCTAAGTGGGGACTTGGCCTGCAACCCAGACATGTGCCCTGACTGGGAATTGAACCAGCGACACTTTGGTTCGCAGCCCACACTCAATCCACTGAGCTATGCCAACCAGGCTAGAAGTTATTTTTGAATTGCATTATATTTTCTGACCGAAGTATGAAAATGCTTTTTTCTTTAGATAAGTTTGGTATCCGCAAAAATATGTAGCCTGTGTAGTGTATTACTTGCTATATGTTTTAAAGGAAAGTCTGAAATTGCTGATGGTGACTAGAAATGTCTGTCGTATGTCTCTGTAGTGATCTGAGCTTATGTGGAGTTAAAGGCAGTTTTCTCTTTTCATTTCAGGCATTTTTGTTGCCTTCCTGTGACATAGCTGTAACAAGGAAAGTAGTTCAAGTATACAGAAAATGGATCCTCCAGGACAAACCTGTGTTCATGGAGGAACCAGATAAAAAGGAAGTTGCCGAAGAAGATGCTGAAAAATTAGGATTTTCTAAGACTGAAAGCAGGGAGGTAATATTTTATCATTTGTTTCAGTTGGGAATATATACACACATGTGTACACACACAAATATAAAATGTATAAAATTTTTTAGCAAAGTATACCTACTAAGTCATAGATCCCAGGCAGGTCGATCTCTTCTATCATCTCCTATACTCTCAGGTTGCTGAGACAGTCCTGAGGACCTGTCTCAGTGAGTCTGTGTCTGTGATCTATTCAAGATCATTGGTTATCTAACTCTCAGGCTAGGTCCACATGTGCATTGCAGCTTCATTAGTCACCATTGCATAAGAGTTACTAAATAAACCGTCATATTTTACACATCTTCAAATGAGCCTAAAAATCTCACTTCCTTGTCATTGACATGTTTAAATAAATAACATTTGAAACTAAATTTAGAATCTTTTGGCAGCCTTGTCTTATGTAGTAGCTTGTTCCAGAAGCAGTCAGGATGTTACATACTTGAAAAGACTAGCCCAATAATGAGTGCTTTCTCTACCATAAGTAAGCCTCAGTGTGGGCTGAATGCTGTTCTTAGAGAGTGGGTGCTCTCAGAATGGACCGCTTAGTCTGTGTTTGATAAAGCTACAGGCTGGATTAATATAAAACAACAGAGTGTGACCTCTTTCTGAAATACAAAAGAAACTTCAGCCAAATCTATATTTCTGGTGTGCTATTTTGAAAGCCTGAGAAATATTATTTCTAAAAATAGGTATTTGTCATAGCACTTAATGACAAACATTTAAAAATATTTGTAACCAAAGGTCTATCACTTTTAAATATCTGTACTAATAATTACATAATTTTGATTTTTCAATATTGGTGAAATCATTTTAATAACTAACCAAGAGGTCAAAATCAATAGATAAGCAAATGGAATTAATCATATACTATAAAGGTTTATATATTACATGCTCATTCAGTCATTGTATGTCTGTTTACTTATTCAACACATAGCTAACTGACAGGCTATATAGTTTAGGTGCTATAAGTAGAGTGGTGAGCAAAATGGGAAAAAAAAACTTGCCCTTCTAGAACCTATGCTTATGAATTCTGGTTAGCATAAGGAATTAAATATTCGAGTACGTGCTTTTTTCCTCTTTGTTAACTGATTGTTATTTTCCAAAGACTGCATCTGAAAGCTCTGGTCATAAGCGATCTTCCAGTTGGGGACGAACATACTCCTTCACGAGCGCTGTGAGCAGAGGGTGTGTGACCGAAGAGGAAAACAAGAACGTAAAAGCTGGGGCCCAGGCAACGCTGCAGGTATGCGGCTGGCCAGCCAGAGACATAAAGGCACCCAGTTGGAGTCAGTTTGAACGTTTGTTTGTTGAGATAGCGTCCTATAAGTATGGTAAAATTTTTAGCCATTTGTCAGTAAACAGCTCTTAAACCCCCTGTCTGACTTTTCTTTCATAATTCTTTCAATTTGTAATGATTTTTTTTCTAGTCAAAGGAGACATGCAATAAGTGGTTGCACATTTTTAAGAATGATTATTATATAGTAAATGTGAAATGACTGAGATTTAAATCTTAAAAGTGTCTGCATTACACATATGGGTAATTAGTTATCTGGACTCTAATTTGCAAGATAAGTGTGGTTGATTATATAATCTTATAAGTATAAAATTGCCTGTATTTATGAAGAATGATGATTAATGCAATAATTTTTATATAGTTATCTGAATGAATTAATAAAATAGAAATGATACCACTTGGGAACATTGGAAAGAACAACCTTGGCTCATCACTTAATTTCCCCCGTGCTCAGGATTTTATCTCAGAAATAGGGATTGGGAAATTACCTCTTGGACCCATCCAACTTGAACATTGTTACAACTATAAGTGAAAACTCCTTCCCCTGCTCTCTAACACTCCATCCTCTATCCCATGTGCACATTTATGGCTAAGACCAGTTAGGCTTTCCACACAGCACAGGCGTAGAGTCTGGTGATGGCATGGGCATGGATGGCGTGCTCATTACTCAGTTTTCAATGACACTGCAGTTTTGTCATCTGTCTTTTGGTAGGATTTTTATCATGGAATCCTTTGGTTTTCAGGTTAATTAGCCATTTAATACACCGCCACTAATGCATTTTCTTATTTTTTCACTGAAAGTTGGCAGATAATTTCAACTTAATTTTTTAAAAATCACCCTGGCTGGTGTAGTTCAGTGGGTTGAGCGCGGGCCTGTAAACCAAAGGATCGAGGTTCAATTCTCAGTCAGGGCACATGCCTGGGTTGCAGGCCAGGCCCCAGCAGGGGACACATAAGAGGCNACCAGTTAGGCTTTCCACACAGCACAGGCGTAGAGTCTGGTGATGGCATGGGCATGGATGGCGTGCTCATTACTCAGTTTTCAATGACACTGCAGTTTTGTCATCTGTCTTTTGGTAGGATTTTTATCATGGAATCCTTTGGTTTTCAGGTTAATTAGCCATTTAATACACCGCCACTAATGCATTTTCTTATTTTTTCACTGAAAGTCGGCAGATAATTTCAACTTAATTTTTTAAAAATCACCCTGGCTGGTGTAGTTCAGTGGGTTGAGCGCGGGCCTGTAAACCAAAGGATCAAGGTTCAATTCTCAGTCAGGGCACATGCCTGGGTTGCAGGCCAGTTCCCAGCAGGGGACTCATGAGAGGCAACCATACATTGATATTTCTCTCCCTCTCTCCTTCCCTTCCCCTCTAAAGATAAATAAATAAAATCTTTTTAAAAAATCAAGGTGATTTTACTTTAGTTGCTTCACAGAACTTTGGTGAGGCTCTTAAATATAACCTGTGTCCCCACCAAAGAAATACATGCGGGAGTCCCTTTCCTGAGCCCTTTGGTAGCCCCTCCTTCAGATGGGTGCTGGATGGCCATCGTCAGCCATCTCAGTGTCGGCCAGATTTCAGGTGCCAGTCATCTCTTTGGGTTCAGAAGATTGTTACTTGTTTTTTGAAAGCACAAGTTACAACTATTTGTCTGAACCAAGAAAAAATATTCTCCTTGATTTTAGCATTACAGAGTTTTAAAAATTTAGTTTGGACTTAAATAGCTGTTTGTATCCTTATTGTACCCTGTAGCTGGGCCCTTTGCTTCATTCATTAGGAAAAAGTAGCCAAATGGACAATGTGGACATACTAATTTTACTGATTTTGTTTATTTTTACCTTAACAGATACTAACATAGTCATACATATCTATTTAATTAGCATTTTCATAATTTTATAAAAAGCAAAATGAAAGAAGTATAATACAGGGTATGGTGAAGGTAGGTTTATACTTGGTCATTTGGAAAATAATGCAGTAATTAATAAGTAATTATATAAGAATAAATTGTATTTCACATACTCATAAGTGTAAATCTACTTTTTCTCCATCTTGTGTATGAAGACTCCCTCAATTTTACTTGAAAATATGCAAAAGTTTCAAATTCAAATTAAGAAGGCAAATAACGTTGAATGAAAAAGATCTGTATTGCAATATGTCACCTATGGCAAACTTCTTTAAAAACATAGTCACTAAAACTGCTTTAGTTTGTTAGTCAAAAGGTTCTTTGTTTTCTTTTTTCTTACTTGAAGGCTAGTGAATTCTTTACTATTAATATTATATATTAGCAGCTATTATGCTGCTTATTTAGTAATTTTTCCTAGAAAATTGGGTCACGATATCTTTTTAATATCATATAAGATAATTTTCTAGACTGTCAGTATTCTAGTTCATACACTTGACTTTTAAATATGTTTTCTTCTCTGATCAGTTTTGCATCTGTTTTGAGATGTTGTATTAATGGCTTTCATCCACAGGTGAGCCAAAGAAGTTCTGCTTATTCCCAGATCCTTTGAATCTACACTGTTGAACACAAAGGATACCTAAAATGGAATATAACTCTAGATATATGGAACAGATCCATCCACATTACCAGAATGACAACTCAGAATTTCTTAAATTGAGAGTTTGCTAGTGTCATATGTCTAAACAGTAACACATTGTAATTTTATTGTAGTGCCCCTAAGCAGTAAACTTATCACATGATAGCCTGGGTCACTGCTTCTCAAAATTTTCTGTTGAAACACCCCTGCTTGATGTTAGAGAACATTGAACTTGTATCCTAAAGGTTTGAGGCAGGGCATAGATTGATCAACTGATTACCTAAATTCTTTTCAAAATCGGTTTTTATCTTAAGAATTAACTTAGGTTTTACATTCTACTACACAGTAGATACTTAAAAAAAATATGCTCCTGGAAGATGTGCAGTGTCAATGGTGTGGCTTTTATTTCCTGGCATGCCACTGCTTTTAGAGGTCCACGCCCATGTTGGGCGGCACTGGCTATGCTTTCTCTCAGAAGTTGTTCATGTGCTGGGAGATTCAACAATAATTAGATAGTTCTTTCGAACTGCTTTCTGACCACAGTGTCTCTTCTTCTTCCCTCCCCCACACCATAATTTCTCATCCAGAGGCAGTGATCATATCTTACCTTTTTCCCCCCTCTTTTTGGAGGAGATACTAAACAAAGGTCTTCAAAAGCTTTTCTGGCCCTGACTGGTGTGGCTCAGTTGGTTGAGTATCATCCTGGCAAACAGAAGGTCACCAGTTTGATGCTGGGTCAGGGCATGTGGCCTGGGTTGCAGGTTTGGTCCCTGGTTGGGTACGTGTGAGAGGCAGCTGATTCATATTTCTCTCTCACATTGATGCTTCCTTTTCCTCCCACACCATTCCCTCTATAAAAATAAATGAATAAAATCTTAAAAGTCAAATTTAAAAAAGCTCTTCTGATTCATGTAATTTCTAAGGTGACAATATTAGTAATATATAATAGTAATATTTTTAAAGAAAGGTCTTCAAGATGTCTCAATATTTGAGTGATTCTAAGAGATGAATTCAAAAAAAGCTCAGCATGTGTTGGTACCATATTTTTGCCTTAATTGAAATAACTCAAAGATGATTCATTGGTAAAGTGAAATTAGTGTCATTATTTTTAAGCAAAATTTGTTTATATCTATGTTTAATGTTTTCTAAAGGAAAACTTGTTTATTTTAAGGTATTTTTGACAAATGCTGCAAACGTCTTTTTGCTGGAACCATGTGCTGAAGTTCCCGTACTCTTGAAAGAACAAGCTGATGTTTGTAAAGCTGTTTTGATTATTTTTAGACGCGTGATAATGGAACTTACAATGAATAAAAAGACGTGGTAAGTTTATTTCAAATTAATTAATATTGTAAAACTGATGTTTCTGCTTTTCAACATAATAATTAAAGTGTTATATCTTTCATATCATATGGCTTTACAGAGTTACCAATAAGATGATAATTAGTCCTCTGTAAAAAGTTTCTGTGATTTGTGAAGAAGGTAAAAATATTCAGTATTTTAATAGTTCATTTATTTTCATTATTGGTTTTTAAAATACCCTTGAATTAATAGTAAGTAGTCAAATTACTTTAATAGTAGACTTCTTCATTTTAAACTGACATTTTAATCAAACAGTTTTGTGGACAAGCAGTATAATTGAGATTTTTTATAATATTGGGTTGTCCCAAAAGTTTATTTGTTTTTTTCTGTAAGATGGCTCTAGTAGTGCTTAGTTGTCTTTAACTTCATTTGAAACAATTTTGGTAGATTGTATTGTGACAGCTGTCATATCAGCAGTGCATTAAAAAAACATCAAAATTGGTGACTTTTTGTAGCCATTTTAATATCAGATATGAAAGAAAATATGCAACATTTTGGCATATTATGCTTTAAATTATTTCAAGAAAGGTAAACACAATTGAAATGCAAAAAAAGGTTTGGTTAGTGAATGGAGAAGGTGCTATGACTGATCAAATGTGTTTCAAAAGTAGTTTGTTTGCTGGAGATTTCTCACTGCATGATAATACTCCATGGTTGGGTAGATCAGTTCAAGTTGATAATGATCAAATCAGTACATTAATTGAAAACAATCAATCTTATACCATGTTGGAGATAGCCAACATACTCAAAGTATCCAAATTAATGAAGTTATTGGTGAAAATGAAAAATGTGTCTTTTACTTTACAGAAAAACCCATATGGATTTTTTGGCCAACCCAATATCATTCTTCATATGCCCTATTCCAAAAAGCTGTTAACTGACTCTTGTTTCTTCAGACTTGAAGTTTGAAATTCATTTGGAAAACAAATTATTTTAAATGATAAATTGTCAGAATGACTGAGTCAAAAGTAATAGTGGCATTGTTAAAATATGCTTATGCAAAGTGTTTTCGTTTTTATTCTTTGTTTTTGTTTGCTGTTTTTATAATAGCCCTAGAGGTTAATAGTGAATTAGGTTTTTTTCCCATCCCCTTCTCCAAAATGAATTATCTTCATAGCACATGAACTTCTGAGGTGTTTTTAGAGGTTCTCAGCAATACACCAGAGCACCTCAGAGCTGCTTTGTACTTCTTAATGCATTGAAAATACAGCCTCTCAATTCTGCCTTTAAAATGTCTCTCTAGTCCATTTTTTGCGTGTTCCTTTCACCCAGCCACCATTCGCCAGCAGATAAGCTGCCCTCACTGTTCACCTGGCTATGGTTAGCATTCCTTTTAGTGATATTTAGCTGTGGCTTTTAGTTCACTGAGGCCACTGCAGACCAGCACTGATGACACACTTCCTTCATGGAAGTGTGGGGCGTCTTTGTTACCAGGTCTGTGTTCTGAATGCCCTTCTGGACATCCTTAAGTCATCACAAAGTGTTCTTTGAAGGAATCTGTTTGCAGAATGTGGAAACCATAAAACTGAGTTAGGATTGAACTGGCAAGGACCTTAGAGGCCATTGAGTCTAGCCCTTTTCTTTCTCAGGTGAGTGAAGGGTGGACCTAGAGGAACCCTGTTTGCAGAAAGTTCACTAATAGATAAACTACAAGCATCAAAATGATTATTTTAAGAGATAAATTCGACTGTCATCTTCCCCAGACTTTTAAACTTTGCACTGTTTTCCAAGAAGCGGTTGTCAAAGTTGGAAATATTAGAGTGATAAACAATATGATTTTAAAAAGTTAAATGCTATGTCAGTATTATCGAATGTGATCAGAAATGCTGGTGTGCTTTGATCTGCAACATCTACTCCTTGATACCACAGTTATAACAATAGTATTTTTGATGTTTTTTTCTTTAAAAACTCTACAAATTCTGTATACTATTGTATCAGTAGTTTTTTTATGTTTTTATAAGCCTTTTTAGTGAAAATTGTAGGAAACGAAATTATACGATTCCTTTGTTCCTTAAAAATTCAGAATTTTCAGATAAAAGTATAAAATAAAACAAATTATAGAAATAGGTGAAAATGCTCACCAAAAAATAGTCAGTATAGAAAGGAATGTGCCTTTGTCCCTAGCAGACTTTCTTATGTATTTTAGAGCCAGACAGTTCCTGAATTCCCTTTCTTCCCGTGCTCTTTTCCTCTCCCACCTTTCCTTTCCTTCTTTTATTCAATAAAGAACTACCTAGCTTCTGCTGCTATGATATTGTCAGATAATGTCCCTGCCCTCATGAGGTTCACACCCTCACAGACTGAGAAATATGATTACAGAAGCGATTTCAGTAGTATAAAGTGTTAAAAAATAAACAAGAAAGCAGTGTAGGGTGGGGTAGATTTTTTCATCAGGTGTCAGGGAAGGCCTTTCTGAGTAGAGCCCTGAGGAAAGGGAGAAAGGAGCCATGAGGAGGTCTGAGAGGAGAGCATTCCAGGTAGAAGGAACAACAAGTAATAAGTACAGTATGTTCCAGATAGGATAAGATGATGGCCAATGTGTTGGAGCAGACAAAGGGAAAGGGAGAGAGGGAGGGCATGAGGCAGGGGGCCAGCCGTAGCCTGGTTGCACAGGTCCTTCCTTGCAGGCCACAGGAAAGCCACTGGCTACATCTCTGTGTGTGAGCAGCAGCATGACACAAATCTGATTTATGCTGCCAAAAGATCTTCGATGGCCATGTGGAGAAGAGATGTGTAGTGGGTGGAGCACAAAGTCTGTGGCCATACATGATGGTGGCCGCTAGACCAAGGCTGTAGTCACGGAAACGCTAAGTGGCCTCAGAATAGTAAACACTGATGTGTGAATGAGCAACAATATAATCTGTGTGAGATCATGAGGACAGTGTAAATAATTAAGAGTACAGGAAAAAATATCCTGCCAACACAAGGATAGTTCATACACATAATTTCATATACTCTGATAGAAGTTTGTTACATTTTTGGAGCAGTGATCCTTTGAGGAAGAGTTACCAAAAGTGAGTGTTTCACAAAATAGAAGGAAACAAACTGAAAGATCTTTCCAAACTAGAGACAATTTTTCACTCTCAGATTCTTCCAGATGACGATTATGGGAATTTTATGGATTTTCAAGCTTTCGTGGGTTCTGAAGTTTAATTTATGTATGTCTTTGTCAGTCATTGCTTAGATCAGGTTTGCATTTTTTTGATAGTAATTCCCATGACTGAGGTCTTATTTAAAATTATTACATCTCTTATTCTCATCATGGTTGTAAGATGGGTATATAATTATTCATGTGGAAGTGGTCTTTTTTTCATTGTCTTAAGCATCACTTAATTGGAATGGGCAGTGGTGACACTGGCTACCCTTCTCTCCACCTATGACAGGGGCCTGGGGACCCTGAATGTGGTGAGTGACAGGTTGTCCCCTGCTCTGCTCCATTTTTTCCTTACCTTTTCGTAGTCACTGTCCACTCCATGCACATGTACCCATATCTCTCATGACTTGATAGATCTTCTTATTCCCTGCACTGGAATCCATAGACAGTGTGTAGGAGAAGCAAACAGGTAGAACAGCATGCAGTGAGAATATACACTAACAAACCCCAGAACAAAAATCTAATGGAGTCTCAGATGCAAGTATTGCAGGAAATCCCTAGATATCATAGAAGTTTAATGGGTTCAGTGTCATGTTAAGAGAAAATAACTGTCCTAATGTGCAGAAATATGAGAAAAGCATAAAGGAACTTTGATTTAGATATCTCATCTGACTTGGACTACATGACTTTGTCCAGCTCTCCATCTTATCACTAACAAGCAGTGAGGCCAAAAAGAAAGTTATAAAGGTAAACAAATGGTTAGTAAGATCTCAAAGGAGAAGCTGAAAGTAGAACTGAGGTGATTTCCCTCAGAGAACAAGTAGACTGCCATATTTACCAAAAATAATGTGTTCACGGATGGAATTTGAGATATGAAAAAGTGAGCAGACTCTCTGATATGAAGAACATAAGTTAGAAGATAAAATGCCCTTTTGCTGTTCAGAAGACCATATTACTATTACAATTAGCAGTGTTATTCTGTCTGTCTAGTGTTTTATACTCTTCAAAGATCTTTTATACAAAAACCCCTTTCTGCCAGGTACACTGTGACTAAGATGTTACGATTGCAGCTGTCTCAGTTGTGCCTTGTGGTACAGAGTCAGGATCTTCCAGGCACAAAGCTACTCAAAGTGGCCAAAAGTGGCCTTTCCAAACCTTCCTACCTTAAGAGTACTGTGGATTTCAGTTATACTATTATGCTGACTACATATCTCCACAGAACAAAGACCAGAAAGTTAAGTTTTATTTTCTATCACAAAGAGGTTAAATAATATAATGGATATGAAAATTAAAGGGTGTTGCATAAGCTCAGATAGGCACAGGTGAAGAAACAGTCTTGTTTCCCTTCTTGCAAGGGGAGAAAAATCAGGCTAGGATGATACCTGCTTTATCCTGCCTATTATTGTGGGCATAGGAGGAATATTTTTAGAACTGTTGTAACATAAGATAGCTTATTTTGATAAAATATAGTATTTGTTATGTAATGGGCATTCCAATTTTTAATATTTTGAGTAATACATGTTTATCAATGTTGCTGAATTCTTAAGAGAATTTCTGGTACCTATAAATTAAAGTGCTTTGAAGATGTGATTAATATGAGCTTTTATTTTGGGTGACTCAGGGAACAGATGTTGCAGATACTACTCAGGATAACAGAAGCTGTCCTGCAGAAGCCAAAGGATAAACAAATAAAGGACTTGTTTGCCCAGAGTTTGGCAGGGTTACTGTTTAGGGTAAGTCTTTTTTTATTAAAACACTGCAAATGCACAAAATGAATTAGATTTTACATCAAAGTAGTTTCAGTCACAGAGAATTTTAAGAGTAAAAATTTAACTAACTTTAAATTTCTAGAAATTTAATTAAAAATTTTCCTTAGTTTTGTCATAAAAGCTGTAATCTATTCTTTACAGTTAGTTCAAGGCGTCTTTTATGCCTTACCTCTTTGCCATTTACTTCCTCTTTTGATTTGCTTGAAGTTCATAGAAATTAGGAAAATACCAAGAGCCGATGGTTTTGGTGGAGAGCCAGGTAGATTTGAAGAGGTAAAGGATGAACAGAAGTATGGGAATGGGAGTAAGGTCAGGTAGCAGTTTAGGCTAGAAATAAAAGTGTGAGCACATCACTGTGTTGAACAGTTGTGTTTAAAGCCACATTACCAGATGAGATTACCTAGGGAGGTAATTTATGTCATAGAAGGAAGAGGGCCATTTCCATGATTGGTGAAGGAGAGAAGCCAGCAAAAATGCTGAGAAAGAGTGGCCAGGGAACTAGGAGGAAAATTAGTCTGGATGCCTAGAGAAGAATATTGGGTAAGAGGGGAATGACCAGTGGACCAGTGACTTTGACAATAGGTAGGTAGGTGGTTGAGAATGTTCTAGGAGAATGAGGCCCATTTGGAGTGGGTGGAGGAGAAAACAAGAGCTGGGTGGTAGAGGTAGAAAGTATAGTCAAGGCTTTGCAGAGGTATTGATGTGGAAGGGAGGAGGGAAAGGGAACTAGCTGGAGTGGGCAGCATGTTTAGAGGGCAGGATTTAAGGTGGTTTGTGTTAAAGTATGTTTGCTTGTCAGTGGGGAAGGTTTGGTGAGGGAGAAAAAAATAGTTTGTGGGAGCAGGAGAAGTACTACAGAAGTGAAGTCCTAGATAAGGTAAGGAAGGCTAGGCTGACTTTAGGAGATATCTGTTTTTTGCATCTTGTATAATGAGAAAGGTCAGGAAATTTGACATCACCCTGAGTGGGAGAGACAAGAAGGCAGATAATATATAGCTGCCTGGAAAGTGGAAGTTTTGAAGGTCCTGAGGGCACTAGCCTATTGCAACTACTAGAAAGCACTAATATTTTTGAGATACAGAGAATTTATGAAGCATTTATGAAAGAAACTGTGAAAGGACTCTGGAATAATGTGACGTTCTACACAAAGGTATTAGTACAATGGATGGACATGACTTTGAATACTTTAACATGAGAAAGCATGGTGTATTATCAGCTGACAGGGACAGTTACAGAGAGAAGCTAACTTCTCTCCTCAGTTGATGTGAAGGTGGTTTTGGAGGATATAAAGAGCATTTCTAGACTACAGGTAGGATATGTAAGTGAAGGTGGTAAAAAGAGAAATTAGTTCTTTAAATAAAACATATTTTTCTCATTGTAACATAAGAAATCCAACTGTTTATACTAATTTTTAATAGTTTAATGTTATTGAATGACCTTGACCTCATGAAAAATGTAGGAGAGGCTACAGAAATTGGACTCTGATTGCCTTGCCAAGTTATTGGGTATTTGTAGTGATCTATACATCCTTTTGTGAGGGTCATGCTTTGTTGTCCTCTTGCCTTAATAGTGGTGCGTTCCTAACCACTTGCTTTGCTGCCCCCTGGAAATACAGATACTCTACTCACTTTGCTCTGACTTTGCTGGAGCATCTCACTGTCAGCATCTTCTTGATCTCTCAGTCCTGTTGGGACTGGGGCTGCCATGTGATATGGACTGATGCCAGGCTGAGGCTGGTGGGTACTTAGGCCTCATTTGTCACCAGTTACCTGACCCTGCATGTTTGTAATGGAATTAGAGTAAGAACTTGTTACCGAATTAAGCAAGACTATTGTAGACCTGTGTTTTTTGTTTGGTTGGTTGGTTTTGGTTTGGGGAAGAAAATCCCCCTCATAATGGAGAAATCTTGTCAGCTCTTACTTGAAGATTAGTTTTGAGTCCATGATTATTAGTGATTTTGATGTTTTATTATTATTTTGGCAGTGGTTAGATGGATCAGGAAGAATGCTCAAATTAAGAACTAACCATAAGCCCTAGCTGGCATGGATCAGTGGATTGAGTGCCGGCCTGCAAACCAAAGGGTCGCTGGTTCGATTCCCAGTCAGTGCACATGCCTGGGTTGTAGGCCAGGTCCCCAGTAGGGGAGCACACAAGAGGCAACCACACATTGATGTTTCCCTCCGTCCTCTCCCCTCACTCTAAAAATAAATAAATAAAATCTTTTTAAAAAAAGAACTAACCATAAAATAGTAGAGAGAAGCTTTTGGGAGTTAGATTTTTTTATGTTATCAATCTAATTTATTAATTATGTCCATAGTGAGATGAAGGGAGAAAGGCTACATCCTCCCACTGTACACCCTCTGACCATTTTGATAGCTTCTGCTCTCTCTGGTCTCCTTATCTCTGCCTAGGGTTCTTTACTGAGACAGGGGATCTTCTGCTGTCCTATGTGCCCTGAAATTAACATCCAAGAGGAAACTGAAAAATCATCAGTTTCTCAGCTCCTTCCAAGGCACAACTAGAGACAGAGAAGTTATGAGGATCAGGATAAGCAGGGTAAGCTGGATCAGGGGTAGGACAGACCAAAGTTATTTATGGCAGAGGAAGAAACCACACTGTAGAGGGAAAATAATTAAAGGAGCCCAGGGCAGTAGTCCAGGCCTCCGAGGGGCTCACTGACTATAGGAGTAGCTGGCAAATGGAAACCCCAGCATACCAGCCCTTTGCCTGCCTTCAGCCACTGAGGAAAAGATGCTTATAGGCATTATTATCTGCTCCATGAAGATGAAGGTGAGCACTTTGTGGGGCCCCAAGAGGGTGTAGTAAAGTATAAAGCCCTTTCACAGGCTGAAGAAGCCTTTATAGTGAATGACCTTCACCAGCCCATGCAGCCCGTTTTTGTACTCTGGCTTCCCATCAGTCATTCTCATGTTCTGGATCTGGGTCTTGACAATGTCCACAGGCATGGGGTCAGCAGTAAGGACCAGGCTACTGATCATGCTGGCACAAAAGTGGTGGCATAGGATGTTCTCAGAGAAATAGCCTGAGTCTAGTAAGAACTGCTGCGATTGAGAGTAAGAGGTGAGCTGGGCAGCATTGATGACAACTGCTTGAGCCATGGTAGGGATGCAGCCTCTCCATAGTGTGGGGACCCCTTCTCCCAGGAAATTTGAATCAGGGCATTGAACACATTTTTGTAGCCATAGCACTGGTCAGCTGAAAGCAGGCTATTGGCCATGATGTGGATAAGAGCTACCTTAGCTGGTGTTCCTACAAAGGCACCAGTTGGACTGCAGTCATGCCAATCAGGACCTTCAACAGAAAACTAAGGGTTGTACCATGAGCCTCAGTCAGATGTTGAAATAGCACAGTATAGATGCCAAGGCAAGTGGTGGTGTAAGCGAGCTGGCGTAGTAGGCCAGCTGACAGCCTGATGTATATGCTCCTCAGCTCTTCTGCCTTAAGGTTGCTGGTGAGGTCTTGGAAGCTGGTTTTGTACTCTCATGCCTTGGCTTCTTCCCCCACTCAGCTGCATCAGGTTCTTCACCAGTTGCAGGGGTTGCACAAAAACTGTAGATCTCATCACCACCAAGTCCCCAAACAGGAACTTGACCGGCTTAGAGGAGGTATGGGTTTCCTGTCCATCCTGACAGCCCCAGGACTCGCTGTCATTGCTGTCACTTGATGGTCCTTGATAGATGGTCCTGTGCATGTGCGGCCCCTCTTGCGCCCAAGGTGACACCTCATGTACAACAGGGGCAAGGGTGCACACACACACACCCATGGCTCTCAGGTCAGGGAGTTAGATTCTGGATTCTGATCCCCATTCTGGCATTGTTGGCTATGTGGCTTTGAGCAAATCACTTCACCTTTCTGAGTCTCTTCTCTAATCTGTCACAATCAGAAAAGGATTCCTTCCTACCTTCCTATATTGTCATCATAAAAATGAGAGTGGAGTTGTTTGGGATAGATGATCATATGTTGACTTCTTAATTGCTTTTGTGAGATCCAAGGGGGCAGGTGTGTGAAAGGTTTGGACAGAGCTGCCAGGCAGTCAACTGGGCATCATCTTATTCTCACAGTAAAATTAAATTATGCCATCTAATTATTATTCATTTGGTCATGTGGACTGTCTACAATTGCCAGATATTTAATTTTTAAAAATTTGAATAAGATTATTAAAGGGGACAGGAAATTTTAAATTCCCATTTTTCTTTAATCATTTAAAATTTTTTTCCTTTAGTGTTTAGTTTTTTTTCCTCTATCAGTAGATAATTTGCACTGGCAATTTTCTTCAAATGATAGTTGAGGTTTACTTAGTTTTAAATACTTTCCAAATAATGCTGATTGCCATACATGATGTTTTAACCTCTTGTTAGTGCTGTGTGTGACCTTATGCCCGAGGCTATTAAAGTACAATATATCAGGAAATTTGGACTGTGATCCTTCTATTTATAGTAAGAGCCATTACTTTACAGTTGTGTAGTCCCCTAAGTATGGGAGAGATATGGAAAGTTGTTGGTTAGAGAAATGTATGTAAGAAAAAGAGTGATTTATGAATGAAGGTATTTTTTTGGCATACAGCTTGTATGCCAAGATATATTTGATGAAACATGGATTTCAGTGCTGAGAGAAACTTGGAGGTGCTTTTTATTTTTAATGAGAAATATGACTCCAAAAAAGCCAAGTAAATTGCCCAGGTCACAAATCAAGATAGTGACAGAACCAACAGACTAGGGCTCTCTTTCCCTCTTCCTGTTTAGAAAGGGTGACATATTCAAAGGGTACCTTGCCTTCCTGCCCAGAGGTGCCACTTCATTTTGTTCTGTGTGGAAGTGTTGTTAGTTGTGAGTTATGATGATGATTCAAAACATCTGTATACACATTTGCAAAATTTGCTGAGGTGAATTCTATAAGGTATAGAAAGTCAGTGCTCTATAATTAGTCAATTAAATGAAGCTAATGCTAGATTCCCAATATAGGGCATCTTACCACACTAAAACATCTTTTAAACCTGAAGCCAGTGCTATAACCAAATAAGAATCTGAGTCCTGGTAACAGTGTTAGTCCGTGCTTTCTTCCTGTACTCTACTTAGGGTTATATTTATGAAATTTATTGTATATATGCACTTTATGGTAATGGCCTCAAACTCGTCTTGAAAATAGGAATGTAAAAATGAATAAATGGAAGGTAACATTTTAGTCACAATAAAAATATATAATAAAGTATTAATAAATGATAATAATTGTTTTAGTTTTTAATTTGCATTGTTCTTAATTTTATTTACTTATTTTTTAAGTATAATTTATTGATTATGCTATTATAGTTGTCTCAATTTTTCCCCTTCTCCACCCTCTTCCGGGTAGCTCCCTTCTCTCCAGCAATCCCCACTCTTAGTTCATGTCTGTGGGTCATGCATATAAATTCTTTGGCTTCTCTATTTCTTACACTGTTCTTAACATCCTTCTGTCTATTTTGTATCCACCAATTGCGCTTCTTAATTCCTGTACCTTATCCCCCATTCTCCCTCTTCCCCTCCTTGCTTATAACCCTCCATATGATCTCCATATCAATGATTCTGTTCTGGTTCTAGTTGTTAGTGTAGTTTGTTTTTGTTTTTTAGAGTCAGTTGTTGATAGTTGTGAGATTGTTATTTTTCTGTTCATAGTTTTGATCTTCTTTTTCATAAATAAGTCTTTTTAACATTTCATATAATAAGGGCTTGGTGATGAACTCCTTTAGCTTTACTTTGTCTGGGAAGCACTTTATCTGCCCTTCCATTCTAAGTGATAGTTTTGCTGGATGAATTTTGGTTGTTGTTCCTTGCTTTTCATGACTTTGAATACTTCTTTCCAGTACCTTCTTGCCTCAGCAAAGTTTCTTTTGAGAAGTCAGCTACTAATCTTATGCTAATTTCTTTGTAGGTAACTTTCCTCCTTTCTCTTATTTCTTTTAAGATTCTCTATCTTTAGCCTTTGGTGTTTTAATTATGATGTGCCTTAGTGTTGTCCTCTTTGGGTCCAACTTGTTTGGGACTTTCTGTGCTTCTTGAACTTGTATGTGTATTTTTTTTGCCAAATTAGGGACGTTTTTTCAAATAAGTTTTTAATTTCTTGCTCTTTCTCTTCTACTTCCAACATCCTTATTATTTAGGTATCAGCACTTTTGGAGTTGTCCCAGAGTCTTCTTATTCTCTCCTCCTTTTGTTGAATTCTTGTTTCTTTATTCTGTTCTGGTTGACTTTATTTCTTTCTTATGTTCCAAATTGTTGATTTGAACCCTGCTTCCTTCCTTTCATTGTGGGTTCCCTATGGATTTTTCTTTATTTCACTTATTGTAGCCTTCATTTCTTCTCTTATGCATTTGCTGTACTCAGCGAGTTCTCCGAGCATCCTTACCACCAGTGTTTTGAACTCTGGATCTGATAGATTGGCTTTCTCCATTTTGCTTCGTTCTTTTTCTGGAGTTTTGCTCTGTTCTTTCATTTGGAACATATTTCTTTGTCTCTTTGATTTGGCAGCCTCCCATTTTTCTGTGTTTTTTGATAGAGCTGCTTTGACTCTCTGTCTTGGTACATCTGTTACATTGTAAGGGGAGGAGCTTTAGGTACTCACCAGGATGGATCAACCCACTTCACAGCTTTGTGGCGCTCTATGTGGGAGAGGGGTTAGGGAGGAAACACTGCCGTTTGCGCAGCCCTTGCACCATCTCCCATCAATTCACCCACTTCCCCGTGTGCTACTGGTGCCCCTCTAGCTGTTGCACTATTGGTAGTTTCCGGAGTGGGTGGTTTGCATATGTTCCAGGACCATGGGGGCCCTTTAAATGGATACTTCTGAGAGACTGGCCATTTCTTCCATGGCCCCAACCTGACTGGTTTTTATAGCCATAAGTTATGAGGCTTTATTTCCCTCCACTGGGACCCTGGACTGCACGGTCTGGCCTGGGGCTGGCATCTCTTGCTCTTCAGGTGTCCTTCCCGGTTTTTATCTGCCACATGTGAATGTCGGACCATCAATTCTGCTGGCCAGCACCAGCACCATCTGGCCACCTCCCCATCACATACTCTGCCCTCGCTCCCCATCTCCACCCCTCCTACCCATCCAGATGAATAATTCTTTAAATCCTTAGTTGTTGAACTTCCATACAGTTTGATTTTTCTGGCAGTTCTGGTTGTTTTTGCTTTGAGGTTAGTCATGATTGTTCTCATGGCTGTGTGAGGGGTGTGTGTGTACATATACCTCCATTTGGCCAGAAGTCACATTGTTCTTAACTTTTAAAAAATTTATTCCTCTTAGAATCAGATTTAAAGTATGAGTTTAAAACCTTGTTTTCAATATGTTTAACTAATTTAGCTCAACTTTAACATTTTTAGCCTTTTAATAAGTGTGGTAAACATGAATTGAAACACAGGAAGCAGATACATTGCATAAGGGTCACTTTAAATATGATTTTCAGATGGTCAAAACAGTCCTGCCTAATTATAGACTGTTTTCTATTTCTCAAAATTTTCCTACATGTATGTTAAAGAAAAATTTCTCTTTTAATTTAAAGAAAATATATCCCTATTCCATGAACAGCATAACTCTTGATGATAGTGGGAGCCTATTTGTGTCCTGATTGGGTAGAAATTATTTTTATTTGAATTTTAAAGGATGTGGAATATTTTGGCAGAGGTAGGGAACTGGGCAATATCAAGGTAAGGAAATATCCAGAATATATGCATAGTAGTCTTATAGGGTTGTCCGTGTGACCAGTGTGTAGTGCTATAGATCGTAAGACTAGAGGAGGGACACAAAGAAGTTAATAGACTCCTAAGGAAAAGGGCATTAAGTGTTCTGATGGGGGAAGTGCAGAGAACTGTGGAAACTGAAGGCTACTAGAGGAGCAGGAAAGACCAGGTTGAGGGTTTGGAAGAATCTCAGTGGAAGAAATTAAATTCTTTTTACTATTATGCTGTATTACAGGTGCCTGCTAAACATGCAGGCAGAGCTATCTAGTTAGCAGATAGGTCAGGAAACCAGATGAACATGGAGATTCAGAAGTCAACAGTACACAGATAACCGGAGCCATGAGAATGGAGGTCAAAACCCAGGCAAAAGGGGGGATGGCATAGGAGGGAGAAAGCCAGAGGTTGACTGGGAAATGAACAATTGCAGATGGAGTAAGTGTGAAACTTCGCTTTGAAAGGGGGAGAAATGGGGCTGTAGCTAGAGGGGGGAATCTTCATAATCTTAATTCAAGGGAACTTTCTTTTAAGATGTGGAATAATTGGAGTATTTTATGTTGCTGAGAAGAGCTGGGGAGGTAGGCTGGATTGGAGATAAAGGAGAGGTAGAGCTGAGGAAGAGGTCCAGAGCAGAATGGGGACATGTGTAGAGAAGCAGAGCCTGCAGGTGGAGGGGAGGCTGGGCAGACATGTGGCCTGAGGGCAGAGGTCAGAGGCATCTTGTTTAATGGATTATGTTTTCTCTTAAGTCTGCAGTGAGTTCATCTGCTCAAAATCAGGGAGGAGTTGATGATATAGAATATGATGCCTAAAGTAGCCACTCTAGAGAATGAAAGAGCTGTTTCAGGAAACAGAATAGTTGTTGTACAAAGAGCTTTCTCTTCTCCCCAATTATGCCAGGACCAATTTTGAATTAGTAACTTTGTTCATAATTTTGGACTAGTAGCTTTGTTCATAATGATAACTAACTTCACAGTAGCTCAAATCCTGATTATAGTTGATCAAATGGATTTTGAGATATTACAAGAAAAACAAAATCCAAAAGCACTTACTGTTGTAAAATTCATTTTGTTATTGGTAATTTAAAATATTTTGTTAAAATTATACTTTTTCCAAATGAAGATAATTAATTCTCTCACTTGGTTGGTTGGTTTTAGACTCTCATTGTGGCTTGGATCCGAGCAAACCTCTGTGTGTACATTTCTCGAGAGCTCTGGGATGACTTTCTTGGTGTGCTGTCCTCCCTTACGGAGTGGGAGGAACTCATAAATGAGTGGGCCAACATTATGGATTCCTTGACAGCAGTGCTTGCAAGAACTGTTTATGGAGTTGAGATGACAAATCTACCTCTGGACAAATTAAGTGAACAGAAGGAAAAGAAACAACGAGGCAAAGGTATTTCTATTCTTACAAGGTAACCACAGATGTCTAAGACATCAGGAAAGGGGTATTGTGAAACCTCATAATAAACTGAACCAGCCATATTGATAGTCAGTGTCTTCAGTGGGACCATTAGATTGTGTCTTATGGTATTCTGTCCCCTTAATGAGGATGATAAATTTATGAAGAGGCTGTGGAAGAAGAAGGCAGACAAAGGGGGTAGTAGTAAAAAACAACAGTAATGGCTAGTGATTTGTATATATTCTCTCCCTTCACCCTCATGGTTTCCTATGAGATAGATACTGTTGACTATCCCCATATCACAGACAAACTGAAGAACAGAGTCTACAGTGATTAACTCATTCAAGGTCACATAGCTAAGAAGTGGTAAAGCAAGTCCAACTCAAAATGCCACTAGAAAGACATATTCTATTGCCTCCCTGGGAAAGGTGTAAAAATTCGGAATACTTCAGATGGGAGTCATTTTGGCTTTGGTGTGTTTTGGGGTAGAAATTGGTTTGATATCTAGAATCAGATCAAGGTGGGAAACATCAGTGGTGCTTTCTTTGGGGATGACAATTTGGCATCCCTCGTCTTCATTACTGTTTTTAAGGCTGTGAAACAATTCTTAGAATTATTCACTTGTTTTCTAATTTATTATGTAAAGATTTTGAGGCAGCTCACAGAAATACATATAGTACAATAGTTAAAATTAATAAGGACATTGGGGCAAAACGAAAAAGGTGGAGCTACAGGTATAGTTAAAATGCCAAATTACATGCCAGAGAGCCTTGTGTGCTTGCTAGAGAGGTGGGAAGGCAGCCTCAGATTTGACTCTGATTTCCACAGGGTTACGTCAGAGAATCAGAGAGTACTTGCTTAGGTGATGCGCTTTCTCCTTCAAAGACTCATAATGTGTACATTGCTTTTTGTGGTACACTACAGCCTCATCAGTAGCCTTATTATAGATTGTGTGAGTTAGCTTTTACTATGTGACAAATCACCCCAAAACATTATGGCTGAAAATAATAACCATTTATTTAGTAATGATGTTAAAATATGTTGAAAGTTTGGGTCAGACTTAGCTGGGCAGTTTTTCTGCTGGATTCATGCCTATGTTTGCATTCAGCTAGACCAGTGATTTTCAACTTTTTTCATCTCATGGTACACATAAACTAATTGCTAAAATTATGCAACATACCAAAAATACATTTTTTGCTGATCTGACAAAAAAGTGTGATTTTGATTGATTTACAAAAAAAAGTTATAATAATAACTACCTATCTTTTTGCTCCAAAGTGACTTTTAAAAAATCAAATGCCTACACTTGTATATAGGGATTTCTGGTATCAAGAATTAACCAACCAGACACAACCTTATCATGCAACATCATTAATAAAATGCAACTCTTTTATACAACCTGTATATTTATGGTTCAAGACAGGGCATTCACATAGGATGGCTATTGATGTGTTGGCTGTGTCAGTTTTTTATTTGCCAGTGTAAGGGAAAAGAGATCAGTGCCACTGACTAAATTGCACATTGCATGTTTTAAAAATTCCTGTGGCACACTGGTGTGCCATGGCACATCTGTTGAAAATCGCTAAGTTAGACTGAATTGTCACTTAGGCAGCTCTCTACTTCTAGGGGTTGGCTAGTTGTCAGGGGTGACTGGGCAATGGGTGCATTTTAAATCTCTGCTTGCTCAGTCTTGCTACCAAAGTAAGTCACATGATGAAGCCATAAGTGTGGTAGAGAGGTCAAAAGAGAATGTGCATACTGGTAGCTGTGAATGCGTTACAATCATTAGTATGGCTGATTCTTGTGATATCTTCATCGCAGTCTGTGAGTGGCTTGCCAAAGCATCAGTTAACCAAAGCAAGTTAGTAAGAAGCCAAAACAAAGTAGTCTAAGCACATAGTATTCCAGTGACACAGTTTAGTTTAGTGTAGTTTAGTTTAGTTTAGTTTAGTTTAGTTTTCTGCTGGATTCATGCCTGTGTTTGCAGTCAGGCTGCAAACTTCTAACGTAGTTTGGCAGCATATCCCTTTCCCTCTCCCTTTGAAACTATACAGAGCCCTCCCTAAAAACTGTATTAAACTAGAGATTTGGGACTGAAGTAGGCTCAGGGAGCCAAGAGCCTGGGCCCTTGGCCTCTGTCTTATGCTCTGTAGCATCTCTGAGGGCCTCTATGTAAACCCAGGCCTAAGACTATAAAATTAGTTCTCAGCCCAGAAGAGAGTCTACCTGACTATGAGTGACTTTCAGGAGGACGGGAGTTGCTGAGACAGGAGGTCAGGGTTTTCTCAAACTCAGCACATTCCCTGGCTCCTGAAATCCTTGTATCTACCCTCCCCCTCAACCCCCACAATATTTTTTCCTCTCACTATGTGAACAGAGTCATAGGAAAAGATAAGTATGTCTTAGAAACACTATCTTCAGAAACAACTTCAGAAACACTATTTTTGGAACAATACAGAACAAATTTAATAAATGAGTATGGGGTATATTTCTGATTTAATTATTATATTGCTTTATTCTAAAAACATTTAAACATTCATTATAGAAGTACTTATCTTTTAAGCACTGGACTTGGGGAAATAAAATACACTCTGAGAGGAACCTGAGTGTGAAAACAAGCCACAGGTGGCAGCCAACAATCACATTATACCTGTTCAGAAATCTGTTAGTGTCTCATTCTCTTTTTTCCTGTATTTCTTTTGGATTCTTGACCACACATTTGAAATATATGACCAGAGCAGTATGAGAGGAAAGAAGAGAATCTGAATTGCAGAGCTATAATATTTATTGTTTTTGGAGCTTCACTAAAATAGGATTTTGTATTACTTGTAGATTGTCATTTTCCTTGCTCATTTGTTTGTCTCTAATTAGAGATTATAGGCATAAATTTCCTTTGGGTTTTTGTGGAGAGGTTGGCACCTACAGAATGGAAAACTAGTCTAAAATCAGATGTCTGATTTTCTGGTTTATGAAAGTTTTTGGAGCAGTGGTATAACTTCATTTGACATTGTTTTTATATTGAGAGAGGTTTACTGATGTGGGGGGGTTTTTTTTGTATATTGGAGTGAGTACTATGAAGATACAGTAATTTTCATGAGACTGTTGGAGATGCTTGAAAAATACTTTGTCAATAGGAATATTTAGATTACCTGTACATAAATAACTTCCTAAATTACAGTATAAGGAATTGGTACCTAATTTGCAACAAGAGAAGTTGCCGATTATACATAATTGGAGGTATGAAATTTGCTGAGCAACATAGGCTATAAAATGAATAATAATGAATTCAGCCTTTAGATTTTTTTTCTTGTCTTATCCTTTATCAGCCTGCATTCTAGATTCTCAGAAAGGAACCACTGTGGGGAGATCCTTTTCTCTCAGCTGGAGGAGCCACCTAGATGTGACTGAGCCAATGCGATTTAGGAGTGCCACCACATCTGGGGCACCGGGAGTTGAGAAGGCAAGAAATACCGTTCGCCAAAAAGCAACTGGTAAACATTTATTTAAATATTTCCCAAAGGTATATAGCTATCTAACATGGATTTATAGGACCCTGACCTATAGTTGGTTGGAACATTGTCCCATGCACCAAAAGGTTGTGGGTTCAGTGTGGTCAAGGCACAATACTTAGATTGAGGATTTGATTCCTCGTCAGTGTACATAGGAGAGGCAGCTCTCCCTGCCTCAGTGTTTCTCTCTCATGTTGATATTTTGCTCTCTCTCTTCCTCCCTCTCTCTCTAAAAATCAATAAACATATCTTCACATGAAGAGTAAAAAAATACAAAAATAAAATGGATTTATGGGAATGAAATGTAAAAGTTTTTAAATTCTACTCAGAAGTTAAAAGCTAGACCTTTCATTAAATGAAATTTCTCTATCTTTTTACCTTTCTATTCTGGTTACTTTCAGTTTTTCATATTTATTTTGAAATCCTTCATTGTGGTAAGGCTTTAATATTTAGTGAGATGTTAATATTGACAGATGTTTGTGCAAGAGAGAAAATAGATGTTTTATTTGAATCTTGAGGAGATAAGAGTTTTAGTGTTACAGAATGGACACATTCAGGACCCAGATACTGGTACCAAAACTGGCCCCCCACCCTGGGTTCTTCTTGCCTGCTGCCAGGTAGGAATTGTGGCTCTCAATGCCAGAGTTTGGTGAAAAGGAAAGGAATTATTTATTCAAAAGTTGGATAAATAATGGTGGAATGTTGCCATTAAATCTCAAAGTCTCTTTAACACATTCACAAACACACACATATTCCTGCCTCCCCTTGCCAATCCACACCAGTCAGAGGTACCATATCTCAGGAAAAGAAAGATAAGTCTATAGCTTGGCTGGACTCTGGGTTCATCCCAGTAATCTGTGCGGGCTGGGCAGGTCTCCTGCAGTCCCCGGCACCATCAGCAGTGTCACCACATCTCTGGTTCTTAACCCACAATGATGTGGCACCTCCTCATGGCCTGCCAGCAAGAGTCCTTTCACCCCTTATCTTCCCGCATGTCTTGCTTTGTTCCTCATTGTCTTGTCTCACATTGTGTCTCATCCCTTGTGGCTGACTGTCTTTAGTTTAAACCCCAGCCTGGAACCTCCTCCATAACCCCATTTCTGACTCATCCCACAATCTGATACACCTGCCAGCACTCCTGTATCCTCTGCCTTCTGCCTTTTGTGGCCATCATAGTTAGCCCAGGCAGTTAAGGCCCTGTGGTGTGGAGTCAACCATCTCCAAGCTGCTGGGCAGGGCTGTAGCGGGGAGCTGCCTCCCAGTTACATCATGGGTCAAAGTCATGCCCAGCTCCCCAGCTAGCCTCCTGTTGATATGCAAAACAACTCTCAATCCCTGCCCTGCTGTTCCTCCCAGCCCCCAAGCCACCAGCCTGTGGGGGGGCCTCTCACCCTACATCTCCCATTACACTAGTATTCACACAACTAGTTGCGTTATTGTTGTTACTGAAAAATACGAATCTTGAAAGAGTGTGGCAACTTGTCCCAGCAACAAGGAGAATAATAATTTTCAGGACTGGATGCAGACATTTAAATTTTTTGTATCTTTTGAAAATTGAGTTTTACATGGCTGTAGATATCCTTAACATCCAGTAAGAATTAACCAGAACCTGACCAAGAACCCGTTAATCAGACTGATTTGCTACACTTTACTCTTAAAACAAAAAGAGAAATCTTCAAGAAGTAAGCTTATATCCAGTATTTAATAACAAATAAAGCACCCCCCTCCAGTGACTTTGAGGCTGTAACTTAAAACAATTTTCCCGCAGTTTTTCACATCAATAATACATGCGATTATAATTGGTAATCAGCATGTTTACTGCAGAAAGTTATAATACTCTCTAGTAGTAAATCAAAGATTTATTTATAGTCAACATACTTCTCAGTGCTTAGTAAATAAATACAGATGGTTTAGAATCCTGTTGGCGTTTTATGGAGATATACCTTAACCCTGTCTCATGCTTTTTGCTGAAGCATTTGTTGGTGTTACTACATTCACCTCTTTTTTAACTCCTTTCTGCAGCATCCTCTCTCCTGAAAAAATTCCCTATTCCTGGTAACAGGCAACTTGTAGGGAGGTTTATCCACTGATTTTCTTTCTTGTCCCACCTCCTAAAAACTCCTTTCTTTTATCACTGGATCTTAAAAAAAAAGGGATCAGAATAAAAGTTTATGACAAAAGCAGCATCATATCTGAGCTGCTCAGACTTCCTGTTTTCAGTCACCACCCTTGAATCACAATGATAATAAAAGTGATCATTTGAAAACACTTTTAAAAACTCTGTTCTCACCTTTTTTTGAGGAGCAAGTTATTGGACATTGCATGTTTCATATGCCACTACTTGGCCAAAACACAGCCATAGAAGAGATTGCATCTTAGTTTTTCAATAGCTATATTAGACCAATAATGCGATATAGGCCACAGCATGTTTTAGAAAATCCTCAGCACATTTATGCCAGTAACAATCTGTTTATCGGTGTCCTCAAGTGTCTGGAAAGCCATGGTACTGCAAAAATAAGACTTTTACAAAATCATATAAACCTATTTGTAGACCATGTCACTTAAAAACCATAAACCTGGCCTTTGTGGGGTTAAATTAAAAATATTTGAAACCATAACCTGTAAAAGGTAATGAAGATGTGAGCTATTGAGTTGCACATATCTATAGTCTTATGTATTTTACACATATGTATATATGGATACATGTGTGAATTTCCTATTTTGTTACATTTTTAAAATTATAAATCTTTTTTGTTGCCTGTGAAAGCAGTGGTCTTTGAAGATTTTATTTTATGCTATTTTATAAAATTAATCTCTATAGACTAAATATTAGTGGTTTTACTCAGTTTTGTTGTTTATACATTATGTAGTAATTCGCCTGTTTATCTTTTAAAAAGGTCCAGATTATTTTCATGTTAGATTTTGATTTATATAGAGACCACCTATTAATGAGAGAACAAGCCCGTTCATGAAGTTAGTTTTTGCTACTTTTACCATTAAAATATTAATATGGAAGACTCATTTGAAAGTGACTTTTTTCCAGTCTCAGAATAATTGAAGATTATTATATTTTAATTTTCCCCACAGACTACTCTTAGTTTGAGAAAATGTCAGTGATGGTGGCAAGAGGGAAATACAAAATGAGGAATTGCTGAGTAGGGAAATGGCAATTTAACAGAGAATTTACTTAGTTTGCAAGTTAAAAGGACTGGCAAGGAAAGTGTTAAAGAATTATAAAATAAAACTTTGTTCCTGAGTGTGAATGATACTAAAATTTTAGAAGTGTAAAATGAGTGATTAAAGCAAATCAACTTTCACACAAAATAATTATTCTATATTTTATTATCTCTGAACTATCTAGTGATCCTGTAACCAGAAAAGACACCAGCATCGTCATTACCAAGTCCAATATGCAACGACAGTGATTGAATCTTTTATGGGCGCTTTATTCAGATGGCTGGCCATCCGAGAAGATGGCGGGTTCATACCCTAACAAACCATCTTCCCTTCTCTTTCCTGGCTAGATCTTTTATAAGTGGGGGTGGGGGGGTACGGGACTCGGAACATGGACCACGACAAACAAACAAACAAGGTGTGGTGGGCCCTTTGAGATCCAGAAGCTGCAACACTCCTGTGCTGGGCAGGTAGGGGGTGGTTGTCTGCTCCCCTGGAAGACAAAAGGCCTGGATGCCTCCAACTTGTCCTCAGGTGGTAATCTCTAGCTAGTGCCCCAGGAGGCCAGCTGTTTCCCAAGAGCCAGGGTGGGCTTAATCTGTAGTTTATGAAACAAAAGCTTTAACATACACATTACTTGCTAGACTTACAACTTTTTATCTTAAGGTAAAATTTTCCAAGTCTTGAGTCCCCTATCTGTTTTGGGAAAATGCACAATCATTTGATTTATAAAAGGAACACTTTTTAAAACAACACTCAAATCTGTGTCTGACATTGAAAGATGAACAAATCTTGTAGGAAATTTCAAGTCAGTTTGGTGTTTACATAGAAGTCATTTTCACTTAAATATTATTTTACACATTTGTGAATTATATTGCAATTGCATTGCAGATAGTTCTTTAGAATTGGGAATTCTGATAGTCAAGGGATGGAGGGAAAGACAGGAAACTAAAAAGTTTGTTTCGCTTTTTGCAAATGTGTCATTAGCATTTGTAGTTCTATTTCATTAATGTTAAAATCACATAACGATATGTGATTTTATTATTGTCATTGTCATAATGTCATTCATTAATGTTAAAATCACATAAAGATAACAAAAGAGCAGGTAAACCTTTATATTTTTGTTTTAAGGATAAACTGATTTTACTGATGGTACTTTCATATGTAAGGCATATTCTCTCTTCCTGCATTTATTTTCTCAAGTGATCATTTGGATAGCAGTATATTGAAGACTTAAAAACACCGTGAAGTTTGTAATAGGAAATTATGGATTTAAGAAGTATGAAATGTAATGTAAAAAAGGATGGGTTTCATGGAGGTTTTTATCTTTTTTCCATTTACCATATCTTTGAATTTTCAGTCTCACTTTTATATGTGCTTAAGCTTTTTGGATGATTAATTTACTAAATGGTTTGCTTTGAATATAGTCAGCTCTCAGTAAACCAATTTTTGAATTATGTATTATTTATAGAACACTTTTAATCTTAGGCTAGATTTTCTTTCCCTCACTGTGGTCTTTTTTTGTGTGTCTTATAGGAAGGGAAAATGGATTACCATGTTTGCCCAAATAAACAACCCAAATGTGAATCTGAGACACAACAGAAAACCAGGAAAGACTAAACATATAAAGTGTTCTAAAATAAATTGAGTGAGCCCTGGCTAGGTAGTTCAGTTGGTTAGAGCATTGTCCCAAAACGCGAACATTGCAGGTTCGATCCTCAGTCAGGGCACATGCAAGAATCAACCAATGAATGCATAAATAAGTGGAACAGCAAATAGATGTTTTTCTTTCACCCCCCCCCCTCCTTCTTTCCCTCTCTTTCTCCTTCCTCTTTCCTCTATCTTTCTAAAAAATAAAATAAGAGTGTTTGTGAATTGTCCATTTTCCCATATCATCAGAATGACTGAAAGTTGGCTATATGTGCTTTGTACTGACTGCCTTTAAAGTTTAAAATGACCTCCTTCAAATAATGGGTGGGGCAACAGTAGGTTTACAGTTAGTTGTTGGTGTGATAAATAATACAATTGTTAATAATAATACAAGAATAAACTCTGTTTCATATACTCACAACTGTAAACCTACTGTTGCCCCATGCTGTATTTAAAGAGAACCCAGAAGAATAATAAAAAAGAAGTGAAAGATCCTGATGTTCTTCTGACGTTATTATTACTTTATCTTTCCTGGAAGCTAAGAGAAGCCAGTCTATCAGCAACTGTGTCCAACTTTCTGAGGCTTTGCCTGCCACTAAAAGCGTCCTGCTCCTCCTTCACAACGTGAGCTCTCTCTTACCTGGTCTCTCTTACTCCTCTTGCTCTCACAGGCTACCAGGTACTGTAATGCTTTCTCATATGTCTTTCAGTGACCCTGGGCATCTTCCACTTGCCTTTGGGTCTTGCTTTCTTTGTTAATATCCTCACATCATGCATGTGTACCTGGGCATTGTACTTTGTGTTTTTTTCATTGAATATTAATAATCATTATTATGTAGGTAGACGTTTAGTAGCAATTAATAGTCAAGAAAAATTTCTGTAGCACCATTGTTCTTTGCAGTTAAGGAGGATAAGAGGATTTTTTTGGGTACATAATTTATAATAGAGGGAAATAGTCATGCCTGCCTCAATGTACCTTCTATCCAATGCCTTGAAAATGAAAGGGAATTTTCATAAAATTTTATAAAAAGTTGAACATTTCAATGTTAGAATGCTTGCTGTACCTCCTCTAAAATAAACTGGAAAAATTATGCTGGCAAGAGTTGGAGTTAATAAATCATAGTCACATATAAAGTAATGATCAGTTTATACAGATACATACTGCTTGTTGAGATTTGAGCAATTAAAATCCCTGCTAAAAAGTGCTAATTTTTTAAATAAAGAAAGATTGTTCCTGAGCTTCAGACAATTAAAGTGGACTTCAACTACATGCACAGTATAATGTCTTTGTGGTTCATTAAGACATTATAGCAATAAATCATTAAGACATTATAGCACCAAAAGTGTTTTTGGGCATAGATACTCCAACAAAAGGATTTACTTTGCAGTACAGTGAATAATTAGGTCTTAGTCTACTTATTTTTTAAGTGATCCTAAGATGAACTGAATGTTCTAAAAAGGGAAATATTTCCATATTCTTTGTTATTTTTAGAAAGAGGACATTATTAGTATTTATTTAATATTGGAGATAGCCTAATTGTGGCTTTCTGTACCACTAAATGATGTCATAGTGTGGCTTAGCAAAGCAAAATTAAAGCTGAGTTCCCCTGATAAGTATGTAAAATATCATATTATTTAATTTACAGAATTTGAGAGTAGAAGATAGTTTTATTGAGAATAAAGACTATTATTCTTAGAAGAGTCTTTTTCTCTAGTAAATACTGACAGTGAAAAACATTAAGAGTGGTATATGGGGTGATGGGTACCAGTGAAATTACTGAAGTGCGTTAACTCCTTGATAATTTGGTTTTCAAAAAATAACTACTATCTAGAGATGATTAATAAACTATTTAAAATAGTTTAGTTTTCTATTTGGCTGATAATAGACCCAAAAGGTTTTTTCATGGTTTAAAATTTTCTTTTTACACAGTCCTTTTTTCCTCCCATATTATATAAGTTTTTACTAGTTTGTCTGGAATATTTTCTGAAAAGAAATCCTTGTTAGTAATCTCATTTGGAAGACTTTTTTCTCATATACCCTTATATTTTATTCAGATTCTTGACTCCTATATATACCTATACTGTTCCAACAAAAGATGAGTATGATTTAGAGCCATGGTTGTCAACTGGGGATGATTTTGCTTCCCAGAGAACATTTGACAATGTCTAGAGACATTTTTGATGGTCACAACTGGAGCAGTGCTACTGATATCCCGTTGGTGGAAGCCAGGGATGTTTGCTAAATAACCTGAAATGCACAGGACAGCCCCACCACAAAGAAATACATGACCCAAAATATGAGTAGTGCTGAGATTGAGAGACCCTTATTTAGGGTGAAATGAAGCAGGCTGTGCTGGGTTTGTGTTTTCCTGTCTTTGGTGTAAGATATTATCCTTGGTTTTCTTGATTCACAGGGTTAAGAGACTTTGCAGTAAAGTGAGTAAATTATCTATTTATAAAGTAGTAAATTATCTATTTGTTCTTTCTCTTTTATCTGACTACAGTAGTGAGCTCCTCCTTAGTATGATGCCATTTGTTCTTTAATATTAAGGTGATGCCATTGTCTTTGTGGCTGTTCTATCAAGAGATTGGGCCAAGAGCAATGCATTACCAGTTGTCAGTTTTAGTTTGTATATTCTTCACTGGTTGGCATAGTAGAGTCTTAAGCTTGTTCTCTGATTTAAATCCTATTGTATTTACATATCTTCCTAACCTGTTGTTAAATATCTAAATAATGTAGATTCACCTAAATGTAATGTGCAGACCCATTTATTATTTATTTATTTAGAGAGAGGGGAAGGGAAGGAGAAAGAGTGGGAGAGAAACATCAATGTGTGCTTACCTCTCACGTATCCCCCACTGGGGACCTGGCCCGCAACCGAGACATATGCCCTGACTGGGAACTGAACCGGAGACCCTTTGCTTCACAGGCCCATGCTCAATCCACTGAGCTACACCAGCCAGGGCATGTGCAGACCCATTTAATGTCGACTTTCTGGCCTCTGTTTTTTTTTCTATAAAAATGATTGCTAATTTTTTTGTTTAAATTAACATTTCTTCTTATTTTTATTTCCAATCTTTATGATTATTTGACCCACCAAATTATGTTAATAATATAAACAATAGAAAGTTCCTTACCTTCAACCACTATTATTTTTCATTCTGATCCTTTTGTGAGTTTGTATTTGGCCGCAGCATAATTTTGAGAAGGTTACAACCACCTGTAGCCCATTAACATGAATAACTACATAAAGAAACCTGTGGGAAGTAGAACTGGCACTTTCAGTGATTTCCCCTTTTCTCCTTTGTGGGAACAATTCTTTCTACCTGTCTTGCAATTTTAACTGCTTTTATGTTGGGGCATTTATCAGTCTATAGCAGCGATTTTCA
Source organism: Sturnira hondurensis (assembly GCF_014824575.4). Lineage (NCBI taxonomy): Eukaryota > Metazoa > Chordata > Mammalia > Chiroptera > Phyllostomidae > Sturnira > Sturnira hondurensis. The sequence continues at coordinate 4,259,295 of NW_028081875.1, forward strand.
GCCTTTTTTATTTCATGGCACACATAGCCATTCACTAAAATTCTTTGGCACACCAAAAATATAATTTTTACCAATGTGACAAAAATGGGTGTAATTTTAATTCATTTGCACCAATTATTGTTGTGTTTGCTATTGTCATTTTTTTATTTGACAATCTAAGGGAAAAGAGGTCAGTGTCTCTGTAGGTATTGCATGTTTTAAAATTTCTTGAGGCATACCAGTGTGCCTGCTGCAACATACTAGTTGAAAACACCGCTCTTTACTGCTTACAGGCCCTGAACATGATAGATACTATTTTTCTTTTAGAAACATTATAATAGTAGTAATTAGAGAATCTGTGATCCTTCTTCATTTTAAAAGAGACTTAATGGGACCTAATTGAAAGCCTCGTTTAGCTGCTTCTGCAACAGGTTCTCTGGCTTCCAGGTAGCACTTCTTGATTGTCAGAAAGTACTTGCTGTTAAGGTCCAGGCTGATTCATCTTTGGACTTTGTGATAAACATCAACATGCTGAGTTGTTTTACACATCTTACATTTTTACAGGGGTAGGTTAGTATATGCACAGTGGTTTAAAAGATGGGAAATTACTAATTTTGCTTATGCAACCTTGTATGAGGGGTAAGTGGAATCCTGAATTTTGATTATTGAAGAATGAGTCTCACTCCGTATATTAAGGTTAAGGAATAAGTGAAATTGCTTTGAAAAGAAGTCAGATGTCTGGAATAAATAAAAGGTTCTGAAGAGCTTACCTACTTAATTTAATCATGCTGATTCTTCTCTCAGTGGAAAAAGTGAAATTAAATCATCCTTATTTGATCAGTTTACTAGTGTTTTGAATGGAGCTTTAGAAAGCAATGGTTTAGTAATGGTATTGTGTGACTTGTCAAGAAGCTAGAAAGTTAGCACATTAAAAATTTGGGTTATTGGGTTAGCTATGCTATTCTCTAACCCAATTCTCTCACATTGGGAGAATGTGAGTCATGTAAATCTTTGAAGTGATTCAAATTGATACTGTGTGATATTCTAAATAGAGAATGCATTAGAACTCCCAGGATTTATAATGTAATTTTTATATAACTTATGTTAATAATGTTTATTATTATTATTATTATTTGTATTTTAATATCAGATAATTTTATCATCATTTTGAATATCAGTATTAAAATGGTCTTAAATATATTATGAAAGAGTAACTGCTACAAATGATACTGTACAATGGAAGCAGCTTTAAGTGTTAGTTGCACTTCACAGATAAACGGCCAGCAGAGGGAGCTCAATAACTTTTTTTTCTTTGCTTTGTGTTAAGGAACTTCATCAAGAAAATGTTTTTGGTATCCATGTATTTATTTGTACAAAACATATATTGATTATATATTTAGTATGAAGTATGAGAAAAGGCCAAGAAATGTATACTTACAAATCATGTAATTGGGTTTAAATTGTGGGATAGGTAGAATTTAAAATTCTTTTTTGCACACTGTATCACTTAATAGTCAATTGCAGGAGTAGCTTAGAGCCCTCAGAGCACTTTTGACATTGTTATTCTCCCCTTCCTTCCCATCATTATCATGGATGGTCCCACTCTCATCACTTCTGGTGATTTCCACAGGCTTGGACTTTCTCAACCTGAGAAACCCCTACCAACAGTTTTACAAAAATAGTCTTAAAGTTGCATCAGGCCAGCCTGTTGGGTAGGCAGACCAGCTAGCTGGTGATGGCAGGTTCTTCATCTGTCTGTTGTATTGTGAACCAGTAGAGACATTCTTTTTTGTTTTGTTTTGTTTTTACCAGTTTATATATTTTTTCTTTTTTAATATATTTTATTGATTATGCGATTACAGTTGTCCCATTCCCCCCCCCCCCTTCATTCTCCTCCACCCTGGACACTCCCTCTCCCCTCATTTCCCCCCATTTTCCCCCTTTAGTTCATGTCCATGTCTCATAAGTTCTTTACCTTCTACATTTCCCATACTATTCTTGCCCTCCCCCCTGTCTATTTTCTACCTACCATCTATGCTACTTATTCTCTTTACCTTCTCCCCCCTTCTCCTCCTCCCACTCCCCTGTTGATAACCCTCCACGTAATCTCCATTTCTATGGTTCCACTCCTGATCTAGCTGTCCATTTACTTTGCTTTCATTTTAGGTGTGGTTTGATTGTAATAACTATGAGTTTGCTGTCCTCTCACTGTTCATATTTTTTATCTTCTTTTTCTTAGATAAAGGTGATGATGAACTCCTTGAATTTGACCTTATCTAAGAAGCACTTTATCTGCCCTTCCATTCTAAATGAAAGTTTTGCTGGATAGAGCAATCTTGGATGTAGGTCTTTGGATTTCATGAGTTGGAATACTTCTTCCCAGCCCCTTCTTGCCTGTGAGGTCTCTTTTGAGAAATCAGCTGACAGTCTGATGGGCACTCCTTTGTAGGTGACTGTCCCCTTATCTCTTGCTGCTTCTAGAATTCTCTCCTTCATTTTAATCTTGGCTAATGTAATGATGATGTGCCTTGGTGTATTCCTCCTTGGGTCCAACTTCTTTGGGACTCTCTGTCTGAGCTTCCTGGACTTCCTGGATGTCTATTTCCTTTGCCAGATTGGGGAAGTTCTTTATTATTTGTTCAAGTAAGTTTTCTACTTGTTGCTCTTTCTCTTCCACTCCTGGTACCCTATAATTCAGATGTTGGAATGTGTAAAGATGTTCTGAAGGTTCTTAAGCCTCTCCTCATTTTTTTTTGAATTCTTGTTTCTTCATTCTTTTCTGTTTGGTTCTTCCTTCTGGTCCATTCCGTTGATTTGAGTCCCAGTTTTCTTCCCATCACTGTTGGTTCCCTCTGCATTTTCCTTCATTTCACTTAGTATAACCTTAATTTTTTCATCTAATTTGTGATTAAAATCAACCAGTTCTGTGAGCATCCTGATCACCAGTGTTTTGAACTGTACATCTGATAGGTTGGCTATCTCTTGGTCGCTTAACAATATTGGCCCTGAGGCTTTGATTTGTTCTTCTGATTGATCCATTTTTGGTCAGGTCAAGCCTGTTACATATGAGGGGCGGAGTCTTAGGTGTTCACTGGGGAAGTAGCAACCCAGTCACTGGGTTGTGATGATGTATGTGGGGACGGGATCAGAGATGGAATAATGACACTTGCTCCACTCTCTCTCGGATTTCGGTCTCCTCTGCCTCTTCCCATAAGCAAATTGGGCCCTTCTGGTGCTGGTTCCCTGGTGGGTAGGCTTGTGTACATTCTAGGACCCTGTGGGTCTCTCCAGTGAACTCTCCTGTGAGGCTGGAAGCCTTTCCCAGCACCTCAACCCCCGCAAGTGTTTTCAGTCAGTGCTTTTAGACTTTATTTCCTGTTGCTGGTGCCCTGGGTTGTGCAGTTTGTCCCAATGCTTGTTTTTTGCCTGGTTTATCTGTGCACAAATGTGTGCCCGTTGTTAGCCAAATGCCTTGCCCACCTCACTGGATTTGCTTGTTTCCTCCCCACGCCCAGGTCTGCCAACCACCACCTTTCCTGCCAGGACCCCCTCCCCCAGCCGCCAACTTCACCCCTTTTACCAGTCTGGATGAATGGTTCGTTGTTGTCGGACTTCGGTACAGTTCAATTTTCTGTCTGTTCTGGTTGTGTTTTTGTTTCTAAATCTTTGTTGTCCTTAAATCTGGTTGTGTGAGGAGGTACAATGTTTCCACCTATGCCTCCCTCTTGGCCAGCAGTTCAGTAGAGACATTCTAATTTGGAAACCATGGTGCTATGGCTGTATCTCATCCCACCAGTGATGACGTTCTTTATCTTTAAAAAGATGCTGCCAAGTTTTGGCCCAGCTCTTACTTGTCTGCTCATAGCCCAGAAACTATTAGCATAAAATTTAAGTGAATAAAACCCACTCTTCCCATTACCCATAGAAACTGGCACCACTCATTTTTTAGAGCATTACTAAGCTCTGGGGCTCCCTCTACTGATAGTGGATGAACAAATAGATTCATTAAGAAGTAAAACTCTTCCCAGAAGATTTCAAAGTCCTACCTAATTATAATAAACAGTGCAAGAAGAGAGCTGGAAGGGGGCTGATCTGGCCTCCGTTGCCTAATGCTAAAGAGCCTGAAAGTAGACCTGTGAAAAGTCCATGCTTGGGGATGTATGGATAGATCACAAATATGTACATATCTTGTGTTTCTCTGTAGGAAAATGAACAGCTCTAGTCTATTCAAGAAAAGACCAAAGACATCCTGGAACGACAAGGCTTTAATGAGTTTTTGTGCTCTCGTACCTTGGCTTTCCTTTGATTATACCCTCAGTTCAGCTTCCTGTCGGTGTCTGAACTTAGACTGTGGCCCAATACTCTGAATTATAAGTAAATGATCTTGCAACTTGTATCAGTGTACTTCACATGGGATTTTTATTTGGAAAGGATAAATAAGTTACCTTTTGTTGAAATTCTTTCTCTCATATTTAGAATTTTCCTACATAGAACTTCTTGATTAGGGTGAACCAGAGCATTGGTTAGTGACTCAGATTAAAAGATTATACAGAGGGTGGCACATTGACAGTGAGTTTTATTTCAGGTAAGGAATTATCCTGTAAGATGATACAGGATAAGTTTTGATCGGTTGCTTCTTCTTAGAAGGAGTAAAACTTGACTAATTAAGCTTTAAGAAAATATGATGTTATAGTTACATGGATGTGAAGTTTCATGACTATGTGAGTGTGGAATCTTGTCAGGGATGCCATAGTGAGGTTCACAGGAAAGACCGTGCGGCGCGGTCTGTGGGGGCTATTCCCAAGCAGTATGGGGGAGAAGGAGGAGGGAACAGGGGTGGCAAGTGAGCAAGGAGAAGTAAGCAGCAGGAGGTAGAGAGCAGCAGGTGCCAAGTAGACTAGGGTTGCTGGAGACTAAATTAAATAAGGGCTCCTTGTGCAAGGTCTAGTCTTTGAGGTGAGATCAAGGAGAGCCCTGAATCCACTGCAAGGAGCATGGGCCTGATTATACAGTGATGGAAGACCTTGACAGGAGAGGAGTGGTGCAGTCACATCTTAGTTTTAAAGGGACCTCTTTAGGACCACATAGAGGACCATATGAGGGTGACAAGAAAAGGGAGATTGTGACCAGTTGGGAGGATATTATAATAACCTAGGCAAAAAATAATGCCATGCCCAAACTGTAGTTCTAGAGAGGGAGGGTACTGTGATCTTCCAGTGCCTTGCATTTTGCTGGTAGATTAAAATGAACCATATAGTTTGGCAATGAGCTAGGAGGGCACTCATTCTCTAAAACAATATAGTTTGTCATACTGCTAGATGAGATTATCCAGTGGTTAGTGCTCATCTATGGTTTTCTGGGGTTTTGTTTTGTTTTATTTTGTTTTTGGTCATCTATGTATTGATTCTCTGAAAAGACATGTGGATCATTTTTGTACTTCATTGATTAACTCAATATTGCATTTGGAAGTATAAGCGATTAAACATTATTTTTCTATTTTGGAAAGTTGTGCATTTGTTCATTAAAAGGAACAGAATAGAAATCTCCATGTTGCCTTTTATCTTCCTTCAAGAGTGTGTGTGTATGTTCATGTGCACTGATTTCTGTGCCCTCCACTCCTTGTATCTTCTGGGTCTCCCCTTCCTGGGCATGCCTGTCCCTGAATTCCAAGTAACTTTTATAATACTCAACCATTTCTGTGGCTTTTTCTATCCCCCTTTTCATTTAGATTACAAAACAAAATGTTTTGTAGAACTTAAGAGTAAATAGTATATTATTGTTAACAAGTGTAGCAAACTTTCTAATGCAAATGCATATTATCTTACTGCACAATTTTTGTGGGGGGAAAACTGTACCTGAACCTACATTTTTAGAATCAGTTGTTTTAAGTGGTGAAATTATTTTTTTAAATTTTGAAATACATCTCTACATGTTTTGTGTTAATGCCCACAGAAGTGGAAGAATGTCAGCAGTCAGAAGATGCGCCTGCAGTTGAATCTGGTCACCTGGTGACAGAGCAGCAGCAGCAGATCGTTCGGAGCCACAGTACACCTGATGTCACTGAGCCACTGTGCTCAGAGTCTGCTCAGGGTATGGAGGAGGTTCTTCAGTTATTAAGGCAGAATTGTTGACTCTGGCTAGGAAGAAGCTTGTATGTTTTATTGCTTTTTACAGTTTTTCTACTTATTTCAAGGGAATTTACTTCTCAGTTTTGGAATGTAAGGGAGTAATTTCTGGCAATACAATATTTTCACTACTTATTTTAATATAGTTATATAAATTACACTTACATATGTCCAGTGTTTTTCCAGTGTGGCATGTTTGGGAACTAGAAAGATGTCCTGAGTGGCTAGAACAGGCATGAATGTTGTTACACCACAGAGTCAGGGAGAGGAGCAAGTTAGGTAGGAGGCAGGGCAGGATTCGGTGGATGTGGGAAAGGGCCATGAAGAGAGCCACAAAAGTTGAGAAAATGGAAAGCCGCCCAGACTTTTGAAAAATTTTATTGGCAGCTTGTAGACTCTACTGACTTTGAAAATAATAAGTCTTAATTGCATTATTTTACACGGTTTCTCTAACCTCTAACTTTCAGCAGCAATGTGGTATGGCACATGGTTGGACCATTGAACACATAGAATGAAAGAGCATATGTAAATCATGTCTAGTGTTAATGAACAACTTACCATTCAGTTTACTTTTATGAATTACATTAAGAAATAAATCAACCTTATTTATTTACAAGTTATCTCAAAATTCTTAATGTCACAGTCATGCTAACCTCATCAAATGAGTAGGGAAGTATTGCTTCTTAAATTTTCTTGAAATAAGAAAATGCAATAAAAAATAATTTGAGAAATATATTATCTGAAGATTTTCTGTTCTCTGAAAGTTTTTGTGTAAGATTGTTGTGATATTTTCCCCCTTATGGTTTTGGGTAGAACCCACCATTTGTCAGGAGTTTTCTGTGGGAAGGTTTTAAAATACTATTCAAGTTTTAAATCATTATAAAACTATTCAGATTTTCCTTCCCTGTTTTAATTTTGATAATTTTGTTTTTATAGGAATTTGTTCAATTCATGTTTTTTTTTTTCAAATTTATTGGTCCCAGATTATTCACTAAATCCTCTTATGATCTTTTTTTAAAGATTTTATTTATTTATTTATCTTTAGAGGGGGAGGGGAGAGGGAGAGAAACATCGATGTACCATTTCCTTTCCTGCGTCCCCTGCTGGGAACTGGCCTGCAGGGAACCTGCCTGCAACCCAGGCAGGTTCCCTGACTGGGAATCGAACCGTGATCCTCTGGTTTGCAGGCCTGTGCTCAATCCACTGAGCTACAGCAGCCAGGGCCCTCTTATGATCTTTATGTTTGCAGACTTTGTGATGATATTCCCTTTTTAATAACTGATTCTGGATATTCTTTTTCTCATCAGTCTTTAATCTTAAGACATTCTGAGTCACCTTACTGATTTCTTCTTCCTATCTACTCACCTGGCTAACTCAGGCAGCTTTTCTCTGAGATCTTTTCTTTACAACCTCCAGGACAGTTTTCCTGCCTTCCCTTGTACTAACATAATGCGCTGAGAAAGGCAGGGCATTCAGTCCTTTTAAAAGCTCACTGTGGGCCAAAGGTTTATAGTGTGGACTTGACCCATAGACTACCAATTAGCCAGACCTCTGACTACCCGTTTTATGTATCTTAGAATTTCTAAATTTAATAATTACCTATATACAAAAATACTTTCAGTTTTACTACCTGACATATTCCTCTTGTTGATTTTTTTCCCACCAAATCTCTATCTAGGTCAAAAGGTGGAAAACACACAGAATTTGAGTTCTTCAGAGCCTATGCCTATCCAAGAAAATAAAGGATATGTGAAGAAAGGATATGAAGGAATAACAGTAAGACATTTTCAAACCAAATTAATTTGTCATTAAACATAAATGTATAAATTACTGACACTAATAAGTTTATTAATGGCAGTAATAGTTTTCCATTTAGATTGGTCATGGCCCATATAACCTTGAAGTCTTTTAAAATCTTGCTTGCTTTCTATGTAAAATTATAGTCACATTACAAAAATAGAAAAATTAACATGAAATGGAATCACACTGGATGTGTATTTGGCACTCTCTATTTTTTAATCAGGTATTTTTGCCTTTCAAAAATACATTCAGGTCCCTTGTTACTGGCATCATTTTAGGTAGTAGCCTCCACCTGACATGAGTAGCTAGGTAAGTCAGCTTTTGCAAAGATCTGTTATGGTTTATTTTTTTAAATGTGTAAAATAGCATTCAAAAAAGCTATAAAGTTTAAAGAAGAAAATTTAAAAGTAGCCTATAATTCATTTATGCAGATAAATCCTGTTTATTCATGTTTTTAAATGTGGTATATATTCATAGAAAACTCCAACATCATAAAGGGTACAAAATAAAAAGAGAAAAAGTTTGCCTGGAAGATAGCCAGTGTAAAATTTCTTTTGTCTTTATTTCTGAAAAGGACATATAACAACTTATATATGTATATTCTGTATGTATATTTTAGTAATCACATAAGCACACACAAACTAACCCTTCAGTTTAAAAACTAGAACATTTCCAGTGGCACTCCTTTGGCACATAACTTCCTTCCTTGTCCCCTCAGAGGGGCAGCATTTTCTTGGCTTTGTGTTTATCATGCCCTTGCTTTGCTCTATAGTTAAATAATATATATCCTTTAGTTTTTCTTATTTTTAAACATTGTAAGAGTGTTATTATTGTTTTATTCAGTCATTTATGTATTTCTAAGATTCATCCACATTGCAACATGTAGCTGTAGTTCATTAACTCTTCTCTGCTGTATGTTATTTTACTGTGAATATACCATAATCTATTTCCATTCTCTTGTTGATGAATATTTAGATCATTTGATTTGTTTAAAATGAAAGATGCAGCTATATACATTCTTGTATGTTTTTTAATATCTACAAGTTTAAGGTTTGCTCTGTGGTAGCTATTTACTAATAGAATTCATGAGTCATAGAGTAGAATATTCTTCCTTAAAAGAGAATGTGTGTATTCCAAAGTGTTTGCCCCACATATTTTTGCCAGCAGCATGCAAAGAGTTAGCATTCATTCACATTCATGTCAGCAGTTGCTTTGACAGATTTAGACATTTTTATGACTTATGTAGGTGAAAATGGGATCTTATTTTTGTATTTTTCAAATTACTAGTAAAGTTTAAAATCTTTTCATATGTTCATTGATTGTGTGTGTTCATCTGTGAAATGCCTAATGATGTCCTTACCATTTCCTATTGATTTGTCTTTTTCTCTTTAATTTGTACTAATTCTTCATATAGTCCAAGTACTGATCCTATTTTGGTTGTTTCTGGCAGATAACTTCTCCCAAACTATGGCTTATGTTTAGACTTTCTTTGTGGTGTCTTTTGATGAAAAGTAGTTCTTAGTTTTTCTCTTCTTGGTTATCAAACATTTTTATGGTTCAGTTTTATGGAAATTTTAAAATACCAGTCCACGGTGATAAATATATTTACAAATATATTTGTAAGTGTTTTAGTTTTTCTCTATGCATATAAGTCTTTCCTCCATCTGGAATTGGTTTTTATCTGGGGATTGAGGCAGGGACCCAGTTTTCCCCCCCATATAGATAACTACGTGTCCCAGGGCCCATTGATTGAATTATTATTATTTTTAATTGATCTGAAATACCACCCCCTTTTTTTCATATATACTGTTTCTCAGATGTGTGAGGCTTTATTTTCGTGTTTCTTACCTTGATTCTGGTTACTTTATTTCTCTGCACAGTACTATAATATCTTAATTAGTGTAGTTCCCCACTTCTTTTTCCTTTCCCAACCTCTTCTAATGGAAACTATTTTTGTACTACCTTTTGTCTTTCATTATTGCTAGTCTTCCATTGTTGAGAAATCTTCCATTCATCCTTTTTGTTTTTTCTCATTCTTTGTCCTTGTCCTTCAATTTCACTATAGTATATTTAAATGCAGTTTCTTTTGGTTTATACATTTGTCTTTTTGATATATGCTCTGTGGCAAATATTTGAAGATGTCATCTTCCATTGTTTTTTGAAAAATCTGGATAATCGTTTCTTCAAATATTGTCTCCTTTGTTTTCTCTGCTTTTTTCTTCTAGGATTCTAGGTAAAAACGTGTTTAGACTTTCTTATTCTGTCTTCTATATCTCTTAAGCCCCTTTCATATTTTCCATGGCCCTCTGGGTGCATGCTAATTAATCAAATCTGTTTTTCATTCAGTTCAATAATTCTCTCTTTACTTGTATGTGGTCTACCGTTTAATACTTCCATTGAGTTTTTTAGTTAAACAGTTATGCCTTTTGCTTTTGAAAGTTCAGGTTGATTCTGTTCAAGTATGTGTGGTATCTGTGATTTCTAATAATCTCGTGTTACTTGATCATTTTTGTGATTCTTAACTTTTATTTTTTTAATTATTCATCTATTATACTTCTAAATTCTTTTTCTGATAATCTGAAATCCTTGGGAGGGGGGTTTAAGTCTAATATTTGTTGTTTCTGAGACTCTTGTGCATGGTAATTTATTTCCTTAGGTATTTGGTGGTCTTTGATTGAGTTCCAAGATGACTGATATTAATTTAAGAAAATTTGAATGTCTGAAGTGATGAAGTTTCACCAGGAGAGCCTTTGCATTTGTTTCTTCCAGGAACCAGGGAGTACTACTGTAATCCTAGAGTCTTAGCTCTTTTGCCACTGGCAGTGGTAATACTAGATTTACCCTTGAGATAGCCCCATTTCACTGCCCAGGTTTCTACTTGCCTTTGGGAGAGGGGCTATGGATTATTTGGATTTCTTTCACTTCCTTATGAGTCCCAAATTAAAACCCAAATTAGATCCCCTTTTATGTAGGATCTAGTTCTGTAGCTGGTGGACATTTCATTTATCAGTTGGAAGCAGAAGAGCCTGCATTCTGCTTTCACCTAAGGAAATATCTGGGTGTATTTCCATGATCACATTAGTTCTATCTATATCGTCCTTCTTTACGGCTGTATAATATTTTTAACATACTGTTGGCTACCTTTTCTTTTTTTGGCTTATAAACATTCTATCCTTTAATTATGCATCTTAGTCCCTACTTCTCATTTGTTTGCTTGTTTAATATTTGTTCTTTTACTTGGTTCATTGAATATAGGTTCTCTACACTGGAGGACCTTAAATTTACATCTTCATTTCTGGATTCATCTTCTCTCACAATCCTGAATTTTTGTTGCCTACTTACAGGACATTCTCTTTGGATATTGAGCCCAGATGAAAATTCAAATATCAGAAACTTTCTCAATTCCTTTGTTGATTATCCTTTTTTTTCTTACTTCTTTTGTCACCATTCTTCTCCTGGTCCCCTAGGTTCATTTCCTTTTGTGATTTCATTTTATTTCACTGTCATATTCAGCTGATTATAATCTCTTGTCTGTTGTTCTTCAGCATTTTCTTTCTTTAGTTATTTTATTGTTGTTCAATTACAGTAGTCTGTATTTTCTCCCCACCCCTCTCCCCCCAACCCCATCCAAACCTACCTCCCTCCCTAGCTTCCATTCTCCCCCTCCCCCTTGGTTTTGTCCATGGGTCCTTTATAGTAGTCCCTGAAAACCCTTCTCCCCACTGTCAACTCCCCCCTCCCCTCTACCTATTGTTAGATTGTTCTTAATTTCAATGTCTCTGGTTATATTTTGTTTGCTTTTTTCTTTTGTTGAGTATATTCCAGTTAAAGGTGAGATCATATGGTACTTGTTCCTCACCGCCTGGCTAATTTCACTTAGAATAATGCAGTCCAGTTCCATCCATGCTCTCGCAAAGGGTATAAGCTCCTTGTTTCTTTCTGCTGCATAGAATTCCAGTTTCTTATTTACCTTTTCCCCCTCTCTCTTTCCCCTCCTTTTACCAACAAAAGCCTTATCTGCTTATTCCTGAATCACCATAACAGTTCCGTAACAATTTTTCTTAGCACGAATCCTGCAGATAACTACTAGACTTTTCTTTCTAGATATGTTTTTAATCACAATAAGTTATTGTCTAGAACATACAGTTGCTCATTTTGTCAATAGTGGGTTGAAATTCCTAAACCTAATGTTGAAGGCCCGCTGGCAGCTGCCTCTTTTAGAAGGCAGTCTGCATTTTCTTCGTATCTTTTTTCTCTTCACCTGCCTGCCCTGCATGGCCTGCTATAATCAGCTTCTTTTCCTACATATAGAACTTGCTGATTACCACTCAGTGCTTCCTGCCTTGAATCCCCTCCTGCCTTCTCTCTACCACTTCATGTCTGTTGCCTTCTTGAACAACTGTCCTGTTACTGTGGCCAATTAAGGAAACACTTTATTCTGCATACCTTGTAGAGAGAATTTATTTGCATAGTTTGCTTGTATACCTTGTGATCATTTTGTGTAATTTATATGTTTTGTCTCTCCAAGCAATGCATAAATTTTATAGGATGCAGACTGCCTCCAAATATTTTAGTGCTCTGTATTCAATACAGTGTCCAATGCTGAATGGTGCTCAGGAAAGTCTGTTGTACATTTAACAAGGCACTAAGTGACTTTTAGAAAGGCCTTGGTGGAGTTTATCCCTTCCCTGCCAGCAGACTTACCATCTTTGGGAAACTTAGGCCTTCTGGAGAATTGCACTCACTGTATATGTGTGTTTGAGCAGAGGAACAAAGAGAACTTTAAAATAAAGTATTTTCATATAATTTTGTATTTCTTTTCAGTAAATCAGTTTATTTGAATGTCAGTTGACAAAGTAGAAGCCATAAATTTCAGATCGTGAGTAATTTATAATTCGATTATAATTTGTGAACACATCCTTTAAATAGAAACAGCGTTCCATTTTTTTGTTGCTACTATTGTTTATTTCTTTTTCTTTAGAAATGTAGACTATAAATTTTACAGTCTTGTAAAAATTAAAACTTTCCTGTGACAAATAAAATATTTCCTTTGTCTGAAGGTCTTAGTTCGAAGAAGCAGCAGCTCTGCTGAATTGGATTCAAAAGATGATTTGCAGCAGCTGCAAGGAAAATGTAGGGAAAGACAGAAGAGTAAGTTCCAGACATGTGATCTGTTTTCATCCAGATTCAGAGTTGCTGTATTTCATTTTCTGTTTACTTTCTAATTTAAATGCTATCATCTGAAGAGATGTGGTTGTGAAATGGGACATTTTAATTCCTGGAGTCTTAGGATTGATGGACATTTAGTTCACACATATAATAGACAGTCCCAGTCAGTTACCTGTACCTTAGAGTTACCTGTCTCCACCACCTCCCCTCCCCACCACCACCAGACCTTTCCCCAGAGAGGCACAACCAAGGCTGATAGCTAGGTGAGCAGGCAAACCAAGAAGGAAAAATGATCTTCCCTAGAGTGTTCCCACCATCCAGGAGTGAAATGCTTCAGAAGTATGTTGAAGTCAATAGTATAAGTACTTAAAAAATAAAATTTGATTGGAATCCTTACACATTTTATCACATGCTGTAAAATGTGGCCCTAATGTGGCCCCAAATCTTGCTTTCTCAAGAGCAAATGCTGGGCCACCTTCTTCTCAGAGCAATGTAGTAAACAACTCAGGTCCAGGGTGTTCTTGGTGGGACATGGAGGAACTTCTCTTAGTCTCCTTCTTCAGCCCCTGTTGGCTTAGAGTTCTGTGGCAGTGGAGTAAGGAACCTAACAGGCTAGTAACTGGGCCAACTTTCAGTTCTTTGAAAATGAAGAGAGGACAGCAGATTAGAAGCAGTAAGGCTGGGGACTGTCAGCTACAGAAACAAAAAGCAGCGGAAAGCATGAGCTGACAGAAAGGGTAGACATATAAAATTGTTATGAAGCACACAGGAGGCCTAGAAGAGTAAACTATTTAGGTCTATTTTGTGTTAGATAAAATAGCTCCATAAGGCTTAATAGCTTTTGAAAGCATCATTGCATTTTTACAAACTACGTTTTAGTACACGAAGGAGAGAGTTTCTGTTGGATTTGTTTTGCAGTAGAATACCTCATCCTCTAGTGATCCTGGGTGATTCAGCCTGAGTTGAGGTCTAGACATCAGGCTCAAAATGTAGACTCTTCTAGCCAGCAAAATAAAGTTGCATTTGTGGTAAACCAATTCCCCCCCTTTTCTTCCACCCACCCCCATTTTATAGTTTTATAAGTTGCAGTACAAAACTTAAGGAATTGATGCAATCCTTTGGGTATATGGTATAGCTGAGTTGAAGCCCCTGAAAACAATGGTACTTGTGTGATATATAGTGGAACTATAATAATTGTTAATGTTCTGCACTTAAAAGCTTTGTTTCATTTAGCAAGAGTCCCACACAGGCACATTTTGAGTCCTTCTGTCCTTTATGACTTCTGCTATGTCAGGTGTTTATTTACTTGTGTGTAGGTAATTGTGAGCATTCTAATTTCCAGCTATTAGTTATCTCAGGCTTTGTTTCTTCCATTGCGCCAGGTGAAAGTGTCAGCAGTGACACAGTTCTGGGCTGTAACAATGAAGCAGAGTTGTCCATGAGCTCATGGCAGACCTGTGAGGAAGATACAGAACTGAACTCTCCTACAGATGTTGTGGCTGACTCTGATGCCCACCATTGGTTACAACTGAGTCCCACTGATACTTCAAACTTAACAGGTAACCGTGTCTTTGAAAAGGAGGCAACAGTGCTAATGGTTGGGAGATCCCGTGGTTTCCTAGTTGTAAGAAATTTAGGCGTCCTTTAGCACAATGATGATAAGGGTGCCACCTCCAACCAAATTGCTTGTGGCAGCCCCAATCACCTGTTTATAATCAGTCATGAATTTTGAGACATGTGGAGAGGGTTCTAGATTAGTGGCCAGATAATGGAAAGAAGCCTACAGCCACTCTCCACCAAAGGAGGAAGCGATGATACTCATGTCAAGCCTTTGACATCCCTGACTCTGAAAACAGAAGAGTGATTTTATTCACTTTATAAGGGCCCTAAATCTAGAATAAATTTTGGACTTTGAATAGCTTATTGATGAATGTATTTTTGAAATTTTACTATAAAAAGTGAGCACCAGTGAGCATGGTACACAACTTAAGAAGTAGAACAACAGCCCTGGCGGGCTAGTCCAGGTGTGTAGAGCGTTGTCCCAATACACCGAGTTTGTGGGTTTGATCTCTGGTCAGGGCACATACAAGAAGCAACCAATGAATGCATAAATAAGTGGAATAAAAATCATTGCCTCTCTCTTTCTTTGTCTCTCTCCCCCACTCCTTTCTCTTCCTAAAAATAGATAAATAAAATTTTTAAAAATACAATATCCAAATCAGTAAGATTTCCTAGAGGGCCTTCTCAAGTTCCTTCTATTCTCCCATTACTCTGTGACTCTATCTCAAAAATTTTTATAATCCCTTGATTTATTTATAGACCTACCACATATATCTGTCCTCAAACACTCAAATATATCATATTTTTAAACTTTAAAAAATGATATTATACTCCCTGTTTTTTTGGTACCCTTTGCCCCCAAGTATAGTATTTTTTAAGATTCTCATGTGGACTACAGAGCCAAACTTTCTGGGTCTGCATCCAGGCTTTGCCAAGGAATTGCTGGGTGACTTTGAGCAAGTTGGTTAATCTCACTGCCCTTCCTCTTCTTTTCTGTGCAATAGGTATAATAATCATCCCTACTATAGGGATGTTGGAGGAAGGAAAGAGTGAACATACAAGTCTGGTGCACAGAATATTGTGTGGAAGTGCTCTGCAGCTTAAGCTATTCATATGTACACATACACACATACATATGCACATGCATGTATAATGTGTGACCCTGGGGTCACACAAACCTTGAAAGGTTCAGCTCCCTCACCTTTGTGACAAGGGCTGTTGAGAATGGTAACCCCAAAGAGAGTCGGGTATTTGTTTTGCCTAGTTTTTGTGTCAGGAGAGACAGGTGTTCTGAGAAACTTGGTGTGGAAAACGCTGACCATAGCCAAGTCTTTCCAGGTCTACCACGCTCATGTTTACATACAGATATCTTTTATGAAACAGCAAGCTATAAATCACTTGTTGAGCAGAAGTATTATTAAAATGCCAAAAATGATTTTCATATAAAGTTTTACCTTAAGTAGTTTTTCTTAACCAAGCAAACTTTGGTTTCTATTCATCCTAAAATTGTAAAATTTAACCAAAGTCTATGATGTTTTAGAAATTTTTGATGGAGTAACATTAAAACTTCATAAAATTTACATAGAAAAGCGCTGTATGATAAAATCTTTTATCTGTAAGATAGGTAAGACCAGGAAATATGATCTTAATGTGTATTTAATGTGTGTGTGTTTTAAGAATAAAATAATAAACAAAGAAAAACAGACCAGTTAGCTGTAAATGAATAACATACTGCCTTATAATGCTGTAGTGCTGTCCTTAAAAGATAGACATTTTTGGTCTGTGTATTCAAATCTGCCAATGGTAGTAGAATCCTTGCAAAGGCAATGAGAAAATGGTTGGCAAAATATGTGTTTAGTTTATAAATTATTGGGTAGCAATTTGTACTTCTCAAATTTTCATTTTCTTTTAAAGTGATTTAAAATTGTTTTTATATAGTTATGTATAATGTTTTTGAATAATAATACTGTAAATTTTTATGGGATCTAACCACTTTACAAAGAACTTGATTCTGTATGGTAAGAAGGCTAAGTCTTACATAGTTTGTTTTAGAGATGGGAAAACTTAGTCCCTGAGAAATTTAGTCTAGCTAGAAGGTAAGCGCCAGAGCTAGAACTGGATTTGAAAGTGTTTTGACTCCACATGCAGTGCTGTCTACTCCCTTCCACTGCACTGCTGTTAAAATTAAAACTGCAAAACCCTTTAAACTATTTGAAAATCATTAATACATTTAGGGAATAAATGGCTTCTCTGGGTTTAATATACAGACTACCTAAGGGTTACTCATGGTGGCACTATTGAAGGCAATACTGAATCTTTAATAAGTTGAATTTATTTAAACAAAAACTGGTTTTAATTATTTTTATTGAAAGGAAAGAAAATTGGGTGATTACTTCCTTTGTCCTTTGGAAAGATTAGTTTCGATCCCATTTCAGAGTATACGTGGGATAGCTCAATTTAATAAGCTTATGTGAGGTAATTGTATATGTTGTTCTCTCTCTGTCATGATTAACTCCCCCAGCTACCTCGCTCTTCTTTGAAATGCTAATGTAGAGAATCCGTGTACTCAGTTCAATAGTTCATGTTGTCATCTGTGAAAAGGACAAACTGTAATATGATAAGGTTTAAGGATTATGACAGTTATGAATTTAGCTTTCTGTTCTTAAGAGGATTTTTTTTATAAACATACAAAATAAAACTCATGCTAGCCTGGCCTTTAGGACATGCCAAGAGAGTAATCAAACAGTTTGAGTATATCTGTTTCTCATTGAATAATCCTACCAATTTTCAAATGCTTAGAACAATAAGTCTCTAAAATCTCAAATTCCTTCATCTCTGGCAAAATAACAGTTTAGTTTTATATTTGCTTTCTCATGTAAATCATTTCATGTTTACTGAAAATAACAGCTAAATTAACTGTGCCTTCTGTCAAAATGTACTGGGGATTTGTTTTAATCTGGTATGGTAAGACATGCAGACATGCAAATGTATCATGAAGGAATAACTTTATACTCACAGGTCCCTAGAAACAGTAGCCCTGGCCTGCCGTGCAGGTGACCCACACAGGAAAGCACCAGAGTCGTTCAGGAGACAGTGGGAAAGAGGGGGAAAACTGTGCAACAGCCTTAATGTCATTTGCATAGGAAAGGCAAGGCAAGCCAGGGTAAGCAGACATAGGATTAGCTAGTTTGAACAGTTTCAGCTAACTCTGGAGCATAGATGCTGTTCCTGGTTGTCCAGTACCAGGCCCTGTGGTGACTGTGGCAGGGGGATATACTGTCTTGATGTGAAAGAGCCAGATAAAGGAGATAGTTGGGAGGTATGAGCTCTGGATTGGGTAGTGTGAAAGGAACAATTCCTGGTGAGTTGTTGGCTTTCGGAATTGTTAACCCTAGGAGGGGCAGGAACAGTCCTTTCCTGATCTGAGGTTCCGGATCCAGAGCATCAGTTGATACCTTTATCAATTTTGTTCTACTTAGCTAATGATTTTGAAGAATATTTATGACTTTATAACTAGGAATATTGCTGCTGACATAATCTCTTATTTAGCAAATAAGCTTACAAACTGGGAATACTGATTTTGATGCTATAAGAAATAAAAACAGGAATAATCATAACCACAATTGACTTAATAGCTTACCAAGAAAACAAGACATTTCCTTTTAGTGACAAATAATGTGATAAGTGCTATGAGGTTCATGTAGAGAAAGTTTTAATCACAGGGATAGACAAATGGAGTAATAGAATAAAATATAAACTACTGAATCCACACAGGAATGGAATCATGATGTTATGAAAGAGGTGGCAGTCCAGATCTAGCAAGGAAAGCATTACTTTTATCCTTTTATGCTTGTGAGGCAAGTATTTAGCCAAATAGAAAAAAATAAAATAGAATCCCTACTTTACACCATGCCCACAATCAATTCTGGATGGATAAAATACTTAAACATTAAAAGGAAATTTTTTAAACTTTTAGAAGAAAAATATCTTCTAAAAATATCTTAAGACCTTTGGGTAGGGAAGGTTTTCTTAAATGATATGTTTTTTTAAAAGCTAACCAAAATAGAGTTATTAGTCCTTAATTTAACTGCAGCATAATTAAAACTTTCTTTTTATTATCAGAAAAGCTTTAAGGACTCTAAGGAGTGGCAGAACCCTGAAGGGAAAAAGCCAGCTTTGGTGTTCTTCCCCCTTCAGGTTCCTTTCAGGTCAGTGACGTGTTTTAAGATAAGGTTTAGTAAGAAATGGTATCCAATATTTTGGTTTAGTGGAGAGAAGGTCAGTGCTCTTCCCCCACTGGAATATAATCTCGGGGAGGGTGTCATTGTTATTCACAGCTTATTCTTGACTTCCAGAACTATACAGGGCAGGAGAGGAACATTAGTAAATAGCCAAATCAGTGAATGAACAGGGATGTCCAACTCATGGGCAGCATGTGGCCCCGGATGGCTATGAATGCAGTCCAACACAAAATCGTACATTTACTTAAAACATTATGAGGTTTTTTTGTCAATGTATGATTATGTGTCATGATGTATTTAATGTGTGGGCCAAGACAACTGTTCTTCCACTGTGGCCCAGAGATGCCAAAAGGTTGGACACTCCTGCTTAAGTTTAGACTATTTTTTATTTTGTTTAGTATGTTTATCACAGCCCTGCCTCCAAATATTGTTATAGAAATCCTTTTAGAACTTCTGCTTTTAATTATAGCTATGCATATGAATTATATTCACTGTTACCTACCACCAAAGCTGTTTTGGCCAAATGGTGTGGTTGTCAGCTATGTCTGCCATTAGACGTTTTTCTCAGCATCTTGACTTTGATCTGTCTAATGGGTTGCTCATCTTGGAAAGCAGATGAGGAAGGAGAGAAAGTCAGGCTGTAGTGCTGGCCAACAGAGCACCAGCAGACCTGCTACTTCTCCACTTTGGATCCTCCTCAAAGGTCAGGCCTGATTTTTCTGGTCCCAGAATTAAGGTGTTTCTGTTCAGCCTTTAGATTTGTCTTGAATTTCAAATCACAAGAGACATTCATTTCTAGAGTGTTTGCTATGTTTCGTTAACACTCTACCACCCCTAACTAAAGTTGACCCTGTATGAAATCATTTGGTCATAGTGCCTATTTTACCAAGACTTATTTTATGACTGAAATTTTCTGCATATTTGCAAAGTTCTAAACTTTATATTGCTCTGTGAAAATCATGTATGTGTTTAGAGAGAGAGAGATTTTATTTGTTTGCAAGAGTTTCCAGTACATAAGAAATATTTAAATGCCCCTGTTTCATTTAGTAATAATGAAATCAAAAGATACTAGGTTAGCATACTAGCTTGCTCATGAAAAAGAAAATAAAACTAAATATTTGGCATTTTGGGGGTGAACATGAAATTTTCTGAAATCTCTCAAATCCCTGTTTTTCATTAAGTACTGTTTCACTGAGGAACCATCTACATGTAAAATGTCAGCATATGTTCTGTTGCTTATGCCGTGGGTGCAGTAGTTTGGGGCAAAAACATTTCATCTCATTAAAAATTTTTTTCACAGTAATATTGAGCATGCAGTTATATCAGATACTTCTAAAAAGACTCAACATATTTGGATGGGAATGTTACCTAGGATTTTATCACTGAGGTATAAATTTTTTAGAGAACATAGGAGTATTGAAACATTTTTTTAGATAGGCTCCTTTTTATACCTGAGACTGTATTAGTTAGCAGGTAGCAAGGAGGTGCAGATGGTGAGGTACCTAGCCTTTTTACCTCATAGTGTCACTCAAGCAAAGCTCCAGTGTGACTGGAGTGTGTGGGGCTAATCTTCTCTATTGTGGATGGCTGCCTTTTAGGAATGGTGGAAAGGGATTAAACAGAACTATAAATCGTATACTCCCCTTACTTTTTAATACCCCTCAAGAGATTAAAGATATCATAGTATTTTTTATGAGAAAAATAAATGCCATACTATGCTCAGTATTCATTTGGAGTCTTGTGCTGATTTATAAACTTTCATTAAAGCTTCATTGTACCTTCTTGACAGACAGATGCTTGGTATTGCGCTTATTTTACAGATTAAACATTAGGAGGATGAGTCTCTTTCAGAGAAGAAAAGACCCATAATCAGGCTTTTGTTCTCTACACCACCTGTCTTTGAGTCACAGTGTTTAGGAATTCCATTTTGAATTAGACCTGCACATTTTATTGTGTCTCTTTAGTGGATTGTATGATACTTACGTGGGAAATACAGATGTGTTTTCCTTTAAGAAGGAACACTGCTCTTGTTTGAGTAAGGCCTTTCCATGACACTATGTGCCCCCTCACTAAATCTTTTGTTTCAGTGTTTTGGGATCTTTCAATGTCTAATAAAATAAGCTATTACCAGCTGTCCTGGGTGCAGGAAAGGATGCAGACCATTCTTGAATCTGCCTTGGCTCCTTGTCAGATTCACTCCTTTTTGTTCCTCATTGAGTCTTGTCATTCCTCTACTTGAGTTCCTCACACCCACCAACTGTGCTTCAGTTTCTTTAATTAGGCCCTAAAAGCACCAACAACATATGTACTCTATGAGAGTAGGAATTAATAATTGCCTAGAAATCAGGCAATTGTTTGTCTTCACTTGTGTGGGAAATTTGTGAGGAATACAACTTTAGGAATAATTACATTAGTAACAACTGGTGTAAGATAAAAGAGACAGGGAGTAGTAGTAGAGGTAGGACACAAGTTTTTAAACTCCCTCCAAAGATTTAAAAGAGAAGCCAAGCAAAGGAGATCCTAATTAAATAAACACATTGATAGATAAGAAGAAAGAAAGAAAACACTGGTCTAACTATACATATGTATGTCACATAAACTTTAAAGCAGAAATCACTTATTAGTAACAGCAGTAATTCTGAATTTATATGAACTTCATAACCTTTAGATATATGAAGCAAACATTGACAGAATTATAAGGAACTACTGATAAAACCATATTTATAGTTGAAAATTTTAATAACTCTAAGAAATTGATGAGTTAAGAATATATTAGACTAGAGAAGCCTTATATAATACAATTAATGGAGATATTTTATACCTATATAAAACTTTGAACTGAATTAAAATGTGATTAAAATATGTGATTAAAAGCATGTGGAACATTTATAGAAATTGACCGATTGCATTTTTAAGCAAGTCTCAACCAATGTCAAAATTTGAAATAATACCACATTCTGTAAATGTGATAATATAAATTAAGAACAAAAGAATAAGAAAGCAAAAATACAT
The DNA here is from genome assembly GCF_014824575.4 of Sturnira hondurensis. Classification (NCBI taxonomy): domain Eukaryota; kingdom Metazoa; phylum Chordata; class Mammalia; order Chiroptera; family Phyllostomidae; genus Sturnira; species Sturnira hondurensis. Next base: position 4,281,181 of record NW_028081875.1, read on the forward strand.
TAAGAAACTATACACTGTATTTTATATAAGTCCAAAAAGAAATTAAATTATAAATTAGGAAATATTTCAAACTGGACTACAGTGAAGACTACATATCAAAAGCTCTAGAATGTAGCTGAAGACTATATGGAAGAAGATAGGTTTTTATATTAAAAGAAAAATTTATCTGTGTATTCTATTTAAAAAATTAGGGGAAAATGGCAGAATAATACATAGAAGTTAAAAAAATGGAACTAATAAAGCAAAGTGCATACTCATATGCTAGAAAGTAATAGAGGGGACTATCAGAAACAGGTCTTTAAAAAAAGAAAATAGATGGCTGGCAAGATTGATTAAGGAAAGAATATTGGGGGTAAAAAGGGAACAAAACTAAAAAAATTACAAATAATATAGTAAGTTAATTTGAATATATTTATAAAAATAAAGGTCAATTCCTAGTTCTATGAAGCTTCAAATAAGAGAAACTATTTTATACAACCTGTTCCAGGTGCTAGAAGGAAAGAAAGCTCTCTAACTTCTGTTATCTAACTTGTGTTACCTTGATAATGAAACCAGACAAGGTGCATACTTAAAAAGGAAAAATTAGGGTCTATCTTATTTAAAAGAGTATCAGCAAAAATCCTAAACAAAGAATTCCAGTGAAATCTAAGAATATTGAGAAAGGATCATACGTCAGAGGTAAGAAACATTCATTACAGGAACATAAGCCAAAAAGAAAAAATTCATCATAAGAACATTAGACAAATATCAGTTAAAGAAGATTTTGTAAACTATCTGATCAGTGCTCCTCAAAACTGTCAACGTCTTAAAAAAGAAGGAAAATCTAAAAAAATGCCATAGCCAAAAGCAGGCTAAGGAAACATGACAGTTAAATGCACTGTGATATCCTGGATTGAATCCTGGAACATAATAAAGTCATTAGCTTAAAATTATCTAAAGCAATCTGAGTAAGTATGGACTTTATAATAATGGTTTAATCCTGGTTCATTAATTGTAACAAGGTGCCATATTTATGTGAGATGTTTAGTAATAGGGAAACTTGATGTGGAGTATATGGGAACCCTCCATATTATCTTAGTAATTTTTGTATAATTCTCAAAACTATTCTAAAAAATAAGTTTATTTTTTAAAATAATTCGTAAAAATTGTCAAATAGCAATTTTCATCTTAATGATTTTACCCTGAAGCACTGGTAATTTTCATTAGAGAAAAAGGTTCCATGATAAAGTCAAGATTGTGTTTCCAGTGTTAACACGCATGTTTTTCTCCATAGATAGCAGCGAGTGCCTTGCAGATGACTGCAGCATAATTGCTGGAGGGAACCTCACTGGTTGGCACCCAGACTCTGCTGCTGTGTTATGGCGAAGAATCTTGGGAATCCTTGGAGATGTGAATAATATCCAGTCACCGAAGATCCATGCCAAAGTTTTTGGCTATCTCTATGAACTCTGGTCCAAACTAGCAAAGGTACTCTTGCTATGTTACTTTTTATTCTAATACGGAAAAATTGACTTAGTTTAACATAAAAACTGTGTTGTAAGTCATTACTGAACATATCCTGGAAGAAAAATTAGTTTTTTACATGAAGTATGTTTGATTATCAAAGAATAAATAATACTTATAGTTTGGTTATTTTATAAATACAAAATAATTATTTCATTTAATGTACAAATGTAATATTACTATTGGATATTAAAGAATAGGGCATTGTTCAGTCATTTTAATTACTCTTTTTTATAAAACTGATACTGGTGTTATTGTACAAGATTTGAAAAATGTAGAAGAATACTAAGAAGTAAATCGATATCACCTCCCCATAGCGATAACTAATCATAAAAATGGTCTTATTTCTACAGATAAATAAATTTTTGTTAGAGTACTTACAATTTTCATTTTGGTTTTTGTTTGTGTTAATAACATTCATTTTCCCCATTTTTTTCAATCCATGATTTATGTTTATACAGTATAACTTGTTGAACCATTTCTTATCATTTAGAGTTCAGCACCTCTTCAGGCATTAATATTTAAGGAAAAACAATGCCCTAATTTTGTATTACATGTAAAACCACATATGGTAAGTTAGACATATAATTTGAAAGGACAATAGATTTCAAAAACTTGTGAAATTGTAGGCTTTCACTTAATTTATAGAAATTTTATTAGAAGAAGCTATTTGACCATGGAACACAATATTAGAATATTGTTGGGATAAACTCTGTTGTTCCCTAAAATTCTTCTTTTTGTGAATTAGATACGAGATAATCTAGCAATAAGCCTAGATAACCAGTCTTCTCCATCTCCTCCGGTCTTGATCCCACCACTCAGAATGTTTGCATCATGGCTATTTAAGGCAAGTCGATATGTTTTTATTCCTTTATTGTAATTTCCTCTTCCTTCTAGAAATTGAGTTTTAAAAATGTAGTTGCCAAATACTGGATGTTTCTAAGACAGTCTTGGTATTACTAAAGCCAATGCATCCCACATCTCCATGTGGAAAACTGAAAAGTAAATGAAATGTTAGAATGCTCTGCTGCATCTGGAGTTGATTAAATCTTTAAACATCATCTTCTTGGCAGGCAACGACATTGCCAAATGAATATAAGGAAGGCAAACTACAAGCCTACAAATTGATCTGTGCCATGATGACCAGACGCCAGGATGTTCTGCCAAACTCAGACTTCCTGGTACATTTTTACCTTGTGATGCACCTGGGATTAACCAGTGAGGATCAGGTATTCTGTGATTCCTTTATCATGGTAGCCCATTATTGGGAATGTGCATGTAACTCTGCAGGTCAAATCAAGGTTTATGGAAATACACCAGAACTGTTAAAATTCTCCGTAGTTTTGACTCTTTCATACACAGTACCACACTGGTCTTTCCAAAATGGAAATAAGATTTTTTCATATACCTGTTTCTTCTCCCCACTGACTTTGCATTGAATCAACCAAATTTGAAGTTTATTCTATGCATTTCTATGTAATCTAAACTTTGCTTATGTTGTCAGCTTCAAAAAGGCTGCTTGATCACTTTTTGTTGGGGTTCTACATCACATATTGTTTGAGGAAAATGATTCTGGTCTTTTAAAAAATGTTCAAATGTTTGAAAATTATTGTTTTAGAAGTTAGAATGTATTTGTGGAAGACCTCATTCATAAATTAGGGGTTCTGACATTCCTTGATCAGGAGTTACTTTCATTTCTTCTACAAAGAAATATTGGTGGTTAAGTTGAAATCGGAAGGCCAAAGGAGTTATTAGCAATAATGTCTTTTTGTAGACCCTGGGTATGCAGGGTGGGGTGTGGCCAGACCCTGACCTTCCTCCCTTGAGAAGTCTCCTGCCAGTGGGCAGAGGAGGAAAAGAAGCCAGGAACACCCTGACTCTTGATTTTTTGTGTGAATGTCAAACAAACAAGCAATGTGATTAATTTGTATTTCACAGAGATTATTCTGAACTCTGCTTAGAAGATGGATTTAAAAAATGTGAAAGTGATGGGATGGAGTAGGAAGTTGGGCCCGGAGACCATATTAATTAGGAAGTAGTTAAGTGGATGTATAATTATTTTTTAAATGATAAGAACTAAGATGGTAGCCTTGAGGATGGGAAGAACAAGCAGGAAAGAGTCAAGAAATTTTAAGGCATTTAATTTTATCACTAGGTCTTTACCAGTTTTTGAGCTAGTGTAGATATTTATTAATGAACTTGAATCATTTGTGAATTGTAACTAGTTGTCCTTTCTGTATTTCTTTCATTCTTGAATCTGTGATGCAGATACAGACTTTTCCATACCCCTAGGATATACGTAAGAGGTCATTCTCCTGATTAACCATCTTTTCTTTTCTTTCTTAATAAAGATTTTTATTTACTTACTTACTTACTTACTTATTTATTTATAGAAAGGGGAAGGGAGAAAGAAAGAGAGGGAGAGAAACATCATTGTGTGGTTGCCTTCGAGGGCACCACTACTGACCTGCAACCAGCTTGTGCCCTAACTAGTCATGTGCCCTGACTGGGAATTGAACCAGCAACCCTTTGGTTTCCAAGGCAGGGCTCAGTCCACTGAGCCACACCAACCAGGGCTTAACACAACTTTTCTTTGTTGCTTCACAGTGTACTTAAATCTTCCCAACCAAACTATTGCATTATGTTCCCTGATTAACAGTTTGGTCTTTAATTGTTGACCTTTTATCTGAAGTTAATAGCCATACTGACCAACTGAGTTGTTTTTGTTATATTTGTTCCAATTTCAGCATTGTGTAGAGGACATTAATATCAGGCTAGACTTAGACCCATAGTCTCATTTATTTCCTAAATAATAGAAATAGCTGGGAAAGTAGAAGTGTTTGTGCTCTGTGCTCAGGTATTTTGGAAGCATCTTTTGCAGAATGTTGCAACTCAGGGCATGTGATATAAATAGGGAAGAGAGTTAACTCTCACAGATTATAATGAGATCCCTCAGTGACAGAACCAAGAGGCGATGGTGTAGTTAACACTGCTATACTTGCAAGCAGTATTTGGCCAGGTTTTAGCAGAAAAAAAATTACTTGGAAATAACTGTAGAATCGTCTAATTAAATAAAAACAAATTTAAAGTTAGAAGTAAACAGTATTTCTAGAATGAGTTTTCTTGAAATTCATATACATAGGTGTGAGTTTAGAAACATCTTTCTATTTTTAAGTGTGTCAGAGTGAAAATGAAACAATAAAGTGAGATTAAATAAGTATAACATTTGAGAACCCAAAACATTATTTTAAAAAATAGAATTTCACAGTGTAGAAAGTTTTAAAATTTTATACTTAAAATCATTTTCACATTATAATGTATGCCATGTTTTTTTGTTAATTTTATCTTTTGTGGTTCATTATAAAACACATAATCCTTTTAAAAATATTTTATTTATTTATTTTTAGAGAGAGGGGAAGGGAGAGAAAAAGAGAAACATCACCCTGTGATTGCCTCTCGAGCACCCCCTAATGGGGACTTGGCCCACAACCCAGGCATATGCCCTGACTGTGAATCAAACCAGCGGCCCTTTGGTTCACAGGCAGGCGCGCAATTTGCTGAGCCACACCAACAAGGGCAAAAAATACACCAATCTTAAATGATGGCCCATTGCTAGCACTAGTTACAATGTCTAGACTTCTAAGACGAAACAGGGATATCATTTTATAATTATAAATCTATTTTATAATCTCCCTATTGTTTTCATTTTTGTGTTGAATAGAATTAACTATTTTGCTTTAACCTTTACAATTATTGGTATATGTTTTAGAAGCCCTGGCTGCCAAACAGAATTACTCTAAATAAACTTTACTCCTTTGCCAGAAGAAAATTACACAGATCTTCCAATGAAAGAAACTTCTCATTTAAATAAGAAATATCTCTGGTAATTAGTTTAACTGTGGCCCACATGTCTAAATAGGCCATTGGTGGTTGTTCCAGAACTTATATGTACTTCTGGAAACACATGTTATATTATAAAAGGAAAAGAAAGCTTTTACCTTAAATAGTGCAGTTAAATTCAGTTTTTTAATTGGCAAACTGTGCACCTGTGACAACTACCCTCTCAGGGCTTGTTTCCATAATGTGAGAGTTCTCAAGAGCCATCTTTTATGCAGTCTGGTAGTAAAGTCTTTGGTCGTGCAGAAAAAGCATTATAATTTTTCTTATTTTTAATAAGATAAGTAGTAAATAATTTTTTAAATTTTAACGTCTATTGTTTCACACTTTAAAATCTAAGGTGCATTTCTTCCTTTGGCCTCTGGGTGTCATACTTGTCTAAATGACTCAGCTCTGTGGATCAAGGACCACCACTGAATTTTAAAATTGCCTTAAGGAGAAGGTACAGAAAATAGCATAGACAGCAGGTAGAAAATAGATAGAGGGGAGGGCAAGAATAGTAGGGGAAATATAGAATCTAATGAACTTGAGACACGTGGTCATAAACTAAAGGGGGAAATGGTGGGGAGGGGGGTGTGCAGGGTGGAGGAGAATGAAGGGGGGAGAACAACAACTGTAATGGTATAATCAATAAAATATATTTTTAAAAAAATAAAAATAAAATAAAATTGCCTTAAGGCCCAGGGCCCTGTGAGCATGGTAAATCACCATGTGGCATGGTAATTTTAAAAATGCTTTCCTAAATCCGAAAGTATCAAATTATTTTAGTAGTGACTAGTATTGTGTTGAATTTGAAATAAACTCTAAGATGTTAAAAATCTTTTTCTTCAAATATAAGGGTGCTTGTATTAATTCAAGACTTTTTAAATTAAAAAAAATATTTGGGAAATAGCTGTCTCATGGATTGTATTCTGTTATACAATCATGTGAAGTCATCAATTCATCTAATATAGCAATTTTCAGCTTGTTTCCTGTGGCACACTGGTGTGCCACAGAATTTGTAAAACATACAGTCCCTAATTATTTAGTTATAGGCACTGACCTCTTTTTGTTAGCTTGTCAAATTTCAAAAATGACAACAGCCAATATAACAATAGCTATCAGTGTAAATGAATCAAAATTATATCTGTTTTTTTGTCAGAGCAGCAGAAATATTTTTTGGTGTGCCACAGAACTTTAGTAATTAGTTTATTTGTGCCACAGGGTGAAAAAGGTTAAAAATTGCTAATCTAATATGATAGCAAATTAATTATGTAAACAAATATAGTCATCTCTATATTTAAATAATAGTAAATTATATTGAAAGCCAGAATTTAAAATGTGATATTCCAAATCAATGTTTTTTAATATTGGTTGGAACAGTTTTAGGTATTCTAATAACTTTAATAATTTAATAGCTAAAACAATGACCTTATCAAGTCCACAGTGTAAGTTTATAGTTTTTTAGTGTGACTGAGAAAAATACTTTAAAATAGCTTTATTTTCTCTCAACTATAAGTTTTTCAAAAATTGATTCTGTTAATGGTTTAGAAAAGTAATTGGGGTCACAAAGACTCTCAGAATAACTGTAAATTGTGAATGAAATTTGGGGTGCTTGTGGGCTGCCCAGCCTGCCTATGAAAGGTCTTTCAGTTGGCCGTGCTCTGCACAGCTGCTTTGTGTCTGGGGGGCAGAGAGTCTTTGTTCCCCTGGAACCTACAGTGCCAGACTCAGCTGGGAACTGCATGATGCTGTCCCATTGATTCTTCTTTGCAGTTCAATTAAAGAAATATCATAACCCATTGTATAAATAAGTAAGATTCAAAAAATATTGAGAACTTTTGCCAAATGCCACATATTTTTTTTATAAAGACTTAGAATTCACAGGCAGGCCTAGCTTAGTCCACAGGGTATCTTTTTTCATTGATTTACAGCTGACAAGTTTGTCAAGCAAACAGTCCTTGATCCTATTTCCTTCCTTCTGTCTTGTTTTGTTTTATTTTCTTATCCTCACCTGAGTACATTTTTTTACTCTTTTTGGAGAGAGAGAAACATTGATGTGAGAGAGAAGCAGGGATTAGTTGATTCCTGTTCATGCCTAGACCAGGAAATTGTATGTTCCTATGCCTGGAACTGGGGATCAAACATGCAACAGGGATTGAACTGGGAATCAAACAGGCATGTGGCCCTACTGGAAATCGAACCCACAACCCTTTGGGTATGGAAGATGCTCCAACCATTGCCACACTGGCCAGGGCACCTTCTGTTTTGTTTTACCTGGGCTCTGACCTTGGTCTCACCGGACCTCAGAATCCTCCTTTTTGGAATACTGTCTCATGTCCATCCTGCAAATACCTTTCATAGTTGCTTCCTAGTTCGTCACCCTCTTAATTTCTCTTCTAAAGCTGTTCCTAGTTCTTAGGTTTTCCTAATGCTTAAGCAGACTTTTTACCTCAGTCCTCCCAAAAATATTTAGACATGAAAGAAGTTATGATTTGGATTTATTAAGAACAGTTCCTATTAATTTCATCATTATTTAAAACCTATGGAAAGATTAACATGTGTGAAATGGAAAAGGACAGTTGAGGAAAGCAGTTTTATTTTTCATGTTTCTAAGAACATGTATCAAAGACTGGAAAGTTTTCTTTGCCTAAAATAAGTTAGCTGTTTTTTAACGGGGATTTACAGATTTAATGTTTTAATGTAATTTGTCTGTCATACATCAAAGTGGATTCTCTTTAAATGAAAAGCTTATATTAATGCAGAATTATTGTTACAAAAATTTTCATATAAAAATTCTGGGAAATACGGATCTTTGTCATTTTCATTTTAATGTCATTATCACACCCTGTTACACACCCAAAAAGCATGAGGCTCTCTCCACTGGAGGAATATGTATTATTTTTTCTGGATGTAACAATCCAGTTACAAATAAGAATCATAGTAATATAAAGTTATGATATAGTATAATATAGTGTGAAGTTGTGTACCTGTTCAGAGCATGGACTTCAAGACAGGCTGTGTGAGCTCGAGTCTTGGCTATCCCCTGACTCAGGTCGTTTGACCTTGATGTTCCTTGGTTACCTTACCTATAAAATTAGGTGATTATAGTGCCTACCTCAGAGGGTTGTTTGAAGATTTTGAGGAGGTAAAATATGTAATGCATTCAGTTAGGAGCCTGGACACAATGGCCTTAAGTAAGTGTGAGCCCTTGTAATGATACTGAAGAAGGTGAGGAGAAGGACAGCAGCAGTTTGAGTAACCAAGTCATTTTATTTTTCTGACATCTTAGATGTTGACTCTTTTTTCCTCCATATATTTTCTTTTGAACAAATGATTTCACTAAAAATGTAGCTAGGCATTGTGAAATTTTGGAACATGTGGAGAAATAACCTCTCTCCACACTATGGGTCAAACATAGCAGTATGTTTAATTAACTCTTCTGGGATTCTGAAACATATCTTGTGTGTCCCTGGCCCTTGACTCACTTTACCCATTCCTTGCCCCACCTGCCATGCCTTATAAATGATAGAAACGAGAAAGCTGAGCTCTGTGTGTCACTAACTCCTTGCAGCTGGATTCACATGGACCCTGATTCCATGTGGCAGAGGCAGCTATGTGGCGTTGGAAAGCAGACATGGAGAGTGATGGGTGGCAGCTATTGTGAAAGTTTTGCTCAGGCACCTGTATTGCTGGTGACACGAGCAGGCAGCTGAGTCTCCGCAGGAACTGCTCTGTGCTGTGCCTGGGTGTTTCTGCTCACCACCTTGTTCCTGGCTGCAGAGGGTTCACAGTTGGTTCCCTGGCACATGTAGGAACTCTATAAGCCATCTTATGTCCTGATATAAATCCCCTTCCTCTTAATCTCAGCAGAGTGGATTTTATTGTCTGAAAGTAAGAACCTGGCTTAGATGGTGACTACTCTGCAAGGTACTATGCTAGGCACTGGCAATACATGATCAACACTGGTTTATATATTTCAGCTATTAAATGCACTTGCAGTATTTCTTTTTTCCCCCCTAATTTTGGTTATTTTCTTTGTAGCCAAGAGTAATTAACTTGTTTTAGGAACATTTTACTTTCATTTAATTTTATATTTTAATGAACCTTTTTGTTATACTAATGTTAAGAAAATAATTTTAAACATTACACATATAGTAATATTCTATCGAAGAAGTCAAAATAGTTCATGACTATCGTAGTAGATGTTACAACCTCCTCTCATGAGGTATATGATGGAATAATATACTAATAGTCATTTGTAAAAAATATCTCAAGGGGCCCCTCAGTGACCTATGAAAGCAAGGTGCAGAGGTGATACTTGTAAATTGGCCATACCTGACTCCTTTAATAACCCCAGACGGCCTGTATCATGCAGTGATATGTAATAATTGCATCACCTTTTCTCAGACAAAGAATTGTTCTTTGCTGAAAATTTACTTTCAACTAGAACCATATATGTTAGATACATGTAAATTTATAAATATATTTAAGGCTGAACATAAATGAGTATTTGGTTTCAGAAAATGAAGAATAAAGATGGCAGAGTAGGGACCTGCTTTATCTCATACCCAGGGAAATAATTGTAATACATCTCAAAATATTTGTTCTGTACATAAAGATTTTTTAAGGCTTCTTTTTTTAAATTTATTTTATATATTTTTTTTTTATATTTACAGAGGGGAAGGCAGGGAGAAAGAGGAGGAGAGAAACATCAATGTGTGGTTGCCTCTCACATGCTTGCAACCCAGGCATGTGCCCTAGACTTGGAATTGAACCTGTGATCCTTTGATTCGTAGGCTGGCACTCAATCCACTGAGCCACACTAGCCAAGGCAGAAAGTATTTTTTTAACCATTGTTTGAATTCATGGGATTTTAATGCAATTATAGTAGGATAAAGTGCATATTTATAAATTTAAAGGACTACTTGATGTTTAAAGGATTAAATAATAACGTTGATGTGTTTCAGTGCAGGAAATTTATAAGGCTAACTTAAAAGCTTCGTTTAAAAACAATTCTTAAAAACTATAGGGTTGTATAGTGAGTGAAAAATAGGACTAAGTCCAGGCCTTATTCTTAAGGTTTTTAAAAATAGGGAAATCTGTCTTCCAAGACTATAGGATATAAGATAGCTTCAAAATATATTCAGTGTTTGACTTTTATGGATGACAATCTTATTGGAAGATGAAAGACCTGGGTGCTAGATTCAGCTTTGCCACACACTGGTCATAGGGACTTGCTGGACCACAGATGGTCAAGTTAATGAGCTGGACCTGATGACCTCTAAGGACCCTCCTATTGAGCATTCTTGGATCCTCTGATTTATTTTTAAGCATTTTATTACTAGGGTCACATTGTTCTTTACTAAACGTAGCTTAAAGGTTCAATAAACTTTTCACTTGTAATATTTTTCTTTACTATAGTAAAGACCTAATTAGGTTCTGAAAGGTATATACAGTGGTATGATGCATGTAAATGAGAATCTATAATATCCATCAACTTGTGCAAAAGGCCAAATTAGTGATACACAAGTTATAGGAATTACACTGGATTGAATACTCCTAGTTAACTTCGTTTAGAGGAGCTCTCAGAAGTAGTAGAATTTGAGCAGGAATTTCAAAGATGAATAGGATTTAGATGGTAGGATAAGAAGCAGGGTGGAATGTCACATATCAAAGATATAGTCCTTCTCAGGCCGTGTTCAAGGAACATTGACCGTAGTGATTTTGACTTAGTGTCACATATGCGCAGTGTAGAGAACCTTGATTCAGTCTTTTTTATCCAGTGGATAATGGGGAGCTGTTGAAGATTTTTGAGTACAACACTCAACATGACAAAAACAAGCATTTTAAGAAGTTCAAGTTATAGTCATTATGTGGGAAGGATTATAATCAGGAGAGAATGACGACAACAAGCACAGAAAGGGGATTGCTGTAATAACCCAGGGCCAAGGTGATGAGGACCTAACAAAGACTGAGATATGGATGAGGTTTGTGTGTGTGTGCAAATTTATTTGTTTATATGTGTGTACATACGTATATATTTATGTACGTGTATGCATATGTGTTTTGGGTATATTGTGCATTTATTTGTATGGGTGTGTATAAAATATCTTGGACAGGTAAAATATAATACTGAGTGGTGAATGCCCTGAGAAGGTAGATTCCTGATACTATACCCATTATCTCTGAAAGCAAAAGTTGATTCAGAAAAGCAAGAAGATGAATTGAGGAAAGGTGGTGGGGGTGGGGAGCAAGGTAGGTATGATCCCTCTCTTCATCATGGACATTGTTGCACAAGGGCAGGCTAGATATAGCAGGTGTTGTCCCCCAAAGAAGTTTTGCCTGTTAGGAAGTAGAAATACATAGGAAAGATTTCTAGGTATGTTTTCTCTCCACTTGAGGACATATTTTCTACTTTTTTGGAATTCAAACAGTTGATATACAAAGTGTAAATTTTTTTTACATTTGTTAAATTGAAACTTCTAAAGGTTTCTGATATTTTATATATTTGTCAGTCAGTTTTGTTACTCCTTATTTTTTTAAGTAATTTGACACTTAAAAACACGATTTTTCTAAAAATATAATTTTTATTAGTTTGAATTTACTTTATTTACATTAATGAGATTTTACTGAGTATAAAGGTATACTGGAGCAATAAACAAAACTTTGTTTTATGTTTCTTTTTTAAAATATATTTTATTGATTATACCATTACAGTTGTTCTATTCCCCCTTCATTCCCCTCCACCCTGCACACCCCCTCCCCCACCATTCCCCCCCCTTTAGTTTATGACCATGTGTCTCAAGTTCTTTATTTTTTTTGAGATGTTAAGATGGTTTTTTTAAAATTTTTTAAAATTTAATTCTTATTCAAGTACAGTTTTCTGTTTTATATTCCCTGTCCTGTCTCCCCCAGTGCTCCCCACCTCCCTCCCATTTCCTCTCCCCACCTTAATTATTGTCCATGTGTCCTTTATACTTATTCATGTGAGTTCCTCCCCTTTTCCCCTATGATTCTCTCCCCTCTCCTCTCTGGACCCTGTCAGCCTGCTCCGTATTTGAGTGTCATTGGTCATATTTTGCTTGCTTGTTTGTTTTGTTGTTTAGATTCCTGTTAAAGGTGAAATCATATGGTATTTGTCTTTCACTGCCTGGCTTATTTCGCTCAACATAATGTTCTCTAGTTCCATCCATGATGTTGCAAAAGGTAGGAGCTCCTTCTTCCTTTCTGCAGCATAGAATTCCATTGTGTAAATATACCATAGCTTTTTGATCCAGTCATTTACCGATGGGCATCTAGGTTGCCTCCAACTCTTGGCTATCGTGAATTGTGCTGCTATGAACATCGGGGTGCATAGGTTCTTTTGGATTGGTGTTTCAGGGTTCTTAGGATATACTCCTAATAGTGGAATTGCTGGGTCAAAAGGCACGTTCATTTTTAGTTTTCTTAGAAAGTTCCATACTGTTTTCCATAGTGGTAGTACCAGTCTGCAATCCCACCAACAGTGAACTAGGGTCCCCTTTTCCCCACAACCTCTCCAGCACTTGTTGTTTGTTTCTTTGTTTGCAATACAAAACTTTTTATTTGACTTAGGTTTGCTGGAATAATAGCTACAAGGATAGGTAGTATGTATCAACATTTTCCTGACATATTATTAAGTTAATGACAATTCTTATTATCATTACTATACAGATTCAGGGTGATCGAATGTAGAATCTCTCATATGATTAGTGGTAATGCCAATGAGTAATATATAGTGGTTTCCTATAAAGTTTCATGAGAATGTACAAGTCAGAGATTAGTGAAAGTTTATTTAAAAAAGAAGGTATTATAGCTTTATCCAGACATCAGTGGCTATGAGACTTTAGATATTGCCCCCAAATAATATATTGGCAATTTTTTTTTCTTTTACAGCTGTAAATCCAATAATTATTTTCACTAAGCTGCAGACTGAGCCCACTTACATCTAAATAAGGAAAGTAGAAATATGTAGAAGGTAACAGATGGTTGAGGTTTCAGTTATGAGGTTTAACACATGTGCAGTGAACTTGTTTCACAGCTTTAAAAAGGGTAAGATGATGGCATGGGAGGCTGATCCAGACAGGAAAAAGACTACCTGAGAGGCCAGAAACTAGTGTTTTGTTTGATATTTCTTTTTGAAGTTAAAGGTGTAAAGATAAAGACTTTTAAATGCTATCAGCCAAAAAAATATGAGTTATCTATGTATATATAGCTGCAAGTGTTTAATAAGCACATGCTACATGAAATAAAGCATAAAATGCAATATAATAGCAACTCAATATATATGGAAAATTGGATTTTTTTAAACTAAACTGTTACCATATGATATAGTGTATAAGCTGACCTACAATTTTCAGTAGAGAAAATGTTCTTTTTGCCCTGGGGTCTGTCTCTAGAAGGAGACTTACTGCGGCCACCGGAATCTTCCTTAGTAGACTAACTGGAGTGTTTTGTCTTCTCCGAGACACAGCAGGCACTCAATAAATTTGTGGATTGATAGAAAAAGTTTTTTTAAAAATCAAGACTTTAATACCAGGTGGCCACATGGGGAAGAATGAGTGACCAAAGTAGCTGAGTCAAAGCATTCTGGTTGAGTCTCTGGCTCCAACTGTCAACATCAGTGCAGCCATTAATCTTCTAGAGTGGTGAGCCAGCCAATTTCATTTTCCTAAAACAGTGATTCCTGAGACAAGGGTGGTAGTAGAGTTGCTACCACCCCTACTTTGGGGACCAATGTCTGGAGACATTTTGGTTGTCACAAGTGGGGCAGTGAGGTAGTCTGGCATCTAGTGGGGAGAGGCCAGGAATGTCATCAAGTTCCTATGATATCCAGGTCCAAAACAAGGAGTTTACAATTCAAAGAGTCACTAGTGCTCAGGGAAGAAACCTTATTCTAGAGGAGTACTGTGCAGATGACACCAGAAAGAAGAGGCAGGCAATGTAAATTAAATGACAAACTCAGTAATCAAAAAAACAGTATAAAAGACTAACTCTGTCAATTTAACCAAGGAAATTAAAACATACACAAATGTAACCAGGGAGATTAGTATAAGAGGCAAATGTTCACATTGAACTAGATGAAAATTGCCAATATTGAACTGTTTTTCTAAAAGTAGTGGTGGTGAGGCAGTGATTTTGTATGGTTCAAACTTAAAATTTTCTACACTTATATTTTAAAAATTATTTTAAGAAGTAAAATATGGAACGATCTGCTTACTTCAGCGTCAATATGAAAAACGCCTGAGACTGATTTTGTCTGAAAGCCCAATTGAATAAGCAGTGTAAGTTTGCACCCACAAAGCCAAAAGCACCAAAGCGTGAATGAATGGAGGAAGGGAGGGACTCGCGGTGGTTCTCTTTCTTCCATGCCTGCCACGCAGGTAGCTCAGAGGAAGAAGAATGGTGAGGAAGTGGCTTGTGTGGTGAAGAATTGGCACATGGGCACAGATCATTGCTTCAAATGTCTGGAGCCTCATCTGTGAGGAGAGAGGGATCAGGATGTCTCACTGCCAGAGCAGGGACTGTCGTAAGACTCTAGCTCACCACCAGAAACGTTTTCTAACCCAGTGCCCTGTTAAGGCATGGAGGGTGATGTATTTGAGCTTTGTATGCCTCTTATATGCTTATTCATCCAAAGCTATTTGCTCTGGCTGTCTCACAGGCAGCCTGGGCAAGAGGGACATCTCTTTTAGAGCTTTAGCCCTGGCCTTGCATTTAAGTTGCTAGATCCTTAAGTCAGTGACCACATAGCCTTTTCAGGCTTGAGCTTCTTATTTCATGAACTAAGGTCATTGTTATTCTTTTGGGGGCCTTGGAAAGGTGAAGACAGTTAGGCCTTCAGTAGGCGTGGTGCAGGCACTGCAGATGGGATTTATTGTTTGAAATATCACTGTTGACCTACAAGACCACTTTTCCTATTTAAAAATCTATGAAGTTTTTTAAAAATTCACATTTTTCTTTAGGCAGAGAAGAGCTGAGAGACAGTGGTATTTCAAGTGCTAAATAGTATTGGGAGAAGGTGGTGCTTTAACTCCCATTTGTAAAGGAGTGATTTTCAGTATAAGAGATTTGAAATCTTGACTGTGGTTTATGATCCTTAAAGGATAGTTTGGATACAAGGAAATAACGTCAGGCAAAGCATTTTAAATTGCAAGTTTTGTTTCTGTGAGAGAGTATTCTCCTTGTGGGGAATAATCTCTTCTTGTCTGTTAATTTCTTTTCAATGCATAGCATTAAATGATTGTGTGTTAATTGCAGATTGTTCAGCTATTAATGCTATTTACTGGAACACATTTTATTTTATTTTATTTATTATTTTTTTGGAACACATTTTAGAGGGAATATTGTTTTCTATAGAAATCATAAACTATAGTTTTTTTCCTCCATGGAAAAACATTCTTTCCTACGTTTTCTAAAGAAAAACTTGTATGGGCTAGAGAAATTTTAGCAGAAAAGAACTTTTTTAATAAGATATCAAAATAGAACACTTTTTTTTTCCAGCACTGAAGTCTTGTGTTGAACATGTTCAGCATGGTCCTGTTACCAAGAACCAGTGCCTTCGTGTCTTTCCCTTGGTCCCCACGGAGCACTGACTGTCTCACTGCAGGAGCCATATGTTCTTCTTCCCTGGCCTTACTCTGCATATCTGTGCCCTGCCCCTAAGAGGTCATTGCTGGAAGGCAGGGGCCATGCTTTATTATGCCTCAGACTCCTCCCAGCAGCTGACATAGTACCTTCAACTCAGTCAGCACTTGAGAAATTTGTCATTTTACTGTTAAGTGTTTTTTAATGAAATTATCGGAGTGACTTGGCTTTCATTTCACACTTTTTTAATGAGTAGATTTTAAGTTTATTTTAAGTTTTAATTTTCAGTTGATCTTTACTAAATATTTTAGTAAGATCATGATTAAAATGAGTCTGTAATATAAAAGCAATGATGTATGAGGCTCTAGAATTTACAAAATACTTTCATGTTGGTCTCCTGTTCCCTAAGAAGTAGTAGTAATTCTGTTGTCCAACCAAAAATTTAAAAAACAACAAAAAAAGTATCCGTTGCGACTGCTTTGTATAACTCATCCAGATCTCCATCCCACATTGGTGGGTGGTCTGTAGACTCCCGTAATTGAATGATCACTGGATTTGTTTTTCTTACAAAATACGAACATGTTAAAAGCTTCAGTGATGCTCTTTATGTGCAGATGGATAATTTTATTTTCAAGGAACCAAACTAAAGCATATGCATTTTGTGTTAGCCTATAATGAAAAGAATGAATAATAATGATAGTCCTAAGTTTTATTACTTTCCTGATGTGGTAACATTCCATCAGAAATAGTTTTCCCGTTTAGCTTATTTCTGGTCATAGGCTGGGAAACAGCCTAGCAGAACTCAGCACCACCTAGGAGGCTCACTTTCACCCCAACCTGAGAAACAGGTTTCCCAGGTGAGAAGGAAGTGCTTTTAAATGCAGTGGAGGCTAGCCTTAGCTGCACCAGGAGCTCTAAGTCTTTCCAGCAGAGTTGAGGCTGGTGTGGGTTTTCTAGCAGTCCCTTTGAGGGAAAAATAGGAATCTTGATCTCTTTTTGCAGTCTTGGGAAATTTCTCGGTGTTTTTCCATAAAATATATATAACCATGACCTCCCCACACCATGCCTGCATACACACAGTTTCTTTCTAGCAGTTTCATAAGAAGAAGATTGAGGTGGGAGGCTCATTTTTATTTTGAAGATAGCATTTTATGACCCAATTTCCTCATGTGATAATTCTGTGAGAGTAAGAGTTATGTGTATATGTTGGAAATACATCTTTAAGCCATAATAGTCATTTGCTGACTTCACTTGAAAGTATAACTTTAATAAGTATTACTTTCATTTTAAAATGTTTACACAAAGTGAAAGAATCCCGGTGATTTGCACTTTAGAGGTAGGTAACATCCTCAAAACGGTGCTGTGCTTTATATTTGAGGCTGGTCGTTCATGAATGTTAAATGGTGCTCTGTTGCCTCTGAGTTAATGTTTTCTCTTCCAATGAGGAGAAGGAGCTCACTTGGGGTGTGTCCAGACCTTGGAGCAATTTCTGGCCTTGATTGATCTCCTACCCCATGTCTGTAAAATAAAAAGATTAGATATGACCTCAGATCTTCCCTCTGTTTTCATGGTTCCAAAGGAACAAATTCAGTACCCTTGTTACCCAAATTCAGTAGAGATGTATTTTCCCTAATAAATTTCTGCTTCGTTCTAAGGTAACATAACTGTGTAGCTGGATTCCAGCATGGGAGCGAGATGATTATTCTGTTTGGCATCATGGGTGATGTTGATTAAACCTAAGTGTATTAAGGCTGTGGTTTTATTCAAGAATTTCTCTTTAATATTGCAAGAAGAATCTGTTTTAGCAAATGTATTCCCAAGTTGTACTGGGAACAGTATGGCTGCCTGTCTCTTGCATACCTGTTTTCATTATATGTGTGCATATTTCAGTCATTGCAGTAATTCCTACCTTAATGGTATTGCTTTCATAAATTATGCATTTCTACTAATCTTGTTATCTATGAGTGCAGTGACTCAGCCTTTATTTCTGCTCTAAAACATTGTAAAAGCTGTAGAGGAGGGGAGTACTACAGAGTATGGAGACTTGATTAGGTTTATCCTCTTCTGAAACAAGCAGCTGGTTGCCTCAGAAAAAGCAGTTTTTAGTATCCTCCTATTCCATCTTACCTACCCTGCTCCCTAGTCCCTTGTAAATTCTTGGGTTGTACAAATGGCATTCTGTGTAGACTTGTTTCTGAGCTTTGGCCATCATGTTTGGTCCTCTTTCACAGTGTTGCATGGATGTCCTGTCTTCTGAGAGCACTTTATGCACACAAGTCTAATGCAGCCTCGATGCTCCCATTGTCATTACTTGCCAGTGGCAACTCACTGAAGCCTTCATTCACTAAAAGTTCATTGTGAGGAGTTAATAACTACTCTAGAGCATATGCATCAACCTCATTAAGCCAGCCGCTTATACAAACTGCAGTGTTGTGGATTTGAGGCTTATCAGGGTCACAACTAAGACAGCCATTACATACTCAGACCACAGCATCTTAAAGGCATGTTTGGTAAGGCTGGTAAGTCACTTTTTCCTACAGCCCTCCAACATTTTCCTTCATCTTGCGGATCATAAATGTGCCAGAATTTCTTGATGAATTTACTCTCCCCTCAGTCTCCCCATTTCAGGAAGCACATGTAAAAGCAGCCCATTGTGATCTGTGGGCTGGAAGCAGGATGTTATGTTGGTCAGAGTAAAGGGGGCTTTATATCTTGATCACATTTGCTGAGGGCTTGAGACTGAGGGAATGACCTGATTCATGTGGTAACAGGTAAGTTCTTTCCCCGAGCCTCTGATTTCTGAGTACCATGAGCAAGCTCACACTAATTCACTAATCTCCAAAGATGTTTTGAGAAAAGGTTGCTCTGGGGTTTGGATATCACATCATTGGCTCAGGCTTTCTTCCCACCAAAGAAACAATAGGCATATCCCTTTTAAAATTCCATGTTCTCCCTAAGATCAGGAATAGCACAAGGATGTCCATTCCCACTGCTTCTATTCAGTGAACAGTGTAGTAGATATTCTAACCAGGGCTATTAGGTAAGAAAATTATTTAAAAGGCATCTACGCTGGAAATAAAGAAAAGCTATCTGTATTTATAGAAAACATGATCTTGTATATAGAAAACCCTAAGACATAGGTGGCAAACACAAAGCCCGTGGGCCCAGCACCTTGTTTCTACCTAGTGGCAGCTCCAAGCTCTTGCTTAACTGTTAAGGAGCAGTTATATTTATACAGTCATAAAATTATATTCAGCCCTTTGAAGGCAACCATGAGGCTGATGTAGCCCCTGGTGAAAATGAGTTTGACACCCCTGCCCTAAAAAATACACATACACACACATACACACTAATAGAATGAATAAATGAATTCAGCAATGATGTAGGATAATAAATCTACATACAAAAATCAATTATATTTCTTTTTTCATTTTTTATGTTTTATTGTTTAATGTATTTTTATTGTTGTTCAAGTACAGTTTTTCTGCCTCCTCCCCCACCTCTCCCCACCACCCCACTCCTTACTATATTGTGCATGTGTCCTTTATTGTTCCTGAAAACTCTTCACCCTTCCCCCCCATTATCCCTTCATCTCCCCCCTCTGGTTACTGTCAGCCTATTAAAAAATGAGCAAAGCACTTGAACAGACACTTCTCCAAGGAGGACATACAAAGGGTCGAGAGACATATGAAAAGATGCTCAGTACTGCTAGCCATGAGAGAGATACAAATTAAAACCACAATGAGATACCACTTCACACTGGTTAGAATGGCCATCATAAACAAATCAACAAACAACAAATGTTGGATAGGTTATGGGGGAAAGGGAACCGTAGTGCACTGTTGGTAGATTGCAGACTGGTGCAACTACTATGGAAAACTGTGTGGAATTTCCTCAGAAAACTAAAAATGGAACTGCCTTTTGACTTGGCAATTCCACTGCTAGGATTATATCCTAAGAACCCTGAAACACCAATCCAAAAGAACCTATTCACCCCAATGTTCATAGCATAATTTATAATAGCCAAGTGCTAGAAGCAACCTAAGTGCCCATTAGTAAATGAATGGATAAAAAGTTATGGTACATTTACACAATGGAATTCTATGCAGCAGAAAGAAAGAGCGAGCTTCTACCCTTTGCAACAGCATGGATGGAACTGGAAAGCGTTATGCTGACTGAAATAAGCGAGGCGGTGAGGGACAAATACCATATGATCTCACCTTTAACTGGAACGTAATCAACAAAATGAACAAGCAAGCAAAATATAACCAATTAAATTTCTATATACCACAATAAACAACTTGAAAATGAAATTAGGAAAACAGTTTCATTTACAGTAGCATCAAAAAGAACAAAATTTTATGAATAAACACAGCCAAAGAAATGAAAGATTTATACATCAAATACTATAAAATGTTGTACTAAACATTTTTTAAAGACCTGAATAAGTGAGAATATATCTCATATTCTTTTTGATTACTATTTTGTTAAGATGGCAATAATGCCCAAATTTATCTGTGAATTTAACACAGTTCCTATCACAATCCCAGTGGACTTTCTTACAGAAGTGAAAATGCTAATCATAGAATTTATACACAATTTTAAGGGACCTTCCAAAACCAAAACAATCTCAAAAAAGAATAAAGTTAGAGGATTCACACACAGTTCCCTACTTCAAAATTTACTACAAAGTTACAGTAATCTAAACAATATGGTACTGGTGAAAGGTTAGACATATATAGATCAGTGGAGTCCAGAAATAAACCCATACACCTGTGGACAATTGATTTTCAACAAGGATGCCAAGAGATTCAGTAGGGGAAGAATAGTTTCTTTAGCAAGTCGTGCTGGGAAAACTGGATATCCACATACAAAAGGATGAAATTAAACTCCTGCCTTACCATATATAAAAATGAGCTCAAATGGATTAAGGACCTAAATTTAAGGCTAAAACTATAAAATTCATTTTGAAACGAGATAGTAAATTTTGATCTAGGACATTCCAGTGAATTCTTAGGTATGACAACAAAAACACAAGCAGCAAAAGAAAAATAATGGATGAATTGTACTTCATAAAAATTAAAATCTTTTGTGCATCAAAGAACACTATCTAGCAAGTAAAAAGACAACTCACAAAATAGTAGAAAATATTTGCAAATCATATATCTGGTAAGGGTCTAGGGCCAAGAACACGTAAAGAAGTCTTACAACTCAACAGGAAAAAACCCCCAGCCCATTTAAAAAATGGTGAAGGATTTAGTCATCTCCAAAGACGATATAATAGGCAATAAGCCCATGAAAAGATGTTTTTCATTATTACTCACCAGGGAAATGCAAATCAAAGCCACAGCAAGATTCCATTTCACACTCACTAGGGTGGCTATTACACTATTTTCAAAATGATGGGAAATAACAAATGATGAGGAAGTGAAGAAATTGGAACCCTCATATACAACTGGTAAAAAATTAAATGGCAAAGCTGCTACAGAAAGATTGGTAGTTCCTCAAAAGTTAAACGTAACTTTTACATTGTGTTTAATTTTGGTTAACTTTGGCTGCTGTAGCTCAATTGGTTAGAGTGTCAGCCTGTAACCAAAAGGCTGCAGGTTCAGTTCCTGTTGAGTGTACATACTTAGGTTGCAGGTTTAGTTCCCAGTACAGCTGCATAGGACTCCCAGTCAGGTCACGTACAGGAAGCAACTGATTGATGCTTTTCTCTCGCATTAATGTTTCTCTCCTTTTCTTTCTCTAAAAGAGCAATGGAAAATGTCCTCAGGTGAGGATAAAAACATTTTTTAAACAGTTAAACATAAAATTACCATATTAACCAGTAGTTTCACTTCTAGGTATATACACCAAAGAACTGACAACAGGTATTCAAACAAAAATCTGTACACAGATTTTCATGGTAGCACTAATGAAAATCACAGGAGTCACTAAAAGGTGGAAACAACCCAAATGTCCACCCTTTGGTAAAAAGGTAAATAAAATGTGGTCTAGCCATATGATGAGATATTATTTGGTGATAAAAGGGAATAATGTATTGCCACATGCTGCAACATGGATGAACCTTGAAAATATGCCAAGCGAAAGAATAGAGGGGGGGGAAGCCCACCTGCTATACTTACTGTATGAGCCATATTCTGCAGTGCCATGATAAGCATGTTCATAGAGACAGAAAGCAGATTAGGTGGCCTGATGGAGGGGGAATGGAGAATGACTGCTAATGAGTAGAGGGTTTCAATTTGAGTTGATGAAAATATTCTCAAATTGAATAGTGATGATAGTGCACAATTCTCTGAATAGACTAAAAACTGAGTTGTACACTTTAAAGGGCAAATTTATTATATGTAGATTATGTCTTAATGAAGCTCTTACAAACGAAAAGAGCAGTTAAGATAACCTGGTAATACAACAACTCCAATATAAATTAAATTCATATAGTTTTCTCAAAATCCATTAATCAGTCTCCCACTTTTCCTGAGCAGTCTTCATCAATATAAAGGCAAGGAGAGTTTTTCTTTATAGAGGTGTAGGATTAAGTGTAAAGCAATCATAAAAAATATGGGCTTGAGAGTTACGAAGAACTCTCAAGTTCTTGGCCATCTGCCTGGTAGGTCCCTCTCTCCCGAAATCCCGATGCTATGCACACTGTCAGAGTAGCTCCTGTAACTGTCAGAAGTTTATTTTTTGTGATGAGAACTAGGGTAATTGCGTTTCTCTAGTCTTGGAACCAACTCATCTATCATGTTATATTTCTTCTGGACTTGATAACATAGTTATACCGAGAGAAGTCACATTTTTCTGGCATTTATAAAAATCTGCTTTTTCTCCAGATTACACATAGGTAATGTAAAGGACATCAGCAGGGACCTTGAGAGTAATTTTTAGCTTTGTCCTGCTGTATTTTTATTTCCAGTGACTTTTCTGCAAGTGCAATGCTCATGACATGATCTGCTGCGCTTTTTTAAAAAGCCCATATTTTAAAGGTTTTTTTTTATCAATGAAAAAATGCTACCTGAACCAATGTAGAGCATGGAAGAGTCCAGGTATCCTCTTGTGGTATGTAAAGGATGTCTTTGTGCATGGGATGGAACCGAGACTCACTGGCAGAAGCAAGAAGAAACAATCCTTGAGACTTTGACGGCTCTTCAGATCTGTGCTTCTGGTTAACTAAAACCTCTGGTCACTGAGCACTTCTGAGCTTTGCCAGTGGGGCCATAATTGGTACCTTAAAATGTGCTCTCTAGGTACTGTAGGATTGTGGCTGCCTTTTGAATTGTTAAAGAAAACTTAAATTGTATTTGGTTTAGTATTAAAAATATCACTTTCCACTTAAAGTTTCTGATAACTAGTAATTCCACTTGGGTGTGGAATGAGTCATACCTTTTTATTAACCAGATTAATGGGATAAGCAGATCTGAACATTACCCATATGACCAAACAAGAGCTTCGTATAGAATTTTCTAGATAAAAGACAGGTATTTTATCTGAAAAAAATGATGAAATTACTAATAGTGTAGCATTTTGGTTTTCTTACAAAGTTAAAGGAGTTCAGTGATTTTTGCATGCATAGATTTTAATTTCTTAACAATTTTCTTTGGCCTCCTGGAAGGTCTGAATGACTAGGTGGAATAACCGGATCTGTTTGCTCCTAAGGAGCAGGCGTGAGTTCCCTAAGAAAAGCCTGGGAGACAGATGGCTGGCTATTATGTTACAACCATCATCTGCTGGGCCATGAGCAAATA
This sequence comes from Sturnira hondurensis, assembly GCF_014824575.4. Classification (NCBI taxonomy): domain Eukaryota; kingdom Metazoa; phylum Chordata; class Mammalia; order Chiroptera; family Phyllostomidae; genus Sturnira; species Sturnira hondurensis. The sequence continues at coordinate 4,304,916 of NW_028081875.1, forward strand.
TTAAGTGAATAATATATATGTAATTGGTGTGAAAGTACAGTTGCAACATTTCTAATTCTGTTTGAAGGATGGGGACTTCTTGAACATTTGTGTTTCATAGAATACTATTTTGAAATGTTCTTTGTTTACTGGTTTAATCCATTTTAAACTATTTTAAAGTGAACATTTTGCCTCATTTTTGACACCACAGTGTGATATTTTGAATTGAAATGGTCTGTAATGGCCCTTTTTTTATTTTCCATAACAACATGAGCACTAAATTATAGCTGTGCAATTATGTAAACAATGGAAATGCTTCAGGAATGAACCCTTCCTTTTAAAATTCTCATTTTGTGTAATTGTTGGAAGGTTTGGAACCATAATAAACAAAATTATTTTACACATTTATCGTTCTAAAGGTCAATTATACTAGAACTAAAGAAACCACACTATGCAAAATGAATAAACCAATTTTTGTTGCCATCACCATATGTTTTTTCTTATCACTTACGGTTTTTCCAGTTACTGTGTACATAGCATTCAATTAAAGCGATTCATTTACCAGGCCGAATGTGGTTTGTGTTTATAGAACTGTGCTTTGGAGGAGAGGAAACAACACGCCTCTATTTGAATTACCTGATTTTTTGTAAGATGAGTGATAAGAGACAGATGTTCTCACCAGTTACTTTCTCATAAACCTAAATCTTTTGATAAGCTGAAAATTCACAATTATCATCTTACAGTCTAGTTTTCACACTCAGTGTGTAGCATGTGTGTGAATTTTCAACGAAAAACAAGAGAAAAATACTAGTTTTGTGGTCTGTTTACTATATGACAGCATTTTGAAAAATGAGTTTTATTTCCCTTGAAGAAAAGCTTGTGAGTTTTGTCTGTGTTTTAAACTGATGAATTTTCAAGAGGAAGCAATTCCTATTTTTCATTGAGCTTATTGCTTAGTGTATTATTTTTTAGTCTGCTTAGAGTGTGAACAATAAACTAATTTTTTGCTACTGGAATCACTTGTATAGGGTAAATAGAAGAATGGAACCTAGAAAATACATAAAGATCATTTTCCTGTTTTTCTTTCACTTACTGTAAACATTATGGGTAATTGTTATAATACTTTGCTAAGGATATTACTTGAAAGCATTAATGTCTAGAGTTTTTTAATTTCTGGGATAATAAATCTAAGACACTTATTTGTGCCACCTTTGAAATGTTTTTGAATGTTCTTTCTGAATGTCATCAAAACAATAGTTCATAGAATTCTGCAAAGTAAATTCTAGAAAGTAAAATCTTTCATAGTCCTTCTATTTAAAAACAATTTTTTCTTGTCACTTGTATGGCCCTTTTTATTGTACAGAGGCATGTGTTCACTTCTATTATACCATTAGATAACAGCTCTATAAAAGGAAATCATCCCATTTTATGGGAGGGAAATGTGAAGCTTTAGGCATGACATGATCTGCCCATGATCACATATACTAAGCCTCGAACCCAGGCCTCATAGTCTTAGTTCTAGAGAGACATTTCCCACTGGTGGTCACAATGGAGGTGGTACTGAATAGCCTCAAATCGAGCGGTGGGAATAATGGCCTCTTTCTACTCCTTTGACTCTCCTGGCTATTTTCTTCTTACAACACAGGATACTGGTTTTCCAGAATAATTTTATTGAAGTTCAAAAAGTACTTTGAAAATGGACAAATAATACTCACCTTGGATGTGGACATGATGATAGCATGAGGTTGTACGTGAATAATAGGCATTTGGGAAGCAGTGTTCTGTGCTATCTATAAATAAAGCCCTGGCGACTGGGAAGAAAATTTCAGTCTCAAGACTTTTATTTTTCCAAAGATTCCATTTATAGCTATGATCTTGATGTATTGAGGGGAAGTTGAAAGGAGTCTACTAGAAGTGAGTGGGACATTTTCTTGGATGTCCCTCTATTGAGAATATACAGCTCTAAGTACTACAAAGTTATTCCTAATTTTACAATGTTAACCACAAACATAAAATCTTTGGGTTGTTCCATTTCAGTGTAGATAAGCAAAATAAGCAGGCACGTGGCCATAATTTGGCGGACTGGCCATATATTTTTCTGTTTAACCCACACATTAACCTACTCCAATGCTGTCTTTAGCTGACCTCCACAGCACAGGCCCTGCTTCTTTTTGGGGATCTGTTTTATGTGGGTGGCAGGATACGGTAGGCTAGCCATCTGTTATTTTGCTCTGTCTTTCCAATCTTCTTGCCCATAGAAACAGGTTCCATTGAAATGACTGGCCAAGGTCCAGGGGTACGGGGAACTGTGTGACTTTACCTTGGCTATGTGCATTTCTGCTGTCTTTAGCATCAATGCCAACTCAGTAATTTTTTGTGAATGCCCCATTTACAGATCATTGCCTGTGCACATATGAATCTCATAAAGCAGAATGGATTTCTTTTACAAATTTTGGCTTTAGCTTATTAAAGGATTTCATTCATAATTACCATAAACTTATCCCAGGAAAAACACTTTTAAATTAAAATTCTAAATTCCAGTTGTGAAAATGGCTTATTCAATTTAAGTATGGGCTAAAGATATTAAAAATCTGTAGCGTGCAAGGCTTAGTTCCTATCTCAACAGATGGAATTAACACTATAAACATAATAAAGTTAACATCATGGTTGTTTGCATTATTAATCTTCAAATGCATGGCATTCTGCTACCTTGCTAGCCAGGTTTGCACGAATCCTTTCATTGTAGCATATGTCAACAGAAATGTGCTTCCATCTGCTGCTGGATAGCTTGATGCTTGATATTCTGAGACAAGGCCCAGCACAATGCGTACCTCTGTGAGTAATTACAGGTGTGTGGTGGGGAGCCCAGGGCATTAATCAGAGGCTTAATTATGAAGAAGGTGGATCTTTTGTTCCTCTTGGAGCATGAGTTTACCACGCACTTTTTAAACTGCAGCATCCATCTGCTAAGCCCCTTAGAATGTTTGCCTTGGCTGATATGGACCCTAAAGTGTATCAAAGGATGTGATTAAAGCAGGTTTAAACATTAACTTGGAAGAAGTGGTTCAGGTTTTTCTTTCCTTCCTTCCTTCATTTTATCTGTTTATTTATTTTTGTGTACAGGTGAAAGTCTGCTAAAATTCTAAAACTTTAAATTAGGACTTGCTGAACTATTTACCATATATGAGCTGTAACAGAGTAAGCATTGGACAGTCGATTTAAGCATATAAACAGCGAAATTTGTAGAAACAAAATGAGTTCAGTATGTAAGGAAAACAAAAATTCTCTTTTTAGATAAGAAGTGAGGTTATTTTTATTACAGAAGATTTATGTTAGAATTCAGCATATTGCTACTACTTTGCTCTAATTTAATCAAATTAAATTAGATTTTATTTTGAAGATTATTTTGAAGGATTTTTGAAACAGCCACACTGAAATCTGAGAAAATAAACAAAATTGTTTTTTGTATTTTGCTTTTTGTATTTTGAGACTGACTACAGGTTGCACAACTACTAGTAACATAGGTATAGTGCATTAGCCTGTTTGATTAATGTGCATTGCCTAGAACTACATAAAAACAGTTTTTGGTTTTCTTACTGATCCCCCTTATGCACACACACTTACACCGATGGTTTCATAGATGTGGTCTGACCGTGGGTGGCATGACTACTGTCCAGTGGAGTCCTGGTCTGGTCTGGTCTACCGCAAGCTGAATGGCCTCAGAACAGAGCTGGTGGGCAGGGGCCAGCCAGCTAGTCACCAGTGAGAGGCTGTTCCAAACACAGGAATACCAGGTGTCTGGGAAGTTGGTGTTCTTCACACTGCACACTGTGAAAAAAGGCTACTACTGGACTTTGTACGTAGACCTCACAATCACACTTATACTCAGAGCCACACCAACTATCTGGACTTAGAATATGGCTAATCACAGGACTACCACAGCACTCCATGCATTCCTATTGTTTAACCCATGAAATTACCTGAAGAGTAAAAATTTCCATCTTTTTGCCTGCTTTAAGATTTTTAATGTAACAGTATATTAACTTATGGAAATTGAAGAATATGGAAACTGATAGATGTTCAAAGGTTTTATTTGTATATTTACCTTAACAGTTCTGGAGCTTGTCCAGAGAGCTCACCTTTAGGTGAAAGACATGGAAGTATCTAGGCCCAATGCCACAATTTAGATTTTGGACAAGTCATCTTACAGTTTAGGTCCCAATTCTCTTATATATAAAATGGATACAATAGCCCGTGGACTAACTCATCTCCAAGGACCCCCTTCACTGAGAACTTTCTGTGATCTGTGTTCTCTTAGATTATCTTACAGCGGTCGTTTAGAGACTAATTGACTCCTTTACAATTTTGTTATTGAAAATTAGAGTTGTTGTTTTTTTCTCTTCCCTTTTAGGATATCTTAAATACCATTATAAGGCACTGTCCACCCCGTTTTTTTTCCCTGGGTTTGCCTGGCTTTTCAATGCTGGTGGGGGATTTTATCATGGCTGCTGCCAGGGTTCTCGGTACAGACATGCTGGCGGTGAGTATGACAATGCTCAGCATCCAAGCTCCCAGGAGGCTTCACAATTGCTAACAAGGTTCAGATTTCTCCACTCTTAACAGGTGTTGACTCATTAGTGCAATGTGAAACTGGGCTCTCAGATAGATGCCCTGGCAGCTGATGTGTGAAATTGTAGGATAAGATGACACACTGGTATTGGGAAGGCGTTTCATCAAAAGGCCAGAGTGTGAAAAATCATATCCTCACTAATATTTCAGCACATACACAGTCAGAAGCAGGACTTGTCTCTTAGAATTTTATTAGCATTCTAGTAAATGGTGGCACAGACTTAGATGTATGTAATAGAGAATTTTAAGTGACCATATCGATAATGTTTTTTTCATTGTTGCCTTGTTTATTAGAAGTCTAGTAGGAAATGTTTTCTTAAAATGTTAGAACATAAAGAGATGTCTGTGATAAAGATAGAATTTTAAGTGTACATTATCAACATTTTTCATTATTGTCTTAGTTATTAGAAGTCTAGTAGAAGATACTTTTAAATGTTAGAACACTAACATTTTAACCATAAAGTGAATATATATATTATTAATGTGCAGAATTCTTGTACTGAAAATTTGGAAGCACATGAACTGACTAAATGGGTATTAAGAGCTTAAAAAAGAGTTTATTTGCAATCTCCACATTAACTTCCACTATTAGGGCAGTATCTTAATGCCTTTTGAGAGAACTCTCATACATTCAAGTTTAAAGGGCTTCTTACATTTGTGCTTCTTATAACTGTTAACTGTTCAGATTCATTTTTTTCCTTTTCAAGTGGTGTAAATAAAATTAGCTTTACTGGCCTGCTGCCCCCCATCCTCTCTCCCTCTCACTCCCCACCCTCTGCCTGCCATCCTCTGTGGGTTCTCGCTCTATTCTACCGCCCTCTCCTCAGCCACCCACCCTTGTCTCCAAGCTTGTGACTCACTGACAGGCACCCTCAATGCAGAGAGGTGGGAGCCAGAGCCTGAGTCCCTTTTTCAGAAGTTCAGAGCACTTTGTAGAACTTCTGCCATACAGGTAGATGGTGAATCTTACAGCACATTTGTAAATAATGGCTACCATCTGAAAGAAATTGGTGATAGTTGGTGGTGGAACCTGTGGCAAGACTTGCTTGCTCATTGTTTTTAGCAAGGACCAGTTCCTAGAGATGTATGCACCTACAATATTTGAGAACTGTGTAACAGACAGATATTGCAGTGGAGTTGGCTTTGTGGGACACAGCTGGGCAGAAAGATTATGATCACTTGAGGCTTCTCTCCTACCCAGACACCGATGTTATACTGACGTGTTTTTCTATTGACAGCCGCAATAGTTTAGAAAACATCCCATAAAAAGGGACTCTGAAAGTCAAGTGTTTCTGTCCCAGCATGCCCATTATCCTGGTTGGGAACAAGGAGGATCTTTGGAATGATGAGCACACAAGGTGGGAGTTAGTCAAGATAAAGCAGGAACCAGTAAAATCGGAGGAAGGAAGAGATATGGCAAACAGGATTGGTGCTTTTAGATACATGGAATGTTCATCAGTAAAGACCAAAGGTGGAGTGAGGGAGGTTTTTGAAATGGCCACAAGAGCTGCTCTTTATGCCAGACTCGGGAAGAAAAAAATCTGGATGCCTTGCCTTGTGAAACCCTGCTGCAAGCACAACCATCGTGTGGTTTATTTTGAAGTTCTGTTTATTACTCTTAGGGTATGATTACTGGCCTTTTTCCTTTGTCTATAATTTGCCTAAGAGCACAGTCAGAAGTATTTTGCTACCAGTGTTTAGAAGCCAACCATGATTATTAATGATGTCCTACCTACCGGACCTTCCAGGGTCCTTCTGACACCTTTCTAGTTCAAGGAATTTCTTAACTTCTTGCTTCTTTCTAGAAACAGTAATGGTAACTTTTGTGAATTAGTTCTGTAACTACTTCATAACTGACATGTCTTGCCTGCCATCTGTCAGCTGCAAGGTACACTGGTGAGTCCCCACTTCAGAGCTTTACTCCTGAACAGATTTCCTTGGCATAGCATTGGAATGGGCATCCAGTTTTTTCAGAATGTGTTCATCCAAAAAAGGCCCAAGTCCATGTAGCTGTAGCAAAGTTACAGTTCTGTGGTTTCATGTTAGTTGCCTTACAGTTATAGTGTAATTAGTGCCACTTAATATATATTACCAAAAAATAAATGTATCTATCCCAAAATACATACAGTAATTTTTGTAAAATTAGATTTTGATTTGCTAATACTGATATTTGTCATCCCCACAGAAAGTATTGTTGTTGTTTAAGTGTATTTGAAACTAAACTCAGATGGAAATTTTTCTTAAAAAAATTGGCTTGACTCTTTGCCAGGACTTGCATTGAAATCAATAGGTGTATCTAGCCACCTGAATTTTGTTTGACATAGTGTTACTTGTTCTCTCTTATTTCTTCTGTACTTAATTTCAGACTCCAACACTGAGTTTTAAATTAAATTGCTGTTTAATACATTGTATAACTGGCATTTCATACTGCTATTTTCATGCACTAACTATTTTAATAATGAATTTAATTGTTGTTCAAGTAGAGTTTTCTGTCTTTTACTCCCATCTCAGCCCACCACCCCAGTGCTCCCCACCTCCCTCCCATTGCCCCCCCCCCATTTAGTTTTTGTCTGTGTGTCCTTTATACTTGTTTCTGTGAATTCTTCCCCTTTTCTCCTGAAATTCTCTCCCCTATCTCCTCTGGTCCCTGTCAGCCTGTTCTGTATTTCAGTGTCTTTGGTCATATTGTGCTTGCTTGTTTGTTCTGTTGTTTAGGTTCCTGTTAAAGGTGAGATCATATGGTATTTGTCTTTCACCGCTTGGCTTATTTCACTCACCATAATGCTTTCCAATCCCATCCATGATGTTGCAAAGGGTAGTAGCTCCTTCTTTGTTTCTGCTGCATAGAATTCCATTGTGTAAATGTACCATAGTTTTTGGATCCATTCATTTACTGATGGGCACCTAGGTTGCTTCCAACTCTTGGCTATTGTAAATTGCGCTGCTATGAACATTGGGGTGCATAGATTCTTTTGGATTGGTGTTTCCGGGTTCTGGGGATATACTCCTAACACTGGAATTGCTGGGTCAAAAGGCATGTTCATTTTTAGTTTTCTGAGAACATTCCATACTGTTTTCCATAGTGGTTGTACCAGTCTACAATCCCATCAATAGTAATCTAGGGTCCCCTTTTCCCAACAACTTCTCAACATTTGTTGTTTGTTTCTTTGTTTATGGTGGCCATCCTGACTGGAGTAAAGTGGTATCTCATTGTGGTTTTAATTTGCCTCTCTCTGATAGCTAGCAGTATTGAGCATCTTTTCATGTGTCTCTGGATCCTCTGTATATCCTCCTTGGAGAAGTGTCTGTTCAAGTCCTTTGCCCATTTTTTAATTGGGTTGCTCATCTTCTTTGAGTGGAGTTTGTGTGAGTTCTTTGTATATTTTGGAGATTAAACCTTTGTGTGAGGTATCATTGGCAAATCTGATTTCCCAAACAGTTGTTTCTCTTTTTATCTTAATACTGTTTCCTTTAGCCATGCAGAAGCTTTTCATTTTGTTGAGATCCCATTTGTTTATTCTTTCCTCTATGTCCCTTGCTCTAGGGGACGTATCAGTAAAAATATTGCTGCATGGAATATCTGAGATTTTCCTGCCAATGTTCTCCTCTAGGACTTTAATGGTGTCATGGCTTATACTTAAGTCATTTATCCTCCTTGAATTTATTTTGGTGCATGGTGTAAGTTGGTGCTCAAGTTTCATTTTTTCGCATGTAGCTGTCCAGTTCTCCCAACACCATTTTGTTGAAGAGGCTATTTTTACTCCATTTTATGTTGCTGCCCCCTTTTGTCAAATACTAATGAACTGTAAAGGCTTGGGTTTATTTCTGGGCTCTCTGTTCTGGTCCATTGGTCTATATGCTTGTTTTTATGTCAGTACCAGGCTGTTTTGATTACAGTGGCCTTGTAATACAGTTTGGTATCAGGTATTGTGATCCCTCCTACTTTGTTATTCTGTCTCAAAATTGCAGCTGCTAGTTGGGGTGGTTTCTGGTTCCATATAAATTTTTCAAGTGTTTGTTCTATGTCTATGAAATATGCCATTGGTACTTTAATAGGTATTGTATTGAATCTGTAAATTGTTTTGGGTAGAATGGACATTTTGATTATGTTAATTCTTCCAGTCCATGAACATGGTATATATTTCCATTTGTTTGTGTCTTTTTCAGTTTCTTTCTTCAGTGTTGTGTAGTTTTCTGCATACAGGTCTTTTATGTCTTTGGTTAGGTTTATTCCTAAGTATTTTATTTTTCTTTTTGCTATATCAAATAGAATTTTTTTCCTGATTTCTGCTTCTGCTGTCTCATTGTTGGTATTCAAAAATGCCTTTGATTTCTGGATATCGACTTTGTATCCTGCGTTTTGCCAAATTCATTTATTAGGTCAGGCAGTTTTTGGGTAGAGTCTATAGGATTTTCCATGTACACTATCATGTCATCTACAAACAATGACAGTTTTATTTCCTCCTTTCTGATTTGGATGCCTTTTATTTCCTTTTCTTGTCTGATCACTGTGGCTAAAATTTCCCAAAGTATATTGAATAGAAGTGGTGAAAGTGGACCACCTTGTCTTGTTCCTGATCTTACTGGGAAAGCTTTTAGTTTTTGCCCATTGAGTATGATGTTTGCTGTAGGACTTTCATATATGGCCTTTATTATATTGAGGAATGCTCCCTGTATTCCCACTTTGCTGAGTGTTTTTAGTATGAATGGATGTTGTACCTTATCAAAAGCCTTTTCCACATCTGTTGATATAATCATGTGATTTTTGCCTTTGCTTTTGTTTATGTGATCTATGACATTTACTGATGTGCGAATATTGAACTATCCTTGCATCCCTGGGATGAATCCCACTTGATCATGGTGTATGATCTTTTTACTGTATTGTTGGATGCGGATTGCCAATATTTTGTTGAGGATTTTAGCGTCTATGTTCATCAGCAATATTGGCCTGAAGTTTTCTTTCTTTGTTGTATCTTTATCTGGTTTTGGAATTAGGATGATGTTGGCTTCATAAAAAGAGTTTGGGAGTCTTCCATCATTTTGGATATTTTGGAATAGTCTGTGAAGAATAGGGGTTAGCTCTTCCTTAAATGCTTTGTAGAATTCTCCTGTGAAACCATCTGATCCAGGACTTTTGTGTGTCGGGAGATTTTTGATAACTGCTTCAATTTCATCTGCTGTTATTGGTCTGTTCAGGCTTTCTACTTCTTTTTCATTGAGTTTTGGAAGATTATATTTTCCTAGAAATTTGCCCATTTCACCTAGGCTTTCAAATTTCTTGGTATACAGGTCTTCGTAGTAATTTCTTACAATCCTTTGTATTTCTGTGTTATCAATTGTAATCTCTCCTCTTTCATTTCTGATTGTGTTTATTTGGGTCCTCTCTCTTCTTTTCTTGATGAGCCCACTTAAAGGCTTGTCTGTTTTGTTTATCTCCTCAGAAAGCCAGCTCCTGGATTCGTTGATCTTTTGAATCATGCTTTTAGTCTCCATGTCATTTAATTCTGCTCTGATCTTGGTTATTTCCTTCCTTCTACTTGCTCTGGACTGTCTTTGTTGTTGTTCCTCGAGTTCTTATAGGCGTAGGGTTAGGTTGTTTGTTTGAAATGTTTTCTGTCTTTTTTCTGAACTTCTCTCTCAGGACTGCCTTCACAGTATCCCATAAGTTTTGGGTTGTTGTGAGTTCATTTCCATTTGTTTCCAGAAACTTTTTGATTTCTTCCCTAATTTCATTCTTGACCCATTCAAAGTTTAATTGCACGCTATTCAATCTCCATGATTTTCAGTGTTTGGGATTTTTCCTTGAGGTTGGTTTCTAGTATCAATCCCTTGTGGTCAGACAAAATGCTTGGTATAATTTCAGTTTTCTTGAATTTGTTGAGGCTTGTTTTGTGTCCTATCATGTGGTCTGTCTTTGAAAATGTTCCATGTACATTTGAAAAGAATGTGTATTTAGCTTCTTTGGGATGGAAGGCTCTGTATATATCAGTTAAGTCCATTTCATCTAGGGCGTTGTTTATTGCCACAATATTTTTGTTGATATTTTGTTTGGAAGATCTGTCCATTTTTGACAGTGGGCTGTTAAAATCCCCTACTATTAATTGTGTTGCTGTCAGTATCTTTCTTGAAGTCCTCTAAGGTTTTGTTTATCTATTTGGGTGCTCCTATGTTGGTTGCATATATATTTACATTGTTTATATCTTCTTGGTGGATTCTTCCCTTGAGTACTATGAAGTGACCTTCTGGGTCTCTCTTAATGGCCCTTTTTTTGAAGTCTATTTTATCTGATATGAGTATTGCTACCCTGGCTTTTTTCCCCTGTTTGTTTGCTTGGAAAATTTGTTTCCAGCTCCTCACTTACAGTCTGTGTAGGTCTTTTGTCCTGAGGTGGGTCTCTTGTAGGCAGCATATGTGGGGGTTATGCTTTCTTATCCATTCAGCTATTCTGGGTCTTTTGATTGGAGCATTTAATCCATTTACATTGAAGGTTATTATTGATAGGTACTTATTCATTGCCATTTTTTTTACCTATGTTCCTGTCTCTCTCTTTTCCTTTCTTTCCTTAAAGCAGATTTTTTAGCATCTCTTGCAGAGCTGGTTTGGTGGAGGTGTATTCTTTGACTTCTTTTGTCTTGGTACCTCTTTATTTGGCCTTCTGTCTTGATTGACAGAGCCTTGCTGGGTAAAGTAGCCTTGGTTGAAGACCTCTGGTTCTCATTACTTGGAATGTTTGTTGCCATTCTCTTCTTGCTTGGAGCGTTTCCATTGAGAAGTCTTGTGTGTTACTTCCTGTTTCTGTTTCACTGCTTTTAAAATTCTCTCTTTGTCTTGGAAGTTTGCCATTTTAATGGTGACATGTCTTGAAGTGGGCCTCTTTTGGTTCCTCCTGATTGGGACTCTCTGTGTTTCCTGGATGTGTGTGACTTTTTCTTTCATCAAATTAGGGAAGTTTTCCATCATTACTTTTTCAAATACGTTTTCTCTCCCTTGCTCTTCTTCTTTTCCTTCTGGTATCACTCTTATTTAGATATTATTACGTTTCATATTGTCTTGCATTTCTCTTAATCCCTCTTCATTCTTTCTGAGCCTCTTTTCCTTTTCTTGTTATTTCTGGATTTTCTTCCTACTTTGTCCTCAAACTCACTTCTCCGATCTTCTGCTTCTTCAGTCCTGCTTTTGATTCCTTCTACTGTGTTCTTCAGTTCAGAAATTGTATTCTTCATTTCCTCTTGGCACTTGCTGATAGTTTGTGTTTCCTTTTTCTTGTTGATACAGTTCACAGGGAATCATTGTAGTTCCCTTGTAGTTTCTGGTAGCTCATTGTGAACTCTTTGAACTTCCTGATAACCAGTGCTTTGAATTCAGTATCTGATAGTTGACTTGCCTCTATTTCATTTAGTATTCTTTCTGAGGCTTCCTCCTTTCCTTTCATTTGAGGATTGTTTCTTTGTCTTCCCATTGTTTGTGAGACTCTTCTTGTTAGCTTCAGCTTCTTAAATTTATTTGCTCTGGCTTCCTGGGTTTATGGCATGAAATTCTGTAATGTAATACCTGTGAGATTCAGTGGTGTAGTCTCCTCGATCTCCCAAGTTCACTGGTCTTGGGCTGTCCTTTAAGTTGGCTCTGTGTTTGTCTTTGAGTAGTGGTTGTTTTGGCGTCTTTCTTTTGTGGGTCCTTCCCACCAGCTGGTTAACTGATGGTCCCTCTGTCTACCACCTGTTTTAATTTGTTGTGCTGATGAGGGCATGTTGTGTTGAAGGTAGTTATTGAGGTTTTGAGTATTCTCTTTGTTCTTGTTCAGTTGTCTGCACTGGGTGATTTCTCTACTGTTATTTTTATTTCCAGATAGGTCTTGGGTTGAGGTTTGTGTGGTTTCTGCACCCTCCTTCACCTTCTTCTGTTGTTATCTGTTGGTGGTTCCTTTGTTGTTGAGTTTCCTTTTCCATTGGGTATCCTGGTGTTCACTGCTTCTACCTACTCTTTTTTTTTAATCAGTTGGAGGGGAAGGCAAAGTAGTTTATGACTTCAGGAGAGTATTTTATGGTATTTACAGTAGCAGATGGTAGAGAAGAGATAGGAGATTCTTTGTATATGTATACTATTAACAGTAATCTTCAATCCAACTAGCCACTTTTAAGAAAGGATGGAAAGAAGATAAGACTCTTGTTGGGGAGGGATGGATTGTCATTTGGATGTAGAAAGCAGTGAGGTTGTGGGAGGTCAGATTCTGAGGTAAGGTGAGAGTAAAGGATAGTAAATAGGTGTAGTGTGTGAGAGAACAGAGTTAACCTCTACAGTAATAGAGTTCGGAAAACTGTGGAGTGGGCTAAGATCTGTGAGGGGTGTTGTAAAATATTTACAATTGTATGGAACAGCTTTTATTTACAGTAATATTAGAGCAACAATCATATGACAGAATCTATGTGATCTGGATGACATGAATAGGGGGTATAGGACTTTGAGTAGTGTGCTAAAGGAACACAAGTGAGGTGAAGGATAGTAAATTAGCAATACACTGTGGAAGAGAGAACAGGGGAAACCTGTCAATGATAGAATATAACCAGCCAAGGCAAAGGAGATTATACAGAAAGAGGAGGAATACAAATATCCTATTAAAATAAAAGATATAAGAATAATGAAAAAATATAATAATACAAATATGCAGTAACTTGCAGGTTCTCTGTAATAGTAAAGTGAAATTTGTCTCTCTGTTTCTACTGTTGGTATGCCCCCTCTTTGGGTCCACGTCTGGTCTTTTCCCAAGACTGGGAAAAGATTGTCTCACTTGGGGCGGGGGTGGGGGGGAAGGGAGGAAGAAGCCATAATTCAGGAAAGAAAGTAAGAGGGAATAAAAGAAGAAAGAAGGAAAGAGAGAAAAAAGGTATTGAAAGAGAAAACAATAATAAAGTGAAAAAAATAAAAGATTACTTTTTTTTAAAAAAAGAAACACCTCTTGTTGGTTTCCAGCTGGCCAAACCAGTTTTTCTGGTCTCACTGGCTGTAGCAGGCTTAGGGGCAATTGATGTGGTCTTTCTCTCTTCCCAGTGTGTCCTAAGCTAGTCTTGGGAGCACTCTCCTAAGGGCTAGTCTGGCGCCTCTCCCCAGCCGCCACTCAGGGGATTCAGGTCTTTTTAAGAGCACTCCCTGCGTGCCCCCCCGCCCCCCCCCCGTGCCCCCCGCCCCGCCCCTCGAGTCATCAGGTTGGCTGGGGTGTGGGCATGTGCACCCAGCCAGGCTTCTTGGGTCCCACAGGTTTGGGTGTGAACTCTTCCCATTGCTATGGGGGAATCCAGGGCCTTTTGTGCAACCTTGGTATTGCTGACAGGCTGGGTGGGGAGTAGGCCAAGGGGCTGTTGCAGGAGGCTCCCCCAAAAAGTTTACTTTTTGAGAAATTCATCCCATTTCTCCAACCAGACCAGTGACCCTTGGGTTTGGAGCCTGACACTGTGACTCTCAACTCTCCCAATCCGGGACCACAGACTCTGAGGTGAATGTGGCCCTTGTGTTTGTGTCCCTTATTCCCCTCTCTGCAACTTTAAGCAAACATGTCTCTCCCGGTGTTGCTCAAACCCTGCTTGGCTGGGGAAGGAGGGAGCTGATGACCCAGCTTTCTTCCAAGGACCCTGCAGCCGGCCCTCAGCTCCCAAACAGTCCGTGGTAGACCTAGCACTGGTGGGTGCTGGGCACCAAGCACAGGGTCCCGAGTGCTGTGGGGCAGGGGCCAAAGCTGCCGCCTGTCTCTGCGGTGGTCCCCCCAACCTTATTGTACTGCAGCTATCTCCTTACCATCTGGTTTTTCATTGTCCGCTTCAATTTCTGGTCTGTTATTTTCATATACACTGGGGCTCTGCTCCTCCATAGATCAGCCAGGTTTTCTCCCATGTGTAGGGGGAAGTAGAATCTGCTCGGTCCTACTCCATCGCCATCTTCCCCCTCTCATGCACTAATTTTTTCTTATAAGGCTAAATTAAAAAGCAAAGGGGAGGGATGAGGGAAGGAAAAAGGAAGGAAGTGTTAAATTTGTTTAACAATTTTTTTCTGCAGACTATGACAACTTTAAATACTTCACTTCTGAAAAGGATTTTAGGATAATCATTCTCAAAGAACTGCAAATTTATTTTCAGTCATTCAAATCAACATTGAAAAAACTTACAGGATATAGGAAGGAAAAGCATACTATTTCTTTTCTTACTTGCTGTGAGAATTTTCTATAAAAATGCTGGTACCCTTTCTAGAGGAATATGAATGGTGTTCATTCTTTGTGAAAACTTTTCTTTTGGCTAGATGAACTATTATAGTAGCCTTCCAAGGGACAGAGAATGAGAATTGGAGTTACCTAAAGGAATAATAAGTCTTAAAATTACTCTCTTAGTTTAAAATTGAAGATTAAAATTATAGGGGAACTGTTGACAGGTGGTCAGACGTGATACATCTACTCAGTCAAAATTTTCAGATAGCACATTAATTCTAAGTCCGAAGTACCTCTGCTGTGTCAGCCTGCCCTGCTGAGGCAGTAAGGGAAAGAGAGATGCATACATGCGTCACAGGAGACGGAGAGAGGCCTGTGCTCAGCAAACATTATTTGTCATAGCCAAAACCTAGAACCAAATCCAGATATTCATCAGCAACAGTACAGATGAATTGTGGTGTGCACAAAGGGTAGAATATTATATATAATTGTCTTTCCATTCTTGACCCTGGAGCTCTGTAGAGCCAGCACTGGGTTCAATCCCAGCACTACCTTGTATTAGTTATCCTTGGACCATATATTTAAGCACAAGTGCCTCATTTCTTTTGTATGAAAATTTGGGTTCATCTTAGGCCCAGTGCTTAGGTAAAAAAATTTATCTCGATTTACTACATTCTTTGAATTAAGCTGTGCAACAACTTTATTTTCTTTCTTTAAGGTAGAATATTTTGTATTTAGTTATTATATAGTCTGGCATTGCATCTAAAAGTCCACAATGCAAGCCTGTATAGTTCTTAAGGCTACTTAGGGAAAAGAATCAACTTAAAGCTTTCACTGAGACTGGTGGAAAGAGTGATAGTGAGGGATGACAGAGTAAGTCTATTTGAGAAATGCCATGGACCTATTGTGAGCCAGGACCTGGTCTGGATGAGTATGACAAGGTCCCTACTCTTAGAATCAGATAAGTAAACTAACTATTAACATTTGCACATAAGTTTTTAGAAGCCACAGCAGAATCATATCCAGAACCCAGAGGAGCACCAGTATAGGAGTAATTAATTCTGCTTGGTAAAAGTTGGAGGGGAAGCCACATATTTGGAAAGTCTTCATGGAAGAAGTGATGCTAAAGTAGTAGTCTGAAAGGCGATCAGTGTTCATCCACAAGATGAGGACAGCAGCAGCCACCCCTTATCAGCCACCCCCAAAGCAGTATTTCTTGAGCATCCACTAGGATAGAGAAGTGATGAAGACTGTCAAAAACTTTGCCTTCTTGGAGGATACAAACATTAAGTGAATACATAACACAACAGAAAGTGATGATTGAGCAAGAAAAAAAGCAGGGGTGCTAGAAAACAGAGGTGAAATGACAATCTGGAATTTGTTTTAAAATACTGAGAGTGGAAACTTTTAAGTGAATTTTAAATCTTGAAAAGTGAAAATGAGATAGATGAGGTAAGAGTGAAAAAATCTTTTTTCATTTTTTTAATTTAAAAAATTTTTAAAATTATCATCATCATTGTCTTAGAATGTATCTCAAGAAGTGGGATCACTGGGTCAAAAGGCAGTTCCATTTTTAATTTTTTGAGGAAACTCCATACTGTTTTCCACAGTGGCTGCACCAAGCCGTCCCACAAATAGTACGTGAGCACTCCCCTTTTCTCCACATCCTCACCAGCACTTGCTGTTTGTTGATTTATTGATGATAACCATTCTGGCAGGCATGAGGTGATATCTTGCTGTGGTTTGAATTTGCATTTCTCTGATGATTAGTGATGTTAAGCATTTTTTCATATGTCTGTTGGCATTTCTTTTTTTTCTTATTTTTTAAATATATTTTATTGACTATACCATTACAGTTGTTCTATTCCCCCCTTCATTCCCCTCTACCTGCACACTCCCTCCTCCACCATTCTCCCTCCCTTAGTTTATAACCACGTGTCTCAAGTTCTTTAGATTCTATATTTCCCCCACTATTCTTGCCCTCCCCCCATCTATTTTCTACCTACTGTCTATGCTATTTTCTGTACCTTCTCCCCCCTTCTCCTCCTCCCACTCCCCTGTTGCTAACCCTCCATGTGTTCTTCATTTCTATGGTTCCACTCCTGATCTAGCTGTCCTCTTGGTTTGCTTTTGTTTTAGGTGTGGTTGTTAATAACTGTGAGTTTGCTGTCCTTTCACTGTTCATATTTTTCATCTTCTTTTTCTTATATAAGTCCCTTTAGCATTTCATATAATAAGGGCTTGGTGATGATGAACTCCTTGAACTTGACCTTATCTGAGAAGCACTTTATCTGTCCTTCCATTCTAAATGAAAGTTTTGCTGGATAAAGCAATCTTGGCTGTAGGTCTTTGGATTTCATGACTTGGAATACTTCTTTCCAGCCCCTTCTTGCCTGTAAGGTCTCTTTTGAGAAATCCGCTGACAGTCTGATGGGTACTCCTTTGTAGGTGACTGTCCCCTTATCCCTTGATGCTTCTAGGATTCTCTCCTTCATTTTAGTCTTGGCTAATGTAATTATGATGTGCCTTGGTGTGTTCCTTCTTGGGTCCAACTTCTTTGGGACTCTCTGAGCTTCCTGGATTTCCTGGAAGTCTATTTCCTTTGCCAGACTGGGGAAGTTCTCCTTTATTATTTGTTCAAATAAGTTTTCCACTTGTGGCTGTTTCTTTCCCCCTTCTGGGACCCCTATAATCCGGATGTTGGAACGTTGAAAGATGTCCTGGAGGTTCCTAAGCCTCTCCTCATTTTTTTTGAATTCTCATTTCTTCATTCCTTTCTGGTGGGATGTTTTGTTCTTCCTTCTGGTCCATTCCATTGATTCGAGTCCCAGTTTCCTTTCCATCACTATTAGTTTCCTGGACATCTCCCTTCATTTCAATTAGTTTAGCCTTCATATGTTCCTCTAATTTGTGACTATAATCAACCAGTTCTGTGAGCATCCTGATAAACAGTGTCCTAACTGTGCTTCGGAGAGGCTGGCAATTTCTCGGTCGCTTAGAGTTATCGGCTCTGGGGCTTTGAGTTCTTCTTGCGCCATCTTTTGGGCTGTTCGTGCCTGTTATGTAGCAGGATCGGAGCCCTAGGTCTTCACCAGAGCAGGGCAACTCAGTGGCTGGGTTGTGACTTTGTATGTGGGGGCGGGGTTAACAAGGAACAATGGCCTCCATCTGCCGTCTCTGCCGTGACCCCCACAGGTGCAGCAGCTGCCACCGTCACCGGGCCCACGCGTTTCGTCCCACTGCACTCGAGTGTGCCACCGCCGTCAGCCCTCGCCCCCTGGGGCCTGCGTGGTCCGTCTCACTGTGCACGAATGTGCGACCGAGGTCATTCTGTCCCACACCCTGACTGCGTCCAGGCCACTTGCGCGCCTAGGTCGGGGGATCTGTACTGCCCGGCCCTGCTCTGCTGCTGGCTCCACCTCTCTTACCGTCCCCGTTTAACAGTTAGTGGTTGTTGGACTTCCGTATAATTCAATTTTCTGTTTTGTGGCTGTGTCTTAGTTCTCCAAACCTTTGCTGTATTCAAACTTGGTTGTGGGAGAAGGCACAGTGTTTCCACCTATGCCTCCACCTTGGCGGAAGTCTCTGTTGGCATTTCTATGCCCTCTTTGGAGAAGTATCTCTTCAGGTCCTTTGCCCATTTTTTAATTGGGTTGTTTGTGGTTTTGGTGTTAAGTACTATGAGTTCTTTATAAATTTTGGATATTATTCCCATATCAAATATGTCATTGGCAAATATGCTCTTCCATAGAGTGAATTCCCTTTTTATTTTGTTGATGGTTTCTTTTGCTGTGCTGAAGCTTTTTAGTTGATGTAGTCCCATTTGTTTATTTATTTTTTTAAAGATTTTATTTATTTTTAGAGAGAGGGAAAGGGAGGGAGAAAGAGAGAAACATCAATGTGTGGTTGCCTCTCACGTGACCCCCACTGGGAACCTGGCCCACAGCCCAGGCATGTGTCCTGACTGGGAATCAAACTGGCGACCCTTTGGTTCACAGCCCGAGCTCAATCCACTGAGCTACACCAGCCAGGGCCTGTTTATTTATTTTTTATTTCTCTTTCCCTAGGAGACATATTGGCAAACATATTGCTATGAGAAATGTCTGAAATATTACTGCCTGTGTTTTTGTCTAGGATTTTTATAGTGTGGTGACTTTTGTTTAAGTCTTTTATCTTTGAGTTTATCTTTGTGTATGGTGTAAGTTATTGGCCTAGTTTCAGTTTTTAACATGTCCCAGCCAGTTTTCCCAACACCACTTATTGAAGAGACTCTCTTTACTCCAGTGTATGTTCTTGACTCCCTTGTCAAATAGTAATTGAACATAAAGACATGGGCTAATTGCTGGGTTCCACATTCTTTTTCATTGATCTGTATGCCTTTTCTTCTGCCAGTACGAGGCTGTTCTGATTACAGTGTACTTTTAATATAGCTTGATATCAGGTATTTTGATACCTCTAACTTTGTTCTTCTTAATTAAGATTGCTGAGGCTACTTGGGGTCTTTTTTGGTTCCATATAAATTTTTAGAATAGTTGTTCTAAATATATGAAGTATGTCATTGGTGTTTTAATAGGAGTTGCATTGAATCTATAGCTTGCTTTGGCTAGTATGAACATGATATATGCTTCAAGGGATCTTGAATCTAGGTGTTGGGTATATAGATGTAACATTTTTTCTTCTTTTACATTTAAAGTTTTTCTTAAAATAAAAATGAAAGTAAAGGTATCAGACAAGAGGACAGAGCAATGGAGGTGGGTGCTGTTACATAGAATTACAGAGTTCTGTGGTAAAGTGGAGCTTGTCAGAGTGAGCTATATTCTTGAGCCCCTAGTGGAGATGTCAAACAAGTACTTGTATCTACAAATCTGGACTTCAGGAAGGCAGTCTTGGCTAGAGAGATATGTTGGGGAATAAGGAACATGTTGGAGGCATTTAAATCCATGGGTTTGGATATGCCTTGGAGTGAGTATATATCTAAGAGAGAAGAGGGCAAGGAACTGCACCCAGAATCCCAGAATTTAGATTCTGAGGAAATAAGAAGTTCCAGCATGGGGATTGTTAGATATCCTTGGGAACCAATAAAATGGTGCCCCATAGGCCAAATGATTAAAGTCTTCCCACATACTAGTGAGCTGTCAACTTGTATTCATTGCCACTAAGGAGTCAGATGAGGTAAGGCCTGAATGGTGACCATTGAGTTTTGCATTGTATAACAAGTCATGTAACAAAAAGCTGTGTACTCACTGACTGGTGTGTCAAGTCTTTACATTTTACTATAGTTTCAAATCGTTGTGTTGATCAATGAAGTAAAACATTAAAAATAGAACGTCTTTATCCCTGATGCCATTCCCCCTCAGAGCTGTCCTTGCACTTGCCTACACTATACTTCAGTGACTGAATGCTACTTTCCTCTTCCTGATAGGATCTATTCATGTCACACTCCTGCTGGGGTTAGGAGTCTGATGGCTTCACTCCTCAGACAGGATGAGATGAGAACTGTGCCACATGGCTTGTGGATCTCTTCCCAGGCACCCTTGATGCCTTTCTCAGACTTCTCCTGCTATAGTAACCCCAGCCCTTCCAAGCACACTTCCATGTTTTCTGAGCCCTGTGCACCTGGTACCTTTTACAGTTCCATGGGTGCCCTGAGTGCCTTTGCCTTTTCCATTGCCGATGCCTGCAACATGCCTCTTGCCTCCGCACCTCACTCTTACTCTCTACCTGTCCAGATGACTCCTACTCTACTACATGACTCTTAACAGCATTTTGTTTTAATGTTTTCTAACCATCCTGAGAAGAACAGATCATTACCTCATCTTGGCTCCTATCCAGGGATATCCAACCTGTGGCCCTACACAAAATCCTAACTTTACTTAAAACATTATGATTACATGTCACGGCATATTTAATGTGTGGCCAAGACAACTCTACTTCCAGTATGGCACAGAGACACCAAAATGTTGGACACCTATGTGTGTTTTATGTTGTCTGTTACTTACTTAAGTACTGATCAGAGCCAAGACAGGTGAAAAATGAATGTAATGGGCTCCAATGATATCCCCAGTGTATGGCTCTCATAGCACTGCTTCATTGAATTGAATATCGGTATTACTTGCCTCTTCTCTTCCATCCCACAAACCACACTGCCATGACTCTGAGGAAAGGAAGCTCTCTTTAATTTTGTACTCAAGTGTTCAACATTGTAGGCCCAGTGTGGACCCTGGAGTTAGATGGCATCATTTCAAATCAGGGCTCATCACTTCAAAAATTAATTTCTCTAGGCCTCAGTTTTCTCACCTGTAAAACGGAAATGATAATGGTATCTACTCATTGGGTTACTGAGGGTATTCTATGAGGAAATGCTTGTGCAGCAATTGGAAGAGTATCTGGCAGAGTGAGAACTCCTTAAGTGTTAGCTACAGTTGTTGTAATAATTAGACAATAGAAGATAGGCAGAAGTGAATGGATGGGTGACATACCTTTATAGTACTGGTGCCTGTCCCCATTCTTGGCTAATCATAGCTGCTAGTTAGTGTTGGTTGAATTGAAATCTAATTAAATGCCTCCTTTAATATACCTAATTGCAGTAATGAGAAATGGGTGATTTTGTACCTCACTGGATGTCAGACACTGTATTTTGCAAAGTAGTTCAATAAATTTGGTAGATGATGTCTTCTCTCTCTATCTTCTGATAGTTAGCCTGGCCTCTCTTCCTTATGAATGTTCATTAACCATTTTCACAGAAAAACTAATATTAAGTTGGTATCATATACCCTTCTTTGACAAGAACATAAGACTAAAAAGGAAAAAAAATAAAACAATTACAACTGAGTCATTTGCTTTTCTGACTCTGAATGAATCTGCAGACCAGTTTTCACAGTACTTCTTTATATCTAAATAATAGTGATATTTTCTATTCCTTGGAAATTTGCTTTTTTATTTAGGCAAACCTGTTTGCTTAATTATTCACCTGGGGGAAAAATAACCAGGCATAGGTTGATATTTTTAATCTAAGATAAAATAATTATAAAGATTTCCTTTCAAAAGCATGAAAAAGTAAATGTGACTCCTATCTAAAGTTTCTAACTTACAGGAAGTAGAATCTGTTTCACTTTTTTGTGTGTAGGCACCTCGTTCAGAAGCTCTCACCATTCTCGGCTCTCTTGTCTGCTTTCCAAATACCTACCAGGAGATCCCTTTGCTGCAGTCAGTTCCAGAAGTTAGTGAAGTCACTACAGGAACTGAAGATGTCAAGGTACATAATGCATTTGACTAAATCTCAAGTTTAGCATTTTATAATTCTAGCTCTATGGTTATCTCTTCCATTATTACATAGTAACCTAATTATGTCTGAAAGTTTTGCTCTATTGTTTAAATGTTTCAATAGTTTTGGTTTTTTAGAAGACTGTTTTAGGGGGATTAAATATATGAGATTCAGAGCATACTCCAGTTATAACCGTTAGGTTCTTCAGGTGTTTTTTTTTAAGATTTTATTTATTTATCTTTAGAGGGGAAGGGAAGGAGAGAAGGAGAGAAATATCAATGTATGGTTGCCTCTCGTGAGTCCCCTGCTGGGAACTGGCCTGCAACCCAGGCATGTGCCCTGACTGGGAATCAAACTGTGATCGAGTGCTTCACAGGCCTGTGCTCAATCCACTGAGCTACACCAGCCAGGGCAGGTGTTTTTTATTAGATCTGTTAATGAGGCTTATGGTCATAATTATGTAATAAACCATCCTTTATAATTATTTTCTTAGTTTAATTGTGCTGCATTAGTGCAATCAAATGAATTTAAAAGAAATAATTGAAATAAGCTAAATATTCTATTTTATTGTGGCCTGATTAAATTGTACAAATAATTTTAAATTCCAAATTATTCCTTGGATAATAAATAAGCATTTATTCTCTGCTTCCCTGACTTTGGGGCAAAAAAGAAAGTGCTTTCCAAATCCCAAAATTGATCAACCTAACCTATCTGTAGTACATAATTATAATCAATAATTCAGCGTACAGTATATAATCCACTTAAAGACAGTTCCCTACAAAGGAGTGCCCATATGACTATCAGCTGATTTCTCCAAAGAAAACTTGCAGGCAAGAAGGAGCTGGAAAGAAGTGTTCAAATTCATGAAAGGCAAAGACCTGCATCCAAGATTACTCTCTCCAGCAAAGTTATAATTTAGAATGGAAGGGCAGATAAAGTGCTTCTCAGACAAGGTCAAGTTAAAGGAGTTCATCATCAGCAAGCTGTTATTGTATGAAATGTTAAAGAGACTTAGGTAAGAAAAAGATGATCAAAACTATGAATAGTAAAATGACAATGAAGTCACAACTATCAACAACTGAACCTAAAAAACCCCCCAACAAACTAAGCAAACAACTAGAACAGGAACAGAATCACAGAAATGAAGATCATATGGAGGGTTATTAGCAGGGAGGGAGAGGCAGGAGAATGAGGGACAAGTACAGGAAATAAAAAGCATAAATGGTAGGTACAAAATAGACAGGGGAAGGTTAAGAATAGTATAGGAAATGTTGAAGCCAAAGAGCTTACATGTACGACCCATAGACATGTACTAGGGTATGGGGGGGAGGGGGGAGAATGCTGGTGGGAGGAGGTTGCAGAGCAGAGGGGAATGCAGTGGAGAAAAAATGGGACAACTGTAACAGCATAATTAATAAAATAAAGTAAAAGAAAACCAAGATTTTCCTATCTAGAAGTCTCATTTCTTTGCTAGCTTTTTATTATATACTCAGAAACTCTGCTCTTTAGGCTAGCATGATTGCTCAGAAAGCTATCCCCAAGCCTCCTTGTTTCCTTCCCTCAGGTTCTCCCTAATGGGAGCCTCTCCAGAGGTCCCTGGTCCTTCAGTAGCTCCCGACTGCCTAGAACACAGTCAGAACATGCGGGAAACCAACTACTAAATAAAAGTTTTTATTTTACTTAATTTCTTTTTTTTAGCATTACCTCATAAATATTTTACTGAAGAATGCCACAGAGGAACCAAGTGAATGTGCAAGGTAAATGTTTAATAAAAGTAAACCGTTTTACAATTATAAGATGCACATTTATGTGTAAAACACAATGTTAATAAATACTTATTATTTTGCATCACTCTTACACACACTAAAAAGTATAACAAGTATTGTATCAGGAAATTGCTTTACTTAATTTTTTCATTAGAAATGTATCCCAATTTCTGCTATGATTCTTTCATTGAGTCATGATTTATTTAGAAACATTTTTTAATTTCCAAACATATGGTTATTTCTATTTATCTTTTTGCTACTGGTTGCATTGTTGGTCAGAAATACTGTTTGCCTGATAAACAGTCTTAGAAATTGTTGAGATTTTCTTTATGACCCTATATGTAATCAGTTTTTGCAAGTGTCTCATGTATGCTAGAAAAAAACTGTCACACTATTCTTTAATTGTTGTGTGCTGTGTTCTAGGTGTGTCTATTTTGTTAATTTTTAAAATGATGTCCTTTAAATATTTCATGTTCTTTTTAATTTTTTATCACTTCATCATTTACTGAGAAAAAGACATTAAAATCTCCCACTGATATCTGTCCTTGTGTATCTGTTCATTTTTGTTTTAACATATTTTGAAGCTATGTTATTAGCTGCAAAAAGTTTAAAATTATATCTGTAGTGAATTAAATCTTTTGTATTTATGTAAATAATGTAAAATTGTCATTTATGTATTTATGTATTTATTTTGTATTTATGTATTATGTATTTATGTATTTATTTTGTATTTATTTTATATGTATGTAAATTTTTTTAATCTTAAAGACCACTCATCTGATATTGACCCAGCTATTTTTAAATAATATTTCTATCCTTATAAATTTAGCATTTATATAATCTTGTCTTTTTTCAAAAAACTATACATACTTTATTTTATATGTTTATTTTGTCTGATCTTTATTTTCTAACTTAAGGGTTAGTTCATTTATGTTCATTGCAATTATTGATACATGTAGATATATTTCTTTCATCTTATACACTGCTAGTGGTCTTTCTCAATATTTCATTTCTCCTTTCTCTTGCCTTAATTTTTTTCCTCTCCTTTTCTTTCTTCCTCCCTTTCTCCCTTTCTCCCTTCCTCCTATTCATCCTTTCTTCTTCCCTTTCTTTTTCTTTGAGATTATTTTTTCTACTTTATATTTATTACCTCTATTTCTTTAGAAGTCATAGGCATTTTTTCAGTTCTTTTAGAGGTTACCTTAGAAATTTTACTATGCGCATTAACCTTTCTAATTCTGAAGTTAGTCTCTCTCTGCCCTCTTCCTGAATATTGCCAGTTCTTAAAACATCTGACTTGCTTCTACATCACTGCACCTGCTTCTTTCCTATCTCCCTCCTCTTCCTAACCTCTGAATGTTAGAGTCACTGGAGGCTTAGGGCTGGCCCTCTTTTTCTCTCCGTGACTTTCTAGTAACTCTTATTCATTATCACCAGACTTTAAGTGCCACCTGCCTGCTGATAATCTGAGTTTATTTACCTAGTCCCTTCTGTGAACCCCTATGTATTCAGGCATATATATTAAAACTGCTTACTTGATATTTTAGCTTGGATGTCTTAACATATCCAAACTTAATACATCCAAACTTAACACAACCATAATAGAACCAGTGAGTCTGCTGTCTCTTGGACTTCATCTTAGTAAGTGACACCATCTAACTAGACTTTTAATCCAGAAGTTTAGGGAAAATCCTTGATTTTTCCTTCTTTTACAGCCACCACATTCAGCACTTCAACAAGTTGTCAGTACTTTTTTTTTTCCTAAACCCCTTTTCTTTAGTGTAGAAAGTCATGTGTATGAGACAGTCTCTCTTAGTTGCATACAAAAGGAATCATTATGAAATTAAGGGCATGTAAGTATAGATAAGCAAGCAGACTGAAATATGATCAAGATTTCAAAAAAATTGAGACAATTAAGAAAATATAGGATAATTATGAGTGATAATTTAGAAAAATAAGCTTTGTTCTATAAATTGGAGTGGTATGAGATGGCATAGTAGCAAAGAGGAGACGGTGCTGGAAGACAGCGTGAAAGTGAAGGTAGTATTGCCATTAGCTAAAAAAAGAGTCTTGATACATAAAACTCACTTGGGATCACAAAGGACATACTTGGGATGCAGAGAATCTTAATTGGCAGGAATGCCTAGGCATGAGGAATAATTAAGAGTATTGGAATTAGAAGATGCTAAATAGGGATGTTAAATGATAAATTTCAAAGAAAGAAAATAGCATGGAAGAGCTCCTATAAGCTTGTGTGGCTTAAAACTCAAAGCAAATGAGAGTAGTTTAGATTATAAAGCCATTTAATGGGTCACAAATGTTCTCCTTGGTGCAAACCTAGTAGTTAACAGAGTAATGCATGTATTCCTAGAAATGAGAAATCTTTGCTTTTAACATTATATTTAACAAATAGGTTAATTGGTTGTAAAAAATATATGTACTTTTATATGTACATTCATTTACATACACACATGCACACAAAGAAAGTGGGGCTCTTAAAAAGGTAAAAATGGATTTTTTAATATAATTCCAAGTTGTGTAGATTTTAGTGGGTTAAACAGCGTCTGGGTTAAACTGCAGGAAAATAAAGAGACTTTTTGAAAAGGTCTGGAATACATGAGAATGTAGAGTAAATGCAAACTAAGGATGTAAATAAAGTACAGTTTCTAGATGAGAATAAGCATAGGAATTAGGCAAGAGAAGAGACAGGAACATCAAGGATGAGAATCGTGTGGAACTCCTGAATAATGCTGGTTTTGGAGAAACAAAAAAAGACCTGGCACAGCTTGTAAACTGAGTTGAACTGCTTTACTGAATGAGTTTTGGTAGAAGGTGACACAGTCTTCAAAGGATTTTAATATGTTCGTTCTGATGTACTTAGTCTATCCTTATTTAAAGAGAAGAGAATCCAGTGAAACATGGTGGTTTAAAAAACCCAACGATTTTAATTGTGGAATTACATTGAATACAAAGAAATGTTCAATATGGAGAGCAGAGCAGTATGTCCAGTTTGAGTGGCCCTCAATGTGACCTCTTATTGCAAAGAACAACAGATACATTGTACAGCTTGGGTCTGTTTCCAAATAGTGGTTGGAATCCCCTTTTTGTTTTGAAAGTAAGTAGTTTTAGGAGCAAATATTTTAAATGTACATATAGGCTTTCAGGAAAAAAACTAACAAGAATATGATTTTTTGATTATTGCAAAAGATAGTGGAGCATATCAATTCCAAAGAGAGTTACCATTTAAAATTGATTTATAATTGAGAAAGGTAACTTGTAAAGGACTGTACAATTCAAAAACTACTTTGTCTTAACACACTGTTTAAAAGAAATAACAGTGAAACTTATTTTGAAAGTTGTATTCAAATATTCTTCACAACAAAATACAGGATTTGTCTTCTATTTGTGGTTGGTGTTATATATTTTATTGTAAGGAAAACAATGACAAATTCAACTTCTAAGTTTTTCTAAGATTCACATTTTTCTTCTTCAAAAGTATCTCAAAGGAGTAAAATGTAATAGAAAATTAGTTTCAGCAAAAATAAATACTATGTGGGCTGTTACATTAACAGAAAATCTACCATTTACTTAATGAAATATCAAATTACCAACCATTATCAATATTTCTATTTGTCCTGAAACTGGTCTGTTGAGGGTACTTTATCTTTGTTTCTCAAGAAGATATTCTGTTAGTGTAACTGTAATTTTTGCTACTTTTAAAAAATATTTTTATAATTTGAAAATACTAAGACAATTTGGTACAGGAATTAAAACATTAAATTTCATGAGACTCTTTCTCCTTTTTTTTTTTCCAAAAGGTGCATTGCCATTTGCTCCCTCGGAGTCTGGATATGTGAAGAGCTTGCACAGTGCACAAGGCATCCTCTGCTGAAAGAGGCCATCAATGTGATAGGTGTCACTTTGAAGGTATTACCAACTCACCATGTACATTGAACATTAAGCTATATTCTAGATTTTCAACCAGTTTTTGTTTGAATTAGCCCCATGTTTATTTTTTCCTATATTATTGAGAGGTTTTTTTAGTTCACAAATTCTTTTTCTGAGAGCCATATTGAATGTTCTGTGAGGTTCTCAGGTGAGATCACCAATGGCTGCTTCCCACTGATGTCTGCTACCCAGTCATCCATAGCCTGAGTGTTCCTGTACCAAGTTCAGTGGCTAAATTGTGTTTTTCTGGTGGCTGGACAGCTCCAATGGCAAGCAGGACACTGTCACCAGCCTGTGGGAGAGATAAGAAAGTGAGAGTTTGTGCTCTGGTCTCTTAGGTCTAAGAGAAACCTGATAGCCCTGGTTAGTGACCATGAGTGTTCATGGTCCAGCTGGGCCTTGGGTACTCTCAGGACATCTTTCTTCCTTTGCTTTGGTAATGAAAAGAACTGCCATTTACTGGGCACTCACACTGGGCCAGATTAATGATAAAATTTCTAAATTCTTTTGTGAACCTTCATGACAGCTCTGCGAAGTAGATGTTACAATTCCTGTGTCATGCCAGAGAAAACAAGGCCCAGACACATCAGCTCATGATCCCATGGTCGTGCAGGCATAACTAATGGAAGCAGTAGTGATTACTAATCTGTGTGACATGAAAGACAAAACTCAACTTTTATTTGTGCTGTTAGGTCCCTTCTTAACCTGCAGCTCAAATCCTACTGGGTTCTTTCCTGACTCCTTTTTAGAAATGGTGACAATTAGCATTGCTGATAATACACTTCTGGAACCAGTGAGTCCCCAGCTCCTGCTGAAGGTGTATAGAAGTTCTCAGTTGCGAACTTATTGTCTCTCCTCCATGTTTTACAATGGAGGGACTGAGGTACAGGAAAGTTAAAGAACTTGTTCCAGCCTGGCTGGTGTAGCTCAGTGGATTGAGCGCGGGCCTGCAAACCAGAGGATTGCAGTTCAATTCCCAGTCAGGGCACATGCCTGGGTTGCAGGCCAGTTCCCAGCAGGAGACACATGAGAGGCAACCATACATTGATATTTCTCTCCCATTCTACTTCCCTTCCCCTCTAAAGATAAATAAATAAAATCTTTTTTGAAAAAAGAACTTGTTCCAGGCTGTAGAGCCTGGCCAAGCCAGAGTTCAAATCCTAAACTCTCCATGTATCACCAGCATTCAGACTCTTGCCTGCGCTTCTCTCTGGTCTGCTACAATAATCACAGCCATTGCAGCTGATGCTGTGACAGTCATCACCTGGCCATTAACAAGCCCCTGTGCTACCCTTGGTGTTTTAGCCCACAGGGTAATGCCAGTGCTGTTAATCTGGTAATACAAGAGGTGTTAACACCAGGGGTGTTTATCCCCTGACTATGGCTCAGCATCTAGCCCTCTGATCTAGCCACTGTCTTCCTTGGCAGCCTGATTTCATAGCAGCCCTTCTCACCCACCCCTCTTCCTGACCAAACTCAATGCCCCCTGCTTCCTAAGTGTACCCTCTGACCACCTTTCTCTGCCACCCTGTCCTCTTCCTTCCTTCCTTCCTCATCAACACTTGGCATTGCTGGTTATGTATATCATGAGAGTTGGAAAATGCTTGCTGCTGATCCCTGTGGAGAGGAATGGAAAATTGACCAAACCAAGATATCACTTAGGAGTGCTCCTGCTGGCCTGAGCAGGGAGCTGGCCCCTTACTTTTGTCATTATATTTAATCCTTAGAACTACCCTATGAGGGGAAGGATTATTGTCGAGTCTACTTCAGAGATGAGGGAAATGAGCTTATTGGGAATGATAGAGCTTGCAAGGGTAAAACTCAAGACACTCTGGCCCCATGTCTGGGCTTTTTCACAACTGTGGTTTGGAGGACACTCTCCCGTCTCCCAAAGTCATGGAGAAATACTCACATTAAAGTGAAGAAAGTTAGATATCAGTTGTATGTCCATTGGCTTGGCGAAAAAGTCCATTTAGTTTTTTCTGTAAAATAAAAGACACATTTTTCATTTTCATCAGTAAATTTTGATTTGGATAGTTTGAGTATGTCAGCTATCTGCCACTATTGGCTTCTAGTGGATGGAGGCCAGGAGTGTTGCTAAACATCTTCCAATGCATAAGACAGCCCCAACCACAGCAAAGAGTTATTTGTTGGAAATGGCAGTAGTACCAAGCAACTTTGCAAACCACTTTTGACACATTTGATCAGTCACAGCACTTTCTCCATACACTGGACAAATCTTTTCATGCATTTCATTTGTGTTTTTACCTTTCTTGAAATAATAAAACATAATACACCAAAATGTTGAGTATCTTCTTTCATCTTCAATATTAAAATGGCTGCACAGAAATGTACCAGTTTTGATAAGTTTTTTTAAATGCACACTGATGTGATAGCTTTCACAATACAATCTAACAAAATTGTTTCAAATGAAGTTAAAGAAAACTAAGCCCTACCAGAGCCATCGTACACAAAAAATTAAATGAACTTTTTGGCTAACCCAATATGTAGGTTCCAATTCACTTTTTAATTCCTTATCTTTCCAATTCTAAGATCTGTTTTTCAAATTTTAATTTTTCTTAAATCTATAAATGTATTTTTAAGGTAACGTGGTTCCGCCACCTTTACCCCTTTCCTTGAAAAGCTGTTAATAATTTGATAGTATCTTAAAATGAAGGAGATGTATAAATCTATATATGTATGTATGTAGCCTGCTACCTTATTCTTCTGTGTAGTGTAGAAGAGAGATTGAAACTGATAACAAGAAGAACGATTCAAAGGCTTATTCTTTTCTCTATAATTATACAGATTTTCAAAAATTTCTCTAGTTTTTCTGTAATTATGAGGAAAAACACAAAGCACCATAAAAAAATTTACCTGCCATGTATTGAGCCCTTACTCTGTCCTGGGTGTCCTACCACAGTACATGGACTGCCTCATTGAATCCCCCACTATATTCTATATCCACTTATCCATTCTATTCTAATGGATATAACACTATATTCTAGTGTTATGTCCATTTTAGAAATAAAAGAGAAGGTGAAAAGGGAAAGCCAAGAAACCATTTTT
The DNA here is from genome assembly GCF_014824575.4 of Sturnira hondurensis. Lineage (NCBI taxonomy): Eukaryota > Metazoa > Chordata > Mammalia > Chiroptera > Phyllostomidae > Sturnira > Sturnira hondurensis. The sequence goes on from NW_028081875.1 coordinate 4,335,760, forward strand.
GCTTCAGCTTGAATGAAATAGAGTTTAAAAATGTATATACAAAAGATCAGTGAAAACAAGAGTGGGTTTTTTGAAAAGATAAATAAGATTGACAAATCTTTAATCAGACTCATCAAGAAAAAAGAGGACCCAAATAAATGAAATGAGAAATGAAATAGAAGTAACAATTGACACCACAGAAATACATAACATTGTAAGGAAATATTACCAATACCCATATGCCAACAAATTGGACAATCTGAATAATATGAATAAATTCCCAGAAACATACTGTCTTCCAAAACTCAACCAGGATGAATCAGAATAGACTGAACACAGCTAATGAAATCAAAGCAGTGATAGAAAAAATTCCCAACAATCAAAAGTCCTGGACCAGATTGCTTCACAGGTGTATTTTACCAAACATTCAAAGGAAAACTAACACCTATCCTTTCAAACTGTTCCAAACCCATCAACAGGAGGGAAGACTCCTAAGCTTATTTTATGAGGTCAACATTATCCTGATTCCAAAACCAGATACAGACACTACAAAGAAAGAAAATTATAAGTCAGTCTCCCTCAGGAACATAAGTGCAAAAATACTCAACAAAATATTGTAAACTGGATCCAGCAATACATTAAAAAATATACACTTAGACCAAGTCGGATTTATTCCAAGGATGCAAGGTTGGTACAATATCTGCAAATCAATAAACGTGAAACACACATAAACAAATTGACAGATAAAACTCACATTATCATCAATAAGTGTAGAAAAGTCATTTGATAACATCCAGCACCCAATTATCATTAAAAACTCTCTGCAAAGTGGGAACACACCTCAGGGAACACACCTCAGTGCAACAAAAGCCACATGTGACAGAGCCACAGCCAAAATCATACTAAAAATGTTTTTCTTAAGCTTGGGAATAAGACAGGGATGTCTGCTTTCACCACTCGTATTCAAACTAGTACTGGAAGTCCTAAGCATAGCAATCAGACAAGAAGAAGAAATAAAGGCATCTAAATAGTATTGAAGAAGTTAAAACTTTCACTTTACAGAACACATGAAACTGTATGTAGAGAACCCTAAAAATTCCACCAAAAAAAACTATCTGAACTGATAAATGAATTCAGTAAAGTAGCAGGATATAAAGTAAATATCCAGAAATGTGGTTGCAATTTTATGTACCCATAATGAACTATATCAGAAAGAGAAACTACAGTTGCATCAAAAAATAAAATATCTAGGAATAAACTTAACCAAAAAGACCTGTACTTGGAAAATTATAAGATACTGAAGAAAGAAATTGAAGAAGATACAAATAAGTGGAGGCAAATAATGTGTTTATGGATAGGAATAATTAACACTAAGCTGATTGGAGCCAAGATGGAGGCATAGGTAGAAACACTTCACTTCCTTACACAACCAAAAGAAGCAAAAGAAAGAATAACCAGAACTGCTAGAAAAACATTTGCATAGAAGTCAAATAACCAAGGAGTTGAAAAAACACTCAACCAGAGTATTGGAGGGGCAAGAGAGAATGCAGCTGATGGCCCACACTGATGATCTCACATTCATGGCAGACAAGCCTGGTAGAAAGCAGGGGATCGAGATGGACTGCTAACCCTGGGTTTCAGCACAGGAAACTAAAGACTCAAAACCATAGGCTGTGGAAAAGATCCGTGGGGATTGTGGCAGCTGGAGAAACACACCCAGCATCACAGGACAGTACATTGAAGAGACTCATGAGGTCCAAAAACATGCATAAACCCACCCGCCTGCAAATCAGCACCTAAAGAACACATGCCATTTGTTGACAGCAGGAAAGTGCAGGAAAGTGTGACTAGAGCAGAGGAAGCAGCATTGTTCCTCCTCTGACCCCACCCTCCAGATAGCACCACAACGAAGCAAAGAGGGTTACCCTGCCCTGGAGAATACCTAAGATTCCACCCCTTACACATAACATAACAGGTGCACTGAGACAAAGAAATATGGCCCAAATGAAGGAAAAGATCAAAACTCTAGAGAAAGAACTAAGCAATGAGATAGCCAACCTATCTGATGCAGAGTTCAAAACACTGGTAATCAGGATGCTCACAGAATTGATTGAGCTTAGTCTCAAAATGAAGGAAGAAAGGAAGGCTAAACAAAGTGAAACAAAGGAAAATATACAGGGAAGCAAAAGTGAAGGGGAGGAAACTGGGACTTGGATCAGTGATTTGGAACAAAAGCAAAAATAAGCATCCAACTGGAACAGAATGAAGAAACAAGAATTCAAGAAAATGAGGAGAGTTTTAGGAACCTTTGGGACAACTTTAAATGTTTCCACACCTGAATCATGACAGTGCTGGAAGGAGAAAGGGAAGAGCAAGAAATGGAAAATGTATTTGAGCAAATAATGAAGGAAAACTTCCCCAATCTAGCAAAGGAAATAGACTTCCAGGAAGCCCAGAGAGTCCCAAAGAAATTGGACCCAAGGAGAAGCACACCAAGGCACATCATAATTAAGTTATGTAATATTAAAGATAAGGAAAGAATCTTAAAAGCATCAAGAGGAAAGGAGATAGTCACCTATAAAGGAATTCCCATAAGGCTATCAGCTTATTTCTCAAAAGAAACTTCACAGGCAAGAAGGTGCTAGAAAGAAATATTCAAAGTCATGAAAGGTAAGGACCTGCATCCAAGATTACTCTGTCTAGCAAAGCTATCATTTGGAATGGAAGGGCAGATAAAGCGCTTCCCAGATAAGGTCAAGTTAAAGGAGTTCACCACCACCAAGCTCTTATTATATGAAATGTTAAAAGGACTTATCTAAGAAATAGAAGATCAAAAGCTATGTATAGTAAAATGACAACAAACCCACAACTATGAACAACTGAACCTAAAAAGCAAAACCAAAACTAAGCAAACAACTAGAACAGGAACAGATTCACAGAATGGAGATCACGTGGAAGATTATCAGTGGGGAGGAAGAGGGCGACAATGGGGGGAAATGGTACAGGGAATAGGAAGCATAATTAGTAGGCACAAAACAGAGGGAAGTTAAGAATAGTGTAGGAAATGGAGAAGCCAAAGAACTTATATGTACAACCCATGGACATGAGCTGTAGGAGGGTGGCAGGTGCTGGAGGGTGAGGGGGATGGTTCAGGGAGGAGGGAGATAAAGGGGGAAAATGGGGCAACTGTAATAATATAATTGATAAAATATGTAAGACTGGAAACCATTAGAAATCTAAGAAGAAAACAGGAAGAAAAACCTGACATTTCTTGTAGCAATATGTTTTCTGATATATCTCCTCAGGCAAGGGAAACAAAAGAAAAAATAAACACAGAGAACCACATCAAACTAAAAAGTTTTTGCACAGGAAGGGAAACCATCTGTAAAATGAAAAGACAGCCCAGTGACTGGGAGAACACATTCGCCAATGATATATCTGATAAGGCGTTAATATCCAAAATACATGAAGAACTTATACAACTCAATACACACGCACACAGAAAGAAATAATTCAATTAAAAGAATGGGCAAAGGACCTGAATAGACGTTTCTCCAAAGAGGACATACAGATGTCCAGTAAACATGAACAGATTCTTAGCATCACTAATCATCACAGTAATGCAAATTAAAACCACGAGATATGACTGCACACCTATCAGAATGGTTGCCATCAATAAATCAACAAACAAGCCCTTGGGAGGATGTGGAGGAAAGGGAACGCTTTTGCACTTTTGATGGGAATGCAAATGGGTGCAATCACTGTAGATAATAGTATGGAGTTTTGTCAAGAAATTAAAAATGGAATTGCCTTATGACCCCATGATTCAACTTCTGGGAATATATGTGAAGAAACCTGAAACACTGATTTGAAAGAATATATGCATACCTATGTTCATTGCAGCATTATTTGCAATAGTCAAGATGTGGAAGCAGTCCAAGTCCCATCAATAGATGATTGAATAAAAAAGCTGTGATGCATTTACACAATAGAATACTACTTGGCTGTAATAAAGAAGGAAATTTTACCTTTTGCAATACTATAGATGGACCTGGAGTATATTATGCCAAGTGAAATAAGCCAGTCAGAGAAAGATGAATACCATATGATTTCACTGGTATGTGGAATCTAATTAACAAAGTAAACAAAATAGAAACAGACTTACAGATACAGAGAAGAAACTGAGGTTGGCCAAACGGGAGGGGGGTTGGGGAGCTGGATAAAAATGATGAAGGAATTACGCATAAAAAAATCTCATAGACAACTGTATGGTGATTACCAGAGGGAAAAGGGGATGGGGGAAGTAGAAGAGGGTAAAAGGGGATGAATGGTGACAGAAGGAGACTTGACTTTGGGTGGTGAACTCACAATACAATATACAGATGAGGTATTATTGGATTGTACACATAAAGCCTATATAATTTTATTAGCCAATGTCAATCTAATAAAGTCAATAAAAATTCTTTTAAAAAGAAGCTACAAAATGAAATCAGAGGCCCAGGATCAGCCAAATCAGTCTCCTGTTAACTATTATGAATAACAGAGGAAAACTAGATGGAAGTCCTATTCCCTGTGACACCTCCCAGCCTTCCTTCCTTCTTCCCTCCTTCCCTCCCTCCATCCCTTCTTCCCTCCGACTTTCCATCTGATGTCTGTGTTCCCAGGCCAGATGGAATTTTACCAAAGGAGGTAACACATAAATCTAAAGGAACCAAGGCTAAAAGGGAAAGAGTCACCATTAGGAATAAGAATATAGCAACCACTCAGGGGGCTCAGGGCTCTGCCAGGAGGGGGAGAAATTGAGGGAGTGGGGAGGAAAAACCGGGGGCCCAGCCAGGAGTGGGACCTGCCATATAGGCAACAGGGAGCATGAGCCCTGGAGGGCTTTCTGCCTTATGGGCTTCACGTAGCTCTGGAGCTCCAGGCACTGCTTTGCTGTAACCATGGCTTTTGGAAATACTTGATGAGATCACCCTGGATATTAAGGGCACAGGCTAGAGAAATGCTCCCCAAAGAGTAAATCAGCCTGCGGCCACAGCAAAAAAAAGAACAATGTATTACACAGCCAGTCAGAAAATCCCATTCGGCTAGTTGTTTCTGGTGAGGTGGCCTGTGTGGGGTAGGGTTGGATAGAGGCTTCTAAGCCAGGGCTGTATTTACAGAGCTATGTTTTCCATCTAGGACCTGTGGTGAGGGCACTAGAGTGACAATGTTGGCTCAGGCACAGGTAAGAGGCCTGACCCAAGCGCCCTACCCTCAGTCCCACCTGTTGTTTCTTTTACCCCGTCTCAGAAGACACCATTGATTTTCTCCCCATCCTTATCCCTCACTGTTTCTAGTCACACGGTCCTTAATGCCCTTCGCCCAGTCACACACCTGCCCTGGGGCCATCCATCACATAGTTGGCCCACTCTGCTCTGAGCCTCCTGCTCCAGCATCTTCATGGCTTTAGTCTGGACTCCACGGATCTGCCCATACTGTTGCCAAAGTGATCAGTCTACAAACAGGCCTTTCAACGTGACCCACAGACTATAGAGTATTGGGCATGGCTCTTGGGGGCATACATAAATGGATACCTGCCTGTTTGGATCCACTGGATCCAAATGGATCTCTGAAGCTGTCAGTTTCTTCAGAGTAGGAACTGTATCTGCCCTACTCATATTGTGCCCTATGGTTTTAGGGCACAGTGTGCCCTAGTGCTAGCACATTGTCAGTAATCTGAGTATGTAGTAGGTAAGTAAGTGAGTGATTTACTTCATCCTGACAATTCCCCACAGCACTTGGTGAGTCAGTTATACACCCAATTTGCAGCCCTTGATGCCTATACCCTGAAGTCCACTGCCTGAAAGAAATACTCTCCTGCATTCTTCCAAGCTCAGCTCAATTCTTCCTCCACAATGCTTTCTCTGCCCCTCCTTCTCATGCCTCATCCCTCTCTGCCAGTAGCTCTTTTGTCTGCCACAGCTCTCCCTTCATCATTATCCCTTGTCTTTTTTCAGCTTCTAGGTGTAAGAGCCATAACGTTCTTGTTTCTACCTCATGACCCCACTGTTTCACAGCAGAAACACACCCACTGCCCACTCATTTTTCCACTCCCTCCATCTTTCATCTTCACTGCAAACACACCATGCATTTCCTTTCAGAGGGCTGTATTAGGCATTAGGAATACAATGGTGAAAAAAAGATGCAGGAGAATAAACACAAAAGAACAAGCAGACGAACACAACTTATCAGTTCTGACAGCCCTTAATACCATAAACTAGAATGGGAACAGGATGAAACTGAAGAGCTGGAGGAGGTGAGCCACTACTTCTTCAGATGGGTATGGTGGCCATGTGGAGGAAGTGACATTTAGTGCTATGAACTAAAAGATGTGGCTGCATCCACCAAATGCAGACAGAATGAGTGCCCCAGGCAAACATGGGTCAGGTATAAAAGCCCTGGGGCAGAAACAAACCAGAGTGTTGAAGGGATGAAAAGAAGCTCATGAGAATCAGGATAGCTGAGGCCAGGATGAGGCTGTGAAGAGCCCCTGAGTGCATATGCTCTCACCCTGGTTCACCTTACCTCTGTCAGGAAGGGGTAGTCAGTAAATTTTTGTTCTATAGAATTATTCAGTAAAAGTAATCACCTTGTTCCTTCTCCTCTGCATTAATCACTGAGATACTAAATGATAGATTTTCTGTGTTGTTTTGTAGTACCAGGTCAGTTGGTGTCTGCTTCTAACTAAGCTACATATCCAGAGGTTTTCCTAGACAGAAACACAGAATCAGTGACACACCTTTCTGCTCTAGAAAATGAGGTGTGACACCCTGGCTGGTGTAGCTCGGTGGATTGAGCGTGGGCCTGAGAACAACAAGATCACGGTTCGATTCCCAGTCAGGGCACATGCCTGGGTTGCAGGCCAGTTCCCAGCAGGGGACTCAGGAGAGGCAACCATGCATTGATATTTCTCTCCTCCTTTCCTTCCCTTCCCCTCTAAAGATAAATAAATAAAATCTTAAAAAAAAAGAAAATGAGGTGTGGATAGCCATGTAGCCACAGGTTCTAGCCAGAGTGCTCTCCTCCCCTATATGCACCCTCAGCCATTGGTCCTCACAGTTGCTTTCCTTTTGACATGCCATCTGAGAAAAACCTTAGACACATGAAGAATCAGAAAACATACTCAAAGTAATTGAATATACTATAGCTCAGGAGTCATGTTCTCATAACCCCAAATTTTCTACATTTTTAATGTTACACATATGGATTAAAGTTTAATTTCATAGGATAGAAAGTCATTTGATCAATCCATTTCTCCATATGTAAAATGAAGAAAACATCTACTTTAAAGAGCTGTTAATGAAGATTTTTCAATGCTAAAATGAGTAAAAATCTCATAAAAGATTTAACACACAGTGGATACCTAATAATGTACTGATTTTTAATTTCCTCATACTCAGAACTATGACTTATATGATCTGAATAAGATCACATTTAAAAAAAATCTTTTGAAATTATGGTTTTAATTTCCAAATGATTAAGTGATAGCTATTTTTTTCTACAGAATATGATGTAAAGTAATACAGCTAGTCTAAGTTAAGAATTAGTTCTAGAATGGTGATCATGTATAAACTGTCTGGTAATAAGATATTTTTCACAAACAATGCAAAACAAGGAAATCTCTGTTTAAAGGGAGCTTGAAGGAAATAACTTTTGTTCTTCCTTAGGAATAATGTACGTGTTAAGTTAGGTTATTTAGTTCAGGTTTTTTTAATATGTTTTATTGATTGTGCTACTACAGTTGTCCCATTTCTTTCTCCCCTTTATTCCCCTCTGCCCTGTACTCCCACCTCCCACCATCACTCCCCCACCTTAGTTCATGTCCTTGTGTTGTACATACAAGTTCTTGGCTTCTCCATTTCCCATACTGTTCTTAATCTCTCCCTGTTTATTTTGTAGCTCCTATTTATGCTTCGTCTTGCCTGTACCTTTTCCCCTATTTGTTTCCCTCCCCCATCCCTCTGATAACCCTTCATGTGATCTCCATTTCTGTGAATCTGTTCCCATTCTGATTGTTTGCTTAGTTCATTTTTGTTTTTGGCTTTTTTTTTTTTAGGTTCAGTTGTTAATAGCTGTGACTTTGTTGTCACCTTACTATTCATAGTTTTTTATCTTTTTCTCAGATAGGTCTCTTTAACACACAGGTGGTAAACACAAGGCCCGTGTCCAAATCCTGCCCTCCATCTTGTATCTGGCATGGAACCTTGTTTCTATCCAGCAGCAATGCCGAGCTCCTTTCCCTAATTAAGGACTGGTCCCAACCATGGGGCTGATGTGGCCCTGGTGAAAATGAGTTTGACACCCATGCTCTAACATTTCATATAATAAGTGCTTGGTGCTGATGAACTCTTTTAACTTGACCTTGTCTGGCAAGTACTGTATCTGCCCTTCCATTCTAAATGAAACCTTTGCTTGATAGAGTAATCTTGGATGTAGGTCCTTGCCTTTAAATAGGCAATGACTTTAAATACATCTTTCCAAACCCTTCTTACCTGTAAGGTTTCTTTGGAGAAATCAGCTGATAGTCTTATGGGAACTCTTTGGAAAGTAATTGTCTCCTTTTCTCTTGCTGCTTTATCTTTAATCTTGGCTAATGTAATTATCATGTGCCTTGGTTTGTGCTTCTTTGGGACTCTCTGAGCTTCTGGACTTCCTAGAAATCTATTTTCTTTAAGGAAAAGGATTAAGGAAGTTGTCCTTCATTTTGTTTTTGAATAAGTTTTTCATTTCTTGTTCTTCCTCTTCTCCTTCTGGCACCCTATGATTTGGATGTTGGAAAGTTTAAAGTTGTCCCAGAGGTTACTAAGACTCCTTATTTTTTAAAATTCTTGTTTCTTCATTCTGTACTGGTTGAATGTTAGTTTATTCCTTCTGCTCTAAACTGTTGATTTGAGTCCTGGTTTCCATCCCATCACTATTGGAATACATCTTCCTTTATTTCACTTTTCATAGTCTTCAATTTTTTCTGTATTTTGCATCTTTACACAGTCATTTCTGTGAGCATCCTGATTACCAGTGTTTTGAACTCTGCATCTGATAGGTTGGCTGTCTTCTTATTGCTTAGTTGTATTTTTTCTGGAGCTTTGATTTGTTCTTTCATTTGGGCCTTTTTGGGGGGGGAGGTCTCAGCATGCCTGTTACATAGTAAGGGGCGGAGCCTTAGGTATTTGCCAGGGCATGGCAACCCATAGCTGCGTCATGGCATGGTGTGTGGGGGAGAGGTCCTGTAGGGAACAATGCCTCTTGCTTAGCTCTCCACTGGCTTTCAGTTACTTCCTCTAGAATCCACAAGCAAATTGGGCCCTTCTGGTGCAGATTCCCAGGTGGGTGGTTTTGTGTACGTTATAGGACCCTGTGGGTCTCTCCAGTGAACTATCCTGTGAGGCCAGGAGTTTCGCCTGCTGCCTCAACCCCTACAGATTTTTTTCAGTCAGAGCTTTTGAGGCTTTATTTCCCTGTGCTGGGACCCTGGGTTGTGTGGTCTGCCTAGCTCCCCAGTTGTTCCTCCCCATTTCTCAACATGCAAATGTGGGACTGCCTGGTCTGCAGGCCACCACCTCTTCCAGTCCACCTCACCCACCCTGGTCCTCCAGCTGCTGTCCTGCTGCAAGTCCTCTCCACCTGGCTGCCTGGCTCCACCCCTCCTATGGGTCTGGATGAACGTTTCTTCTTTAACTCCTTGGTTGTCAGACTTCCATCCAGTTTGATTTTCTGGCAGTTCTGATTATTTTTTGTTTTGAAATTTGTTGTTATCCTTTTGGCTATACAAGGAGGCAAAGTGTATTTGCCTTCACCTCCATCTTGGCCAGAAGTCTGTACTACTTTCTAGTTGGGGTTTTGTTTTCTCTCATAGTTTCCTAACAAAATCGTGGCTCAGGCAGCTTGCGATGTTCTTCAGTTGCTGGTTTCCTACTGGGAAAAGCTTCAGATGCTTGAAACCTCTCTGCCTCTGAAAATTGCAGAAGTAAGTCTCTTTACTCTAATGTATAAGCCTTTCATTTTTATTTGATATTTCATTAATTATAGATACTCAATTGTTAGAGAACCGATGGTTAAATTGCCACATGAGTCATTCATTTTCAACTTGAATTGCACTGGTTCTCAACTGTGATTTCAGGCACTACGTAATGAAGCTACCAGTTCCAGGGCAGGGTCTTCCACTTGGACAGTTTTAAAGGCAGACTGGACCACAACAAAGAGACCTTTTATAGATTGAACTTCATTCATCCAGAGTAATTTGGATGGTGCCAACAAGGAGTAGGCAGCTGGTTATGAGGCCCTCAGTGTGTTTGGTGGGGTGCATTGGGAAGAAAGTGGGGACTATTGTGTAAAACAGGAGTCTTTCTCAGACTGACAGCCTGGACCATGCTTTGCCATAGCATGATTACCCAGTGGTAATGAAATTATTGCTATAATACCCTCTGTAAGGGTAATTGGTGGAAGAGAGGGACAGAAAGAAAAATCATCTCAGCAATAATGTTCTGGAGGTTGATTACATTTGGGGTTGCTTGCTTGTGCAGGAGCAGGTACCCTCACCCCTCTAGGGGCCTGGTATTAAAACATTTGTTTCTGACAATTTTTATAGCTGTACTTATACAGTGGTAACTCTTCAAGGAAATTTGGTTTGTCTCCCATGAGGTATCCCAGGGAGAGAGAATGATAGTGATTTGTTTTCTCAGCTCTAGACAGATTTCACCATTGAGATCACTTTATTCTCTCTACTACATCAAAAATCATAAGTGATTTTTTCCCGTTAAGTGACTTAGAGTGAAATACAACTTCGGACATAGGAGTTGTAAGGTACTGCAAAATGTGAAGTTGGGTTATAGGGCAACCATATAATTTGTCATCTAAATAGAATAATACCTTTGAGTATAAAAAGAGATGCCGGAACACTTGGATAGCAGATGTAGACCTGGGGTAATGTATAAGAAAACTAAATGGAAGCATTTTCATAATTATTTTTTCAAAGTATTTTTTTTAATTTCCTAATAAACAGTATGGAGATTGAAACTAGAAATTGTATGACTCTAAAGAGAAATAGTTGTCTCTGGGGTCGCCAGTTTTGCCACATACAGTGGAGTGGAAGCCATGTGGAAATTTTTATCATGTAGCTTCCAAAATTAATAAACTATGCTCATTTGATTGGGGACCATTGTCTTTTATGCAGATCCTTGTGGCCACAATTGCTTTTCTTTTACCAAGTGCAGAGTACTCCTCAGTGGAAACAGATAAGAAGGTAGGTGGCACATTGGCTAAGTTTTCCCTAGAAGTTGTTTCTTAAATATGTAAAGCAGAATGATAAATAATGTTACATGCAGGGATAACTTCACAGGGGTATCCAACCTGCGGCTAATAGGCTGCTTGTAGCCCATGATGGTGATGAATGCAGCCCAACACGAAATTGTAAATTGACTTGGGACATGAGATTTTTTTGTGATTATGTGTTGCAGTGATTTCATGTGTTGCCCAAGATAACTCTTCTTCCATTGTGATCTAGGAATGCCAAAAGGTTGGACACCCCTGTATAATACCCCTCTCTGCTGATGCTCCTGTGAAAACCTTGTTCATTCACTTATTCCTTTTTCACTCATGTGTCCATTGAATAGTTGCTATTATGCAGGGACAATTCTGTTGTTTGTTAAATACCTTTAATAAAGTTCGAAAGACTGCAGAATAAGGTAACGGTCCTATTTCCTGTTCCAGTTTATTGTGTCCTTGATACTCTGCCTCTTGGACTGGTGCATGGCTTTGCCAGCGAATGCACTTCTCCACCCAGTGTCTGTGGTGGCCCTGGAGGAACAGCACTCATCCAGAGCCCCTTTGCTGGACTATATCTACAGGGTGAGTCTCCAGCTGGGCCTAAAAGGTGTATAGTATGGGCTTAAGCATCAGTGATTACTATGTGAACGATGCATGCATTTTTACATGATGTGTCATCTTTAAACAACTTCAGTTTGATCAGAATCCCCCAGTTTTCATGGAACATGGTTCAAATCTACTTAATTTTAAAAAGAACTGTTGATATTGTAGAAATGTCTATAGCCTTAGTTTAACAAAATCTATTTTTCAAAGGAAGAAAAAAGGATAGTAGTCCTAGTGATCTCTTTGCTTTAAAAGATCTTAAGAAATAAATTAATGAAATACATCACACCAAAATAATTAGCCTCATTTTTACAGTACTTAAAATATTTAAAGTCACCCCATATTAATGACTAGGTTTGGTGTTTGCTCTGGATCCTTTATACTATTCTTCTGTGTGGGCCCTACAGTCTGTCCTATGAGGGCTTCATTTATTTATTTAGCATTGGGTATCCATTGAATAATTACTATTATGTAGGGACAATTCTATTGTTTATTTTTTTAGTAACAAACTTTTTAAAAATTTTAATTGTTATCCAAGTACAGTTTTCTGCCCTTTACCCCCATCCCAGCCTACCCCAGCCCTCCCCACCTCCTTCCACCCGCTCCCCGTTATTGTCCATGTGTCCTTTATACTAGTAACAAACTTTTTATAATAGTTTTTTAAAAAAGATTTGAAGTCATTAAGTCATTACTTTATTCTTATTTTAAAATTTACTAAATTAAAAAAAATACCACTTGACCTTGGTTGAAATTTTTCTAAAATGTATTGTGTATTTTTAAATGGATTCTTTAGTGGTCAGAGATTTAAACTGTTAGGATCAATTATATAAAGATGTTTCTTAAAACTTCTTTACAAAAGTCACCTCATAGTTAATGTGATTCACACATTTATTGAATAACTTTTTATGTATTTTTTAAAGGAAACTTTCGATTGAAGTATAAATGCATTTAGAAAATTGCAGCAGTCATAAGAGAGAGCTTGATGAATTTTCACAAAGTAAGCCACCTGGGAAACCAACTTCAGAAATAGAACATTCCTAGCCTCCCAAGAAGTCCCCACTGCACATCCTCCTAGTCATTGCCCCCACTCACATACTCAGGGGTAACTGCTATCCTGTTACAGTATAGATAAGGTCGACCTATTTTTGAACTTTATATCAGTGGAAGCATACAGTATATTCTTGTGTGCCTAATGTCTTCACACAATGTTGTTTTTGAGGTATTCATCATATTGTTGTGAATAGTTACAGATTTTTTTACTCTCATTGCTATTTAGTATTATGTGATGAGAATAAACCACAATTTATGTTCTATTCTGCTGTAAATAGAAATGTGGTTAGTTTAGATTTAGGACCATTTAAAAGAAAGTTCTGTGAACATTCTATTCCAGTATGTTTTTTAGTATATATATGTATGTATTTCTGCTGATATAATATAATATACATATGTATGTATTTCTCCTAGGTATAATACATACATATGTATGTATGTATTTAGTGTAGATATATATGTATTTCCCCAGGTATAATACATATTATATGTATTATACATATACATATGTATAATAGAGTTGCTGAAATACATGTGTTCTGCTTTAGTGGTGAATACTAAATAATTTTCCAGAATGATTATACTAATTTAATTTACACTGTCACCAACAATGCATGAGAGTTGCAGCTGCTAACATTTTGCTATGTGATAGGTATGGAGTGGTTCTACATTGTGGTTTTAACTTGTATTTCATATTTTTATTGCAATTGACTAAGAAATTAATTTTCTCAATGACAGAAGCTCAATTTTTGTATTAATAAGAAAGCTACCATAGTTTTTCTGTGCTGCTTTTCTGCTAGGAACAGGACATACTTAGGTGAGTGTCCTGGCTGAATACAGTTCTTGGTACTTTTTAGCTGAGCACAAAGGTTACATGCCCCTAAATCTTCCTCTAGTCCCCAAGAGTCAACATGAGTAGAAGGAACTAAACAGGAAGATGTCCAGCCCCAAAACAAGGCCTCCTGCCATATGGGTAAATCAAGCTACTCATCTAAAAGTGAATTGACATATGGAGACTAGACTTTGAGTTGTGAACACATAGTACAATGTACAGATGCTGTGTTATAGAATTGTATACTTGAAACCTATATAATTTTGTAAACCAGTATCACCCCAATAAATTCAATAAAAATATTTTTTATTGATTTTAGAGAGAGCAAAAAAGCAAGAGAAACAGCAATTTGTTCTTCCACTTACTTATGCATTCATTGGTTGATTTTTATATGTCCACTGACCAGAGATTGAATCCACAACCTTGGTGGATTGGGATGACATTCTAGCCAACTGAGCTAGCTACCTGGCCAGGACCAAATAAAAAATTTTTGAAATAAATAAGTAAAGGTGAATTGACTTGTATAACTATAGCCCAAAAGATATCTCCCTAATTTCTAGGATTGCACCTTGATTTTCATAAAAATCAGCCTTTTTATTTTATGATTTTGAATTTATGATCAAAAAGTAAAGTTTACTATAGTTATTAGGTCATTTATACATTTTGACATATGCAAGATGATCTGCATTTACATAGCTTCTAGAGCTTATAGAGTAGAATTTCACCCAAGATGGAGGCATAGATAGGTATGCTTTGCTACCAAAAGAAGGGCAACAACAAATTTAAAAACAAAAAACAAACAGAACTGCCACAAAATCAAACTGTGGAAATCTGACAACCAACAAGTTAAAGAAGAACCGTTCATCCAGATTGTAGGAGGGGCAGAGACGGGCAGCCAGGGTGAAGAGAGTGTGTAGCAAGGCAACAGATTGGACAGGCAAGGCAGCAGGTGGCAGACCAAGCAGTCCCACATTTGCGTGCAGATAAGCTGGAAAGAACAGCTGGGAAAGCGACACAGACTGCACAACCCAGATTTCCAGCCAGGGAAACTAAAGCCTCACAACCTCTGGCTTTAAAAACTTGTTGGAGTTGTGGCAGTGGGAGAAACTCCCAGTCTCACAGGAGAGTTCATTGGAGAGACCCACAGGGCCCTAGAACGTGCATAAACACACCCACCTTGGAATCAGCATTAGAAAGGCCCAGTTCACTTGTGGGTAGTGGAGGAAGTGACTGAAAGTGAGGCAAGAGCCAAGCAAGCAACATACTTTTCCTCTCTGACTCCTGCTCCCCATACAGCACCACAGTGGTTGCCACACCCTGATCAATACCTAAGGCTCTGCTCCTTACAACATAACAGGTGCTCCAAGAAAAAGAAATGTGGCCCAGATGAAAGAACAGATCAAAAACTCCAGAAAAAGAACTAAATGACGAGGAGATAGCCCACCAATTAGATGCACAGTTCAAAACACTGGTCATCAGGATGCTCACAGAAATGATTGTGTAAAGATGCAAAATAGAGAAAAAAGTGAAAGCTATGCAGAGTGAAATAAAGCAAGATATACAGGAAACCAACAGTGACGGGAAGGAAACTGGGACTCAAATCAATGATTTGGAACAGAAGAAGGAAAGAAACATCTAATCAACAGAATGAAGAAACAAAAATTCAAAAAAATGAGGAGAGGCCTAGGAACCTCTGGGACAACTTTAAACATTCTAACATCCAAATCATCACGGAGCCAGAAGAAAAAGAAGAGCAGGAAATGGACAACTTATCTGAAAAAAATAATGACGCAAAACTTCCCAATCTGGTGAAGGAGATAGACTTCCAGAAAGTGCAGGAAGCTCACAGAGTCCCAAAGAAGTTGGACCCAAAGAAGCACACACCAAGGTACATCATAATTAAGTTACCCAATATTGAAGATAAGGAGAGAATCTTGAAAGCAGCAAGAGAAAACAAGACAGTTACCTTCAAAAGAGTTCCCATAAGACTATCAGCTGATTTCTCAAAAGAAACCTTGCAGGCAAGAAAGGGCTTCAAAGAAGTTTCCAAAGTCATGAAAGGCCAGAACCTGTATCCAAGGTTACTGTATCCAGCAAAACTATCATTTAGAATGGAAGGGCAGGTAAAGTGCTTCCCAGACAAGGTAAAGTTAAATGAGTTTATCATCACCAATCAAGCCCTTTGCTATGTGAAAAGTTACAGGGACTTATCTAAGAAAAAGAAGATCTAAACTCTGAACAGTAAAATGACAACAAAGCCACAGCTATCAACAACTGAACCTAAAAAAAAAAAGAAATAACAAAAACAAACTAAGCAAACAACTACAACAGGAACAGAATCAAAGAAATGGAAATCACATGGAGGGTTATCAACAGGAATGGGGCAGGGGAAGGATAGAGGGAAAGGTACAGGGAATAAAAAGTATAAATGGTAGGTACAAAATAGACAGGGGTGGGTTAAGAACCATATGGGAAATGGAGAAGCCATTCATGGGTCATGTATGCATGACCCATGGACATGAATTAAGTGTAGGGGAGTTCTGGAGGGGGGATATTGGGAAAAGGGATAAAAGGGATGGAAAAAATGGAACAACTCTAATACCATAATCAATAAAAATATTTTTAAAAAAGAGCTTATAGAGTCAACAGCAATTTGTAAACAACCAATAAGCTTTTAGGAAACTGATCTTGTGAGAATAAGAGTACTTAAAAAATTTATATTAAATTTACTTCATTAATCACACTTTTAAAAATTAGATTAAATTAGCCTTTCCAATTCTTGGGATTGTGAGTTATGCTAATTTAAGTTCATGAGCATTTGTGAAATGCTGACAGTCTCTGCTTATTACTTGCAATCTACCCTCCACTATTAGTGATGGTGGTTTATCTTATGGCTTATACCATAGCTAGTCTTCGTCTGCAGATTTAGTTCTTCCTATTTACTTGTGTTGCCCTTGGTAAACTAAAGCAGGACCTAGGTATGTTTCACTGCACAGAATGGTGAAATAAGCACTTTTTACTTTTGCTTTTTTTTTTGCCTTGAGAATTTATTTATTGGCATTGATGTGAAAGGAACGAATGAACTTGCCAATAGCAAGACTGTGCTTCAGAATGGAAAGGATTTGATGTTTTCAAGTACGATCAAGCAGGAGTCCTACCTCCTAAGTACTGTTGTAGTCTGATAAATTATCAGGTACAGAAGGTTAGCTGCATCCATGCATACATTCCCTCCTTTTTTCCCCAGGTTCTACACTGCTGTGTGTGTGGCTCAAGCACATACACCCAACAGAGTCACTACACACTGACCCTGGCTGACTTGTCATCTTCAGATTATGACCCCTTCCTGCCATTGGCAAATGTGAAGAATTCTGAGCCAGTCCAGTATCATTCATCAGCAGAAATGGGCAACCTGTTTACTGTTGAAGAGGGTGAGGTTTTTTTCAGAATATTGATTCTTGTGGGCAGGAAAAGTAAAGATTATAGTCTTTTATACGTGCTTGCTGTGATATTTTTTTAATCTAGTTTTTGAAATCCTAGTTTCTATAGTCCTCTGTGAAAGTTCTGCCTTCCTTGTTTCTTCTCTTTCCCTTTCTCTTCCCACTTTAGCTGAACTTTGTATTATTGAAGACCCATTTGTTTCAGACCCATGGGACCCACAAAAACAGTTTATTTTTTATCCCAAAGTAGCTTTACATGTAATAGTGGAAACAGGATTAATATAAAAGGACTCATTTGTGGACTGGTAGCACCACAGGGGCTTTCCATGGAGACAACCCAAAGCCAAACTTAAAAGGGTGGACAGACATTGAAAGAAGCTGGTAAAGTGTTCTAGACTAAGGAGCATCATGAAGAGAAAGATGATAATTTGTATGCCACAGTTTAAGGATAGCTCATTTCACAGCACAGAGACCACTTTAGAGTGCATGGGTATCATCAGGGCTTAGGGGTTGCTGTATGCCCCCCTCAACCACTCTTTTCCCCAGAATGACAAGACCCCATCTCTGGAATGTGAGTCAAAATGTAGGTGTGCTATCTATACATACAACTAATAAAATAGCAATGCACCTTCCCACACAAACGTACACAAATGAGTGTATGTAGAACTACCAAACTCTGAATTTTGATGAATTGTCTCAATGTCAGTTTCCTGATTCTGATATGGTACTATAGCTATGTAAGATGTTACTGTTGGGGTGAAGGATATTTGGGATCTCTCTGTATTTTTTCTTACAAGTGCATATGAATCTTCAATAATCTCAAAATTAAAAGTTTAAAAAATGTGGGTGTGGAGGACCAAGAATGAAACCCATGGGTAAAAGAACGGGGAAATGTCACTAGGAAAGTAGAATGAGGAAATGGAAAAAGAATCAAAAGTCATTTCTAGGAAGTCAAAGGAAGAGGGCAGTTAAAGAGCCAAGGAAGGTCAGCAGTGGTAGGTGCTTCACAAAGCCCACGGAGGGTGACAACAGAACAGGAGTTGTCTTATTTCCCAACTAAATGTTTAGTGGTATGTTTTGCTGGTCTTTAACCAAACAGCATGAGCAGATATCCCAGGGGGTGACCCTTCAGAACTTCAAGACAGACCCCTTTTATGGAGCCTTTGGTGGTGAAAGGAAGGACACAGCAGGCATTAGCTGGGGAAGGGCATGGAGTCCAGGGCTGTGCTTATAAAACTATAGAATCTGGACTGTGGTTCAAACTGAGAAGGTGTCTGGTAAGGTGTGGATGAAGAGGACAAGAGTTGAGGCACCAGTCAGGAACAAGGGTTCTGGAATCACCCAGTACTTATGTTAGCTTCATTTTGTAGATGAGCAAACTGAGGTGAAGGGATTTTCCTAAGGATATATATGTGAAAAGTAATGGAGGTGGGATTTCAATTTAAGGTTTAATGATTGGGTTCCTGAAACCTCACTTTGATATTTTGCAAGAGTACACTAAAGACTCATTTTGAATTGTGTTGTTAGTAGATAGTAAGTGGTGGGTTTTCATGTTATCCTCTTGTTGCCCTGCATTTGCTTAATCATGTAGTTGTCTTTTCCTGGAATTCACTGCTCATTTAAACTGCAATATTTTCTTGCCTTTCCCCCCCCACACTTGTAAATTCAAGCCACGTTTTTTAAAATAAACTGACCCTTTATCTGTTTGTTTTCTTCTTTGAAGTCCATGTCTCATAAGAAAATTAACTCTTTCCTACAGTCATTAATTTGCGTTCATCCCATGTAACTATCACGGAAATGGGTCCACCACTTACTATCACTCATCACTTGAAAATAGCAGATTAACAGGTTAGTGAGAAAGAAAAAACCTAAAAATACACCTTTAAATTTTGGTAGTATTTTTCTTTCTGTGTACAACATTCTTTGACTTGAATATATCTATTCTCCAGAAAACCTCAGGACCTTATGCTGTCTTGTCCTAATAGTAGTTCTGGGGTGCTAAAAATAATATTTGCTACCACTTTAACTAAGTAAAAAAGCAAAGAGACTTAGAAACTTATTAGCACACACAGATGTTCTTCCTGAGTGACTATATCCTGTTCAGAGTAAAGAGGAAAAATAGAGATAACTTAGGTATTTTAGTTTAAACAATATATACTCATATATGAGGGATTTTGCTTTCATTTAATGCCATAATTTATTATTCATAACCAAACTATTTCTAGTCAAGTAATGTTCTGATAAGCAATATTATATTTTATCTATTATTTTCAAATGATTTTTCATAAACCATTTGATGTAATTATTACTTCCAAAAAGTTACAAGAAACACATTCAACTGCCTACTCTAGCTGTTGGCCCAGCTCAAGGAGAAGCCATTAATGGCATGCACGTGGGCTCTCATCATTAATACTTAAGTACTTAAAATGAAGGGAGGGGGGAGCTTTAAAAATGTATAAGTTAAAGGACAACCTAAAATTACTGATTTTATATTTTATTGCGAAATTTAGAAAAATAATAAATACTTGGAATATATTTTTTCATAGTTTATAGAATTGATGAGCTTGTTTCTTCACCAGTGGAGTCTAGATTTTCTTTTTATTTCTCAGGGCACCTATGAGCAGTTGATTCAGCTGAAGTCTGCCAGGGAAGAGCAGTTCTTATTTTATAAATATTAACTTTTCTTACTTTTCAGTACCAAAAATATTTTGGTTTTTTATTTGGGTGTGTTTATGACTTGATTAGTGTGACTGCAGGTTAATTTTCTGTTGTAGAATTCAAACATTTATTAAAATACAAATTTACATTTATTTCAGATAGAAAACACAACCTATGTAAGTAAAAGTAGGGGAAAGTTGCCTCTGCAGTTGTTATTTTATGCCTTGGTTTTTATCAATTTGGACCTTTATGATTAAGTTTCATAGCTCGCTCTACTATGTCACCACACAGTGTCTTATATTATGACACCTGAGCTGGCTGTGCCTTTGTTGGTGGGGCATTAACATTTCTGACGGAGTATATATTTATATGAAATGATCAGCACCAATGAAAAGCATGTATAACTTTGAAAAAGTTAATGTGGACACAAAAGCAAAGGCATTCATAGCTGTGATTTCACAGGAATTAATCGAAGCATTTTAAATGTTTCAGCTGTTTGGAAGTCATATACAATTCTACCAGGGATGAAAAGAAGAGTTTAATTTTAGAGACTGATGTAGATGACCTCTTTGCTTCTAAAGTAGGGGGTGCTTTTTATATGAAATTTTATTTTGCATTACCGAATACAGATAATTTCTTGTTCCCACAAAAGAAAAAAAACAAGAAGAAATTCAAGAAAAGTCAGGACAGCCTTGTTTTACTCAGTCATCACATAGAATTTTCTAGATTCTAGAATTTAATTGTTTCTTTCTAGGATTTATATATCATAAAATTGTTATTTTACAAATAAGTCAATTGGATTTTCAGTGTCTGAGAGGAAGGGTGTTTGGCATAAGAAAGTTAAGTTTTATGTTGTGGATTTAGATTAAATTAATATTAATGTAATTTTGCAGTTAATAAATTGTGAATTTAGAAAATAAGTATGCCCTAAACCTTTAAACCCAAATTTTAAATTTTAGTTTGTTTAATATCTAGTGATATTTTTGTTAGAATTAAAATGTTTCATTTTAACTTGTTCTTAGATTAATGCACAATTTTTTTTATTACTGTGGTGGACTAAACTCTCCCTAACTACTGTCAAACTTAGGTCAGTCATTCAATCCATACTTAGGGATTTAGTTTATCTGCTTTGCCCTTATACCTCAAACATTTTACAAAGCCCACTTTTAGATGCTGTTCTCAAATCTTTCTGTGTATTTAAAGTCTTGAAAATGTTGTAAGCCAGTTGCTCTTGCCCATTTAATCATCAACTACAAATTTAGTTAAAACATCTAAGTATTTACATGAATTAATATATCAGATTCAGTAAAATATTTAAAATAACCTAACAACAAAACATAAATTGTCACAATGATCTTTTTTCTTTTGAAGCTATTTTATTTTTTACGATTATTTTATTGTTGTTTAATTATAGTTATCTGCAATTCCCGCCCCACTCTCCCCGTACCCCAGCCAAACCTACCTCCCTCCCTTGCTTCCACCCTCCCCCTTGGTTTTGTCCATGTGTCCTTTACAGTAGTTTCCAAAAACCTTTTCCCCTCCCCTCTCCCCTCTGATTATTGTTAGATTATTGATTTCAATGTCTGCTTATGTTTTGTTTGTTTTATTTTGTTAATTATGTTCCATGTAAGGTGAGATCATATGGTACTATTTGTCCCTCAACACCTGGCTTATTTCACTTAGCATAATGCTCTCCAGATCCACCCATGCTCTCACAAAGGGTAGGAGCTCCTTTCTCTCTGTTGTATACTATTCCATTGTGTAAATGTACCATAGTTTTTTCATACACACATTTACCGATGGGCACTTAGGTTGGTTGCTTCCAGCACTCGGCTATTGTAAATTGTGCTGCTATGAACATTCGGGTGCATAGGTTCTTTTGGATTGGTGTTTCAGGGCTCTTAGGATATAATCCTAGCAGTGGAATTGCTGAGTCAAAAAACAGTTCCATTTTTACTTTACTGAGGAAATTCCAGATTGATTTCCACAGTAGCTGTACTAGTCTGCATTCCCACCAACAGTACACTAGGGTTCCCTTTTTTCCACAGCCTCCCTAACACTTGCTTATTGATTTCTTTATGATGGCCATTCTGACCAGTGTGAAGTGGTATCTAATTGTGGTTTTAATTTGCATGTCTCTGATGGCTAGTGATGCTGAGCATCTTCTCATATATCTCTGGGCTCTCTATATGTCCTCCTTGGAGAAGTATCTGTTCAAGTCTTTTGTCCATTTTTTAATTGGGTTTTTTGTCTTCCTGGAAGAGTCATGTGAGATCTTTATATAATTTGGAGATCAAATCCATGTCCGAGATATCATTAGCAAATATGTTTTCCCATATGTTTCTCTTTTCATCAACGCTGTTTTCTTTAGCCATGCAGAAGGTTTTTAATTTCATGAAGTCCCATTTGTTTATTCTTTCCATTATGTCCCTTGCTTTAGGGAACAGATCAGTAAAGTCGTTGCGGCATGGAATGTATGAGATTTTCCTGCTTATGTTTTCCTCTAGGACTTTTATGGTATTACGACTTATATTTAAATCTTTTATCCACCTTGAATTTATTTTTGTGTATGCTGTAAGTTAGCAATTGAGTTTCATTTTTTTTGCATGTAGCTGTCCAGATTTATGAACACCATTTGTTGAAGAGGCTATTTTTACTCCATTTTATGTTGCTGCCCTCTTTGTCAAATATTAATTGATCGTAGAGACTTGGGTTTATTTCTGGGCTCTCTGTTCTGTTCCATTGGTCTATGTGCTTGTTTTTATGTCAGTACCAGGCTGTTTTGATTACAGTGGCCTTGTAATACAATTTGATATCAGGTATTGTGATCCCTCCTACTTTGTCCTTTTTTCTCAAAATTGCTGCAGCTATTCAGGGTTGTTTATGGTTCCATTTAAATTTCTGAAATGAGTGTTCTCTATCTGTGAAATATGTCATTGGTACTGTAATAGGGATTGCATTGAATCTATAAATTGTTTTGCATAGTATGGACATTTTTATGATGTTAGTTATTCCAACCCATGAGCATGGCACATGCTTCCATTTGTTTGTTTCTTCCTTAATTTCTTTCTTCAGTGTTGTATAGTTTTCTGAGTACCAGTCATTTACCTCCTTGGTTAGGTTCATTCCTACATACTGTATTCTTGTTGCTATATTAAATGGGATTTTTCCCTGATTTCTGTTTCTGATATTTCATTATTGGTGTACAAAAATACCTTTGATTTCTGAATATTGACTTTGTATCCCACTTTTTTGCCAAAACTATGTATTAGGTTGAGTAGATTTTTGGTGGGGTCCGTAGGATTTTCTGTGTACACTATCATGTCATCTGCAAACAATGATAGTTTTGCTCCCTCCTTCCCAATTTGAATGCCTTTTATTTCTTTTTCTTGTTCAATTGTTGTGGCTAGGACTTCCACTACTATGTTGAATAGGAATGGTGAAAGCAGGCATCTTTATCTTGTTCCTGATCTTAGTGTGAGAGCACTTAATTTTTGCCCATTGAATATTATATTGGCTGTAAGTCTCTCATATGTGGCCTTTATTATGTTGAGGAATGCTCCCTCTATTCCCACTTTGCTGAGTGCTTTTTCTCATAAATGGGTGCTGTACCTTATCAATTGCTTTTTCCACATCTATTGATATGATCATGTAATTTTTGTCTTTTGTTTATGTGTTGTATTACATTTATTGATTTGTGAACATTATACCATCCTTGAAGTCCTGGGATGAATCCCACTTGGTCATGGTGCATGATCTTCTTAATGTATTGCTGGATGCAGTTTGCCAATACTTCGTTGAGGATTTTAGCATCTATGTTCATCAACCATATTGGCCTGAAGTTTTCTTTCTCTGTTATGTCTTTATCTGGTTTGGGGATTAGGATGATGTTGATTTCATAAAAAGAGTTTGGAAGTCTTCCATCTTCTTGAAGGTTTTGGAATAATATGTGAAGGATAGGGCTTAGCTCTTCCTTAAATGCTTTGTAGTATTCTCCTGTGAAACCATCCAGGCCAGGGCTTTTGTGTGTCAGAAGCTTTTTGATTACTGCTTCAATTTTACCAGCTGGTATTGGTCTGTTCAGGCTTTCTGTTGCTTCTTCTTTGAGTTTTGGAATATTATAGTTTTTCTAGAAATTGGTCTATTTCACCTAGGTTTTCAAATTTCTTGGCATACAATTCTTCATAGTAATTCCTTACAATCCCTTCTATTTCTGTGGTATCAGTTGTAATCTCTCTTCTTTCATTTCTGATTTTGTTTATTTGTGTCCTCTCTCTTTTTTTCTTGATGAGCCTGCTTACAGGCTTTTCAATTTTGTTTATCTTCTCAAAGAACCAGTTCCTAGATTCATTGATCCTTAGAATTGTGCTTTTAGTCTCTATATCATTTAATTCTGCTCTGATCTTGACTATTTCCTGCCTTCTACTTGCTCTGGTCTATCTTTGTTGTTCTTTGAGTTCTTGTAGGCATAGAGTTAGTCTGTTTGTTTGAAATGTTTCTATCTTTTTTAGGTAGGCCTGTATCACTATGAACTTCTCTCTCAGGACTGCCTTCACTGTTTCGCATAAGTTTTGGATTGTTGTGAGTTCAGTTTCATTTGTTCCCAGAATTTTTTTATTTCTTCCCTAATTTAATTCTTCATCCATTCATTGTTTAATAGCATGTTATTCAATCTCCATGAGTTTGAGTGTTTGAGTTTTTTTTTTTCTTGGGGTTGGTTTCTAAGATCAGTCCCTTGTGGCTGGAGAAAATGTTTGGTATGATTTCCATTTCCTTGAATTTGTTGAGGCTTGGTTTTTGTCCTATCATGTGTTCTATCTTTGAAAATGTTCCTTTTGAAAAGAGTGTACATTTAGCTTCTTTGGGATTAAAGTCTCTATTATTATCAGTTAAGTCCATTTTATTTAGAACACTGTTCAATTACACAATATCTTTGTTGATATTTTGTTTGGAAGATCTGTCCATTTTTGACAGTGGGGTGTTAAAATCCCCTACTATAATTGTGCTGCTATCAATATCTGTCTTGACGTCCTCCAAGATTTTCTTTGTTTTGGGGTACTCCTATGTTTGGTACATATATATTTACAATGTTTATATCTTATTGATGGATTCTTTCCTTAAGTATTATGAAGTGACCTTCTGGGTCTCTCTTTATGGCTCTTTTTTGAAGTCTATTTTGTCTGATGTGAGTATTGCTACCCTGGCTTTTTTCCCCTGTCCATTTGCTTGGAATATTTGTTTCCAGTCCTTCACTTTCAGTCTGTGTGAGTCTTTTGTTCTGAGGTGGGTTATTTGTAGGCAGTATATGTGCAATTCATGATTTCTTATTCATTCAGCTATTCTGTGTCTTTTGATTGGGGCATTTAATGCATTTATGTTTAAGGTTATTATTGTTAGCTACTTATTCATTACCATTTTTCCATACCTGTGTTCCTCTCTCTTTCTCTGTTTCTCTTCCTCTTCTTAAAGCAGACCCTTTAGCATCTTTTGCTGAGCTGGTTTGGAGGAGGTATATTCTTTGAGGCTTCTTTTGTCTGGGAAGCTCCTTAGATGGTCTTCCATTTTAATTGCGCACCTTGCTGGGTAAAGTAGCCTTGGTTGCAGGTCTCTGGCTTTCATTACTTGGAATATTTCTTGCCATTGCCCTTTGGCTTGGAGCATTTCCATTGAGAAGTAAGCTGCTAACCTTATCGGGGCTCCCTTTTATGTTACTTCATGTTTCTCTCTTGCTGCCTTTAAGGTTCTCTCTTTGTCTTGCAATTTTTCCATTTTAGTTATGATGTGTCTTGAAGTGGGCCTTTTTGGATTCCTTTTGATTGAGCCTCTCTATATTTCCTGGATTTGTGTGACTTTTTCTCTCATCGAATTAGAGAAGTTTTCCCTCATTACTTTTCAAACATGTTTTCTGCCCTTTATTGCTTTTCTTCTCCTTCTAGTGTCCCTCTTATACAGATATTGTTATGTTACATGTTGTCCTGCATTTCTCTTAACCCATTTGTTCTTTCTGAGCCTCTTCCTTTTCTTGCTTTTTTGGGGTGTTTTTTTCTACCTTGGTTTTTTCTACTTTGGTTCTACCTTTTTTCTTCCAGCTCACTGATTTGATCCTCCACTTCATTGGGCCTGCTGTTGATGCCTTCTACTGTGTTCTTCAGTTCAGAAAATGTATTCTTCATTTCCTCTTGGCCCTTGTTTATAGTTTCTATTTCCTTTTTCATGTTGATATAGTTTACAGTGAGTTCATTGTAGTTTCCCTGTAGTTTTTGGTAATTCTCTGTGAGCTCTTTGAACTTCCCTGTAACCATTTCTTTGAACTCAATATCTGATAGTTGACTTGCCACCATTTTATTTAGCATTCTTTCTGAGGCTTCCCCTTTCCTTTCATTTGGAGATTGTTTCTTTGTCTTTCCATTGTTTGTAAGACTCTTCTTATTAGCCTCTGCTTTTTATTTTTATTTTATTTATTTATTTAACTTTTGTTCAAGTACAGTTTTCTTTCTTGTATTCCCAGCCCTGCACCCCCCAGTGCTCCCCAACCCCCTCCCATCTCCGCCCCCCGTCTTAGTTATTGTCCATGTGTCCTTCATACTTATTCATGTGAGTCCATCCCCTTTTACTCTGTGCTTCTCTCCCCTCTACCCCCTGGACCCTGTCAGCACGTTCTGTATTTCAGTGTCTTTGATTACATTTTGCTTGCTTGTTTGTTTGGTTGTTTACATTCCTGTTAAAGGTGATATCATATGGTATTTGTCTTTCACTGCCTGGCTTATTTCGCTCAGTATAATGCTTTCCAGCTCCATCCATGATGTTGCAAAGGGTAGGAGCTCCTTCTTCCTTTCTGCAGCATAGAATTCCATTGTGTAAATGTACCATAGTTTTTTGATCCAGTCATCGACCGATGGGCATTTAGGTTGCTTCCAACTCTTTAGCCTCTGCTTTTTAAATTGATCTGTTTTTACTCCCTGGGTTTATGGTGTGAACTTCTATGGTAGGAGACATGTGAGATTCAGTAGTGCCGTCTCCTTGATCTCTTGAGCTTGCTGGCCTTGGATTGTTGTTTATGTTGGTTCTCTGTATGTCTTTGGGTTTTGATTGTTGTTGGATCTTTCTCTGGTGGGTCCTTCCCTTCAGCTGGTTAACTGAGGATCACTTCATCCACTATGCCTTGTATTCTGTTGCGCAGGTGTGGACAGGTTGTGTTGAAGCTGGTTCTTCTGTCTGTACGTTGTTTTGAGGCTTCTCTCTTGTTGTTATTCAGTTGTTTGTTCTGGATTATTTCTCCACCATTTAGTTGTATTTCCAGATCGGTCCTGGGTTGAGATTAATGTGGCTTCCATTCCCTCCTTCACCTTTTTCCATTGTTATCTGTTGGTGGTTCCTTTGTTGGTGGGTTTCCTCTTCAAACTATTTTAAAAACCATAGAATAACAGTTCAAAGCCCTGGCTGGTGTAGCTCAGTGGATTGAGCACAGGCCTGTGAACCAGACAATCACGGTTCGATTCCCAGTCAGGGCACATTCCTGGGTTGGAGGCCAGTTCCCAGCAGGAGATGCACAAGAAGCAACCATACATTGATGTTTCTCTTCCTCTCTCCTTTCCTTCTCCTCTAAAGATAAATGAATAAAATATTTTTTAAAAAAACAGCTCAAAATTCATATTATGAGGCTAGCAATAGTCTGCAAGACAGGGAAATGGTCCTCAGGAAAAAACAATCCAGCCCACAACCTGACCTCAAAATTTGAGGTTACAGAACTGGGTTTTGGGTTCATACCCTGATAAGGGGGGAGGGGGTATACAAAAAGCAAGTGATCAGTGTCTCCCTCTCACATTGATGTTTTCTGTCTCTCTGTTTCTCTCTCTCTTCCTCCCTTTCTGGGGTTCCAGCAAGGGCAGGAGTAGATTGTTGTGGAGATGCCTGAGGGGAAACTGGGGATGGAAGCTGTGTGGAGAGTTCAGAGAGCATACCCACAGGGAACCCAGTGCTATCACAGTGACTTTAAAGTAAATTGCAAAACACAGAGGGTGGGCACAAGTAGTTTTGCAGTTCTTTATGCAGAAAATAATGCAATAATTAATAAATAATATAAGAACAAACTCTGTGTTTTGCATACTCACAACTGTAAACTATTTTTAAGCAATCACAGGCTGGATTCATTTCCTTATCATTGTCTGCCTTCACCCCACTGAAAGGAGCGAGGTAACTTCTATGGCCCAGCTTCCACCTGCCCCCAACCTGCATCCTCCAGCTGTCTAGCTCTGCCATACTTTTCAATTGCAGATTCTGACTTCCTAGAGTTCCCAAGCCATACCTCTTTAACAACAAGGACCTTTCTCTTGTTTATTGATGTACATACAAATTTTTCCATTTTCCTTTTATAGTGAAATCTTCATGTAAGTTGATTCTTTTAGCAGTCTATTTAAATTGTGCTTCTTTTTTACATAGAATATGTTAGAAAATAGGTGAAAAAGATTCCCAGACTTTTAAAAAAACAATATTGTAATTACGAATTGAAATTTGGTGGTGTTGAGTATTAATCTTCATTATCGACTGCCTCTTTGTGTTTCTTTACTGCTGTTCACAGAGAGGAAGAGACGAAGTTTGGAGCTGATCCCTCTGACTGCCAAAATGGTGATGGCCCACCTGGTGAACCACCTGGGACACTTCCCCCTCCATGGGGGCCCGGCTGTGTTGCACAGCCTGGTCAGCGAGAATCACGACAACACACCTGTGGAAGCTTCTGAGCTCTCCTCTGAGGTGTTCAGGAGTCCAAACCTGCAGCTATTTGTACTTAATGATAGCACCCTCATCTCCTACCTTCAGACACCCACAGGAGGACTGGCAGGCATCTCACCAGTGGGCACCCTCTCAGACGTGAGAGTAATTGTGAGGGACATCTCGGGAAAGTACTGCTGGGATGGGAAGGTTTTATATGGACATTTAGAAGGCTGCTTAACACCCAGCAGCAGAAATCCTTCATTTCTGATTTCAAGCTGGCATCATCAAATGTGTGGACCTCAGAGAGATTTTTCTCAGACTGAGGAGGGAGATGATGTCCTTGACAAATTACTTGAAAATATTGGCCACACTAGTCCTGAATGTCTTTTACCATCACAGCTAAATCTAAATGAGCCTTCCCCACCCCCACATGGAATGAACTATGACCAAGAGAAGGAAATCATCGAGGTCATTTTGCACCAGAACGCACAAGAAGATGAATATGTTCAGAGGAGTAACTCTGATTCGGCCCTGAGAGTCCCCAGTCAGGAGCAGCCCTCACCAATGGAACCCCAGGGACCTTTTTATTTTTGCAGGTTGTTGCTTGATGAGTTGGGAATGAATTCCTGGGACAGAAGGTAACAGTTCACCCTAGTCCTTTAACTATTTTGTTGTTATTTTTGTGTGATCATTGTTCTTTATCAAGTTGGAGTTGGGGAAGAAGAGTATAGAAAGGGAAATTTGTCTTTTTTACAACATTCTGCTGCTAAATTAAAGCTAGAAACTATGTTATACTGATGCACAGATTGATTCCAAACATCTGGTATATATTTTAAAGGGCATCATACATTTTCCAGTTAAAGGTGGCATGACACAGGAGTTCAAGAGGAATAGTTAAGTCCAATGGAAAGTGTGATTCAATGGAGAAGACTTTGTGGAAGCGGGTGGACATGAGCTGGACCCTGACAATGGAGTAGAGTGTTTAAGGACAGAGGTAGGGGAAAGAGATTATTAGTAGAGCCAACAGTGAAAAAACAGGCACAACTACACAAGTCATACACTCACCATAGAGCCATCCAGTGTCACTAGATTGCAATGGAATACAGTGGAATTTTGCTTCCTTTGAGTGTTGTAAGACTAGAGTTCATTCTGTGGCTGTGATTACAAATCTTTTGTTTATGCTCAAATGGGTAGATGGGTGAATGGATGGATGATAGGGAAGTTTGTTAATTGATTGACTAGAAATGGAAAAATTGGTCTGCGATTACATGACTATTCTTCCATCCCTTTTTCTTTATAGGAAGAATTTTCATCTGTTGAAGAAAAATTCTAAATTATTGAGAGAGCTAAAAAATCTAGACTCCCGTCAGTGGTATGTGAAAGTTTATGACACCGCTTTAGTCCCGTCTGTCTTTGTGTGTCTTAGATCAGGGGTCTCCAACCCCAGGCCATGGACCAGTATTGGTCCGTGGCCTGTTAAGAACCAGGCCACACACAGCAGGAGGTGAGTGGTGGGCTGCGAGCAAGCAAAGCTTCATCTCTGTTTACAGCTGCTCCCCATCACTCCCATGACCAACTGAGTTCTGCCTCCTGTCAGATCAGCAATGGCATTAGATTCTCATAGGAGCCTGAACCATACTGTGAACTGTGAAATCTAGGTTGTGTGCTCCTTATGACAATCTAATGCCTGATGATCTGAGGTGGACCTGAGTCAGTGATGCTAACCCTGAGGAACAGCTGCAAATACAGATTATTACCTCAACCCCCAGCCTCCAGTCCTTGGAAAAATTGTCTTTCACAAAACTGGTCTCTGGTTCCAAAAAAAGGTCGGGGACTACTGTATTAGATGACAGATAATGGCTGCAGGAATTACTATACCTACAGAAACACCCAAGGGTAGTTCTGTAACACTGAATCTAGTGACATTTGCACATCATTCTTTTGGTATTTTTACCCTTGAGGAATAAGCTTACATACTTGCTTACACTAAGAAGAGATTGGCACTCCTACCTAATCCGTGCTTTTCGTGTGGTAGCCAGTGGCCATTTATTCTCATTTAATCTCTGCAATCATCTGGAAGAGAGCCTTAGCTAGACCAAATGTCTTTCCCATGCTCTCACATTGTGTTGCTTGAAGC
The DNA here is from genome assembly GCF_014824575.4 of Sturnira hondurensis. Classification (NCBI taxonomy): domain Eukaryota; kingdom Metazoa; phylum Chordata; class Mammalia; order Chiroptera; family Phyllostomidae; genus Sturnira; species Sturnira hondurensis. The sequence continues at coordinate 4,366,472 of NW_028081875.1, forward strand.
AAGTGAGTCTGACTTCTTACCCCATGCTGTATGTTGATGCACTGGTATTCTGCAGTTTCTGCTCTGCAGTGTGGGCAAGGATAAAATCAGTTTGTTGTCATTGGTAACCTCCTAATAGTAAGCCTCATTTTCCAAAGCTGGTAAAATCTCAGTTCTCCCACTTTTTCAAACAATCTTAGACACAGTTCTAAAAATAGCTCACAACCAGGTTTTGATTTTGGGACATGAGTGCTTCCAAAAAACATCACAGTGAAATAAATATAATACTTGGTACATAACAGCTACTCAAAAATCTTAAACAAAGATTAAATCTTAAACTAAAGATTAAATCTTAATCTTTAGTTTTTAAAATATGTATTTAAAAATATTTTTTGTTCCTCTTTTATTCTCTTTAAGAATATCATTAGATCTCTCATTAGACTTGAAAAACCTGAAGCCGTTATTCCTCATGTTGCCCTTCATTATATTCAGTTTCCCAATTGTTGTTGTGCTTCTTTTTCTCTAGAGAAATACATGCTGAATTATCTTGGAAATATTGTGATGGATTTTTTCTGAAGGACTTAGGGATTCATTGTCCTCTCCCTCTTGTCCACCAGTATTAAATAAGCAGTCACTTGGGTTCCAAACCCTGCTTTTCAAGCATATGCGTATGCTGAATTACTTCATGCTTCTTAGTATTAAGTGAATACATTGGTATCTTGTAATTGTGAGTGTTACTGAATTTTAGTTGCATGAGGTACAATTGAATTAGCTCCTTGGGGTGCTATTGCAATAAAATACAGTTTTGGAGAGCTGACTGGCAAAGCCTCCGCCCCTTGATTAAAACCCCAACTCCTCTGTTTTCCACTTAAAACCCCAACTCCTGGTGCCTTCTTGACATAAAAAAAGTATCAACTAACTTTATGGTAAAGGGTGTTGTTAAGGTTTTTTTATTTTTATTAAGTGGAAATAATTCAGCACTCTTCAGCTATGAGAAATATAGACTGTGTCATATATTGGTCAATTAGCAGGTAGCATACCTTGTTCTTCAACTTACAATTCAAATGTTTCTATTTATTTCTGTTACCAGTTTCTCTCTCTGCTGTCAAAGCATAATTCTTGCATAGCATGTACTTAGGAAAAGTAGAGACTGTCTTGCAATCATTTATATCCTTTATATACTGTGAAGTTGGCAAAGATGTAAATAGTGTGATTTCTCTACATACAGATTGCAGTGAGTTTCCCCTTTTAAATATTAATGCTTCTTGTCACCACATAATAAGGTGAAAGTTAAAATTGTTTCTTCTCTGGCTTTTTAATGTGACAGCATTGGGAAATTGAGCTAGCTATTCTGGTCTATTTGTAATAAGAAAGAAAAATGCATTCTAATGAAGAAGAGGAAATGGTTGATATTGTGTATGTGTATTCCTGAATTACCTGCTCCTCCATGCATAGGTCCTGCAGCTTATGGATATGAAGTACTGTTGATATTGCTAATTATCATTTCAAAAGCCTGGTTCTCATAAAGCCAAACAACAGCTTCTGCATCCATGCATGCTCTCTGTGGTGCTAACATTTTGGAGGATGTGAAATTTGATTAGTGTTCACAGCTAAAGGTCACCTTTCCTCACACCTATATCAGGCAGGCAGTTATTGGGGCCTAGCTCCCTTATGCTCCCACATTTGGTTAATGAGGACTCAAGGATCTGTGAGCAGCTACAATGTAAAAAGTTTGGACTTTAAGGAGAATAAACAAAAACATTTCAGATAAACCTAAGATTGTTTTCATGTATGCAAAGTATATAGAATAGAGAAGAATTAAATACTGAGTACTTTTAAATATAGAGAGAGAGCTGCCAAAAGAAATTAAGTAACTATGCTTTTTTCTTCTTTGGTGAAAGTGACAGTCTTTTAGGTCATGTTTATGGTCTCTAGTATCATCTGAGCCTCCAAATTATTATATCTCTAAGAATAAGGCAATTATATTCTAGGCTGCATGTATACCCTGCCTGTAACTCAGGGACTAAATGGTGTCACCTTCAGAACTTCATACTGCATGAGGACAAGTTTACTGACAGTCTGGGAGCACAAGGTCCATAATAAAGCACTGAGTCCCGGGGATCCATCCCCCCAAAACTCACCTCTCTTCATAACACCTGTTCTCATCAAGAGAGGCACCCCTAAGAATGTGCTCGTGCCACACCAGTTAGGGTGTTCAGATTGTCCGCCTTCTCCATTGGCAGCAGGGCGGTGCACATCAAAAGCCTTACAAATGGGCAATGTTCAAGATCCCATTGCTATGAATTTATTTTAAAGACAAATCAAAGACAATGAGAAAATCTCTCTAAAAATGGAAGCAACCTAAATGTCCTAGAATGAGGATTTGGTATGTAATATATTAATATAATGGAATGTTAAACCACCATTAAATAACTCATTTATAGAAGTGTATAGTATTAAAGTGTTCACACTAAAAAATGGTTCAAATGGAGAGCTGTATGTTATGTATATTTTATACAGTAAAGTGTTCATAAATATTGAAATAACTGTTACAAAATAGAATACAGTAGCTTCTCATTTTTATACAAAAATAGTAACAGTTAATGTTCTCTGCTTATGTATTCAGATATCAAGTTTTGTAATTTTTTATAAAATTTTGTGGTTTGCCTTGTATATTTATTACATGTAAACTGTAGGGGTAGAAATGAATAAGCTATCTGGATAAATAGAATACTCTCCTCCATTTATTTATATGACTTTTTGGTTGAATTTTAACTTAGTCTGCTAATTAGTAAAACAACCAAAAACAAACTTCAGAAGGACATGCTTGAGAATGTGCTTGAAAATAAAATATGAAGCCCAAATTCCACCAATATGGATGTCTATAACATGATTACAATGTTGAGATATTAAACAGACAACAGAAACATTTTCATATTGTTTATGCACTTAATAGTTTTTTTCTATGAGATTTTTCAGAATGCAGTGCATACATAAGGAGAGGGATGGAACTACTATAGAAGTGGTGATTCAAATTTTAGAAGATAAAAACTAGAGTAAGATAAAACTCTTGAATGATGAGACTGTGGAATGAATGATTCTTGATTAAACCTCTGTTTCAATGAGAACCATTATTTTCATTTCTAAACTATTACCAGATTGCTTGGTATAGGTCCAGTTATTTTGACACTTTAGAGTATAATTTGTAAAAATTGGTCACTAACACATTTAAATATATCATCATATCTCTGGTCAGTTCACCAGAGATTTAACTGGGCACCTTTCCTCAAGGCACATATTATGTTTACTAGTTTTAACAGTAACATGACCAAAACCCATCATGGAAAAAGTGGATGAAGGGTCTATATGGCCAAAGAGGTTTTCCTCCACAGCTATTCGCCCTATCAGGCACTGTCAGATTCAGAGCACAAAGTGGGTATACCCCCTCTCAAAGAAAGTATCTAAGGTGTTCTCCTTGGAAGAAGTTTCTGTTTTTCATAAAGTTTTGTGAGGCATGTTCTATAGTTCCAGTCATAGAACTATCCAGTATCCCTAACTCAAAGTTTAGAAATAATGAAATATGGGTAGGAACATGGATATATTAACAATTGATGTCTGTTTGAAATGCTTTCAAAGATATTTTCTGCCAAAAGTAGAGAGAACTTGTCAATGTGTTGTAACATTCTGTTGAGTATGCCATATGTCTTTAGAGAGTGATCTCAAGAACTAGACTTCCCTGCTTCAATTCCCAGTCTGCAGCTTGATATATGTGCTTTTTAAAAACCTTCTGTGTCTCCTTTTATCCATCTCTACATGGAGGTGATGATGATAATGTTTACCTCATTAGGGTAATTGCAAAGAGTAAATGAGATCATGTGTGGAACCTTTCTAGAATAGTGACTGACCCCTAGTAATTTCTTTTTTTTAAAGATTTTATTTATTTGTCTTTAGAGGGGAAGGGAAGTGAAGGAGAGAGGGAGAGAAACATCAATGTATGGTTGCCCCTCATGTGTCCCCCCTGGAAACTGGCCCACAACCCAGGCATGCGCCCTGACCAGAATTCGAACCGCGATCGTCTAGTTTGCAGGCCCGCGCTCTATCCGCTGAGCCACACCAGCCAGGGCCCCCTAGTAATTTCTTAGTAAATGTAAGCTCTATAGTAGAAGTCATGCTGGTGGTAGTAGTAAAGTAAAATTTTATATATAAGAATTCTCCTNAGGGGAAGGGAAGTGAAGGAGAGAGGGAGAGAAACATCAATGTATGGTTGCCCCTCATGTGTCCCCCCTGGAAACTGGCCCACAACCCAGGCATGCGCCCTGACCAGAATTCGAACCGCGATCGTCTAGTTTGCAGGCCCGCGCTCGATCCGCTGAGCCATACCAGCCAGGGCCCCCTAGTAATTTCTTAGTAAATGTAAGCTCTATAGTAGAAGTCATGCTGGTGGTAGTAGTAAAGTAGAATTTTATATATAAGAATTCTCCTTTAAATTTTTATAGCCGTGAAACGCATAAAATTGCAGTGTTTTACATTGCTGAAGGTCAAGAAGACAAGTGCTCAATCCTCTCCAATGACAAAGGAAGCCAAGCGTATGAAGAGTTTGTTGCTGGACTTGGATGGGAGGTAATTCATTTCATTTAATAGGTATTTGTTGACCAGCAGTATTTGAAGATATGTGTAAATTATATTACCTGTTTGTACAGGTAATCAATTACCTGATTGATTACCTGTGTTTTTACATATGTTCTTTACATTCACCTGTAGCATGAGTAGAGTTCTGGAGTTAAAGAATGTATTGAATTTAACATCTTCTATTCGGTTTTTAGTACTTCATACATGAACTTTTATTTTCCCCTTAGCTTTCCTTTTAACATTATTTCATTTGCTCTTTATCAGAACTGAATGAATAGTCAGATCAGGTCAGATCAGCTTACATCAGTTCACCCAGCCATAGACAGTTTGTAGTTAAGAGAAGGCAAATATGGGCAGAGAAGCAGTGGCTTTGGCTACATTATGGAGAACAGAGAAGAAATCAATGACGTGATGGGTGAAAAGATGAAGAAATAATTGACTGAAGTCAAAAGTTGGAATGCAAATAGAGTATAGTAGCCATGATGGTTTAGCTTTCAACCTGTTTTTCTAGGATAGGTCCCAGGATGACAAATAATGAAAAAAAATATGTTCTTTTTGTTTTTTTAACTAAATGATACTCTGACAGACAGAAATATATACATTTTACATATACATGCATATGCATATGTCTGTCTCCAGAAACACAATCCAAAAATATATTCCCAGAATCTAAAAGAATTCAGAGTAATTAAAAGGAAAATCAGCATATCTGAAATAATTTTTATTCTTACTACTTTTGTTTTGGTTTCTTGGTTATTTATGATGTGAGAAACTCTCTGGGTGTACAAGAAAGACTTGTTTCTGAGAGTTGAGGTTAACAAGGGGACTGATATGGAGGTGGAGACAGGGTATTAGTACTTCAAGGTCAAGACAATGTACTTTCCAAAAGGTCAAATAGGTCTTGGTAAAAGAATTGTTACACTTCTAACAAATAATTGTTCTTTTTACTAATAAGGTTATATCTTTGTCATGCAAAATACTTAACAGGTTTTTGAAAAAATGATTTCTTCACTAGAGTTTAACAAAAGGTCAGAAAAGTAATTCAGTGTATATATTGGTTATATTTGGCACAGAAGAGATTCTTTTGGGTTTTTTTTATTGTCCTTGAATAGTTGCTTCACTGAAAGAATACTAGTTTATGAAAATTTTAAAAACAAATCCAGGCACTAAGAAGTAAACATTCATACCATAGCTTAAAAAGAATATGACTCATAGTCTTTTGGCAGTGGTGTAAATTAGAACAACCTCTTTAAAAGGTGGTTTAGCAATGACTGTTATATTTTGAAACACCTGTACCCTTTGACCCAACATCCTGTAGAAACGCTGCTTTTAATGCTTCTCAGGTTTGACCAGCAGAAAACTCTGTAAAACCATCAATAGAGAAATGTGTGTGTGTGTGTGTGTGTGTACACCTAGCTACATAAATATACCCCTACATATATATACATACACACACGTCCAGGAGGAGAAAAGTTAGAAAAATATACAGCTAATTTTTAATAATTGGTAGGATTATGGAATACTTTCATTGTTAATGTTTCTTTAGTATTTGAATTTTGTCTAATTTTCTTTTTATCAGAAGCTATAGAAATGAACATAATTGGGTATTTTGAAAATCCACGTTTCTGCTTAGTGAATAAGAACAGCTGTTTAACCCTGATTCATTTTCCTCTCTGTGGCCTGTATCAGGTGGATCTCTCAACCCACTGCGGATTCATGGGTGGACTTCAGCGCAATGGCAGCACAGGACAGACTGCTCCTTACTATGCTACCTCAACTGTGGAAGTGATTTTCCACGTTTCCACTCGGATGCCATCAGACTCAGATGATTCACTCACCAAAAAGGTAAGGGGCCCTGGTTTGTAGGTGAGGCTCCCCGAGAACTGAACAAAGGCCATGGCATAACATGCATTGAACCAAGTTAACTCTGCATTCAACCTCAGTGTCACTCAACCCAAACTACAGTTGTAGCTAATCTGAGATATCCAGTATGTCACAAACTAGATAAAGAAATATGTGAAAAACAATGACTCATTTGAGTCTTAAATCCTGAGATTAAGAGCTAGGAAAAGGAAGAATCTTAACTGTCAATACTTTTGGATTTTCTATCACATGACTATTAACTGATAGTTAGTAGCAGTGTTGACCTCTCAAGTTGGCAAAGGTCATAAGATATAATGATACTGTACTGGTGTAGCTCCAAGAAAGCAGGTACCTCTTAAGCTTGCTGTGGGGAAATTTGGCAGTATCTGTCAAAATGATAAGTGCAGGTGTGCTGTTGTCCAGTTGTCACACCTCTGGCACTGACCTTGTGTTCTCCTTCAAGTTGGCCCTGTGGGCAGTTTTCTCTAGAATTCAAAGGAAACCTTCTTCACCCCTGAGGAAACTCCCTCCTCTTCCACAGGGGAACATTCCCTGTACTTTTCAATCTGCTGGATGTTCACCTCAGGTGACATTCTGTTAGAAGTGAGGAACACCTTAATAGAAGAGGAATTTTCATTTGGGAGAAAGCCAAAAACCTGACCCACTCTGGTGAGTTTCCAGATGAGAACAACTTTGGCTGGTTTGCTAGTGAGTGGCAGAACCTGGGATTCCTACCTCACACCCACTGTGTTCCTACACGGATGGAAGGACAGTGCCCAGTTGGGTTGGGAAACAGACGCTGGCCCCCAGGGCTAGGGAGTCTGGAAAGAGACAGATCTGGGCTCAAGTGTTTATCCAGTTACTTTACCAGCCTGTGCCTCAGTTTGCCCATCTGTTAAATGAGATTGAAATCACAACCTATGTCACAGGGTTGTTATGAAGTAAATGTATAACAACTACAGAATTGTTTAGCACAATGCCTGGTGAGATTTCTAAACATTAGCTCTCCTCATTGCACACCCATTGGTCTAACTGAGTCCTTTATTCCCTTGCCCCATTAGACAGATGATTGATATTAGCTGATGGGCCTTACTATGCATGCTTTATTTCTTTCCTCTTCAGTTTTGCTTTTTCACTACTATATCTCAGATCTCTGGACCACATTCATGGTGACTGGCAGTGAGTCTGCTAATGAGACCTCAGAATTCAGTTCATGGCCAATCACAGGCAACTCTCACAGTGACAAATTGTCTAGGATGTGCAAAGCATGATTGGCTTTCACTTCTTGGCCCACATGCTGTCATTGCCTCTCACTGGCCATCAGCTCCCACAGATGTGGAGGAACTGCCTCCATGTCTTAGATTTTGATGGCTGCCCTGGTTGTGGTGTTTTTAGTAAAGGGGACCCAGGCCTCAGAGAATCTATTTCAGATTGCCAAGATCTCAGGCAGGGCTTACACATTCACTTCATTTGCAGTACCATGTAATTGCTGCTACTCTGCAAATGTATCACCATGACCATAAAATCATAAAGTCTATGATTTTGTGACCAAACACTATTTCATTAAAAGACAGATTTATATATAAATTATTTTTAAAAATTACTTCCTAATGAAAGGAGGATTGGTTTTTTTTTTTGAGAAAAGACTTAGTGTTTAAAAGACAGATTTAGAGACTTCCGCCAAGATGGAGGCATAGGTGGAAACACTGTGCCTTCTCCTACAACCAAGTTTGAATACAACAAAGGTTTAGAGAAACAAAGACACAACCAAAGGACAGAAAATTGAATTATATGGAAGTCCGACTACATCTAACCGTTTAACGGGGAGAGTAGGAGGAGCGGAGCCAGCAGCGAGCAGGGTCGGGCAGGACAGGGCCCCCGACCCAGGCGCGCAGGCAGACGGGAACCAGTTGGGGTGCAGGGCAGACCGCGGGTGCATATTCGCGCACAGTGAGACAGACCACGCAGACCCCAGGGGGCGAGGGCTGATGGCTGTGGCACACTCCCGTGCAGTGGGACGAAACGCGTGGGCCCGGTGACGGCAGCAACTGCGGCACCGGTGAGGGCCATGGCGGCAGGTGGCGGACAGGACCCCATAGTCCCTCTTTGACCCCGCCCCCTCATACAGCGTCACAACCCAGCGACTTAGTTGCCCTGTTCTAGTGAACACTTTAGGGCTCTGATCCTGCTATGGAACAGGCACGAACAACCCGAAAGATGGCGCAAGAAGAACTCAAAGTCCCAGAGCCAATAACTCTAAGCGACCGAGAAATTGCCAGCCTCTCAGAAGCACAATTCAAGACACTATTTATCAGGATGCTCACAGAACTGGTAGATTATAGTCACAAATTAGAGGAACAAAGTCACAAATTAGAGGAACATATGAAGGCTAAACTAATTGAAATGAAGGGAGATGCACAGGAAACCAATAGTGACTTGATGGAAAGGAAACGGGGACTCAAATCAATGGAATGGACCAGAAGGAAGAACAAAACATCCCACCAGAAAGGAATGAAGAAATGAGAATTCAAAAAAATGAGGAGAGGCTTAGGAACCTCCAGGACATCTTTAAACGTTCCAACATCCGAATTATAGGGGTACCAGAAGGGGGAAAGAAACAGCCACGAGTGGAAAACGTATTTGAACAAATAATAAAGGAGAACTTCCCCAGTCTGGCAAAGGAAATAGACTTCCAGGAAATCCAGGAAGCTCAGAGAGTGCCAAAGAAGTTGGACCCAAGAAGGAACACACCAAGGCACATCATAATTACATTAGCCAAGACCAAAATGAAGGAGAGAATCCTAGAAGCAGCAAGGGATAAGGGGACAGTCACCTACAAAGGAGTACCCATCAGACTGTCAGCGGATTTCTCAAAAGAGACCTTACAGGCAAGAAGGGGCTGGAAAGAAGTATTCCAAGTCATGAAATCCAAAGACCTACAGCCAAGATTGCTTTATCCAGCAAAACTTTCATTTAGAATGGAAGGACAGATAAAGTGCTTCTCAGATAAGGTCAAGTTCAAGGAGTTCATCATCACCAAGCCCTTATTATATGAAATGCTAAAGGGACTTATATAAGAAAAAGAAGATGAAAAATATTAACAGTGAAAGGACAGCAAACACACAGTTATTAACAACCACACCTAAAACAAAAGCAAACCAAGAGGACAGCTAGATCAGGAGTGAAACCATAGAAATGAAGAACACATGGAGAGTTAGAAATAGGGGGGTGGGAGGGGGAGAAGGGGGGAGAAGGCACAGAAAATAGCATAGATGGTAGGTAGAAAATAGATGGGGGGAGGGCGAGAATAGTGGGGGAAATATAGAATCCAAAGAACTTGAGACAGGTGGTTATAAACTAAGGGGGGGAGAATGGTGGGGGAGGGAGTTTGCGGGTGGAGGCGAATGAAGGAGGGGGAATAGAACAACTGTAATGGTATAATCAATAAAATATATTTTTTAAAAATTATAAATAAAATAAATAAATAAAAGACAGATTTATATATAAATTATTTTAAAAAATTACTTCCTAAGGAAAGGAGGATTGGTTTTTTTTGAGAAAAGACTTGATAAAATGTCAAGTGATAAATAATGTTCCAAGGCTTAGCCTGCCTGAAAGATTCCCTACTGTAATAATCAAAATTCAGCTGATACCTTTTGCAACTCCAAGATTTAACATCATTAGTGACAAACTGTCTTTATTAGGATGTCTCACAGCTAGACTAAAAATCAGTCACAGTAACAGCAGCCCACAGTTCCTTGTCTTATTCTAACTAAATTGTTTTTAACAGCTTAAAAATGAGCTGCAAAATTCTAAAGTGTTTCGTGCTCTCTTGTGCCCCTGTCACGGAGGCAGTGTTTCAATTCTGCAATTTGGTTGCAACCCCATACTGAACTCTTGATCCTTCACTACAGAAATTTGTTAGCTCTAGCTAGATTAGATTTTTCACAGCTAATCTAACTGCTGTAGGGGTTTGCAGAGTGAGGGCAGAGCTGTGCTATTGGATTTGTCCAATTCATTTGACTCCAGGAATATAATTGCACTTATGTCTTACAAGGCTTTTATAGCCTCAGGCTGGCTAGCCACATAAAAAAACAAATTGGCAGTGATACAGTAAAAGTGAAAAGGGATGAAAGGCCCACATTATCAGTCTCCAGGCAGCACTGTTCTGGCAGGAAGTTTCTTGGTTAATTTACAAATAAAACTTAGATTTTAGGATGGGCACACTGTCAACTGAACAATGAGGATGTCAGGCCTGCCTGTTACTTAGTAAAAGTAGCAGTCAGGCCCACTGAGGAGCAGGAATTCTTCAATCAAACAGATGACTCCTTCTGGAGCCAGCTGGTGATGTAATGCAATTAGTCGAGAAAAGAGGTCAGCCTTTTAGGTGTGCACCATGACCAGTGTCACCAGTGTATGCTGCCTAGCAGCAGCAGGCAGAATGACCCAGGCAGAGGGACTTTAAAACTCTGTCAGGATGAGAAGTGGCAGGACATGTGCTTGATTTCTTAAGACTTAAGAACTAAGCATTTGTTCTGAGCCTGTTGTGCAGCTGAAGTAGTAGCTGGTATGAATGACAGCTCCATTCTAGGACAAGAATCCTCATTCTCCTCCCAGATTACACACCAGTCACATCACCTTAGGGTGTGTGCACAGAACTCATTGATGAATGTCTGATTTAGGACCTCTAATCCAAAATTTTCAAAACTCACAAAATGACATCTCTATATGAAGTCCCTTTAAATTGAGCAACACTGAAGTTTCCAGGTTAGTTTATTCATTTTACCTACTTGTATTGTCATTGACAGAAGTGGGTGTGTTTCTACTCTTTGATCCAGATTTATCAGCCAATTATTCCTGTGGTCTTACCTCTTAGTTTTGTGAGTTAGCTAGTTAAACTGTGATATGTGCAGAGGTCTGAGACACGTGACATTGAAAGCATCTTTGAGATGATGAATATTGTGTTATTATCACACAAAAGTAGCTCTTCCTCAATAACAGAATTGCCACACTGGGAAGATGAGTCTTTGGTATGATACTTTTCTTCCTTACTGTAGTCCTAAGAATACAATTGCAAACAAAATTAGGAAAGACTTACTTGGGTTATACAATTGAGTAACCTGATTTAGAAAAAGGAGAGTAACTGCAGAATTTCGATAATTACTGTGTTACTTCTGAGCTAATGCCTTGCAACATATATTTCTGGATTGACAGGACAGGTCACACAGAGCCTGTTGACAATAGGTGGCTTCCCCACATTTCAAAGACATTCAGTAGGTGGGTTGATTCTGTTAAGATGATTGTACCAGCATTATATCAAAGGACACAAATCCACCTGGAAGCTGGGCTCCTTGTGGGATAAGAAGTATAGGTGTGAGTTCTCGGGAGCCCCAGCTCTCACAATTACCTTCTGCTGCTCTAAATTCTTTAAGTTTCAACTTGATACTATTCATATTTCCTTTGAAAATGACTTTATTGTGCTGCTGGGCAATGCTGGCTACCATGTTTTCCCTCCAGAAGGATTGCATTTCAGGAGTGTGTTGTAAGGTCCTTGAATGTTTTATGAAAAAGGAAAAAGAAAAATTAAGTTTTAGCCTCTAAGATGAAAATAGAGAAAAAGAGATATTCAGTTACTGTGAGAACCCACTGTTTTTTCCCTAACTATTTATGTAATGGATTGCCTGGTACCCTTTTATCCTTTATATGTGGGGGCAGGGCACAGAAGAGAAAATAAAAGATATAGTGAATAATTTTGCATTTAGAAATTTGTAGATACCATTACATTATTCTGGATACTGTGATTTGTGCTCAGCACCCACACTTGGTGCAAAGGTACAGATACAAATCTATTTATTAAAATTTAACTTATATATTTGTTCCCTGAAGTATGAGAGTGAAGAATAAGAAGGCATTATAACAGTCCAACCTCCTTTGTAATTTTATAAAGGGAAAGGAGGCTATGTTATCATCATGTCTGATTTTTCCTTTGTGGTCAAGTAGTTTATAAAGAGAATGATATTCACACTATTATATTTTAAATAAAGAGTATTCCAAATCATCCTTTTTTAATATTTTAAGGTAAAACTAATACATTAGCTTTGAGATAACGTTTGAATGCCTCTCAACTTAGTCACTTTTAGGGTTCATCTATTAAATAATTAATCTAAGAAGCAAGAAATGCCTTTTCATGGTGGTAGAAAGTGGTATTCAGCAAGTGTGTGAGAGGACTGAAATCTCAAATTTTTGGTAGGTGTCAAAGGACGTTTTTACCAATCAGCCTTTATGATTTTAGGACTTCAGTTTTGGCCAACATTTTAATCTTTATAACCTGGTTTCTTTTAATCACACTTTCAGGCTTTCTCGGATGATTTCATAGGCTGTTTTCTTGAGCCCAGGACATGTAGGCATTGTGTCAAGAGTTTTATCGCAGGTGTCCTTGCATCTGACAGAGCAGCCCTAGAACTCACAAAGGTCTCCTCAGAAAGGCCACAGGCTCTGACTTGTTTTTAAATTTTTTGGCCTCTCTATGTATAAAATGATAAACAAGTGAACTAAACTATTTGAGCTATGACAACACAAATGACTTTTGGTATAGGCTTAGATAGGTATGCAAAGTAGAAATGGCACAGAATTAAGAGCCCAGCCAAGATTTCCAGGCCTACTCTGCCACCCACTGTTCATGCACCTTGGGTAGGTCATGCCTTTGCATTCCTGAGCCCCATTGCCTCCTTGTTAGATAATATAAAGATTAAAAAATTATGTATGAACATACTTTCTATACAGTAAGGCACTCTTTAAATACTAGGTACTTGTGTTCTTATTACAGTTAAGTAATATTTATTAGTTTTTTAAAACTAATTTTAAACATATTTCTTAAAGGTTTATCACAAGTCTAGTTTTATGCATTTGGTAACAATTGTGTTATGATGGCTCCATTCTCTTATATTCCTTTTTTATTAATAACCATTAAACTAAGCCTTATGAAGCTCTACAAATAATACAGAATAAAGTACTCGTGTCATTAATTATTTACAAACATGCTCAGCAATAAAAAGTATAAGGCTCTGATGCAGAAGTAAAGTTTAACTTTAAAAAATTCCTTGAAAAGGTCTTGTCTACATCCAGCCATAATGTGATGCTTATGTGCATCATCTTAATACCAATGTATTTCATGGACGGTGAGCTGTGTGTTCATGCCTTTATGTTCTTTCAAATCCTCATAGAGGACATTGGTATTTTAGCCTTTTTTGGTAGTAAAATATTTTTGTCTCTGAGTATTATAATTTAATTTATAAGCCATGACCTCTAATAAACTGCTTGTTATTACTCTGATTAATAAAGAGCCAATTTGCCATTGCAGCTCCGCCACTTGGGGAATGACGAGGTCCACATCGTCTGGTCTGAACACTCCAGGGACTACCGCAGGGGTATCATCCCAACTGCATTTGGAGACGTTTCAATCATTATTTACCCAATAAAGAATCATATGTTTTTTATCACAATAAGGAAGAAACCAGAGGTACAGTTTCACGTTATTGACTGATTCATACAGCATTTGCCATGTGATTCACTGTTATTAAAAAACAATGATATAAATATATAAAAGGGGATTTTTTCCCAAGTCACAAGTATCTTACAGATACCTGAATAACACATGCTATAGGAATTAAATATAAATTGGGATTTTCAAAGAATCCATCATGAGCACAGAATTTCATATTTTATTACTTAGCCTCTTTGAAAATATTTTTTAAATGTCTCAAATATTTTAAATTTTAGCCCTGGCTGGTGTAGCTCAGTGGATTAAGCGCGGGCCTGCGAACCAGAGTATCGTGTTTCGATTCCCAGTCAAGGCACATGCCTAGGTTGCAGGCCAGTTCCCAGCAGGGGGTGCACGAGAGGCAACCATACATTGATATTTCTCTCCTCTCCTTCCCTTCCTCTCTAAAGATAAATAAATAAAATCTTTAAAAAATTTTTTTTTAATTTCGTAATTTAAAAAAACTATAATTTTAAACAGGGCATTTTAATTCATAATAAGAATTAAATGGATGCCATATCACATCTGGCATTTTGTGGATGGCTGTGGCTGTAGAATTCGACCTTGTACAGTGGACAGGCACTGCTTCTCCAGCCTCCAACTGCTGCTAGCAGGGCTCAGTTCTTAAGGATCATGGGCGTATCCATGAAGAAGCTGGGCTTCTGTAGCACAGCCCATGTAATGACCTTTAACAGTTGAAGCACCTTGCCACAGAGTCAATTCAGCCATGTCAATTGGTATTGATCTTGGGAATAGCTGGAACAATTGGTGGTTATGTGCCATGTGCTAAATTTGCTGCAGTTTTGATCCTTACCATGTCTTTAGTGGTGTTTCACTGTGCTTTATATAGTGACTTGTTTTTGTTTTGTAATTATTAATAGAAGGGGTTTTATAAGTGTTTTAATTAAACATTTAATGTATAAAGTCACTCCTTTGAAAAATGACTTCTGTCTTTTAAGCTCCATATTAAAAATAATCGTTTATATTCCAAATTATTCTCCTAAAGGAATTAAAGTTACCATTCTAAATACTCTCTACTTCTGAGCTTTTAAATAATAGGTATCCAAAATTTTCTGGAATATATAATCTAAAGTGTTAAAGTCAGAAGGATTAAATGAACTAAGAAATGAAAGATGCTTTAAACAGTCCCTGGCACTGAGTAAAGCTATATAAGTGTTAGTTATTATTATTATTGCCATTATTTTTTGTTATACTTAGTAACATAAAATAGAATAAATAATGAATCTTAAGTTTAACATGATTATTTTTCAGACTACATATATTATTCAGTCACTCCTGAATTCAGAATGGTCCCACTCTGGCTGATGAGAAACCTGACATAAAGGGAACCCTCTTTTTTATTCAGGGAGCAAAGATGCCCATAGTTTTTCAGTTTTTAAATATATTTTATTGATTATACTATTACGGTTGTCCCATTCCCCCCCTTTCCCATTCCCACCACCCTGCACACCACCTCCCACCCACATTCCCTGCCTTTAGTTCATGTCCATGTGTCATAAGTTCTTTAGCTTCTACATTTCCCATACTATTCTTGCCTTCCCCCTTGTCTATTTTCTACCTACCATCTATGCTCCTCATTCTCTGTACCTTTGCCCCCTCTCCTCCTCCCACTCCCCTGTTGCTAACCCTCCATGTGATCTCCATTTCTGTGGTTCTGTTACTGTTCTAGTTGTTTGCTTAGTTTGTTTTTGTTTTAGGTGTGGTTGTTATTAATTGTGAGTTTGCTGTCCTTTCACTGTTCATATTTTTTATCTTCTTTTTCTTAGATAAGTACCTTTAACCTTTCATATAATAAGGGCTTGATGATGATGAACTCCTTCAACTTGACCTTATGAGAAGTGCTCTATCTGCCCTTCCATTCTAAATGAAAGCTGTGCTGGATAGAGCAATCTTGGATGCAGGTCCTTCCCTTCATGACTTGGAATACTTCTTTCCAGCCCCTTCTTGCCTGTAAAGTGTCTTTTGAGAAATCAGCTGACAGTCTGATGGGAACTCCTTTGTAGGTGACTGTCTCCTTATCTCTTGCTACTTCTAGGATTCTCTCCTTCATTTTAATCTTGGGTAATGTAATTAGGATGTGCCTTGGTGTGTTCCTCCTTGGATCCAACTTCTTTGGGACTCTGTGAGCTTCCTGGACTTCCTGGAAGTCTATTTCCTTTGCCAGACTGGGGAAGTTCTCCTTTATTATTTGTTCAAATAAGTTTCCCACTTGTTGCTCTTCCTCTTCCCCTTTTGGTACCCCTATATTTGGATGTTGGAACGTTTAAAGATGTCCTGGAAGTTCCTAAGCCTCTCCTCATTTTTTTTTGAATTCTTGTTTCTTCATTCTTTTCTGTTTGGTTGTTTGTTTCTTCCTTCTGGTCAACTCTGTTGATCTGAGTTCCAGTTTCCTTTCTATCACTAGTGGTTCCCTGTGCATTCTCCTTCATTTTACTTAGTGAAGCCTTCATTTTTTCATCTAATTTGCAACCAAAATTAACCAGTTCTGTGAGCATCCTGATCACCAGTGCTGTCAACTGTGCATCTGATAGATTGGCTATCTCTTTGTCGCTTAGTTGTATATGCACTGGAGCTTTGATCTATTCTTCCATTTGGGTCATTTTATTTTTTGGTCTGGTCACACCTGTTATGTGGTGAGGGGTGAAGCCTTAGGTGTTCACCAGGGCAGGGCACCCCCCCCCCCCCCCGCCCAGTTGCTGGGTTGTGACACTGTATATTGGGGCGGGGTCAGAGAGGGAACAGTGGTGCTTGCTCCGCTTTCTCTCAGATTTCGGTTCCCTCTGCCACTCCCCACAAGCAAATTGGGCCCTTCTGGTGCTGGTTCCCAGATGGGTGAACTTGTGTACGTTCTAGGAGGCTGGGAGTCTCTCCTGGCACCTCAACCCCCACAGGTGTTTTCAATGGGTGCTTTTAGGCTTTATTTCCTGGCGCTGGGGCCCTGGGTTGCTTGGTCTGTCTCACTGCCTGTTTTTTCCTGGTTTATCTGCACATGAATATGGGACCATGGCCGGCCAGCCACCTTGCTCGCTTCACTGGGTCTGCTCCTTGCCACCCGGAGCCCAGGGTCTGCCAGCCTCCGCCTGCATGCCTAGGTCACTAGCCATAGCTTTTCCCTGCCGAGACCCCTCTCTGCCAATTCTGCCCCTCTTAATGGTCTGGATGAATGGTTGTTGGACTTCCATACAGTTCAGTTTTCTGTCAGTGCTAGTTGTTATTTTGTTTCTAAATTGTTGTTGTCCTTAATTTTGGTTGTGTGAGAAGGCACAGTGTGTGTACCTACTCCTCCATCTTGGCTGGAAGCCTCATGTTAAGTATATGTATTATCTTTTCTTCAGGTTTCTGTGTATGTGAAGTTTTTGCTTTTTTATAAGAAAATGTTCTTAGTGCTAATAACATTTTTACTTATCTACAAAGACCACTACTTTAATTTTAAAAACTAAGCTGAAAAGTTTAGTATTAGACAATCAATAAATTTAGTATCTGGTAGCTTTTATAACTGAAAAATGTGTTTCTTTAATATTTATAATGGATTAATTTGGCTTTATTAGTTCATTCTCAACCTGCTTCTCTAAAATGTCACTTAATATTTTAAAAAATGTTGACTTTATTTCTATAATATATAAAAGATAGTACATTTATAATGCATGAAAACAAATATTAACATACCTTTTAAAATTTCTTTTAAAAATATGTTACTTTTATAAATTTGCTCATAAATTCTGACAAGATAAATTGAGCAAATCACATTCTTAATATTTTAATTTTAAAAGTCTTAAAGGAAGAAGAGAATAATGGTCAACTAGAAATTTAGTGTTATCCTATATTTAAAGTAACAACCATTACAATGTAATAAAATTAATCCAGACATTTCCAGGGCAAGTGTGGCTGACCTTTTGTTCACCAACCACTGACCCCAGGGCGAATGCAAGAGGCTTGTGGAGGGAAAGTCTGTTTGTTTGGCTTCAGTCCCTGGTATTTAAATTGCATTCCCTAATCAAATGAAAAGGCTGTCCTCTCTATCAGGTTACAGAATCCATGGCAACATTTGGCCTTTTATATCCATAATGTTAGCCTTTTTGTTTGCATCTAAGTAGAGACACCTGGAGCAATGTTAACATTAACCGATTTAGCATTAATAGCTTCATTATATAAGAATTTCTGATCAGATAGCAGTTACTTTTGTTATATTGCTTCAGCTTGTATTGTCATTTTTTATCTCTCTGCTTGGCAACCAGGCAGTGATTTGCAAATTTTTTTTGTCTTGATTAATTAAGCAATATAATTATCAGTAACTGTGATGCAGTCTTTGCTCAACAAAGCTTCTGGGAGAAAACAATGGTCAGTCTGTTAGTGTGAATGCATTCCACGCGTCCCAGATGCATGAGGATATTATGGACAATGAGGGGAAAGGCCGCCTGTGAGCGAGGACAAAGGGTGCCATGCAGACTCAACACACTGCACATACCGCCAGGGACATGCTGCAGGCTCCCTGGGACACAGACGCCTCGTTAGATTACAGCTAGTCAGCAGAGATTAATTCTCAGCCATTTGGTGCAATAATTTACCTATTCCCTAGTCTTTTAACTAGTGCTCCTTACTATGAAAGTGAAGGCTTTGTGCTCAGAAGGTTTATTTAACCTTCCCTACTTTTAGAGATCGCCACCAAAAATCATTATTTTTGCTTAGACATTATAATGACACAGCTGCTTGAAGTTCAGTAATATTCTTTTGGGAGGATGGGATATGTACAAGTGTCAAAAATTCTAAGTAGAGTCAAAGCCATTCTCTCAGCACCTGTATATTTCATTTGAATACAGTGTGACTCAGTAGTACAAGTGCATTTATTTTACTGGTGTCTGGGAAGCCATACTTCTCTAAGAATAATTTTAATCCTTTTTTTAGCAAGAAAGAGAAAACCTCATCAGTACACAAAAAGTCCTGCTCATTGGATAGAGTCATGCATATTCAAATTGTACTCTCATTCATTCAGCCTCATTAATAGTGTATGTAATAATGTAAGGCTATTTGTGATACAAGATCATAGGCAGCATTGCTTCCAAGTCCTTTGCAATTTAATATATTTCACTTTTTCGTTCCATATACTTACCTTAAATATACAAATTATGTGTCTGGCAGAATCTGCCACCTCTTACTAATACACAACATTTGGGAAATGTGTTGAAGAAATGTGGGTGTGCTTATAATGAGTATATAAAACCCTCATGTCCAAAGGGCCTGCTCACTTCTTGAGCTTTTTACTGAACTTTCTTTTATAAATAAATAAATTAATTAATTAATTAAATGTCGGTGTACTTAGTAATATCATGTCATTGTGAAATTACTTTCAAAGTAAGTCTATCTTTATAAATATTGACACAATAGTTTTTGGTTACAGAAAAGAAATGTGCTATTGTTAGACTTCTGTTTTTTCTGCTTTTAGTACCAAGTCAGCACTCAGGGAAGACTCACATATAGAGCAGAACGTGAGTGATTCAAAGGGCTTGTTAAAATGCCCAATTTGTTCTGCAGAAAGCTGATTCATAAAGGCTCTATATTGCAGTCAGTGCCTGTATTGCTGCCTTCTTTCAGTAAGCGAAAGTAATATTGGTGTTCAAAACATTTGCTTTTATGATTTTGTGAAAGTAGGTTTTAGCACTTTTGACATGTTTTTCTCTAGGCACAGTAGTGACTGGCTGGTGACTGTCTAACCAGATGGTAGAAATGCTGAAGCAACCTTGACCGGCAACAGTTGAAACAAAGGAAAGATTTGGTGAAGGTGTCTCCTTATCACCTCAACCAGAGTATCAGTTTTATAATTGAAAAACATGTTAATGTCCTCCAAATCTACTTACTCAGCCCTGGTAGATATGGGCATGGGGTGGAGGGGCAAGGATTTAATAATTTCTGAGAAGTATAGGCAGAAAAAAGTATAGAGTAGAAGATGAGACCACGAAGTATCTTGGGTGGATCTTTCCATTTCTTTAGACCTTAATTTCCTGTCACATTCACGTTGGGAACCAAATTCTCTTGACAGTCTTTTCAGAGTTTCTTCCTTCAAGACAAAAGAGCCATTGCTGGATCCTCTTGTTCCTAGATAGATGCCCATCTTTTCCTAAGTTGTTCCAACTTGCCAGGCTGCTTTTGAGTTAGCATCTGGATCCCTTGCAGACTCAGCAACTATTGTGAGTCAATGTGTATGTGTGTGCCTCTTCAGGATGACAGCTAACCCAGGGTCATCACCTGGAGCAAGTGCCCAGAAATGCTGGTTAAGGATAATTAATGCACCAGAGGTCACAAGACCATTTGTACATGTGAGGCCAAGAAGTAGCCAGAATTGGTTTTTGTATTTGAAAGAAAATCTTGTCCTACTGTGGCTTCATTATGTAAGGAGTGTGTTTGACTATAACATGGTTATGTAAATTTCTTTTTTTTCCAGATGTGCAGTTTTCTTAAATATTTATCTCATTCCCAACCAAATAGTCTTTTTGAAATTAAGTCATTCACTGTAAAAATACTCTGGGAAATTCTCAGAGAAAGTGAGTTGTTAACTGTTGAATATGTAAATAATCATTTATTTTGAAAAGATCATTGCAGATAACCCTAATTTACTAAAATTAAATGGACTGCTGTGATATATTCTGTTTTGGTAATTTATTATTGGTATTACTTTTAGTAAAGGAATGACATTAAGAACTTGGTGAAAAGGCAGCTGTCAGTTGTAGATGTTACATCAAAATCAAATTTCTTCTCTAGTTTGTTACCACCCCTAATTAGAGGAACTCCCTGGATACAGAGGATTTTTATTATTCCTTTTGTCCAGTTTCTGAAAGATTATCTGGGTCTCCCATAGGCAGTTGCCAGAGAATAATAAAGAACATTTATTTATGAGATGAGTTTCAGTATAAGTGGAAAAATCTATAGCCTGTTATTAACTCCTGTCTCCTTTCTTTCATAACAGGTTAGCTATTGAGAATTTCTTTGCAATTGGCATTCCTCAAGAGTTGACATTATTTCCTTCTTTTTTCGTTGTTCTTTTATAGGTACGTCTTATTCTCCTTTGCCTTTTCCTCCCTCTTTTTGCCCGTGGGAGCCAAAGTGTAAATGTATACTGAGTAGCAAATTGTAGATCCTGCTTTATGTCAAAAGGCAAGACAGTTCTCATCCTCTAGGTCTGAACTACTTCAGAAGGAAGGGCCTTCTGGCTCAAAAGACAGGGCATGTTCTCCTGACCTTTCAGCACCTTCCTACATTCCTGCACACATTTGCACAAGTTGTGAGCTGAAACCAACCAAGGGAGGCCAGGGTGTCAGGAGCACACAGAACTCCTCTCTGGGAAGGAAAAAAGACCCTTAGTGTTCACATCCTGTCCTCATTCCTTATAAGGGCTTCTAACCTTACGAGAGTTATTTAGTATCTCCATACTTCATCTATAAAATGGGTTATAAGCCCTCCTTATTTTAGGACTATTTTAAGGATTGAGATACTGTTTCGATGACCAAAATGGGACATTTTTCTCAGTGAATGTTAATCTTATTACTCTTATTTCTCATGAAATGCCCACCCTTATTCTTTCACATTTTTGTAATCATATAACTATTTTCACAGCCTCACGACTCGTTTAAACCACCTCTTCTGAAATAACAGTATTCATAGAATCACACCCATTTTTTTTCATCTTTTTGGTGTCTGCTATTCCTAAACTATAGAGTAGTTTAAGAATCTAAGAATTCACCCCCAGAATTAGAGGTTTTATCCTTACAGATATATTTTCTGTGCTGTATCTGAAATTCATCAGTTTGTTGTTGTTGGTTTTTCTGTTGTTTTGTTTTCTCCATAAATACTTCCAGCACAACTTCATCTCGGGACTGCTTTTAGTGTAAGTCATAGGAGAAAGTACACTTATTTTTTTAAGTATATATTTTAAATAACTTTTAAAGTGTGGTATTGCTGAAGAGAGAAGGAAAGGGTTATTCTTTCTTATTTTCTTACTTGTTCATTATTGTTATTGGGACTAGGCAACAGTGAGTGATTTTAGAAGATGAGGACTGGTTCCTTGATTGTCCCTGTGGAATTAAGATATGCACTCCCTCAGCACTATCATGAGGAAACACTCATCAGTTGTCCTCACCAGAACTACGTCCCATCCTTCTTTGTTTCCATTTGAGTTTCCTCACATCTGAATATGTCCTCTGTACTATAGGCCCTGATCTCAAAATAGCTTTGCCCAATCTTAGCAGTTTTTACATCTCTGTGTTTTAACTGTGGAGCCCTTTTCTGAAACCCACCTAACAGAAGAAGAGGTGTGGCAGGAAAAGCCTGCTCAGGACCCCATGGCCACACCTGTCACTCTTTTTCTCGACCTTTCAGCTATCTCCATGGAGTAAAAGACAGACAGTCACAGCAGATCTTGTTCTAGAAATGTGAAGACTGACAAGAGATTTGGTTAATGTCAGAGCCTGGGGAGCTGGGGTCCTACAGTCATCATTCAGGCAGCATAATCTGTTGACGTTGCTTCATATCAGGCACTGTGTCAAGGCCTTGATAGCCAGTGGCAGTTTCCACTTCAAATTGAAGGAACCATTGTATCTAAAAAGTAAAATCAGATCAGCATTGTAGGAACAAAGGGAAAAAAATTATAAGTGGGTCGGGAGGAATCAAGTGAGAAGCACTACCCTTGCCTCCCCAACCTCATACTTAGACCTGAGGTTTCTGTTTATGGAAGAAATGCCACCATGTATTGGCCCCTGGTCCAAGGATATACCATATCTTCTAGGTCAAGATCCTCACCTCACAAGGTAAGTTAGTACTGGAAGTGAGTTGTCAATGATTGTCATACATGCATGAGGTTGTGCCTGTGCTCCTCCATTCAGATCCACTAGTCTAGTGTGCCTCTGTCGCATTGTCTTGATAGATAGGACAAGTCCCTACTCTATTCTTCCTCAAGAATGTCTTAGCTTTTCTTGGCTGCTTTGATTCCTTCTATATGGATTTCAGTGTCATTTCAACATACCTTACATTCAACCCATAAATCAGTCTAGGAAGGGAAATGACAATGATGTTTAGTCTTCCAATCTGTGAAAAGATATATCACTCCTTTAACATAGCCTCTTTAATTTTTAGACTACTTTAATGTCTCTCAATAACATTTTAAAACTTTCTATATGTGTTTCCTTGTTAAATCTATTCCTATGGGCTTTGTATTTTTATGCTAGTCTAAGTAATATCTTTTCATTTCATTGTCTAAACATTTGTTGCTAGTAGATAGAAATGCAGTAGGGTTTGTGTTAGTTTATTCTGTATCTAATTGATTATGCTAAACCTTCTTATTAATTCTGAGCATTTTCTGTAGATTCTTTTGGAGATTCTGTGAAATTATGCCATCTGAAATAGTGACAGTTTTGCTTCTTCCTTTGTAATTCATAATCTTCTATTTCTGGTTCTTACATTACAGCACTGGAAAGGATTTCTGGTGCCTATGTTGGTAGATATGATCTAGGAGACATTCTTATCTCCTTCATGGTCTCACACATAAAGCTTTCAATGTGTTACCTTTAAGTTTAGTGGTTGCCATAGGGTTGGGTAGGTATTCTTTAACAGATTAAGGAAATTCCCTTCTATTCCAAGAATGCTAAGAATTGTTTTTTCATAAATGGGTTTGAATTTTATGAAAAAAATTTAAAACATCTATTCAGGTGATCAGCTGACATTTTGCCTTTAGTCTACTAACTTGGTAAGCATACAGATTGATTTTAAATGAAAACCTGCACACATATTCCTAGGATATACCTAATTTGCACATTATTGAATAGGTTTGATAATATTTTGCTGGGATTTTTATATGCATGTTCATAAGTGAAATTGGTCTCTAATTTTGTTATTAATAAAATTAGTGGATTTGTTTACCCTTTTCCTATACACTGGAAGTTTCTCTAAAAAAATAATTTCTGGAGCTTTTGTACAATGTGCCTTTAAAGCTATCTGGTATGGGTTTTTTTTCATTGAAAAATAGTTTTTTTTCCACTGTGATTTAATTACTTTAAAGCTTGTAGAATTAGTTCAGACTGATATGGCTCAGTGGGTTGGGTATCATCCTGCAAACCAAAAAGCCACCAGTTTCTGCCCTGGCTGGTGTAGCTCAGTGGATTGAGCGCAGGCCTGTGAACCACATGATCGCGGTTCGATTCCCAATCAGGGCACATGCCTGGGTTGCAGGCCAGTTCCCAGCAGGGGACTCATGAGAGGCAACCATACATTGATATTTCTCTCCTTCTCTCCTTCCCTTCCCCTCTAAAAGATAATAAGTAAAATCTTTTTTAAAATGTGGCACTGCAGAAAGAAAAAAAGAGAAAATTTTTTTTAAAAAACACACAAAAAGCCACCAGTTTGATTCCCAAAGAGAGCACATATCTGGTTTGCAAGCCAAGTCCTCAGTTGAGAGTGTGCAAGAGTCAACTGCTGGACATTTCTCTCACACATCGATGTTCCACTCCCTATCTTTCTCCCTCCCTTTGCCTCTCCCTAAAATTTAACTAGTTAATTAATGAAGAAAAACTTACAGAATTATTAGTTTTTATATATCATCTGTGTCTATATTTGTTAAGTCTTATTTTACTGGAAATTTGGCCATTTTATTTAAATTTTCAAATGTGTAGGCATAAAACTGTGTACCTATTCTAAGCATCTACAGTTGTGTTTCTTTTATTTTTAATGATACTTATTTGTGCTTTCTTTTTTATTATTATTTTTTAAAATATATATAATCTTTATTATATTGTCCATACTATTTATTCCCCATATACTCCCCTCCCCCCAGCAATCTTCACACTGTTGTCCATGTCCATGAGTCCTTTTTCCTTTTTGTTCAATCCCTCCATCCCCTAACCTCTCCCCGACCACTAGCTGTCATCCATTCTCCATCTATAAGTCTATCTCTTTTGCTTTTTAGTTCAGTTTTTTAATAAGATTCCACATATGAGTGAAATCATATGGTATTCATCTTCCTCTGACTAGCTTATTTCACTTAGCATAATGTTCCCCAGGTCCATCCATGTTGTAAAATTTTATCCTTTTATCAAAGGGTAAAAGAAAAAAAATTTCTTTTACAGCCAAGTAAAATTCCATTGTGTAAATGTCCCATAGTTGTTTTAGCCACTCACCTATTGATGGACTGCTTCCATATCTTGGTGTTTATAAATGTGCGTTCTTTCTTGATTCACCATATCAGAGGTCTGTCAGTAAATTCTACTAGACTTTTTTTAAAGAAACAACTTTTCGTCTTTATTATTTCTTCGCTTCTACTTTCTTTGAGTTTATTTTACTCTTTTGTTTTTTCAGTACTTCTTGAGATAGATGCCTGTTTCATTAAGCTGCAGTCTTTATTTCTTTCTAATAAATATATTCAGTCCCACACATTCCCAGTAAGTACTGCTTCAACACATATCTGCCACTTTCATTATTATTTAGCTTTCAATAAATAATAAAAATTATTTACCTATTTTTAAATTTCCAATTCAATATTTTGTTAGCCCCTTAGTTATTTAGAAGTATGTTTCTTAACTTCTAAACAAAGATTTGTGCTGGTTATCCTTTTGTTGTGAATTTTTAACTTAGCTCTTTGGGCACAGAATATAGATTGTATGAGTTCAGCTCCTTGAAATTTTTTGAGACTTCCATTATAACCTAGATCAGGGCTCAGCAAACTTTCTGTAAAGGACTAGGTAGTGAATATTTTAGGCTTTGCAGCCCACACAGTATCTGACAATTATTCAGCTCTGCCATTGCTATATGAAAGCCAGAATAGGCAATATATAACTGAAAGAATGAGGCTGGGTCACAGTAAAACTTTATTTTTGGACTGATTTTGAATTCATGTAATTATCACATCACAAAATAGTTCTTCAACCAGTTAAAAAAGTAAAAACCATTCTTAGCTTGCAAGCCATGAAAGAAAAGGCACCAAATTGGTATTAGGCCCTGTAGGCTGTATCTGTGGGTTTTCAGCCTAGAGAAGTAATATTCAACCAGTGTGACACAAGAATTATTAGAACATCTTAATACCTATTTAATCAGGGGCACTGACCTCTTTTCCCTTAGACTGTCCAATTTTTAAAAATATGACTATAGCCAATACAACAATAGCCATCTGGTTTGAATGAATCAAAATTATACCCTTTATTTTTTGGTCAAATGGGCAAAAGAATTTATTTTTTGGTGTGCCACAGAATTTGGTAATTAGTTTATGTGTGCCATGAGATGAAAAAGATTGAAAATCACTGACCTAGAACATTGTCAATTTTTAAACTATATTCTGTACAAATTGAAAAGAATGTGTCTTTTACAATTGTTGGGCGAGGTTTTTGTATGTATCCATTAGGATTAGTTTGTTAGTTGTATTATTTAAATCTTCTATATTACTCGATTTTTAAAAAATATTTTATTTGAACAGTAACATTAATAAAGAAAAGAACCAATTATAAATACACAGCTTGATGAATGTTTTCAAAGTCAACAGTTTACTACCCAGATCTAAACACAGGATGTTGCCAGCCCCCAGAAATCTCCCTTATGCCCCTTCCCAATCACTGATTCCCGAAAAAGGTAGCCTGTCCACTGTTCTGAGTTCTGTCACCATTCATTAGTTTGACCTGCTTTTGAATGTCTTGTGGATGGAATTATATAGTATGAACTTCTTTATGTATGTTTTTTTCACTCAGCATTATGTTTGGGTCATTCCCATTCTATTACATGTAATTGTAGATTGTTTATTACTGTAAAATATCTGTGAGTAAACCACAATTTTTTTCATTCTCCTGTTGATGTATATTTAGGATATGTCCAGTTTGAAGAATATGTATGAATGTTTGCCTTTTTATTTTTATAATGAGCAGACTTTTTAAAAATTTTAATTAATTTTAATGCTCTTTCTTTTATAATTGATGCCTTTTGTATCCTAAGAAATCCTTGACTAACCCAAAGTTGTGAAGATTTTCTCATGTTTCCTTCCAGTAGCTTTATGGTTTTAGCATGAATATTTCAATCAATAATCCATCTTAATTTTTGTGTGTTGTAAGAGGTAAGAGGTCATGTTTCATTTTTCAGTATAGCCATCCAGTTGTTTATTAAAATAGACTTTACTTTCCCAGTAAAACTAATGGCTTTCTATATTGCAAATCAGTTACCATATACATATGGTAATTGACTCTGTCTTCTGTTCTATTGGCATATTGTCTCTCTGTTAACTATTATAGTTGTATAGTGTACTGAAATGAAGTATTATGAATCTTATGATTATCTTGACTAATTTATTTATATCTTTTTTATTTCCATATGAATTTAGAATCAACTTGTCCATATCTGTAGACACAGCTTACTAGAATTTTGATTTGGATTGTGTAGGATCTATAGCTCAATTTGAGAAGACTTGACATCCTAACAGTATGGAAACTTCTAATCCGTGAACATTGTACATCTTTTAATTTATTCAAGTTGTCTTTAATTTAGCTCAGCAACATTTGGTAGTTTTAAATATAGATACCTTGCAGAGCTTTTGTCATACTTATTTAGAACTACAGTCAAACCTTGGTTCTTAGCCAGCTTGGTTCTCGAACAATTCAGTTTTCAACCATTAGCTCACAGAAAAAAAACGTCTCAGTTGTCTAACAAAACTTTGGATCTTGATTCTCAACATGACAACCCATTCATGCTAATACCTGTCTGATTAGTCACATGTCTCTCAGGCAACGAAAGAGATTTCTTTTTTGAACAAATTTTTTCTTGAACAATTTTCTGGAACAAATTAAGTTCAAGAACCGAGAGCACTGTATTCAATGTTTTAGATGCAATCATGAACATAATTTTTAAATGTCATTTTTCCAGTTGTTAGTTGCTAACATTCAGAAATATAATTGATTTGGAGGAAATATTATATCCTGTGACCTTTTAAAATTCACTTACTAGTTCAAATGAACTTCCTTTGAATTTCTTATGTACATTATCATGTTGTCTATGAATAAATATAACTACTTCTTTTCAATCTTTAAGTTTCTGTTTTCTTTCTCTTATTTTTCTTTATTATAATAACAAGGATCTTCAAAAATGTTGAATAGAAGTGAGACTTTTCAGATCTCAGGTAGAATACATTTAATATTTCACCTTTAATTATAATGTAATATTTTTCTCTTAAAATTTTATCAAATTGAGGCCATTTTTTTCTGTTCCCAGATTGTTGAGATATTTTTATATTGTGAATTTTATCCATGATTTTAAAAATATGTACTAAGAGGATCATATAATTTTAAGTATATTTTATTGATTATGCTATTATAGTTGTCCCATTTTTTCTCCCATTTATTCTCCTCCACCCTGCACTCCCCCTCCCACCAGCATTCCCCCGACCTTAGTTCATGTCCATGGGTCATACATATACATTCTTTGGCTTCTCCATTTCCTATACTATTCTTAGCCTCCCCCTATTTTGTACCTACCATTTATGCTTCATATTCCTTTTCCCCTGTTCTCCCCTCTTACTCTCCCTGCTGATAACCCTCCATATGATCTCCATTTCTGTGATTCTGTTCCTGTTCTACTTGTTTGCTTAGTTTGTTTTTGTGGTTTCTTTTTTTTTTAGGTGCAGCTGTTGATAGTTGTGACTTCATTGTCGTTTTACTGTTCATAGTTTAGATCTTCTTTTTCTTAGATAAGTCCCTTTAACATTTTATATAATAAGGGCTTGATGATGATGAACTCCTTTAACTTGACCTTATCTGGGAAGCACTTTACCTGCCCTCCCATTCTAAATGATAGTTTTCCTGGATAGAGTAATCTTGGGTGTAGGTCCTTGCCTTTCATGACTTTAAATACGTCTTTCTAGCCCCTTGCCTGCAAGATTTTTTTTTTTAGAGAAATCAGCTGATGGTCTTATGGGCACTTCTTTGTAGGTAACTCTCCTTTTCTCTTGCTGCTTTTAAGATTCTCTCATTCTATTTAATCTTGCATAACTTAATTATGATGTGCCTTGGTGTGCTCCTCTTTGGGTCCTATTTCTTTGGGACTCTCTGGGCTTCCTGGACTTCCTGGAAGTCTGTTTCCTTTGCCAGACTGAGGAAGTTTTCCTTCATGATTTTTTCAAATAAGTTTTTTGTTTGGTTGTTTATTTCTTCCTTCTGTTCCAGATCATTGATTTTGAGTCCCAGTTTCCCATCCTTCACTGTTCCCTGTATATTTTTCTTTATTTCACTTTGCATAGCCTTCACTTCTTCCTCTATTTTGTGTCTATACTCCATCATTTCTGTAAGCATCCTGACTACCAGTGTTTTGAACTCTGAATCTGATAGGTTTTTTATCTCCTCATTGCTTAGTTCTTTTTTCTGGAGTTTTGGTCTGTTCTTTTCTTTGGGCCATATTTCTTTATCTCAGCAGTTCTGTTACATTGTAATGGCTGAGCCTTAGATATTCTCCAGTGTGTGGCAACCCACTTCACTGTGTTATGGAGCTGTATGTGAGGGGAGGAGTCAGAGAGGGAACAATGCCACTTGATTGGGTCTCGTCCCCCTTTCGGTTAACTTTCCCCACTAGCCACAATCAAATTGGCCTTCCTGATGCTGATTCCCAGGTAGATGGGTTTGTGTATGTTCTAGGAGCCTGTGGGTTTCTCCAGTGAACTCTCCTGTGAGGCTGGGAGTTCCTCTCACCTCCACAACTCACAAAGGTTTTTACAGCCAGAGATTTTGAGGCTTTAGTTCCCCTCGCTGAAACTGTGGGTTGCATGTTCTGATTTGCTCCCCAGTTGTTCCTCCCAGCTTATCCACATGCAAGTGTGGGACCACCATGTCTGTCAGCCACCACCTTTCCCAGCCTCATGTGTTACCTTGTTCTGCAAGGTGGTCACACCTCTCCACCCCAGCTGCCTATCTCTAACCCTCATACCAGTCTGGGTGAATGTTTCGTAATTCCTTGGTTGTCAGACTTCCATACAGTTCAATTTTCTGGCAATTCTGGTTGGTTTATTGTTTTTCAATTGGTTGTTGGCCTTTTTTTGGTTGTGCGAAGAAGTAACATGTATCTGCCTACACCTTTATCTTGTCTGGAAGTTCAAAAGATTATATAATTATTTTTATTCTGTTAATGTAGTAAATTGTGTTGATGGATTTATAAATGTTAAATCAACCTTGGTGTTTTACAGAAAATACCATTTGGTCAAGATACAGTATCCTTTTTTATATATTTCTGGACTCAATGCTAACCATTTGTAAAGGGTTTTTACATCTTTGTTGAGGGATATAGACCATAGTTTTCTTATGTCAGCCCCTACAGGCAAATATTTCACCATGTATCCCCAGACCAAGCGCAGAAAAAGTGTTCCACTGATAAATAGTCTTTGGTCAGAAGGTCTAGACTGGAGACCCATATTCATTAGTTAATCTAAATTATTTAAAATATTAGTTAATTCACTCATTCAGTAGTTAATTTGCATTCTAGCAATGTGCCAGTTATAATGCTAGATTCGTTGCAGGTTTTACTCCATTATCTCCAGCCACCCCTCTTAGTCTTCCTTGCAAATTCTTTCTTATATCTCCAACTTCTAAACATTGGAGAGCCACAAAATATAGTTCTTGAACCTCTTTTCTTGTCTATTCAGTTATCTAATCTCATGGCTATAAACACCATCTATAAATGAATAACTCTTATAAATCTAACCCTTAGCCTCTACCTTGATTTCTAGCCTGGTGTATCTTCTTCCACCTTCATACATTACCACCGGATGTCTAATAGGCACCTCAGACTTAGCTTGTGCAAAATTGAGCTAATGAGCCTCCCCTCAGGAAAAGGTGGCTTCAACCTAACAATTACCAGGCTATACAACCGTGGCATGACCCTTCACTCCTTTCTTCTTCTTCTCCCACTTCATTAGTACTCCTTGGCAGCATCCAAACTATATCTAGAAACCAGCCACTTTTCCCCAAGTCTCCTGCTACCATTCTGATTCAAACCATCATCATCTCTTGCCTGAATTATTCAGTAGTTTCCCAACTGGTTTCTATAACTTTACCAACATAGCAGCCAGACACTACCCTTAAAATATAGGTTAAATTATATCCCCCACTTTCCCTAAACCACCCAGATGGCTTTTATCTTCTCAGAGCAGGAATATAGAATCCTTAAAATTTTCTACAAGGCCCTTATTACCTGTCCAACTTTATCTCTGTCTACTCTTTTTCTTTGCTCACTCAGTTCCAGTCACTGTGCCCTCCATGCTGCTGCTAAAACATACTAATTCCACCACCGGGCTGTTGTGTTTACTGTTCCTCTGCCAGGAATGCTCATCTATGAGATGACTTTGTGGCTTGAGGTTCATTCCCTCACTTCTGTCAAGTCTTTACAGAAATATCATCTTCTCCTTAAAGCTTTCCCTGACCATGTGATCTAAAATTGGGGAACTTACCCCCTCAGAGAGAGCCCTACTGCTCTTCCCTTCTATATTTTTCACCTTGCACCTTCATATATTTTCTGTATTTATGCTGTTTGTTCTCTGAAATTCTAAGCCCAGTGGTAACAGGAATTTTTTTAAATTTATTGCTGTGTCCCCAGTGAATACAACAGTATCTGTCATGTATATTTTTGAATAAATGAATAAGCAAGCGTGAGAGTGAATAAATTCAAGAGTTATAAGTCAGACCCAGTCCTTGAGCTCATGGATCTGACAGTCTTCATATTAGTGAGTAGAGTAAAGTCAAAGAAATTCTCATGGACAAAAGAAGTGAGAGGGAAGAAAGAAATCCGAGAAAGATAGGCATCAAAACCTTATGGGTTGCCCACATGGTAGAAGTGGGCCCAGGGAAGGAAAGCTGAGCCTGTGTTTGCTGAGTAGAAGGGAATGAGGATAATGTAGTATCTTGGAAGCAGAGGAAAAAAGGTTCAAGATGAAAGAGGACTGTAACTAGGACCTTGTAGGTGGTAACAGGGT
The DNA here is from genome assembly GCF_014824575.4 of Sturnira hondurensis. Classification (NCBI taxonomy): domain Eukaryota; kingdom Metazoa; phylum Chordata; class Mammalia; order Chiroptera; family Phyllostomidae; genus Sturnira; species Sturnira hondurensis. The sequence continues at coordinate 4,398,466 of NW_028081875.1, forward strand.
TAATCATCATCTCCGTTAAGAGTTATTATGTATCAGGATCCATGCAGAAATGTTTCCAGTTCCAAAACTGGCTTCAGAAAGATGCGAGGCCAAAGGTAGGGAGTAAGGCAGGGCTGTGTAACATGCATAATGTACATAATATAGGCACTTAAAATGAATAATGCCATGTCTGTAAATGACAACATGAAAAAAAAGAATAACCTGGTAACAATTTATCGCTGGGAGTTTTGCTAAAGAGTTCACAATACAGGAACATTGTGGAGCAATCCTTTTTTCTGCCCTACTAAGGTCAGCATCTATTCTGTGGGTGAGAGCCTTAATGGTCATGGCAGGTTGGGGACATCAGTTGACTGTTGTCATTTCTTTGGTTTGACTTCTACTGGTTTTTGAAAATGCAGTGTTTTTCTGTTTTGAATCAACAGGTTCCATTTTTTGGGCCTCTGTTTGATGGAGCCATAGTGAGTGGGAAGTTACTGCCAAGCCTTATATGTGCCACATGCATCAATGCCAGCAGGGCTGTGAAGTGCCTCATCCCGCTCTACCAGAGCTTGTATCTTTTTGCATTAAATATACAACTTACTAGGCATACCGGAATCCAGAATCCTGGCAATTTTTCTTGAGAGGTAAGTGTTAACAACTGTGTTGAAGAGAGAAGAGAAAATTGTTTTCAGTCTGTGTTGAAAATAATGGAGTGTGATTTTCATACCATTTGTTAATATATATTAAATACAATAATTTTGTGTTGTATCAAACTTAGGAAGAGTTTATTTTCATAATTTAGTTATATAAGTTTGTGCTAAGAAGCTGTGACTATCAAGAAATGTCATACCTTTCCAGGTATTTTTCCCCAAGTTCTGTCTCCTCCTTCATCCATCCCTATTTGTTGCAGTTGGTAGTGGGGTCTCCAGAGTGCCTACTGGAAACAAGCAACAAATGAAATGACTAATACATCAAAGAGTGTGGCAAGTGCCACCAGAGAAGTAAAAATACTATTCTGGAGGTCAGAGATGGGAGAAATTGCATCTAGTTGGGAGGACGGGGAAAAACATCTTTAACGAAGTTACATTTGAAATCATCAGTAAGAATGATGAGAAATTCTTTTGTAATTTTTCCAAATCTTTAATATCTGCTTTTCTAATTCCTAATCTTCTCTAAAAACAGAAGAAATTTCACTTTTATAATTTGTATGAAACATTAATCAGCATGCTGTAATTTTAAAGTCCAGGCATGATAGCTGATTATAAGAAAAGGAATTAAGTGACTTCATAAAATTGAGGCAAAAGGCATCTAATAAACCTCCTAATAAACCATAGAACATCTTTGTTTCTAATTGGTATTGATAGTGATTATAAACACTGCATTTGACCTTGTTCTCTCTACTTCTCCCAACCTAAGTGATGTGTCACTAGAGGTCGGAGGTGAGGGGTGGGTGAGAAATATCATGTGTGAATAGACACAGTATATGAAAAATACCTTTCATTAAAATCCTGGTCACTTCACTGACTGATACTCTGTCTTTAGATTTTTAAAAAATACATATGCCATGTGGCAACTTGAAATTATCATAGAAATTAGTAATAGAAAACAGCTATTAGGTCCCATCTGGTCCCTCCCCAGAGGCCAGGACAGCATTATTCCCTTCAGCGTGCTCTCTGATGCTTTGTCCAGGCTGGTGGTGGGTGTTTTGGAGATGGCATTCTTTGTAGTGATTTTTGCAGCATTCTAGACTTAATTGAATGGCTGATGTTGATTTAGCCTTCAGCGTGGAGTTTTTATTTCACGCACTACTAAAAAGAGTTTCTTGGCGGAAATGAGAAAGATCTATTCGGAAATTGGCTTGTCAATTTGCATGTCAGCCAGGATAAGTGGGATACTCATCAGTCAAGTATGTTCGATCAAGGCAAAAAAAAAATCATTTGCAAACAAAAATTCTATTTTATGTAAGTCCACTGTGATCTTTGTCATGTCACCTTCTCCACCTGTCTAACTTCTTATGATAAAATACATGCTTTGTTAATTTTGTTGAACACTGCCTTCTCAAATAAAAATTAAGGTGACATCAAAATAACCAGGTTTAGGGAAAACAATATTTTTAAAAGTTCGAAGGATAGGATTCAGCATCACTTTATAAACTTTTCAAGCAATACATTCAACTAATATGGGTGCCCGTTAGGGCTATTGATGTGGGTTAGTAAATGATGTGTTCTAAAATAACTCATACAATAGCCAGGTTGACATTTCTATCCTAAGACAACTTAGGATAGAAATTAAGAAAGGGAACACCTATTATGTTGATTATTGTAAAAACATTTAATATTCCTTTTGTCTTATACCTTGAGAAGATTTAGTTGGTGCTGTTTAAATAATTCAAGGCAAGAAGTAATATATGTAATTTTTTATAGAGATGTAGTCAATGAGGAAACCTTTTCAATCACTTAACTACTCTCTTCTTTTTTTTTTCTAGAGAGAGGGGAAGGGAGGGAGGAAGAGAGGGAGAGAATCATCGATCAGTTGCCTTTTGCACAGGCTCCACCCGGGGACCGGCCTGCAACCCAGGCATGTACCCTGACCAGGAATCGAACTGGTGAACTTTCACTTTATGGGATGATGCTCAACCAACTGAACCATGATAGTCATGGATTAACTACTCTAATTCATTAATTTCTGCCTGCCATAGGGCTAATATTCAGGCCAGAAACCAAAGATATAATAAGAAGTAAAGTGAGGAGGAAAGGAATTTTTTGTATATTTTTGTTCATCTACTTATAATTAATTTGCTCCCTTAATCTTTTGTTAAAGCATCCTGATCCTCATGTGCTTTGGCAAAACTCTAAACTAGTTTCTGTAACAGCTGATATCTGGAATCTGCTAGTTCATGGAGATAAGTCTTAGGTTTGAATTTTGAGAAACACTGTTCATGGTATTGACTTACCAAATAGTGTGGGCTCCAGAAATATCGAGCCCAGTACTAGGGGCTCTAGGTACATGGGAACCAAAACAATTAAGCTTCTGGGCCTGTGCTTGATAGAGAAACAAATAAGCTGATAAATTCTGTAAAACAGCTACAAGGTGGGGGAGATGGTTGGGGGAAGGGGTTAAACCATAGGGAAAAGTCCTCCTTGGAGAGAGCAAATAGGCTGAGATTGGAGGGATGAGAGAGAATCTGTCCCCAGGCAGTAGGGCAGTATTCCATGCAGAGAACACTTAGCAAGTATGAGGGTATTCTCAGGTGGTAAACTTGGGTTTGTTTGGTTTTTTTTTTTTAGAATTTTATGCATGGTCAAGTCCATCAGGCTGCCTATGGCAGGCAGAAGAGCAAGCTTCCAGCAGAGATGGTTTTCAGGGTGGTACCTGAGAAAGCCTAGCTTCCCTAACCCTTTAACTTCATGGTGCCTGCTTTGCAAGTTCTAATGTCAGAATAGCATCAAGGCTGCGTGAATCAGGGCCATAGGTGGGGAGAAAGTTTAGGGGCTACCACCACAAGCCTCTGCAAGCCCCCTACGGGCTGAGAAGATCATTAATAGTTTGGACATACCTGAAACCATATCTAGCTACATAACCTGTGGGTCCAAATGCAGAATGAAATTGTTTGTACTTTATGAACTGCTTGTTCAAAAAGAAGGGAAAAATGACTTTACAGATGCTAAAATATAAAACATTTTCCATTCTTCTGTGGCTTTTCTCTTGACTGGTTTTGGTATTCTTAATTGTTTGATATCATTTTAAGTAAAAAATGTTGAACTTTAAATTATTAACATTAATTTTAATCATTCTATGTATAGTATAATGCCAGTTTAATTGCAAATATAAAAAATTTTAACTCATATGGAATCACCAGAATTACAGTTTATATTTCATAACTCATACATGGATATATTTTATTCTTACCAGAACCATGCATAACTAATAAACACTGCATAAAACTTAATTATCTCGCCCTGGCTGGTGTAGCTCAGTGGATTGAGTACGGGCCTGCGAACCAAATGATCACGGTTCGATTCCCAGTCAGGGCACATGCCTGGGTTGCAGGCCAGTTCCCGGTTCCTGGCAGGGGATGCACAAGAGGCAACCATACATTGATCTCTCTCTCTCTCTCTCTCTCTCTCTCTCTCTCTCTCCCCTTCCCTTTCCCTCTAAGGTAAATAAATAAAATCTTTAAATAAAGAAACCTAAATTATCTCTTTTTATTTCACTCTTTATATGCACATATTTTACTAAATCTGTACTTTCAGTTTACTGATAAGTAAAGAAGGACTAGCAGGAAAATGAACTATGGGTCACTCTTTATTTCCTTTTTCTTCTATGTCATCACTTTCAAGGTAAATTGTTGGCTAATATAGAGGATACCAACTTAGGATAATGCACCTTATGATTTTTTCCAATATTATGATGGTAGGGAAGTGGTACTTGGAATTCCAAGAAACCAAACTTGGAATTTTGAATTTTAATCTTTTCCCACCCTGGCAATATTAGATACAGTAATGAGTGTTGGCGAAGAAAGTGAAATTTCTTTGTCAACACAGGCCAATTTATATGGACAATGCTGTGTTCTTATTTTATTTCTAATATTTAGATTACAATTGTTAAGTAGAACATTGTCAAACTGGTCATTTCATCCAAATGTCATTTGCTTTCTAGGTATCCAAATGACTATTTTGTGAAGAAAGGGCATGCTGTAGTTCAGACATTCTTTAAATCCTCTAAAAAAGAAGCATGTGCTTTTGTGTATTGACCATAGATAACTAAAAATTGGACCTGATGATAAAGAGCCATTAGAGTTAGTTTTCAGTAGTTATTCTCCCCTGTCTCTCTCCAGCTAATGATTATGTACTTCACTGCCTTAGAATGGTGTCAGTTAAGATTCAGTCTAGACACGTGGGTGTTTTCTTATCAGTTTTGTTTAGTGGTGTTCAAGAAAATGCAATATTTCCTATTAAGCTGAGGACTGGGAGCATTGTTGAAATGGATTTGCTTTTTTTCCCCCTTAAATTTTAGGATGTTTTTGGCAGTACATCCAACTTAGAACCTATATCAAAGGATTTCTTATTTGGGGTAGCATTGGCTAAATAATCATTGGACCTGAGTGGTAAAGGCTCATAGGAGACTGAAAAATACCCTCAACTTACATGATAAAAAAAGTGTTAGCACAGTAGCGATGTGTTTGGAAAGTACCCTCAGTAACATTTCAGCCTAGCTCCTTTGTTCCTTCTGGGTTTTCTGGTAACTTCCTCAGCAGACTAAATCAAATCTGTCAAGTGAAGCCTTCGTCCTGTGACCACTGCTCTTCTGAGTGACGAAGGCCAAACTCACCTGCCATCTGCTTTTTTTATCCCTTGTGGGCAATCAGAGGGCCTGTTTCTGTGCCTAGAGTATTATAAATGGGAAGCTTGCCACATGTCATGTTTACAGTTCCCAAACCAACTAAAGATTCCAAAATCAAAACATGGTCAGCTAATAGAAGTTCCCAAAACCGTTTGAGCCAGCGTTTTCATTCTCTTCCTCAGATAACTTATTTCAGGGAAAAGATTGCACACAATATGTATTGTGCCCATTAGAAGGAGGTTACCCAAAATCAGACAGATGGTGGTGTTTTAAAATAAACGTCCACTTCAACAAAACAATAGTCTCAATGGCACTTGCCATCTCTGTTCCCTGGAAGTATCAGCATTTGACTGAGAGAGCTGGGGTGCCTAAGAAAAGTGATTTTTTACCTCATTCTTTCACATGTGAAATTTAGTTTCATTTACAATTAGCAGATATATTTGATAATACTAGAGCTTCTGTCTTACACTCATGACTTCTTCATATTGCTAAGTTTTATTCTCAATTTACACACCTTCAAAAGTGGTCCTTCTCCCTAGAGATGTAACAGTCCTGTTTCTTGGCTGTCCAGCATGATCTTTTTTCTTTTTTCTTTTTCTTTTTTCCGAGAAGACCCTTAATTTCCTCCATTTGTCTCCATATAGTTAAGAAAGTATATGAAAATGAGACAAGTGGTACCATGTGGTTTATTTTGCCATGCAGCACCAGTTAAGCATTTGCCAACATTCACTATGTCCTTGCCATGTACCAGGCATTGTCCTAGCCACTAGGAATAAATATATGAACAAAATATTCCAAGTAAGGGGACAATAGTTACTCATGGACTAAGCTCTGAAAAAGTACGTCACATTTTTGAGAACCACAGATGCTTCATACAGCAGAGTGTGGGAGTCACGCCCAGGATAGAGGGGATGAAGGCATTTCAGGGGCAGTGGGAGGAGTTCAAAGAGTAAGTGAGGGCCTAACCTCAGAGAGTGGCAGGGGAATCGATTGGGTACCTATGTAAAGCAGGTAGATTAATTCAGTGTGGAAACGGCTAGACTTGTTGGAGTGCAGAGGGTGATGAGAAGAGGATTAAAGACAGAACTTTTTAGAACATCACAGTGGAAGACTAGGCTTAGGTGGAGGAGGTAAGGGGAGAGAAGGGGAGGAAAAGGAGAGAATAGTATCTCAGCAAAGCAAGGAGAAGAGAATGAAGCTTTAACTTCACCAGAGTAAACACAAGCAAGACACAAGCTCCTAGGAGGTTGTGTGCATGGCCACTTGTAGCAGCCTCAAGTCTTCACTAAAGAATTGGGTATAATAGGACCTAGAACTGAATTATTCCAAGGAGAGAAGCAAAAAACATTTCAGATAACGGCAGATAACTGAAAAGTTAACAAAAAGGAAGGGGTTGGTGGTGCCTAAGGATGGGAAATGCACAGGAGGGGTCTGAGTTGAAGAACGGCAGCCAGCATGGAATGATACTCCAAACAGGAGGCCGTGCACAGTGCTTTTCTAATTCACGTTTATAAACAGGCCCAAAGGCAAAATATAGTTGTAATAGGGATTCACACTACTCAAAGTTAGCTTGAAGGTACATTCTACTAAAGGCAACAAGCATTGATAAATTCTTGGCTGGCAAACAATCTCATCTCTCAGAACACAGAGGAAGCAAAAGAATGGGACCACTATTTTGGAGCCATTCCTTAGCAATTTAAAAGATTAGATTTGTGACTTTGAGTGGAGTTTGTATAAGAATGGGAGAGATACAAGTAGACCTGTACCATGCTATGGAAGCACACTTCAAAAAGTTGAGTTCAGAGGGGGAAAAAAGGCACATTTCCATACCTGGATTGAGGCGATAAAAGGGAGTAAAAAGTGAGAGCTTTTTATTATAAAATGCAAACTATCTGAGAAAGAAAAAGGGAAGGCATGTAAGAACAGTGTAGTTGCAAAGAGTGAAGTCTGATAACTTCATATTTAAACTATGGTCATCAGGATTAAAAGAGGAGCTTTGCCCTGTGTTGACAGAAGGTGGTTATTGTTAACCTGAATCCCAGTTGTCCTCCATCATCTTCATGTAAAGAGAATTGGCCCCTGCAGGTAAGATCCAGCCTTCAAGGCCATGTATGTTAGTTTTAGAACAAGTCTACAACAGTCATCTCAGAACCACAAAAAGAAAAATTTTTAATAAATCATGTGTAGAAAGGATATACCCAGAATTGAAAATGGGAAAATATTTTCCTCATTTCAAAGAATTAAAGGGTGAATTTTGGGACGTTGCATGAATTCCTTGTTAAATTGTTAAACTAGATTATTAAATGGCTTGTGATTCTTCCAGAAAGCGTTCACAGAAAATAAAATATTTCAAATACTCATTGTGTTTGATAAGATTACTATTCTCAGAGGTTAGAGAAAGTTTATGAATCTTAATTTCAGTAAAATACAAGATAAAGTGTCGTAATCATCTGGCAGAGAGGCAAAAGAAATATGTGCCAATGGGAGCTGAGTGACTTCACTATGGCTAAACCTAAAATGTGTGAGTTCATGGACCACCAATTGACTGGGGCCATTGTGTCTGTGGCACAGTGTATGTACCATAGCTCTGCTCAAATCCTCTTCTATTCAACGACTTTTTTATCGGCAGCTTTCACAAAGGTCTAGAATACATTTTTATCAAAATACTATTCGTAAGAAAAGTGAGAGGGTTAACTTAATTTCATAATGGCAAAGTTAGAAATTAGGATTGTCTCAGATGAGACTGCCAGACCCAAACCAACAAAGTGAGATTTAGGAGGTTAGATTGTGATGCCATGACTTGGGTGTAGATAGTTAACTGTGTGAGTACAGGATGAGGTTGATACAAATAGTATGTGCTAGTCAGTCACTTGTGACAACATCTGAGGGTTTTGGTTGAGCATAAATTTGAAACAAGACAAAGAGGGTGATGTAGTGGCGAAGCACACTGCATTGTCTAAGACCACAGCACAAGGAACATGAGATCTGGGTCGCAGGAATCACAGGAACACAGACATCATCCCCTCACTCTCCCGGCTTCGGGTCACATTGTGAAAGGTGGTGCGCCCACTCTGGGGCCATGTTGTAAGGGAGACCTCCACGTGAGGACCATTGCACCTTAGGTCTCAGGGAATCATAACAACCAAGGAGTTGTTTCAGGAACCTAGTGGGCTTTTAAAGAGAAGATGAGGCTGTAGAACTGGGACCAATGAACAGCAGAAATCAGGAAGCATCTGTTAACTCAGTGTCAAGGCAAACATTCAAAACCCAGAGCCTACAAAACCTGCAGGCTGAATCCAGCCCCCAGATGGGCTTTGTTTAAACTTCAGTTGGCTTCCAGCATTATTTATAAAAACTGAGGTTGTCAGCCACACCAAAAAATTGGGAGATTTTCTTTTTTAAAAAATCTAGATTTCTGACTTCTCTTAGGAATCAAAACCTCTGACCCTACCTGGTCCTCCTTTCTGCTGGTAGCAGTCAGCCTCTTTATAAGCTATGCACTCTCCTGCTCGCTCTGGCCTGGCCCATTGACGTCTCTCCCATGCTGAAGCCTGACACCAGGTGCCACCAGCATGGTGTCTGCTCCTGGTCCTTCATGAGAGCCCAGTGAGTATTATTGTAGTTATTATCATAACTACAATGATTTTACAGTTTTAGTTTATTTTTTTAATCCTCACCCAAGGATATGTTTATTGATTTTAAAGAGAGGGGAAAGTAGAGAGAAACAGAAACATCCATGTCAGAGAGAAACATCAATCAGTTGCCTCCAGTACACACCCTGATGGGATCAAACCCACAACTTAGGTATGTGCCCTGACCCAGAATCAAACAGACAAAGCTCCAACCAATGAGCCACCCAGCCAGGGCAATATCAGAGTTTTAAAGCTTTTGTGAAAACTGGAACCACCCAACTGTGGAGTTAGGTCTCATGAAGTATTTACTTTTTGCCATAGCAGATGTTAAAATAAAGGCCGGAGACTGCTTTTTCTTTCAAGAAAAGTTACTGTAAATCTAGCAGTCTGTATAGAAACAAGGCTGACGTCATGGTTAAGGAAATATCAATAACCACCCCAGCTTTCCTCCTCTCTTCCCACTTTCCGATCTGTGGTTGTTTGGTCTTCCCTGTCTTCACCAGTCCTTTACAGAAATGTGCTCCTTCCCACTGTGCAGCCTTAGAGTACAGTAATGACTCCCCTTATGATTCCCCTCTTGGCCACTTTGCTGTCCCCCAACCCCAAGGCTCCTTTTGGGTCTCTCCTGTGACATAGATCCCTCACTGTCCTGTAGCCATCTAGCTTCATAAATATAGTTCTCCTTGCCAGACAGGGCCTTCCTTTAACCTCTTCTCTCCCAGTTATACTGTAAATTGCCTAGCCAGGGCTTGTTTCCATTCTGTTGATCTCTCTCTCACATGCACCTCCTAGTACATCATGAGTGAGTATATGTGTATGTGTGTGCATAGGAACAGAAAGGGAGGGGGGCAGATAATTTGGTAAAAAAAAGTTTTCAGAAAACATAAGGCAATTTTTTTTATTTTGTAAACTTACAATTTTATTAAAAAATTATAAATTTTATAAGTATAAACTTGCAATTTTTTCAAAATTGAAAACCTTAATCTTCCAAGAAATATTGCTCTATAAATAGAATATGTGTGTATGTATGTATCTATAGTTTTTTTAAGTCCTTTTAATTTCTTTTTTGAATGTTTAGTTGACTGCTGGCTCTCTAACACTTAGAACAGCACTTTGCACATAGGGAGTACTCAATATTCTTGGGTGGACTACACTGGCAAAAAAAAATACATAGTAGTATTCAAGAGAAAAAATGGTAGAACTTTTACTAAAAAATGAAATTTTGTGTGTATTTTTCTTTATATTGAATAAAATTAACACTCTGTTGCATTCTAAATAATAATCATTCTGTTACTACCCCAAAAGTCATTGAAGGATATTTATGTGAAAATTCTGACAGTTAAAATGATAAATTCATGTTTGATTTTGAAATTAATGGAATCTTATTAAGAACCATGCAAAGTAAGTGAAGGTTGTTCAATGATCCTATTTCCATAGAGCAATAAATTTATTTAGTTTTAGAAAGAGAGATTGAATCTAAACAGTGTTAAAGTCAGAAAATTTACAGACAAGAAGGAAGTGGAAGGAAACCTAATGTTGCCATTAAAGCCATGGCCACGAGGGAGGGGAATAACCAGTTCAAAGTAAGAAAGTATTGTCAGGAAATGCCTTAAAGAATGTTTGTGACAGAATCTATTTCTAAATCCTAGGAACATAGTTGTGGGGTTTTTTAAATCCTTAATTGTATGTAAATTTTATACATGTAAATAAAACGCCTGCAATGCCTAAGGGAAGCTCTCCACACGTCTGAGATCTGGAGCAGGCTGGGCCTTGGCTGGTCATGCAAATACTGACAGCTGAAGTCACTTGTTGGAAAGTCTGCAAACTCTGGTTACAGCTGCATTTGTCAGTAGCTTTAAGGGAAGTGTAATCAGCCAGAGAGATTAATTTGCATCTCAATTAGAGTGGAGTCAGGAGGAAGCGCTAGGGTCTGATTTGGGGAGGTTGTAGAAGAAATCTCACTGAGCACAAAAGCCTCCCTGGCTCTGTCCTCCAGCTGAGTGGAGGACAATATGTGAGGTTTCGTTTCCATAGGGACCAGAAGCCTGCTGGGCCCCAGAAGAATCTCGGGTTTGCACCATAATCATTTGGTCATGATGACACAAATTCCACTGTTGTTCCCAAATACATATTGCTGTTAGAAAAGTGGAAATGGTCATTATGTCAAAAGCAGGCAAGAGGGAATTTGCTGACCCTACTACCTTTGTTCATAATACTGCTAGGATTTCTAGGCATTTAACATTTATTAATGTCTGAATATTCAAAGAGCAGAAGGTCATTCATAAATGACAATATTTCTCTAGCATTCAGATGGTTAGGTTGGAAATGGCATAGCTTCAAAGGGAGCTATTATTCCTGATTCTCCCACACTCTTCAGCAGTATACAAACAAAATTACAAATTTAAAAGCACAGGTGAGGAAGAAACATGGAATCTTCTGGCCGTGGAGCAAGGAAGAAATTCTGGCCGTTACAGGCTTCTTTAGAATCCTAACGAAACTGAAAGAGATATCCCTAACCTTAACTTTAAAGGGTAAAAGTGGTATTAATTTTAAATCTTTACTTCAAATATTATCTGTGGTCATTTTCACTGGCTTTGACATTTATATCAGACAGGTCCTTTGTTTTCAGAGATCTTCATATTCTCAGAATTCTGTACTTGGGCCTAATGAGAGGTGAGACTGTCTAGGCCATTTACCCATGCCAGGTTACTCTGCCATAACCAGGAAGGGCTCACCACTGACATTTTTGGAGAAAGAATTATTTCTAGTTTATTTTCTTCTCTCTCAAATAGTTAATTCATTGGCTCAAGCTTCAAAGTAAGAAACCAAACAAAAAAGAGTGAGAAAAAAACTGAATCCTACATTACAAACTTAAATAAAACTGAATTCTCTTTTTTAAAAATTAGGGTTTTAAATTCCTCTCCCCATTCTGGAAACAAGTTTCCTAAGAACAATCTCTTCCAGTGCCCACAGACTGAAATAACACATTGAAGCGAGACATCAGAACCTCTTAATCCAACATTAATCGAATTTCAGTTTACTAATTATCAATCCTGTTTTGAAAGGAACATAATGCTATAAACAGCATCCGCAGAACATTTAGTAGACCCTGGGATTATAAGCAATATATTTGAAAGTGAGACTTTCTGTTATTCAAATCTCCAAAAAAGGATAAAGCATGCCTTATTATAATAAGAGATTGTGCAAAGCCAAAGAAGGACAAAGCAGGCAAATCCAAATGTTGAGAGCCCTTCTGTGCCTGTCTGCCTTAGTGTATGCAGCAAGCTCCCAGCAGGCTTCTGAGCAGGAGTAATTTGCAACACATTCAAGTAAATTTTTAAATCAAAGCAGAAGGTAGTATGTGGGTGAGTACAACTCAAATGACATCATGTTAGCCTTGAAAGGATGTCCTTTCTACTTTGCTCTGTGGAATTTAACCAAACTCTAAAATGGGAACTTTGAACGTTATACTTCAAATCCATTTCTGAGGTCCTATACTTTGAAAGCATTTGACTTTATTCCCTGAGACTTCATAAAGAATATTGAGGCCAGGGTAGGGGAAGAAAAGATGGAAGCTCTGAGGATCAGTGCCAGTGCCCATCTAGTCTCCTTTCCTCATCCCACTCCCCCAACCCTATTAACGCCCCCCACCTCGCAAGAGTTGGGTATCCAGTATGCAAGCCACTGGAGAGTTAAGATACACTTTAATGTTTATGTTGTATTTTGTACATGCCTTTAACATAGCCATCTTGAGAGGTACACAGTTGCTTTTGTTTCCAACAATGGCACATTTTAAAACACCACAATTATTTTAAACAGACACCCCCTTTGGCATTGCTTATTATGTATAACCTATATCAGATACAATGTATGTCTGAATGATACTCTTGTCATTTGGATCACTTCAGAAAAATGAAACAATACAATACTTAGTGGTTTATGGTATTTCTCTTTCCTTAGCTTATTTCTTCTAACGCTTCATTTCAGACTTCAGTCTTTCTAATTTGGTCCTAGGATGTGCAAGAGTACAGAAAATGTGTCCACTCATTTAACAGTACAAAGCTTTGGTCCTTAATCCATCAGTGTTCAATGAAGGGGCTGCCTCCTAAAAACTCGGTGCCTGCTGGTCATGAAACAAGCCAGCCCTTCATATGCCAAGCCCCTTTGGTTCTCCCTTATTTGCCTATGAAGTGGGATGTAAGTATATCAGTGCATCCAGCATCCCAGTTTTGAGGCAGATGTGTGCCTGGAAGTGCAAAGTCTCATACCTCCACAAAGGGTAGGCAAGCTCGCTAGCCGATGGGATTCTGAATTTATAAGCAGAGTTCCAGAATTCCCCCAGGGCCTACTTTTCAAAGGCAAATTAGTATGTTTGCAACTTGATCCCTAGGCAACTTTTGACAGTTGTTCTAAGAATAATAAAACAGATGGACGGAATAGATTTTGGGGTCTCCATCCAAACTGCCATCCTCAGTGGAATAAAGGAGCGGAGTTGATGGCGAGAGCTGCTGCTACTCACCATTATGTTCTGCCTTTAACATCTAAGAACTTTTCCCCAGAAGAAGATGAAAATTATCATGTATTTTCCTGATGAGAGTTCAGCTTGACTGAGGAAGTAAATAGGATATGTGTTTCCTCCATATATTTAAAATTAAAGGAATTGAACTTAGTTAAATTGAATTTCTACTCTCAAGAAACCAGTGTTATTGTGAATATAGGAAAGGGATGTAAAGTGTTTTAAGTATTTTCATGGGAGTTTTGAACCTTTTAAATAAAGAAGAGCCTATTTTAGAATGTCTCAGAAACACTATCTACTCTTTAATTTGGGAAAATAGAATTTAGGCCTCTCCACCAGGCTAAACATTCTCTGCAGGGAACAACATAATGCACATCAGGACGCTGCATTATAAAATGTACAGATTATGTACATATTTATGCTCTGTAATTTTGTCAGACAAATGAAATATATTTATGCATAAACATTTCACAAAAACTCCACTTTTTGGAAAATTTCAGCCTTCTCCAAGTGTTGATCTTAGCTCTTATCAGATTAGCACGAGATGTGCTTTTACTTTAATTTATTGGCTTCCTCTGAGGTACATTTCCATACTCTTTAGTCACTCCTTTTGTCTGGATTCATTTGCCCTAATTATCACACTTTAGGCCACAAAGATTAAATAAGGTGTCAGATCAGCTGTGCTTTCTGAGTTTCAGAGCTGCTTGAGTGACTGTTGGAATATGTGTACTGGGGAACCCTAATTTCCTTTGTGAGTTTGTCGTGTAGACCAGTTGTTTAACTAAAATTCTACTAGTAACTCAGTAAGATAGTAAACTTTTTTCTTTTTCTTTTTTTTTTAGAAGCCCCAAAGTAATTTCAGCCCTCTTCTAGGTCTCACATTAGGCAGCATCACTAACTGAAATGACTGTGGTGAGGACTCAATTCTTGTACATTCTCTATTCTCTTCCTTTCACAGCAGCAGTTTTCCTACAAGTGCCAGATGAATTGTAAGGTGCGATGTGTGACAGCAGGCCTCACAGAGACCTTGGGTTTCAGTTTTAGTTTAAATAATTAGTTCTGTTGCTGTTAACAAGTATCTTTACCTCTGACAGTGTCCCTGTAAAATGAGAATAATAATATCTCACAGCCTGGTTATTGTAAGGATTTATGGAATAAAGAACAGATAAAATGAGTTAATCCTCAAAACATACCCCAAATCCAGCTGCTTCATAAAACTCCATCATTCCCAGCCTGCTGTACTTACCTTCGTGCTTGTGGCTCCCAGGGCCAGTGTGGCGGCAGCCTCCCAATCTTCCTGCTTCTCTCTGTTCCTTGCTGTCCCTGGAAAACTCTCCAGGAGCCAGAGTTTGTTTTTTGTTTTTTGGTTTTTTCTAAAATAGAGATCAGAGCATGTTATAGCTCAGAACCCTCCAATTACTTCCCATTCTCACCCACAGAAAAAGCCAGCATCCTATAAGGACCCACAAACATTCCAGCCTCAGAAACTACATGTGTGCTAAGAATGCTCTTCCCTCCCCCGGTATCTGCATAGCTCACCCGTTCCATTCCCTTCATTTTCTGCTCATAAGCTACTCATCAGAAAGCTTTCTAAAATAGCAAACCCTCTCTCTGGGCAGTCTCACCATTTCCTTCTTAGCATGGAGAGTATGAACTTTGTTATATTCACTGCTGTGTCCCCAACACCTAGACCCCAGGGTAAGACTGGCAAGAGGATATTCTCTGTAAGAATAGATTGAGAAATGAATGGATTATACATGGAACAGACTGATGGGTGTATGTAAGAGTGGAGGGGAGGGCCTGGCACCCCCACTCATTCTCTATAATCAGAAGTGCCTGTGTCATGCCAGCAGTACAGACGAACAAGTTGGGTCCCAGACACAGCCTCATGTGCCATGGTAACTTAGAGCAGTCATATTCTGTGTTCCTCTCACAGCGAACATTGGTGTGGACATACAAGCACTGCAAGATGTAGAGATTAAGGGGCCCTGTCTGTCCTCAAGAGGCTTCCCAGCCAATAGTGATAAGACTGGGACATAGGGTAGAATGCAACCGCTTTTCTAACAAAGACCTGCCCATGTGCTTTTGCTGAATAATTAAAACATAAGATAGAATAAAGAGAATCAGATGGTCATGGGAACTCTAAGGGAAAAGATTATTTCTAGTTGCATTGTCAGATTGTTCTTGTATTTTTGCGTATCTTTGAATAGTGTCTCTTTTATGTGTATGTCACCCACAACTCAAAAAGCTGGAAATTTCACAATTTTTTTCATTTTGTTTTACAAAAAGATATTCATAAACTGAGTACAATTGATTATATAAATGCCTGTAACCTATATCATAGTGATGACACATTTATTTCAGTGACTGGGCTCCTGGAGAGGAGCCTTCCATTGTTTTTGTGTGTGGCTGTTCTTCCTTCCGTTCCAGAGGAGAAGAGGGAGGTGGCAGAACAGTCCTTGCTTCGTTTGGTGAGGACACCCACTTCGAGCCCACTCCTACCTTTGTTTCTCCAGTCTTTTTCTAATTTCATAACCCATCAAAAGAAAAAAGAACTTTCAAATATGCTATTCAAACATTTGTATAAGTCTATATTTTAAAGTATATGCAGGTTCTAATATACTAATGTGTTATGACATAAAATGTACTCAACAGTGAGAATTTGAAAAGATGTCATAAAGATGAAATAAACAATAACTGGAGGTATTTTATATTTACTAGTAAGTTGTTTTGCATTTACTGAGATATTAATGGTATTTTAGCAAGTGAAATGGGATTACATGTGCTGCATTAGTTTTATAACCTTAAGTTTGATAGTCTGTGATGCAGTGATTCTGAGGAGTCCCTCTAAACTCCTTTTATTTTAATACTTGGTTTCACAGCTTGTAAAGATATACAGACCCACTAGAGCAGAAGAGCTCAGTCTTGGGCTGCTAAATCATGATGCTTGTACTCATTCTTAGCCACAATTTCTATGAAGATTCTTGCTGATGTCATATCAGTTGTTGCACTGTTATATTTTTTGAACATAAAGATTGAAAATGGCTTCACTTGGAAGGTTAAATACAGCTTATAAAATTCTGTCTACAAGTTTTTGTTTTTAAATCCTCACTGGAGGATATGTTTATTGATTTTTTAGAGAGAGAGAGAAACATCGATCACTTGCCTCTTGTACACTCCCTGACTGGGAATCAAACCCACAATCTGGATAGGTGCCCTGACCGGGAATTAAACCTGCAGCCTAGGTATGTCCCCCGACCAGGGATCAAACTTACAACCTTTTGGTGTACAGTACAATGCTCCAACCAACTGAGCCACCCAGCCAGAGCAGCAATTTTTTGACGGTACAGATAAGAGAATTTCTGAAAGCATGCACCATATTCAACAATAAATTCCCACATGAAGGCAGCATTTTTCAACATTTCTTCTCAGGTTATACATCTGTGGCATTTTTCTTTCAAATAGCAGTTACTCTCTCACTTGGTGTCATTTTGCTCCTTTTACTTTTGGGGAACAGTGGAATCTACTACACACAGGGTGTATGTCTAAGGGTGCACCATTTGTCTCCTGCTTCTACCGCCACCTCTGCCCCCAGTCTAACTCAACACAACAGCCGGAGCCAACTTACTAAAACGTGACTTGAACCAAGTTGCTTACTGTCCTGCTCACACTCTCCAGGGGCCCCTCCTCACTCAGAGTCAAGGCCAGAGTCCTACAGGGAAGGTCTGAGTGCTCAGTTCCCTCTGCCTAGAATGCAGCTCCCAGGATGCCCACCTGGCTCACTCCCTTACCTCCTCCCCAATTCTCCCCAGCCTCCCTGGGAAAAGTTCACCCACACCTGCATACACGTTTCCCACTACCTCCTGTGGCACACCTATGCTGTTTCTTTTCTCCATAGCCCTATCACCTTTTAATTTACTTACTCATTTTACTCGTGTTGTGCCCCCAGACAAAAGGATTTTTGTCTGTTTTGTTCACTGATGCATTCAAGGATGATATCAAAATATTTGATATCAGGTACCACAAGGGAAGGATACCACCCATGCTGGTGTTTTCCAGGTGAATACCAGCCCTGGATGTAGCTTCAGCACCTGCCACAGAATAAACATTTGTTCAATAAATACCTGCTGAATGCATTAGTAAATTTAGCCCTTGTCGTCACAGGAAAGGTCACCAAATTTAGAGCATTTGTCTATTTTAAAAAAAAGATGAGTAATTCATCTTTATGGTCAAGAGTTTTTGTAAGAACTTTCCTATGCAATAAAGAGGAGAACTTTATGTGGTAGGAAAGATATTCATGGTCATGACCTACCTCTGTAGAATAGTATTAGAAAGATGATACTATTTATAAGGTAATAAAGTTCAGAACTTCGGTATGGGGGTCACGTAAACCATGATACATCACACTGTGGTGAAAGTAGAGAGAGTTACCGGCAGCGCCTGTCTCACTAAGGACTGAACCAGACCTGGGAAACTGATAGGTGTACAAGCAAGATTGGCACCAGCCTTAGGCCATATGTTAAATTTCAGTAAAGCTTTATTTCTATCTTAATTTGAGATGAAAATAAATATTAATAGAAGTGCTACTATTGTCTTGTCACATCTCACTATGGAGATTTGTAGGATAAAGTCTTCTGCAGAGGTTTATAAAGGAGATGGTGGAGGGAGGATCATGCATGGTTTTGTGGGTTGACTGAACTTAACTGGGTGGTTCTTACCCAGGTTTCTTATGTGTCTGGTACGTGCACTGACAGCTGAATAGCTACAGGCCACAAACATCTCTCTCTTCCACAGTCTCCACATTTGGCTAGCTCACAGCAAAGTAACCTCACAACGGTTGGTTGGTCTTGGTCTTCCAGGACTGCTCAGGGCTCCAGGAGACCCAGGTGGAAGGTGCAAGGTTTTTCCCAGTCTAACCTTGGAAGACCCAGAACGGTTAGCCAAGAGTTCCAAAGCCAGCGCAGATTGAGAAGAGAATCAACCTGTTGAGGGGAGTGGGCTTGCTTGCGCAGGGAGAGGAGGAGGCTGGCAGACTTGTCTGTCTGTCTGGCACAGGTGGAGGGTTGCTGGCCACACTGAGTTAGGGCTCATTCTGTTCTGCCTACCCTCTCCAATGGATAGTGAGCTCCTTGAAGGCAAAGGCCATGCCTTACTCTTCTTTCAGTCTCCCACATCCAACATTATAAGAACTCAGTAGGTGTTCATTGAATTAAAATTGAAATGCAAACATTTTAAGGAATTTCTAATTAGGACAAAGTAGATTCTAGTACCATTTATTTAATTACACCACAAGTTGTATTTATGCATGTATAGGAGGAAGTGAGTTAAAATGGGTACCAAGAAGAGATAACTTATTTTAAATAATGACTTCTTAATCCAGTGAATTTATTCATAAAAGCAGGAAAATTGAATTCAACTCTATTTTCATGTCCACAGGGGCATACCTTTAAAGGGTACATTTTGTTCATAGCTTGATTTCTTTGGGTTTCATTTTTTTTATTTTAATCTGCTTTTATTGATCCTTTATTAACTGTTATATTGCCTTCAAGAATCACACTTATGTGATGTACCTCATAATTGTACTTGACTTTTTAGATGATTTTTTGTTTTTATGCCTCTGGAAGTTTGTCTTCTTGAAAGTTCTTTGAAATTCATTTATATACTTGAGATTTCCTTAAGGAAAATGTCAGTTTGGGCCAATTTTTAAATGTTCAACTTTAGGTGGGAGGCATCAACTTTTAGGGGGGAAAGGTGTTTGTCTTTTATAATAAGAGCTGTACTCTTGCTTTGACAAACTTTTCAGACATTAAAGGGACATTTTTGAAGATGCATGCACAGTACTTTGACAGTCTTCTCAATGTGGCCTCTGTAAGTTCTCTGTGGAAGTAGACTGCTTGGAGGAATTCGCAAGTGTCCTTCCTCCTCTTCTGTTGCCATGGTTTTTGTTTGCTTTTTTAGGGTGGGAGGGCAACCTTGAGATTTTGCACTGCATGTTTGGCTTCTCTGGAAGGTACTGTGACCAGCTAACGGGAGAGGAAGTGACTCCTGCACTTCAGTACTTAACCTCCACCTTTCTCATCTCTCTGTACTGGGATGCACATCATAATAACTCTCAGATGGAGTGAAGGAGTGCTGACCCTCATTTAGAAGTACAGCTTCCTGCTGGAGCAGATCAATACCTGAGTTGTCTGTCTCCACCGTTTACCTTCCTTCTGCACAGTGAGACCCTTCTGCTGAGAGTGATCGATAGCTCTAATCTGCAGGAGCCAGTCACATGAGGCAGAGTGCGTAGGTGACATCATGTGGGACCATGGAGGCTGCAGCTCTGTGACTCAGCTTCATAGCCCTTTTCCTAGGGGTACATTCTGTTCATAATGTGGGCTTCTTATAATCTCCTCCATGGGTCATCATTCCTCTGAAACTTGATTCAGGGAAATGGGCACTTGGGGCATATGTGTGTGTGCAAGTGTGAATTTCAGAAACAGATTTTGCTCCTTTCCCAAACTCTACCAGCTCTCTCTGTTTTGTGCTGCTCCTTATCATAACTGTACCCTGGACAGTTTTGGCTACTCCTCTACCTTGTGCTGTAATTATTTGCATTCTGGGTATTTTTTAAACATTAAAGTGTTTTTTTTAATCTTTCAAATGCAGTGACTGAAGACCATTTTATTCTAGACACTACTTTCCCACAAAAGATTGTTAGAAGATAATGAACATTGTATGTCACTTCCATCTTTGAATGGCTTTGGCCAAGTGAAAGACACAGGGATGAAGACCTGACTTTCTAGGACCACTGATGCCTCAGGACTCTCTGCCTGCAGATCAGCTCATGACCTACCTACCCTGTGCCTCCATGGTAAGCAGGCTTGGAGTCAGAAAGAGCCCCTGTTACTTCTTTACCTGGCCTTCCAACCCTCATTTCCATATCTAATTATCTTAAATATGTCTGAAATTCTAGATATAACAGTAAATTAAGGCCTAGATGTAAAGAAAGCAAATACATGGGATACACCAAATTTAAACCAGGGTCAAAACTGACAACTTTGCAGGCTTACCCTCTGAGGAGCAGACAGCCAGAAGCAAACACAGCTTAGGGTCTAATGCCTGCTACATGTAAGAGCCCCAGCAGCTTCCAGTCAGAGAGAAGAACTAAGACTTCCTCAGCAAACAGTTTTCCAAGTTAAACCATGCTTTAATCCATCAATGAAGTCCACACTATATTTTATACTAAATTCATTAGATGTTTATGACTGTACTTCTTAAATTCAAGTTTAGCTTTTCTGCTGGGTAATATTTATTTCAATGTTTATAGCCTTTAAACTTTGTGGCAGATCATCTCACACATCTGCACTCCACAGGCAACTGCATGCTTTCTATTTTTCAGAAAGTACAGATGTCATCTTTAGAGACCCCTGAGTTGAATTTAGCTTTAGGAAAACTCAGAAGGGACAAGGTTTCCCTTCAAGTACCAGGCAGTTTTCTCATCATTTGTAAATGTACCCAACCATAGGAGACAGGCAGAGAGTATATTTGCTGTTGGAGAGGATCTTTCAATAAAGTGTCTTTTATTTAGAGCTTTAAATAAACTCTTAGCAAAAAAGTGATCAGCAGATTATCATAATCTTATTCACACTCTCAGACACCAATTCTGAAAACGACAAGTTCAAAGGGAATTTTTTACATTAGTTTATCCATTCAACAAAATATTCATTGGCTGTTTCCTATATGCCAGGAACTGTGCTGTTGCCAGGAGGGTGCCCAAACAAAGGGCATGGTCCCTGTCCTCAACGGCCCTTTGTTGAGTATAAAAACATTAAGGAAAAGACGGGTCTACAGTGTTTCATAATGGTGTTATAGAGAGTTCAGCCCAGATCCTAAAGGAAGGTATCCCAAGGAAGGAAGGACCTTTGAGCTAACATTTGGAGGGTGACTGGAAGTCTCAGGGACTTAATCAAAGACAGGAGCATTCAGAGAAAGTAAATGCCTTTCAGTGGAACAGAGTCCTTAGTAGACTTGGAACCATCAAGGAATGTGGTGGTCTGGGGACACCAGATACCACTGGGAGCCCAAACCCACATATCACTAGTTACCACACCAGGATCCATAGACCCCCTATCCCCATTTCCCTCATCACTGCCATCTCATCCTAATGTCACCTTCCCCTACCCCCATGAAATAGATTGCCTCTCTCATAAGGAGTTGTGCTGCTGCTTCACACAGTGAAAAAATAAGGCCTGTTGCCTTGGTTCCAGGAAGAGTGACAGAGCTCTGCTCTTTGGTCACCTGGACAGACAGTTGATTGCTCTGTCCTAGGCACTCTGAGTTTCACACATATGTTCAATCCTATGAGGAAGTTGCAGTTATCCTATTTTAGTATAGTATGTAAATGCAGCACAATATCTTATATATTGTAATCTATTATGTATTTGATTATATTTGAAAAGTATAGTTGAGGGCACAGAGGCCCAGAGTGGTTACATAACTGGCCCAAGGCCATATCGTTTTTTTAGTGATGAGCCAGGACCTGAACTCAGCAACAGCTGTTCAGCACACTAATATCCCACTACACCCAGACACTGCCCAAAGTGCCCAGAGATGCCTGTGGAAATTGTGCATACATTTCAGTGCAACTTTTAAAACATGTTGGATCTGTTGAGTGGATTTATAAGTTGTGACTTACAACTGATTTTGATAAACCACAAATGCCAGTATTACGTTTTAATGAGACTGAAGGCATGAAGAAGCAGATTCTACTCCTGAGGCTGTTGTGGGGACACGTGGACAGACTTTGTAGTTGTCCCTCTGAAGGCCAGCGTTGTCGCCAGGCTCATTAGCATCTGCACTCTGCTCAGCCGTTGCTGCTCTCTAGCTTACCAGCTGTTCCTGCTGCTCTGTACAATGTCGGATGTGTTCAGCTCACTGGGTTCCTGTCCCCACCACCGGGAGGAGACAGCCCTTCCGCTGGGGATACCCACGTGGCTGCCTGTCAGCGGTGGCACGGAATAAAGTAACAGGCCTTCGCATGGCATATGGTGTCTGGATTTGTACAAGATGCAAAACTCTTCTACTGCTAATGCAGGATGACTCATAGCATTGCTAATTTTTCAAACAAAAGCTGACTTCCACACCCACACTTTTAACCCCTCCAGCTAAAAAGTCTTTAGTAGCAAGGCTCTGGAAAGGTGACTTCTAGATTAGTATATTAAAAAATTAAGAAATAAATAAAAATGTGTTACACTTATTGAAACCATATTAAATGTCTTTGGGTTGAAGTTAAAATTTATGGACTTTTTGTTTTTCCTGTGCAGAAAGGAAATGTTTGAGCTTAAGCTTTGTTCCTTTCTCACAATGGAAGAGTCTAATAGTTTGGTAAGTTGTGTGTTTTTTTTTTTAGCTATTTTTAGAAAAAAAGTTAGAAGGTACTGTATTGGTAGAACACTGGAAACTTTTCATAAGTTAATTTTCTCTTTTCAACAGCCCATAGAAACTACTGCCTAATATTGTATCAGCTCAACTGTGGAGCATTTCAAGCTCTTCACATTAGAATATTTAAGGTTATAAGAAAATGTTGATTCTTTTATGGAACATGATATTGCATAGTCTCTTTGGGTGCACTAAATGGGTAACTCATTTAAATATCAAATTCTACCAAAACAAGTTTAGATTATAAATTTACATTAGAGTCCTGGCTGGTATGGCTCAGTGGATTGAATGCTAGCCTGTGAACCAAAGGCTCACTGGTTCAATTCCCAGTCAGGGCGCATGCCTGGGTTGCAGGCTGGGTCTCCAGCTGGGGGCATGCAAGAGGCAACCACATATCAGTGTTTCTCTCCCTTTCTTTCTCTCTCCCTTCCCCTCATTCTAAGAATAAATAAATAAAACATTTAAAAAAATAAATGATGTTTACAGTAGAATAAACATGTTTTCCAGCTATAAAATACATGAGTATTTTCTAAAAGTGTTTCTGCTAAATTATTTAGGATCAGTTGTGTTAATAGATGTCCAGATTTAATATGAGAATGTGTTTACCAAAATAAGGCAGTTATTTGCATTTATACAATCAGGCTTCCTTTTGAATTAGTAATCAAAATATTGCTTCTTTTATAAATAATCCTTTACTGAAGATTTTATTTAAATATTTCAGAGTCAAGAATTACCAGCATAAAATGATTAGACAGCATCTAATTATGGACCTAATCACTAAATGTTTTGCAGTCAGTCTGGCACATGAGAGTATTTGCAATCAGATTTTGGTAAATACATGAATTTTTAAAGGAACTTTTATCTAGGAGGAGAAGATTTTTCAAATAGATTATGTAATACCAGAAGATTTCTTTGGGGGAGGAGATTAGAGACTCATATTCTCAGTATTGATATTTCATTTTGGTTATGTTTTGAAATCCAAAGCTTTTTTTATCTACAGATATAAATTTAGATGTCCAGCTGACTTCTTATAAAGGGCATTCTGTTTTCAGAAAATGAAACAAAACATATAAAATTCTTAAGTATGCCTCACTTTCTAGATACAGTGTTGGATGCTGTTTTCCAGCATGTTCGCTAATATTCTTTCCCTTTGCTATTAGAAATAAGCCTAAAAATTCACTAAACACTTAACATTTAGCCTGTTAGTTAAAATTAAATTAAACAGATACTGAAGTTCTAAAAATATTTTACTTGAGTTTACCAAGTAAAGGATTTCTAGTTTTGCTTCCACTACTTTGAGTTTGAGAGCTGTTTTTGTTGGTACTAGTATCAGCACTTCTGTTTTCTCCTGCTTCTAATTTTTATGAACAGGGAAATGCAATGGAAAACCCAAATAATTGCATAAGGATAGAAGTGGAGACACTACAAAGATTGAATGTGACTGATAAAATGCTGTCTTACCAGCTGATGTACCAGTGGCCAAAGTCAGCATCCAAAAGACAGCTTGAAACAGGGCTACATAATGTGCAGAAGCACAGGCTGATCAAAGCCACACAGAGGATGAGGACCATTGGTTCGTTATTCCCACTCTTGGTGGCATCCATGTAGAATAGGGCCATGTTAATCCAGCTTCACAGATGGAGGAAGCAGGGGTCTTGGCCAAGACCCCACAGCCAGGGCATGGCCAGGATGGGAGCCCAGGCCAACCGACTCTGGGCCTCCCACTGCTGTTTCTCACTTGTCTGCATTTTTCACCGAAAAACGGGAGGCCATCAGAATTATATAGCTTGGGGAAATGAGGCAACTTCACTTAATTTTAGCCTACTCTATTATTATTGTTGCCAAAATTACCTTAGTCCTTTAAATCTTGAGTTTATAGGAAAAGGTGAAAACAAAACTGTTTCTTTAATTAGAATGGAAAGTATTACCATGTTGATACCATATATACATCCCTTTTACCTAAATACATGTGGAATCCAAGTTTTAAAAAGCAGTGGAAACATTACCAAGTATAAATACTGTATTCTCAAGTGACATCTCAACAGATTCTAGCTCAGTCAGTCTAGTCACGCTTGATTGGTATGATTCATTACACTTTTGCCTTGATAGATAGTTGAAAACACAGTTCCATTATGGTGATGTTTCTGGCAAGATATTTGTATTTGTTGACTCTATTTATATTCTACTTATTTCAAAAATTGATTTCAAGGAACTTACAACAAAGGCCATGTGTACTGACAGAAAATCAAAGCCAAGGAAGTAGGATTGGGCATAACAATGTAGGGCATCCCAGTGGGGGCGGCAGCAACAGAAGCAGGATTCCCCGTTAATTACTACTGACCTCTACAGCTACCCTATGTCCTATGGACACCCTTATTCCCGAGCTTTCAATTACTATATAAAAGGATATAGTAAATCTAAATTGGTAAATGTAATAGATCATTTTAAAGAAATATAATTTTAGTCGCAAAACTTTACCACACAACAACAAATATTTATAGTTAAAATTTTAACATCAAAATCAATTACTATTCTAGCTGTGATTCTAAAAAAAAATCTTGTAAGTTTATACACAAGTCCATGTGCAACAAAAGCTGATTAGGATTCCCCCCTCCCCAAAAGTTAAGGGTTTGACATAGCTGAAAAAGTGAAGAATTAATTAATGGTATGGAGAAAGTATCATTAAAAAATAGTTTTCTGGATAGCAGCTTGGGGAAAAAGCCCAAGTACATTTTGCATTTCTATTTTTCTGTAAAAATAAAGGGAAACTTGAGTGTCTAATTCTTTAAATGCATTTAATATGTGACAGAAAGATTTCTGTTCCCTTCATTTCCCTGGCCAGTCCCTTTCTTATTATTGCCCCACTGTCATTTCGTGCTTAACCCTCTGTAGACTTGTACCATTTTCTTTAGCCCCAGGTATGGCCTGGGATTGCATGACCTCAGGCATTTTGTGGATTAGATACTTCACTCTGGTTGTTCTTCTTGTTACCATGTTACAGGACTTGTTGCCCTAATAATCCTGCTCTTCTCTCTGGCTTGTTTACTTGTGATCACTATGTAATCATTTATTTTATAGAGTCTCATTAAGGACTGCAAACCTCTGTCCCAATTTAGCGTCATTCGAGCGTAGGTAGCATCCATCTGCTCCACCCGCACTGTTTAATTAATGAACTTCGTAATGTGTTCCTTGCCTGTGAAAAGCTCTTAGTCTTCTCAGGTTGTTGAATAGGACTCACATTCCAGGTTTTACATGCTGAGATCTAGAAAGCCCGCCATGGGAGGTGCTAATTATGGACTCACCAAATTTCTGTTGACTTAAAAGATTTACTTTCTCTTTCATCATATATATTCACAAAGTCAGGTTAGTTTTTATGTAAGTTATTAATCAGTTTTTATCATTTCTTTCTTGTAAGTGAGAGTGAAGATTCACATTTTAAAAATCTATATTTCTTTTCATTGTAATAAAAATGTACCTGTTATTTTGAGATTTTTTCTTCTGGAGTAAAAGTTATTGAAATGCTCAAATGTCAAAAATGTCATTAGTGTTTTCCAGTATCTGTTTTGTGGAATGGCCTAAGAAACTTTGTAGCACAGATTTTGTTAAAAGTAAATGGAATAACAACAGCATTTGTTATTCTTCTGGGAAAATGGTGAGACTCAAAGAATTTTCAAACTTCAGTATCTGCTTAATTTTTAATGTGTTATAAAATTCCATCTGACTTAGAGGCTTTTTTCTTAGCATCTATTCAAAGACCTGTTAAATTTTTAATTACAAGGCAAATTATATGGCTAGCCATGTTCACTTATTTTAAACATATCTATGGTTCATATGCCTTGTCTTAAAGACTATTTAATATTGAGATTAAACCCCACTCTACCCTGTCAAGTGCTCTCAAATCCTAGAATTTCTTTCTATCCCGAAATATGATAGAGTCCCACACTCATATGTATTCAGTTTTTCTTCATCATAATATTAACTTATTTCTGTAATGGTAAAAATAAATATATTTAAACATTCATTTCTTCAAAGAGTATCTTTTCCCACCCCAATTAGAATGGGAGGGGAAACTATATTTGTTTAACAACTTTAAAGTTAATAAATTTGAAAATCAGTGTTAAGTTGATCAAAACTAAGTACCTCCATATACAGTGAGTGTAAAAGCAAAAGAAGTTAATAGTGGGAAAAATAATTGGAGCAAAAAGCAGTTAGAATGATGCTATGAAATGCTCGTGTGTGAATAAATGGGATTATTACTTTTAGAAGAATGCTACCTCTTTGCTCTCCCTTCTCTAAGGTTTGTTGAGCAGAATGCAGTCAGGGACACAGCATCCTTCTTGGAGACATCACTGATAAGTTAATAAGGGCCAGGGATTTTCAGATTCTGTCGATAAGGCCCAATCTAGGACTGTCTTACTGCATCTCCTCTAGAGGTGCTCAGAAAAATAGCTTCATGACAAAAAAAATTAGAGACAGAATGCAAGATGAGTTCCACACCTTGTTTTAAATTGGGTTGAAGTATGTAAAATAGCCGATATTTGACTATTTTTGACCTAATAAAAAAGGGCATTTTCATACAATTCAACCTAGTTTGGGGGGTTCCAAAAATGAGTATTTTATATGAACATAAACTTCATTAACTGTGCAGAAAAATTCATGTGCATTTGGGTTATGAGGAGAATTTAGCTGCTTAAGAGGACATCTGCCAAAACCCAGGGCTGCATATGCAAGGCTGCTTGTTCCATAGAACCCCTAGCTGTTGAGGGTGCTCTATCTTGAACCATTTTGGTCTCTCTCTGACATCATCCTTTTCCTGTATTCTTGTATTTGTGTAGCTGGTTTCTCTGGGCATTGCACCCGATGAATATGATTTTGTTATTATTATATCAAGTATCTCTAATCATGTTTTGTGATAAGAGCTTTTAAAATCAATTAATAAATGAAATACACCTTTACCTGGGAAACTTTTGAATTGCCTGCCAGGTTAGCAAATTCTCAAGACCAACATAGACCTGACAGCTCACCATCTTCTGGTGCTGGTAGTGTATAGTCCTCCTTCATTTACCAACCCTTTCAAAAGGTACTCAAACCACCTTTATTTTATTGCAATAAAATTTGTAAATGGAAAAAATGGCTTTACATGCAATTTTTATTAAAATATTAAAATTTACAAGCAAGATAATTAAAATTTTGTTTCTACCAGTCAGCTGGGAAACCAGTGTAAGTGGGCTTTGAATTATGACAAACGGTCCATAAAACTCAAACTTAGCATTACCATGGCAGCCAGAGAGTTCCAGAGGAAGATTTGGCCTTAGAGTGATTTCCAGAGAAGTTATCCAGTGTTCCCACCCCAGTATGGCCCCAGATATATTTTGAAGTTTCAGGACCTCAATTCAATCCAATAATCACTTTATCATTTACATAAAAACATGGGGCCCGGTGGAATGTTTGGCCTCTACTATACCAGTGGTAGCCCATCAGCTTTGTTCTGGGTCACCCTGGGGCAGTACTGGCTAGCACAGTGTTATCTCTTTACTGTTGTTAATTCATTTAGCCCACGGTAGTCCTGAGAAGTCAAGATACTATAATTTTTTATGCAGGCTGCTGCGGCTTCATCAGCTTCTTCCTCTCCTTCCTCTTCCTTCTTTTCCTCCTCCTCTTCTCCTCATTAATTTCACTACCTGGTTTGAAACTATGGCAGTGTTTTGGTGCTGCACACAGAAGGTGCTTTTGAGAGGCCACTACAAAGTGGCGATGGGAAAGAAAGCCTTGTTGGTGGGAGTGAGGGATTGGCCTCTTTTGCTCTTGGTTTGTTTTTAAAACAAGATTTTCAGGAGCCAAAGCCAGAGTTAAGTTAGAGGCTCTCTTGAGCTTCCAATTCACTCAGTGGCCCTCAGACTCAGAGCCAACCTCTAACCGGTATATTTGTCCTGTTATCTGCCCTTCTGACATCTTGACTTCAGCCCGTTGTGTATAATAGGCTTCTCTGTCTTCAGGAATCTCCTTTCATAACTCAAACACTCCTGGGATAGCTAGACATTACATTAGAGCTTCTCAAACTGGAAAACCAGGCAATGAGCCAGATAGAGGCAAGTCCCATGAGAATTGTAACACAACCGACCATCAGCAGTATTTGGTGAATGATCACTGACATTTTTCTATTAAAGTAAGCACAAGTCGTGCATTTGCATTATTTTTAAGGTAAGAAATCTAACCATTTCTTGCTTGTAGGCTTCTCAGGCCCAGCTTCCAGGCCCCCGGAGATTGCACCCTCCTATTCTATGCCCCTGTGAAGAGAGGGGAGGACTCCAGGGGAAATGTTTTGTTGTGTTGACTTGAGCCATGGTTCTCAACCATATAATCACGTGGGGAATTGCAGTATTGACTAGGACCTTCACAGATTCTGGCTAACTTGGTTTGGAGTGGGGATTAATCAATGGTGATTCTAAGGTATAGCCAGAAATGAGCTGCTGCCATAAGGGAGTGAGTATCCCCCTTAGCAGGAATTCAAGGATGTTCAGGGAGAAGGGATTGCTGTTGATATGTGAAAGATGGAGTCAAGAACCTCTGCAGTTTCTTTGAGAGCAGGGAGTGGTAGATAGTAGCTAACATCCATGGAGGGCTTAGCTTTTGCTGGATACTATACTAAGCATTTCATGTAGGACCACTGTTTTCATTATTTATACATGAGGACACCAAGGCCCAAAGAAGTAGCCTGAATTAATGATGCACACACAGCTGGATGAGTAGTGATGGTGGGCTTAGAGCAGAAGCAATATGACCTTAGAACCTGAACTTTGCCTCATAAGAATATCATGTGTTGAGAGTTGAGCCTGGCAGGCAGGAGAAAGTAGGGGACATTAGGTTATTGGCTGGAAATTATGAAAGACAAACACCAGTTTTACTATTAGGGCACCTGTTTTGGGACACCCAAAGCTCAACAGGGACAAGGAGAGAAAGGTGGAGATCAGGAGGTATCTGGAGATATCATTCCATAGTTTCTCCAAAATAATGCTGTGTCAGAAAAGTGACTGCCTACATTATCTCAGTTCCAAGGCATCTGTTTGCTAGAGAACTGTCTTCCCCACCCCCACCCCCAAAAGTCCTTATTCTGCATTTTTCCTCATCTAAGAAATAAATATGATCCCCCTTCAAATCACATCTCTGTGCCACTCTAATTTTATAAACCCTTGAGATATTACTGTCTTATCTTTTGAGACCTTTATTAATTGATCGAAGTATTAAAGGTATAAAAACCATGCAGCCTTAAGGAAAATGTAGATATTAATGATTTTCTTTAATCTAAAATAATGTCTGATTTTAGTTAGAATGCTTTAAATGCAACTATTATAAAATCTCTGCCCTTGTATCAGTGGTTAAGTGTCATGGACCATTGATACAGCTATAGAAAGTTCAAAGGCTATTCTCGCATATCTTTGTCTCATCTTTTAACTGTAAAGTAAAAGATGCCCTTTTATCAAGCCTTAGTATTTATGTGAAAAATGAAATTGGATTCAGTTTTTGCATAGATTTCAGAGAGATTGAAGTAGGCATCACATAGTTTGTCTCTATAAAAGTCTGCCTTTGATGTTCTTTCTGTCTGTTCACACACAAGTGTCAGCCATTGTTTTTGAGCCACAGAAGAGCATCCGCTTGTCATTGGCACATTCTAATATCTTTGTGTTGGAGTCTTGTTCAAGGTGGGTCTTATAATTCAGAGATAATGTTACTAGAACCGTACATTTTAACCAGACACCACTCTGCATCGGTAAGATAAATGCCAAGGCAAAGCAAAAGCGTTTGTTGAAAATGATCAGGAAGCAAAACTAAAACATTTGTTTTTGAATGTTCGATTGTAATCTGGATATTTCATCAGCAATATAGCAAAGTTATTTTTTGGTTCTTGCTTTGTCCTAGCACTGGGTTCTAATTTGCTTTTGTTTTTGAGGTTTTACTGCAAAAGAAATCAGTAATGTGGTCACATTACCCGGTCAAGAGTGTCCTGAGTGAGTGCTCCCAACTTGAATCAGGCTAAGATGATGGCAAGTGGAGTGGAGATACCTTGGTGACCTGGAAGTTGGGATGTTCTCACAAAATACCTACTGTCCAGATCCTTACCTGAGCTCTTGGGATGTGTACAACATGCTGTTTAATGTGCAGTCATCATAACTAAGAAGTGGGGTTATTGCCCCATTCTACAAAAGAGGAAACTAAGCTACAGAGAGAAGTCAGTGACTTGCGTAAGTCTTCTGGCCAATAAGTGGAGAGGAATTCACATTCAGACCAGTGCTCACATCCTTAGCCACTGTGCTTTCTAAAGTCTTCCAAATTCCTAGCTACATTGTCACTAATTACTAAGAATATTCTCACAGAGTACTTTGAATTTACACATCAACTAAAATTTTTCTTCCTAAATTTATTGATACACTGAATCTCTGAAAACAAAATCAAGGTTTATTTTCTTAAATGAAAATGAAATCCAGTACAAACTTTTTCTTTTCTTGGTTCATGTTTGGTTAACTAATGTGCACATCACAATACTCTCACTTTTTCTTGATTATTTTTTATTAATACTACCTCTGGATTTTTTTTTTTTGAAAAGCAAAGGATTCACTGTCTTTATTTTAATTGTTCCAGTACGGTTTTCTGTCTTTACTCCCATCCCAGCCCACCCCTGCAGTGCTTTCTACCTCCCTCCCATTTCCTCCCCCCTTAGTTTTTGTCCATGTGTCCTTTATACTTGTTCTTGTAAACCCTTCCCCTTTTCCTCTGAAATCCCCCCTGCCTCTGGACACTGGCAGTCTGTTCTTTATTTCAGTGTCTTTGGTTATGTTTTGCTTGCTTATTTGTTTTGTTGTTTAGGTTCCTGTTGAAGGTGAGATCATATGGTATTTGTCTTTCACCACCTGGCTTATTTCACTCAGCATAGTACTTTCCAGTTCCATCCATGCTGTTGCAAAGGGTAGGAGCCCCTTCTTTCTTTCTGCTGCATAGAATTCCATTATGTAAATGTACTATAGTATTTGGATCCATTCATTTACTGCTGAACATCTAGGTTGCTTTCATCACTTGACTACTGTAAATTGTGCTGCTATTAACATTGGGGTGCATAGGTTCTTTTGGATTGGTGTTTCAGGGTTCTTAGGATATAATCCTAGCAGTGGAATTGCTAGGTCAAAAGGCAGATTCATTTTTAGTTTCCTTAGAAAATTCCATACTGTTTTCCATAGTGGTTGTACCAGTCTGCAATCCCACCAACAGTGCACTAGGGTCCCCTTTTCTCCACAACCTCTCCAACATTTGTTGTTTGTTGCTTTGTGTATGATGGCCATTCTGACCGGTGTGAAGTGGTATCTCATTGTGGTTTTAGTTTGCATCTCTCTGACAGCTAGCGATATTAAGCATCTTTTCATGTATCTCTGGGTCCTCTATATCTCCTCTTTGCAAAAATGTCTGTTCAAGTCCTTTGCCCACTTTTTTAATTGGGTTGCTTGTCTTCTTAGAGTGGAGTCACATAGTTCTTTGTATATTTTGGAGATTAAACCCTTGTCTGAGGTATCATTGGCAAGTATGTTTTCCCATACAGTTGGTTCTCTTTTTATCTTAACACTGTTTTCTTTAGCCATGAAGAAGCTTTTCATTTTGATGAGATCCCATTTGTTTATTCTTTCCTTTATGTCCCTTGCTCTAGGGGACATAATCAGTAAAAATGTTGCTGCATGAAATATCTGATATTTTCGTGCCAGTGTTCTCCTCTAGGACTTTAATGGTGTCATTGCTTATATTTAACTCTTTTATTCACCTTGAATTTATTTTGGTGTGTGGTGTAAGTTGGTGCTTCAGTTTCATTTTTTTGCACATAGCTGTCCAGTTCTCCCAACACCATTTGTTGAAGAGGCTATTTTTACTCCATTTTATGTTACTGCCCCCTTTTTCGGATATTAATCGACTGTAGAGACTTGGGTTTATTTCTGGGCTCTCTGTTGTGTTCCAATCCATCTATATGCTTGTTTTTATGCCAGTACCAGGCTGTTTTCATTATAGTGGCCTTGCAATACAGCTTGGTATCAGGTATTGTGATCCCTCCTACTTTGCTCTTCTTTCTCAAAATTGCAGCTGCTATTTGGGGTCTTTTATGGTTCCATATAAATTTTTGAAGTGTTTGTTTTATGTCTGTGAAAATGCCATTGGTACTTTAATGGGTATTGCATTGAATCTGTAAATTGCTTTGGGTAGTATGGACATTTTGATGATGTTAATTCTTCCAATCCATGAACACGGTATATGTTTCCATTTGTTTGTGTCTTCCTTGATTTCTTTCTTCAGTGTTGCTTAGTTTTCTGCATACAGGTCTTTTACCTCCTTGGTTAAGTTTATTCCCAGATGTTTTATTTTTCTTTTTGCTATATCAAACAGGATTTTTTTCTTGAATTTTCCTTCTTCTGTTTCATGTTTGGTATACAAAACTGCCTTTGATTTCTGCATATTGACTTTGTAACCTGCTGTTTTGCCAAATTCATTTATTAGTTCCAGCAGTTTTTTGGTAGAGTCTATAGGATTTTCCATGTACACTATCATGTCATCTGCAAACAATGACAGTTTTGCTTCCTCCTTGCTGATTTAGATGCCTTTTATTTCCTTTTCTTGTCTGATTGCTGTGGCTAAAACTTCCAATACTATATTAAATAGAAGTGGTGAAAGTGGACAACCTTGTCTTGTTCCTGATCTTAGTGGAAAAGCTTTTAGTTTTTGTCCATTGAGTATGATGTTGGCTGTAGGTCTCTCACATGTGGCCTTTATTATGTTGAGGAATGCTCCCTCTATTCCCACTTTGCTGAATGTTTTTATCATAAATGGATGCTGTACCTTATCAAATGCTTTTTCCACATCTGTTGATATGATCATGTGGTTTTTGTGTTTGCTTTTGTTTATGTGGTATATTACCTGTACTGATTTGTGAATGTTGAACCATCTTTGCATCCCTGGGATGAATCCCACTTGGTCATGGTGTATGTATTGCTGTATTCTTAATGTATTGCTGGATGTAAGTTTGCCAATATTTTGTTGAGGATTTTAGCATCTATATTCATCAGCAATATTGGCCTGAAGTTTTCTTTCTTTGTTGTGTCTCTATCTGGTTTTGGAATTAGGATAATGCTGGCTTCATAAAAAGAGTTTGGGATTTTTCTATCCTTTTGGATTTGTTGGAATAGTCTGTGAAGAATAGGGTTTAGCTCTTCCTTAAATGCATTGTAGAATTCTCCTATGAAACCATCTGGTTCAGGGCTTTTGTCTGTCGGGGGGTTTTTGGTTCCTGCTTCAATTTCATCTGCTGTTAATGGTCTGTTCAGGTTTTCTGCTTTTTCCTCATTCAGTTTTGGTGTATTTTCTTAAAAATTTGCCCATTTCACCTAGGTTTTCAAATTTCTTGGCATACAGTTTTTCATCGTAATTTCTTACAATCCTTTGTATTTCTGTAGTGTCAGTTGTAATCTCTCCTCTTTCATTTCTGATTGTCTTTATTTCAGTCCTCTCTCTTTTTTTCTTTTTATAAGCCTATGTAAAGGCTTGTCTGTTTTGTTTATCTTCTCAGAAAATCAGCTCCTGGCTTCATTGATCCTTAGAATTATGCTTTTACTCTTTATGTCATTTAATTCTGCTCTGATCTTCGTTATTTCTTTCCTTCTACTTGCTCTAGGCTGTCTTTGTTGTTGTTCATCGAGTTCTTGTAGGTGTAGGGTTAGGTTTTTTGTTTGAAATGTTTCTATCTTCTTTAGGTAAGCCTGTATTGCTATGAACTTCTCTCTCAGGACTGTCTTCATTATGTCCCATAAGTTTTGGGTTCTCATGAGCTCATTTTCATTTGTTTCCAGAAACTTTTTGATTTCTTCCCTAATTTCATTCTTGAACCAATCTTTGTTTAATAGCATGCTATTCAGTGTGCATGAGTTTGAGTGTTTGGGGTTTTCCTTTGGGGTTGGTTTCTAGTACCCGTCCCTTGTGGTCAGAGAAAATTCTTGTTATGATTTCAATTTTCTTGGATTTCTTGAGGCTTGTTTTGTGTCCTATCATGTGGTCTATCTTTGAAAATGTACCATGTGCATTTGAAAAGAATGTGTATTTAGCTTCTTTGGAATGAAGGGCTCTATATATATATATCAGTCAAGTCCATTTCATCTAGGGTGTTGTTTAGTGCAGCTATATCTCTGTTGATATTTTGTTTGGAAGATCTGTCCATTTTTGACAGTGGGGTGTGAAAATCCCCTACTGTAATTGTATTGCTGTCAATATCTTTCTTGAAGGCCTCCAAGATTTTCTTTATGTATTTCAATGCTGCTATGTTGGGTACATATATATTTACAATGTTTGTGTCTTCTTGGTGGATTCTTCCCTTGAGTACTATGAAGTGACCTTCTGGGTCTCTCTTTATGGCCCTCTTTTTGAAGTCTATTTTGTCTGATATGAGTATTGCTACCTCAGCTTTTTTTTTTCTGTCCGTTTGCTTGGAAAATTTGTTTCTAACCCTTCACTTTTAGTCTTGTAGGTCTTTTGTCCTGAGGTGGGTCTCTTTTAGGCAGCGTATGTGTGGGTGATGCCTTCTTATCCATTCAGCTATTCTATGTCTTTTTATTGGAGCATTTAATCAATTTACGTTTAAGGTTGTTATTGATAGGTACTTATTCATTGTCATTTTTTCATAGCTGTGTTCTTTTCTCTCTCTCTCTCTCTTTCTCTCTCTCTCTCTCTCTCTCTCTTTTTCTTCATTTCCTTAAAGCAGTCCTTTTAGTATGTCTTGCAAAGCTGGTTTGGTGGAGGTGTATTCTTTTAGATTTCTTTTGTCTTGGGAGCTCTTTATTTTGCCTTCCATCTTGATTGAAAGCCTTGCTGGGTAAAGTAACCTTGGTCGCAGGCCTCTGGTTCTCATTACTTGGAATATTTCTTACCATTCTCTTCTTGCTTGGAGCGTTTCCATTGAGAAGTCAGCAGCTAACCTTATTGGGGCTCCCTTGTATGTTACTTCCTGTTTCTCTTTCACTGCTTTTACGATTCTCTTTTTCTTGGAATTTTGCCATTTAAGTGATGATGTGTCCGGAAGTGGGCCTCTTTGTGTTCCTCTTGATTGGCACTCTCTGTGATTCCTGGATTCGTGTTACTTTTTCTCATCAAATTAGGGAAGTTTTCCATCATTACTTTTTCAAATAGGTTTTCTATCCCTCTTCTTCTTCTTCTTCTGGTATCCCTCTTATTCAGATATTATTACGTTTCATATTGTCTTGCATTTCTCTTAATTTCTCTTCATTCTTTCTGAGCCTTTTTTTTTTTCTTGCTATTTCTGGGTCTTTTTTTCTACTTTGTCCTCCAACTCGCTGATCCAATCTTCTGCTTCATCACTCCTACTTTTGATTCCTTCCACTGTGTTCTTCAGTTCAGAAATTGTGTTCTTCATTTCCTCTTGGCCCTTGGCCCTTGGTTCTTGGCCCTTGTTGATAGTTTCTGTTTCCCTTTTCATGTTGATATAGTTTGCAGTGAATTCACTGTAGTTCCCATTTAATTTCTGGTAGCTCATTGTGAGCTCTTTGAACTTCCTGATAACCAGTGCTTTGAATTCAATATCTGATAGCTGACTTGCCTCTATTTTATCTAGCATTCTTTCTTAGGCTTCCTCCTTTCTTTTCATTTGGGTATTGTTTCTTTGTCTTCCCATTGTTCGTGAGGCTCTTCTTGTTAGCTTCCGCTTCTTAAATTGATTTTTTCTGGCTCTTTAGGTTCATGGTGTGAACTTCTGTGGTATAATACCTGTGAGATTCAGTGGTGTAGTCTCCTTGATCTCTCATACTCACTGGTCTTGGGCTGTCCTTTTAAGTTGGCTTTGTGTTTGTCTTTGAGTTTTGATTGTTGTTGGGCCTTTCTTTTGTGGGTCTTTTCCACCAGCTGGTTAACTGATGGTCACTCTGTCCAGGAGGGGTGTTTTGAAGTGTTTACAATTATGTGGAATAGCTATTATTTACAATAATATTAGAGGAACAAGCATATGACAGAATCTATGTGATCTGGATAACATGAATAGGGGATATAGAATTTTGAGTAGTGTGCTAAAGGAACACAAGTGAGGTGAAGGATAGTAAATTATCAATAAACTGTGGAAGAGAGAACAGGGGAAACCTATCAAATGATACAGTATAACCAGCCAAGCAACAGAGACTGTACAGAAAGAAGAGGAATACAAAAATACTATTAAAATAAAAGATGTAAGAATAATGAAAAAAATAATATTACAGATATGCAGTAACTTGTAGTTTCTCTGCTGTAGCAAAGTGAAATTTGTCTCACTGTCTCTACTGTTGGTATGCCCCCTCTTTGGGTCCAACTCTGGTACTTGCACAGTTCCCAGTTTTTTTGTCTCACTTGTGTTTATTTAAAAAAAAGACAGAAGGGAGGAAGAAGAGATAAAATTGGAAAGAAAGGAAGGAGGAATAAAACTGGAAAGAGAAGAAAAGGTAATGAAAGATAAAACAATAATAAAAGTTAAAAAAATAAAAGATTACTTAAAAAAATACACCTCTTTCTGTTTTTAAACTGGCCAAACCGGTTTTTCTGGTTTCGCAGCAGGCTGAGGGAGGATTGGTGTGGCCTTTCTCCCTTCCTGAAGTGTACTCAGCCAGTCTTGCAAGCACTTTCCCAAGAGGTAGTCTGGCGCCTCTCCTGTGCACCTTACCTGGGGTATCCAGGTTTTTCTCAGAGCACCGTTAACCCAGGGTTGGGGGGGGTGGTTATTGCTGTTGGCCGGGGTGCAGGGGGTGGGGGTGCATGCACGTGTTTGCCCAGGCTGCCTGGGTTCTGAGGGTTTAGGCGTGAACCCTTCCTATTGCTATGGGGAAACACAGGGCCTTTCAGGCAACCTCCGGATTTCTGCCATTCTGGGTGTGGGTAGGGAGTAAGCCAGGCAGGACGGTAAGCCAACTGTCACAGGAGAATCCCCCAGAACTGTTTTACTTTTTGAGNTATAACCAGCCAAGCAACAGAGACTGTACAGAAAGAAGAGGAATACAAAAATACTATTAAAATAAAAGATGTAAGAATAATGAAAAAAATAATATTACAGATATGCAGTAACTTGTAGTTTCTCTGCTGTAGCAAAGTGAAATTTGTCTCACTGTCTCTACTGTTGGTATGCCCCCTCTTTGGGTCCAACTCTGGTACTTGCACAGTTCCCAGTTTTTTTGTCTCACTTGTGTTTATTTAAAAAAAAAAGACAGAAGGGAGGAAGAAGAGATAAAATTGGAAAGAAAGGAAGGAGGAATAAAACTGGAAAGAGAAGAAAAGGTATTGAAAGATAAAACAATAATAAAAGTTAAAAAAATAAAAGATTACTTAAAAAAACACACCTCTTTCTGTTTTTAAACTGGCCAAACCAGTTTTTCTGGTTTCGCAGCAGGCTGAGGGAGGATTGGTGTGGCCTTTCTCCCTTCCTGAAGTGTACTCAGCCAGTCTTGCAAGCACTTTCCCAAGAGGTAGTCTGGAGCCTCTCCTGTGCACCTTACCTGGGGTATCCAGGTTTTTTTCAGAGCACCATTAACCCAGGGTTGGGGGGGGGGTTATTGCTGTTGGCCGGGGTGCAGGGGGTGGGGGTGCATGCACGTGCCTGCCCAGGCTGCCTGAGTTCTGAGGGTTTAGGCGTGAACCCTTCCTATTGCTATGGGGAAACACAGGGCCTTTCAGGCAACCTCTGGATTTCTGCCATTCTGGGTGTGGGTAGGGAGTAAGCCAGGCAGGACGGTAAGCCAACTGTCACAGGAGAATCCCCCAAAACTGTTTTACTTTTTGAGAAATTCCTCCTACTCAAGCTTGCTGCTCAGTACAGACCAACTGATTCTCCAGCAGGATCAGTGACTATCAGGGTCAGTGCACATCGCTGCAGGGCTCTCAACTCTCCCAAGCCGGAGACCACAGACTTCGCAGGTGATGAAGGCCCTTGTGTGTTTGCCTCTTTATCCTTATTCCCCTCTCTGCAACTTCAAGTAACCAGGTGTCTCCCAGTGCTGCTCAAACTCTGCTTGGCTGGGGAGGGAGGGAGCAGTTGACCTGGTTTTCTCCCAAGGACTCTGTAGCAGGCCAGCTGCTCCCAAGGAGACTGTGGTAGACCCAGGGCTGGGCACTGGGCTTGGGGCTACAGCCGCAGTCCCCACTCTGGTCCCTGGGACCTTACTGTCCTGCAGCAGTCTCCTTACCTTCTGTTTTTTCAGTGTCCGCTACAATTTCTGGTCTCTTATTTTCATATATGCTGGGGTACTGTTGGCTGTTTGCTCTTTCCCTCCATAGATTGGCCAGGTTTTTTCCCCATGTGTAGGGGGAAGTCGAATCTGCTCCCTCCTACTCCATTACCATCTTCCTCATCCCCTGGATTTTTTGAAAAATCCTGTTTTAACTCATCTCCCAAACAGCTAAGGCCAGATCCCTAAGGACATCATTTAAGTGACTATTTGAACTTTATTCCCCTTTTCCCCTCTTTTTAAAAAATTGTTGTTCATGTGTAGTTGTCACCATTTTCCTTCCACCACTCCCCCTACCTCCCACCCTCTATTCTTCCCAGCTTTGGCTTTGTCCATGGGTCCTTTACATATGTTCCTTGATGACCCTTTCCCTGCTTTCCCCTGTGGTCCCTCTCCCCCCTTTTAGTTTGTTCCAGATAAAGTTTGTTCTTTATTTCAGTGTCTCTGATTATATTTTGCTTGCTTGTTTGTTTTCTTGATTAGGTTCCACTTATAGGTGTACTCATATGGTATTTGTCTTTCACCACCTGGTTTACTTCACTTAGCATAATACTCTCCAGTTCCATTCATGCTGTCACAAAGGGTAGAAACTCCTTTCTGCTGTGTAGTATTCCATTGCTTAAATGTACCACAGTTTTTTTATCCACTTATTTACTGATGGGTACCTAGGTTACTTCCAGCACTTAGCTATTGTAAATTGTGCTGCTGTGAACATTAGAGTGCATAGGTTCTTTTAAATTAGTGTTTCAGAGTTCTTAAGGTATAATCCCAGCAATGGAATTGCAGGGTCAAAAGGCTGTTCCATACTATTTTCCATAGTGACTGCACCAGTCTGCAGTCCCACTAACAATGTACTAGGGTTCCCATTTAGCCACGACCTTGCCAGCACTTATTGTTTGTTGATTTGCTTATGATGACCATTCTCACCAGTGTGAAGTGATATCTCATTGTGGTTTCAATTTGCATGTCTGATGGCTAATGATGCTGAGCATCTTTTCATATGTCACTGAGCCCTCTGTATGTCCTCCTTGGAGAAGTGTTTGTTGAGGTCCTTTTTCCATTTTTTAATTGTATAGTTTGTTTTCCTGGAGTGGAGTTGTGTGAGTTCTTTATTTATTTTGGTGATCAAACCCTTGTCCGAGACATCATTGGCAAATATATTTTCCCATATGTTTCATTCCCTTTTCATTTTGCTGATTTTTTTTAGCTAGGCAGAAGCTTTTTATTTTGATGAAGTCCCATTTGTTTATTCTTTCCTTTATGTCCTTTGCTCTAGGGGACATTGGTAAAAATATTGCTGCATGGAATATATGAGAATTTCCTGCCTGTGTTCTCTAGGACTTTTATGTTTTTCTTATATTTCTTACATTCAACCTTTTCCAACACATTCAAATTGCGCACCCAGGTGTCGGAGGCTGACAGCCTGAGTGTATAACCATAGGAAGACTAAAACATCCTCTGGGAGGAGAAAGGGAGGGCTCCTTCAGTGATCCCCTCTCTCAGTACTTGGGGAAGAAAAGCTAAGGAGGCAGAGGCAAAGGAAGCTGCTTTCTGCTGCTGTCCTGCCATGATCACCTCTGTCCTACTAAGGCCTGCAGAGAGCAGCTCCCTGGTGGGTGGAAGGAACATCTTAGCCATCCATCTAATTCGAATGCCGTGGATCTACATGTCCATCCAAACTCACCTTCTTAGGACCACCTTCCACATAAGCACCAGCAACAGCTCTGCAACTTAGAGATTAGCAACCTTTCACACTTTGTACTTGTGTTTTCTTATTGTTCATTTTCTTATTAAAATGGTGGTCACATGAAAGATCCCCCAAAAAGCATCTCATGTAAATTTATACCAATATATTTAAAAGCCCTTCTGCAAAAGAAAATTGGAAAGTGAATTCTCAGTTAAAATGAGACTTAGTTTTTCTGGCCACTTGATTAAATTCTGAATTTTTTTTTGCAAGTGAGTGTTAGCACATATTAAAATGAAGGCAAAGCTACACTGTTCATTTGGAAGAAGCATTTGGCCACTGAGTGAAAAACGCCAGGATCCATGTATAAATTATTCAGAAATTTGGCAAATAAATGTGCAAACTTCTAGCTGGGGCTATCGCTATTACATTATTCAGTCCAATAAAGAGAATTTAATTTAATGGATTTTCAGCAACATTGTTCAGTGATCGACAAAAGGCATACTGTCCTTTATGAATAACTGATTTTCCTGGGGCATTCTGAAGAAAGTGAGTCCTTGTTAACCCTAGAATGGCTAGCTAATGTAATTGAAGCATGACCACCTGGCGGTGAGGGTGCCCGTCAGCTGCCAAGGAAGGCCCAGGCCGAGAGGACCAGGTGCTCTGCTCGTGCTGTCTGATTGTTACAGTGGAATAAACAGCATGATTGCACAGTATGGCCGGGGGCGAGAATCCAAGACTGCTGCCAA
The DNA here is from genome assembly GCF_014824575.4 of Sturnira hondurensis. Classification (NCBI taxonomy): domain Eukaryota; kingdom Metazoa; phylum Chordata; class Mammalia; order Chiroptera; family Phyllostomidae; genus Sturnira; species Sturnira hondurensis. The sequence goes on from NW_028081875.1 coordinate 4,440,063, forward strand.
CAGGAGAGCCTGCTTTCTTCCCTAGTCTTTGACAAGGGGGCCAAAAGTGCTTCTATTCAGAGCAGGTAATGCTGACAAAGCTCCATTGCTGTCTGCTGCAATTAGGAAGGAAAAAAAATCAGACCGGTCTGAGAATGAAGCAGCAGTGAGCCTCAAGTACCTGTGTCTGCATCAAACCAAGCCTTGGCCTTTTTAATATAAGCTGTGAAGGTGAAACATAAAAATGTAAAATAAATTCGAGAAAAGGAAATTAAATACTGAGTGACCACTGTTTCTTAAAGCATGCTAACTCTATTATGCTTCCTGTGTTGAAACGTAACACCAAATTGCCACCAAAAGATAAACTTTATTTAGGCCTGGATTTTATGGCAACCCAAATTCCCTGGTTCCTTTGATTGTACTAGATAAAATGCTTGGACAGGTCATTTCTTTTTCTCCCTTTATAAAGCCATACAAGCATCTATATTTAACTAACTGAAATATTTCTCACTCTATACTGTTTATTCTCAATATTTTTAAAGTACTTCTATGCATGTGGAGATATAAAAGAAAATTAGCATTATTTGTCTTAAAATTTTAATTAAAAAACAGGCATTACAACCTTTCTAAGGAGTTTTGAATGTTAAATGGTTCGTTGACTTCATGCTAATAGAATAATAAAGAGCACTTTCCCCCAAACAGCAAGAAAAATAGTGCTCTCTCAACATTGATTTGTTTCCTTTGCTAAGCACAGAAACCATGAAATGCTTCGTCCCCAGCAGCGCATTAAATACGTGCAGAAGTAAAATTACAGTGAACAGTGCCTTGTATTTTGTACTTGTGGTGTGTACATTCCAGTCGGCTGGGAGGAAGAAAACAAACTGTAGAAAGATCCTGTTATGAATTAAATTACCTATTTTGTATTGCTTTGAAGCTGTGCACATAGTTCTTGATTCAGAGGAACTTGAACTGTGGCATGTAGCTTTTCTGTTGGTTAATCCCATCTACCCATCACCCCCAGATCAGTGTCATTAGAAACAGAAATGAGAAAAATGTTTCCAGTTAGGTATTTACTCTATCTAGTGGTACCTAACAGTGAAGAGTTACCATAATTGCTTAGAAGGACAAGTGTTAGATCTGCAGTCTCTCTCGGTGTGTTATCTAATGGCAGGCCACTTAGTAATAAACTGAAAGAGTAACTAGCCAAGTTAGGTCATGGCTTCTAGCCTCAGTTTCCATGTCTATGAAAATGAATGATAAATACAATGATACATGAAAAGCTGTCAGTGCAGGGTCTACTACACATAGTAACTTCATGAATGTAATCTCTTTCCTGCTTCCCACAAGTTGGGTCTTTTCCAATGGAAAAGTACTCCATTTCATGCCTTTTTTTTCTAATGGATTTATTTTTCAGATCCCATTTTACATACGTACTCTACAAGGACAAAGTAAATACATATGAAATTTAGTTTTTGGAAAAAAGAAAATACACACACACATATTTCCCACCCCTTAGTCTCCTACTCTGGAATTCCTCTCTTGGAATTTTGTTTTGCTCAAACTGAAGCATCTTATTGGCAACCTTCCTTGACACTGTCTTGGAATGTAGATGTGAATCCTGCTCCTTGTTGGACCTCAGCAATGCCCATCTCTCCATGACTGTTTATCCATATGTAAGATAAGCTGAAGGCAGTGTGATCTAGAGAGATTGGACAGATTCAGTGGTTAGTATGTGTGCATCGCTCAACCTTATTGTTAGTAGTCCCTGGGGGCTCTCACTGTTATCACTGCCTCTGAAAGCTAGGCCTTGGGCATATCATAGGACTAAACAGGACACTAAAGGCAGTCCCATTAGCAGGATCTCTCAACCTTCTTTGTGTCCTGGACCTCCAGCCCTTTTTAGAATATTTAAAAAGCAGAAAATAAAATGTTTAGGATTTATAAAGTAAATCAGAGTGAAATACTTTTTAAGTCAAGCACCTGTGTATGAACATTTTTATTCATACATTCAATATTAAGCTCTAGTTGTGGGTGATATTACTACTATAATTTTGAAGCAGTGATAAGCAGAATCAATATTTGGAAACAGTGGCAACAACATAATGTGATACAAAAATGTCTGTGATTTTTATTGATGTCATAGTCACAGGTAGTTCCACTGTGGTGCATTGTCCATGTTCATAATGGAAAGAATTGCTTAATTTCAGTTAGAGGATACTGAAAATAAAGATGTAGTTTGTACCATCCAAGTTCATGGACTCCTTGAATTCTAGTCATCATGTGAAAAGAGACACGTAGGGTACATACACCCAGATTAAGAAACACTCCTGGGGGGTTCACAGGAAGCACAGAATCAGGAAAACCCTTTGCCCTGGCCTCACTGGATGCTCTGAACTGGATAAAAGGCCAGTCACTCACTACAGCATTTCTACAGCCAGCCAGCCAGCCACCCAAGGAGTTGGTTCTGACACTGGTAGGTATAAGACCTGCTGTGGTAGGTGACAGGGCCAAGACCAGACAACAGACTCCAGTCTCTGCCTTCATGGATCGTCCACTCCAGTGGGGGGGGGCAGAAAGCACACAAGATTATTATTCAAATGTAGAGCACATGGGTGTGTGATAAGTGTGGAGGAGAGCAGAGGGCCTGGATCAGGGTGCCTCTGAAGAAGGTAGCATCTGAGTAAAAAGACCTCAATGAGTTGAGGATCTCAGGGGAGCGTTGCAGGTAGAGGACACAGAGAGGGCGGCAGAGGGTGCCAGGTGAGTTGGAGAGACAGTGGGGGTCAGAGATAATCGATGGAAAGGCCTCATCCAACAGAGGGCTTCACTGGCAGCTTGGCAGATTTTGCTTTTATGTGAGGAAGACCATCCCACGATGACCTCAGTGCTGGGTGCAGAGAGGCCAGCGGACTGAGTAGTGGGCTAGTGCCACAATCCAGGGACAAGATGATGATAGCTTGTCTCAGGGGGGCATACAATGGTAACAAGTGGTTAGGTTCTAGATAGAGTTAGATTTACTACCAGATGGGATATGACATGTCATAAGGAGCAGAGTTGTGAGTGTCCTAAATTACCAAGTCTTTAGGAAAGTCAGTATAATTTATGGCCACTAGTTTGACTTAAAATCCTCATTTGCAAAAGGTAAACACCTACTTAACAATAATAGCTAGCATTTATTTAGTTCTGTAATATGCCCATTTTACAGAGGAAGCCATGGGTCTCAGGGGGAGGTGGGGCAGGGAACTGGCCAAGATCCCCTGGGCAGCATTTGGACCTCTGTGCTTCCCATCAGTCATCCAGAGCACAGTCTAACAGGCATGCAGTAGGTCCTGCCTGGCTCCTCACTGATGCCTAGACTCAGAGGCTGCAGGCTTGTGACAGGGACTAGGTCAGGCATGGCTGTCAAGACAGTAATTCTGCTCCCTTCTGGGTGCCTCAGGCACAACCCATCGCCTTCAAGAGAACCCTCCTGCCAAGGTCAGAGCTCTGTTCCTTCTGTTTAAATGAGTCATGCACCTCCTATGGCAGCAGTCAACAGTGTCAACTTGTTGAGACCTTTGAGAGCATCCCATTGTTTGCCTACCTGGGGGAAGCAGGCAGGTGCCTTCAGCTGCCTTGCTGCTGTTTCTATTTATTTTTTATTTTGGAAATTTTTATTTTTAAAGTATATTTGAATGATTATGGTATTATACTTGTCCCATTTTTTTCTTTCCTTTATTCCCCTCCACTCTACACCCCTTCTATCACCAGCCCCTTTGTTCATGTCCATGGGTCATACATCTCAGGTCTTTGGCTTCTCCATTTCTTATACTATTCTTAACCTCCCCCTATTTTGTACTTAGCATTTATGTTTCTTATCCCCTGTACCTTTCCCCCCATTCTCCCCTCTCCCTCTCCCTGCTGATAACCCTCCATGTGATCTCCATTTCTGTGATTCCATTCCTATTCTAGTTGTTTGCTTAGCTGGTTGTGTTTTGTTTTTTTAGGTTCAGTTGTTGATAGTTGTGAGTTTGTTGTCATTTTACTGCTCGTATTTTGATCATCTTCATTTTCTTAAGTAAGTCCCTTTACATTTTATATAATAAGGGCTTGCTGATGGTGAACTCCTTTAACTTGATCTTATCTGGGTAGCATGTTGTCTGCTCTTCCATTCTAAATGATAGCTTTGTAGGTAGAATAATCTAGGTTGTAAGCCCTCGTTCTTCATGACTGAATAATTCTTGCCAGCCCCTTCTTGCCTATAAAATTTCTTTTGAGAAATCAGCTGCAAGTCTTATGGGCACTCCTTACCATTTGTAGGTAACTCTCTCTTTTTCTCTTGCTACCTTTAAGAGTCTCTCCTTATCTTTCATCTTGGGTAATTTAATTATGGTGTGTCTTTGTGTCTTACTCCATGGGTCTAAGTTCTTTGGGGTTCTCTGAGCTTCCTGGACTTTCTGGAAGTTGTACTTTTTTCACCAAATTGGGAAAGTTTTGCTTCATTATTTTTTCAAATAAGTTTTCAATTTTTTGCTCTTCCCTTCTCCTCCTAGCACCGCTATGATCTGGATGTTTGAACATTTGAAGTTGTCCCACAGGTTCCTAAGCCTCTCCTCAATTTTTTGAATTCTTGTTTCTTAATTTTGTCCTGGTTGGATGTTTGTTTATTTCCTTTTGCTCCAAATTGTTCATTGATATGAGTTTGTTTCTTTCCCATCACTGTTGGTTCCTGTATATTTTTCTTTATTTCTTTTTGCATAGCCTTCACTTCCTGTATTTTGTATCTGTACTCACTTCTGTGAGCATCCACATTACCATTGTTTTGAACTGTGCATCAGATAGGTTGTCTATTTTCTCATTGCTTAGTTCTTTTCCTGGAGTTTTGATCTGTTCTTTCATTTGGGCTATAGTTCTTTGTTACATTGTAAGGGGTGGAGCCTTAGGTATTTGCCAGGGCATGGCAACCCATGTCGATGCATTGTAGTGCCATATGTGGGGTAGTGGTCAGAGAGTGAACAGTGTGGCTTGCTCAGTTCTCACCCACTTTCAGTCACTTTCCCTGCTACCTACAAGCAAATTGGGCCCTTCTGGTGCTGATTCCTGGGTGGATGGGTGGGTTTATGTGCAATCTAGGACACTTACAGGTCTCTCCAATGAACTACCCTGGGAGGCTGGGAGTTTCTCCTGCTGCTGCAAACCCTACGGATTTTTTTAGCCAGAAGCTTTGAGGCTTTCTTTTCCTTCACTGGAACCCTGGGTTACATGTTCTGTCTTGCCCCCCCCCCAGTTGTTCCTCCTGGTTTATCCACAAGCGAATGTGGGACCACCCAGACCTCTCTGCTCTGTCCTCTTGGCCCTGTCCTCCTCTCCCTAACTGCCTGTCTCCATCCCTCCTACCAATCTGGAGGAATGTTTCTTATTTAACTACTCGGTTGTCAGACTTCCATGCAGTTTGATTTTCTGACAGTTCTGGTTGGTTTTTGTTTTTAAATTGGTTGTTATACTTCTTTTGATTGTACGAGGAGTCAAAATGTATCTACCTACACCTCCATCTTGGACAGAAGTCCTTGCTGCTGTTTCTGTATCTCTGCCTGGGCCCAGGGCAAAAGCTGGCTACCTGACAAGGAAACTTTGCCTCATTACTCACTTATTGCCATAGCATTTAAATACACCTTCTCTGTCAGCAACCAGTTCATTTTTCTTTGTGCTAAGAACAGCACTGGGATAGGAAATAGATAAAAACTCTTTTGAGGAAGGAAAGATCTATCTTATTAAATTGTTTGGCCTAGTAGGAGTGGTATTTACCATGGACTGAAAGCTTTTCAGAAAACTCTTGCAAAACCCGTCTACAAGGTCTTGAGTTGATTTTCTGGAATGTGGAGACACTAAGGGTTTCATAGCTCTGTGGTTCCTTTTGTGGGGTTTGTTTGAAGGATTCTGAAAGCACTATATTCTAGAGGCTTTTGTTGCCCTGGTGAGCTATAGCCTGGGCAGACTTCCAAGGGGAAGCATCTAGAGCCCATGGGCTTTCCAAAGTGACCAGTGCCTTTCTGAATGAGGTTGGACCTTTTTTAGTTCAAAATTCAGTAATTTTGCATGATTCAACCTAATACTTAATTTACCCCATTTTCAGACTTCAGCAGCTACAGTATTTGGGGGTTTGTTCATTTCAAAAGAATTTAGAACAAGATATCTCCAAAAATTGTTACCAGTCCTGCACACAGACTGACTCTTGACTCTCGTCCATATGAGTTCCATCAGAGCAGCCCTGGGAAGGGAAGGGGGTGCAGCTACTTCCTGTGGCCCCATCCCAGCATCAGGGTTCCTTACTTCCTAGTGAAGAGAACCAACTCATTTCACCACATTGGGACTTCGGGGCAGCGACCTAACAGCTCCCCTGTTAGCCTGTGCTGCCTCTCATTTCTCCCGCCCTACAGGGGATGCACTGTGCTTGTCCCTCTTCCCTGCTCCCAGAGGAGCAAGTTCTCATCTCTTTGCACCAATGGTCTTTATTGTAAAATCATTCCCTAGTCGTCTTCCTCAGATATAACTTATTGAGCTTACCTTTGATTAAAGAGTTCACTCTTCCCTATTCTTTCTCTATTAGCTATATTTGTGCATATTTTCTTCCCTAAAAGGCAAAGCCATGGAAATCAGGAGCTGTCATGCACCCCTTTTCGCACCCCTCCCTGACGTCTAGCACACATGGCTGAACATACTGTTTACAAACTCTTACCTCTGCCTCTTTATCATAAAACTTAGTTTCATAATTTTGCATCACTCATCTCTCCCTCCCACTGCCTCCCATGGCCATTTTCTTCATCCAGGACTAAGTGAAGTGCCAGGAGTCTCCAACAGCAGTGATGCTCTCCAGTTCCGTCCATGCTGTCATGAAAAGTAGGAGTTCTTTCTTTCTTTCTGCTATGTAGTATTCCATTGTATAGACGCTAGAGCATTTGATGAATTCCAGCACCCATTTGTGATAAAAACACTAAGCAAAGTGGGAATAGAGGGAGCATACCACAAAATAATAAAGGCCATGTATAAGAAACCTGCCAACATCGTATTCAATGGGGAAAAACTAAAACCTTACCCCTTAATATCAGGAACACAGCACAGGTGGTTTTGCAGAACCTCCTGCTCCTTGGTATCAGGTGGGTCCCTTGTACCTCAAGTGTTGGGACAGACTGAATTCTGGAACTGGAGAGAAAGAACAGATTCTACATTAGAGCCATTTCCGTATGATGTCAATCTGCTTTTGGTACAAGGAGTAGAACATAAAAAAATAACTTGTAGAGTTATTTCTCAGTAAGTTCACCCTGCTTCATCACTTTTGAGCGTTTAGCCTAAAACATCTGTGTTCTAGTGTCGAGGTACCTGCAACTTGCTCCCAGTGACTTCTGGGTGTAGCTGAAAAAGTCTCCTGCAGAACTCAGAAGGGGCTGAAAACATCTCCATTTATGTTTAAGGTGCTTTTACCCTTTCCCATCTACTCTGGCTTTTAACTGATTAATTTTAAAAGCCCAGGCCCTGTTGCTGACTATCATTTTTGGTGCTGTGCCTTCCCTAGGACCTTCACTAAGAGAAGGTGCTGGCGCTTGTCACTGATCCTCATGAGAGTCCAGTGTGCAGGGATATGAGTGACTACGTTTGGGGGAGGCTAACCATGTTACTAGAACTTGCTTTACTTTTTGCTTTCATTTCTCTTATGTACACTTCATCCCTCACTACATGACCTTGTAAATTACTAAAGCTTGGTTCTTCAGGCTTTTTTTCCAGACACCCCCCAGAAAATCACCTTCTCTCTTCCTCTCACTGCAGATATTCTGCAACTGCATGGCATGTCTGAAAAGCCATGATTAAAACTGAATACTTTTTTAGTATAGAACACATGGTCAAAATTTTTGTCTCCATTTTTACCAAGTATCCTTTTCTTTACTATACAAAATATGCATTACAGAATATTGTTTCTTCTTTGATCTATGTCCTATTCTAAAAAGTTTCAGATTTTCATCAATATTGTCTGAATTTCTAAGCTATTTTAGCACTTACCTATTGTGCTTTGAAGCAGAGGTTCTAGTCCTAGTCTTTTATGACCATTGTCTTCATTTTCAAGAAAACATCCCGACTCTATAACTTACCAGGTGACCTCATCTCTGTAGTCCTTTTAGGTACATGATGATAACTAGCTTTAACTGAGGACACATTAATTATGAAATTCATTAGTAAGACCTCACTTTACATGAGCTGAGTGGGTTTGTTCATGAATATTTGCAGCTGCTAGACCTCATTTAAAAAGTATTTCAACCTTGTAAGTCAAACTGTTGGTGGTACAGCATGTACATAAATGTACTAGAGTTTAGAATTGCCTCTGGACATGCTCCCCCATGCATGGCCCCAGCTTTTCCATACCTCTAACTCCTGATGGGTTTAGGCACATCTAGTTCATTCCACATCTTTCAAAATATTTTGTAGGAAGAAATACAGCCTGCACCACCCTGCTTCCTAGGCACACACAGCAACTTATTAGGTTGAACCATGAATAAAATTGCTACTGTTGATCTAATCTTTAACTTCTCAGAACCTCAGTTTCTTCAGTTTTAAAGTGAATATAGAAATACCTTTTTCATAGGATTTTCTGAGAATTAGTCTGAATAATCTTGGTGCCTGATCAGCACATAATAAGACAAATGGATGGACAGATGGATGGATATAAATGTCTTTGTGGCAAGAAGTGAAAATGATCAAATGAGTTGTCGCTAAATTTGGATGGTCTTTCTTAAAATTCAGGCTCTTCAGCATGGGCAGAATTCACTTAGGAGATGTTGGGGGCACAACAACAAGACAGATGTGGACCTCCAGACATCTAGAGCAGAGGACTGACTGTGCCCTGACAGAGAGGCCCCAGCAGAGAGCAGGTGTTTGTCATATGGGCAGCTCTAGAATGGGCAATTGTAGGAATTTGTGCATTTAACAATGATAATGATTATCCTTAGCAAAAAGAGGAGGCCAGCTAGTTCAAACAAACAAACAAACATAAACATGAGACACAGCTAGCTGGAAAGGGATCAGAATTTATTCTTTTAAAATAAATTATTTTAAGTAAATAAATAATTCTTTGCTTTCCTACATATGTATAACGTAGCTGCGATGCGTATATCTGAATAGCTGAATCTACTTCCCCAACGTCAAATTAGTCTGTTATTTAGTCTCCCTTAAATCATTAACTTTACATGACTCTTCTCTAACAAAATGCTGTGAACTTTATTTTTAATTGTCTCCTAATTGAGGGAATTAAATGGCATTACCAAATCATAAAAAGTTCAGGTAGGTGCCTTTAATTTGTCTCCCAAAAAGTTGAAAGGTAAAAAGCTCTTTAGAGGATTTATTGCTCAAGATGAGCATTGTTACAAAGCTGGATGGAACCACCACTTGGTAACTCTTAACCTTTCCCCCAGTCTTTGTTCCATTGTGATCACTTTCACCTGGCTTCCACAGCAGGCAGCTAATTATAATCACCAAAGGAGACAGTCACTCATCAGTGAGACAGACATGTTCTTGGACCCATCTCAAAAAATGACCCAAGTATTTTATTTTATATCAGTAGGATCATCAAGGGGAAGAAGACAGCTTGCTCTCACGCTGAATTCTGACAATGATACGATTACTACTAACCACTTGGGCAACAATGGTTCCTTTTTCACAGCCCTTAGAATTTCTCTCACCAAGTGCTTATTCAAAAAGATTATGATTTCAGTGACCTAAGTATTTGCTATTAGTTACTGCTAACCATATACAAGTAACATTAGTAGATATTCCTCATTAAAGATAGTCTATACTTGAACTGCATGCAGAGGGAGATCTTAGGGCACAGGCTTGTTCCAGGAGCTGCTGCTGCATCCAGAGGTGCACACGTTCTCTCTGTGACATTTATGACATGATGACACCTACTCGCTTTGAGAATCTCAGAAAAATGAAGATGATTACAATTGTTTTGCATGTTTCCATTTTCCAATTTCAAGAATAATTTTAGCATAGTCTATTACCAGTTTGCAAATATTCCATCAAAATTCCATCAAAATTCCTATAAATTCCATCAAAAACTTAAAAACTATAAAGCTTGGTGCATAATTAAGTTTCAGTTTTCTCCACATGATCCACTAGACCTGTTTGCTCTTTGAAATGTTTTCTGCCTGTCTGGGATCCTCTCTTGCCCTACTGTTTTTCCCATCCACAGGCATCAAGGGCTTTCTTTACAGACCCCTGGGCTGTGTGGTCTCTCTTTGCCCTCCAGCCTGTGTGTCTGGCTGTCAGACCCACCTTCTTACCTCATCAGTCTAGCTTTCCTCCTCTGGAGCCTTCATGTGTCCCTAATAATGCCAATATGTCAGGCCTAGACATCTACACCTCCCACACCTATTTCCTAGGAGCCTTGTTTTTCCTACTTTTTAAGGAATGTCTTCTTGGGAAATGCCCTGTGATGCCGCACTCCTGCCTCCTCCATTGTTCTTTGTCCTGCATATATAGATTCCACCCAGCCTTGGAGCCGTGGGTCAGGGAGGACCCTCTCCACAAAGTCCCCCAACCACACTAAAGGCAGTAACTGGCTCCTTTCTCAAAATAGCAGTGCATTTATCTGCACAATCTAGAAACTCTGAGAAGAGTATCCTGTCAGTCATGCCACAGCAGTTGGAAGCTAGGAGAGGATAGGGACCATGAGTTACGTGTCTTTTATAGTCTTTATGAACTCAAAAAACATTACCCCTGATTAAAGATACGTGGGTGTTTTTTTTTAAACCTCTCATTTACACACTCCCATTGACCCTTGGGATCCAAGTAGAATATATACTGGGACCAGGTGTTCCCAGTGACATGAGTATAGGACGTTCCATGAAAGCAGTGAGGCTCCCTCTCTGCATATAATTGAGAGGAAGTCTAAAAGGTAAGAGCAGTAAATGTGCACAAAGGGCGAGGAGAAGCGTGAGGGAGCTGAGCATCCCTTGAAGATGCAAATTCAACATGATGGCTGTACCATCACCCAGGACTTGCAGAAGCCTTGCTAAGAAGAGTGGGGTGAAACTCAGGACACCATGGAAGCCGCTATGGCTTGGATCTGGCTGCCCTGGGTTCTGCCAGCACAGACCCCCATCTCTGTGACTTCCTAGAGAGCCACTTCCTGGATGAGGAGGCAAAACTCACCAAGAAGATGGGCAACCACCTGAATCCATCAGATGGCCAGCCCCAAGGCTGGGCTGGGCAATGACCATGAGCCTTTGAAGCCCAGAAGTCTCTGAGGGGACCCTCTGTAGCCCCCTGGTGTCAGGCTTCTGCTTAATCCTCTCCCTGCAACTACTAGGCAGCCTTTTAACCACTTTGGTGCCCTCTCCCATGCCACAAATAAGATCAAATGGAAACAGTAAACCTTTTCATAGCAAAAAAAAGAAGAAGAAGAAGTACAAAAGGAATTTCTAAACTGATATTTCTAAGTAGTCATTAAAATTAGGTGAGAATAACAGGAAACATCAGTTTACAAAGTATATCACCATTATTTTATTTTTTAATTTTTTAAATATATTTTATTGATTATGCCATTACAGTTGTCCCATTCCCCCCCTTCATTCCCCTCCACCCTGCACACCCCCTCCCCCCATTCCCATTCTTTAGTTCATGTCCATGTGTCACAAGTTCTTTAGCTTCTACATTCCCCATACTATTCTTGCCCTCCTCTTCTCTATTTTCTACCTACTGTCTATGCTACTTATTCTCTGTACCTTCTCCCCCCTTCCCCGGCTCCCACTCCCCTGTTGCTAACCCTCCACGTGATCTCCATTTCTATGGTTCATTCCTGATCTAGCTGTCCACTTAGTTTGCTTTTGTTTTAGGTATGGTTGTTAATGACTGTGAGTTTGCTGTCCTTTCACTGTTCATATTTTTTATCTTCTTTTTCTTAGATAAGTCCCTTTAATGTTTCATATAATAAGGGCTTGGTGATGATGAACTCCTTGAACTTGACCTTATCTGAGAAGCACTTTATCTGCCTTTCCATTCTAAATGAAAGCTTTGCTGGATAGAGCAATCTTGGATGTAGGTCTTTGGATTTCATGACTTGGAATACTTCTTTCCAGCCCCTTCTTACCTGTAAGGTCTCTTTTGAGAAATCTGCTGACAGTCTGATGGGAACTCCTTTGTAGGTGACTGTCCCTGTATCTCTTGCTGCTTCTAGAATTCTCTCTTTCATTTTAATCTTGGCTAATGTAATTATGATGTGCCTTGGTGTGTTCCTCCTTGAGTCCATCTTCTTTGGAACTCTCTGAGCTTCCTGAACTTCCTGGAAGTCTATTTTGTTTGCCAGATTGGGGGAGTTCTCCTTTATTATTTGTTCAAATAAGTTTTCTACTTGTTGCTCTTCCTCTTCCCCTTCTGGGATCCCTATAATTCGAATGTTGGAACATTTAAAGATGTCCTGGAGGTTCCAAAGCCTCTCCTCATTTTTTGAATTCTTATTTCTTCATTCTTTTCTGTTTGCTTGTTTCTTTCTTCCTTCTGGTCCACTCCATTGACTTCAGTCCCAGTTTTCTTCCCATCACTATTGTTTCCCTGTGAGTTTTGCTCCATTTCACTTAGTGTAGCCTTCATTTTTTCATCTAATTTGCAACTAAAATCAAGCAGTTCTGTGAGCATCCTGATCACCAGTGTTTTGAACTGTGCATCTGATAGGTTGGCTCTCCCTTTGTTGCTTAGAAGTGTTGGCTCTGGGGCTTTGGGCTGTCCTTCTGCTTGAGCCATAATGTTTTGGTCTGTTCGCGCCTGTTACTTATGAGGGGTGAAAGCTTAGGTGTTCACCAGGGCAGGTCAAGCCAGTCACTGGGTTATTACTGGGGGTGAAGTCAGAGAGGGAGAAACGGTGTTTGTTCCCCTCTCTCTTGGATTTTGGTCCCCTCGGCCACATCCCACAAGCAAATTGTGCCCTTCTCGTGCTGATTCCCAGGTGGGTCGGCTTGTGTACATTCCAGGACCCTGTGGGTCTCTCCAGTGAACTCTACTGTGAGGCTGGGAGCCTCTCCCGGCACCTTAACCCCCAAAAGTTTTTCCAATTGGTGTTCGGTACTTTAATTCCCATTGCTGGGGCCCTGGTTTGCACAGTCTGTCTCTCTGTCCGGTTTTTTGCCTGGTTTATCTGCATGTGAATGTGTGACCATGGTCAGCCAGCCACCTTGCTCCCTCACTGGGTCCGCCCATTGCCACCCCACACCTCGGATCTGCCAACCGCCACCTGCACACCTGGGTCAGTCCGGCTGCCACCACTTTTTTCTGCTGGCCCCTCTCCGCTGGCCGCTGATTTCACCCGGTTTGGATGAATGGTCCATTGTTGTTGGACTTCAGTATAGTTCAATTTTCAGTCTGTTTTCGTTGTGGTTTTTTTTATTTAAAGATTTTTCATTTATTTAGCTTTAGAGGGGAAGGGAAAGAGAGAGGGAGAGAAATGTCCATGTATGGTTGCCTCTCGTGCGTCCCCTGCTGGGAACTGGCCTGCAACCCAGGCATGTGCCCTGACTGGGAATCAAACCACAACCCTCTGGTTTGCAGGGCCTTGCTCAATCCACTGAGGTACATCAGCCAGGGCATGTTTTGGTTGTGTTTTTGTTTCTAAATCTTTGTTGTCCTTAAACTGGGTTTTGTGATGAGGTACAGTATTTCCACCTACGCCTCCATCTTGGCTGGATCCTCACCATTATTCTGATTGGGTTCAGAATCTACTGTAGAAGGAACTCAGGTTTTCACAATTTAAAATGAGTGCTATTCTAGTCCCTGGTTTTCTTGTCTTGGATTTTAATTGAGAAAAACGTATTCCCTGAAATATTTCTCCACCTGCTGAAGGAAGTGATTTCAGGCCATGGAACAAGGAAATAATGTGGCACTTTTCCATGAAGAGAAGACCTCACTGTTTCAACTTCATCCGGGACCATGACCTGGACACTAAATGTGTAGGAGGCTATTGACGAACCCTCTGTTCGAAACCTATCAGTCCTTCTATCCTGTGATGCCAGGGCTCTTCACACCACAGTTCTCCTTTGCCAGCTACTCTTTGGAAGGGTCCACCAGTGGGGTGCTGTGGCTCCAAGAACTGCTGCTGTGGACACAGGCAGACGTTTCTCCAGACATTGGGTTCAGCACATATATAGCACCATTCCCCCTCACTGCAATGTGAATGTTCAAGTCAGCCCTGAACTCCCTTTCCTAGATGACAGGTGAGCTTCTTTGAGGCAAGCTGTTTGCCTGAGGTCACATGGTACAGACTCATTGGAGTCAGCATCTGAATTCAGGGTTGCCTTAACCATGCTATAGCAATGACACCTGGAATATCTGGCCTCTGTTTCTAGCCCCTCTTACTCAGTCATTGCATGGGTGATGTTATTCTCTTCCATTTTTTAATAACACCAACTGGCACATAATTTTTTAAAAAGATTTTCCAGAAGCTTTGTTACTCTTGGAAGATAATAGTTGAGGAATAACAATCTTTACTGCCTCTCAGTGTTTTGATTGTGAAACAAAAGTCAAATGGGTCTTACAGCAAAAGCTCTGTTGTCATCCATGACTTAAAGCATGTTATGACTTCAAAGTCACTATCCTATGGTGCTGAATCATTCTCTCATCAAAAATGTCTATTCAGAGTAATTAATTAATAAAACTTTAGAATTCTATGCTCATTATCTTCGGAATGTGACTAGAAATAAGCACACAAGATCTAGTTTGCTGAAATGGGCTCATTTAAATTTTCCAACCCCTGATGCATAATTGTAAAGATTGAATTAATATAGTTTATTATCCTACATTCTGGCTTCTTAGGTGAACCAAATAATTCACTTAGAAAGTTATCATTTATGCCATATTAGTTGTAACAACTACCACTTTATTTTGTGCTACTCTAGGGAGAGAGAAGGATCTGATTTGTCTATCTTCATCCTTCTTGTCAGCACCAAACAGCAGTATTTGTGAATTAACAGCAGGAACATTGCAAGCTCTTAACTAAAATAATATTGAAATTAAATTGATACCGCATAAGAGTAGAAGACGCCAGCATTTGGAACAAATTGGCTTGGGCTTGAGTTTGAGCCCCAGTCATTACTAGCTGGGTGGTGTCAGAAGGATCATTTCTGCTCCCTTTCTCTGCTTTATCATCTGTTGTTTGAGGTTTCTGGGAGAATCCAGTAGGTTCCTGGCTATGAAAGGGCAGAGCATTATGTCAGCACTGAGTCGGTGGTTCTTATTTATTTCATAAATACTGTGTTTTTTATTCTAAGTGACATTGTTCCAATAGAACTCAGGCTAATCACAATGTAACCTCTCCATGATGTGTTTTTGAATCCTCCCCAAATACAATAACACTCTGTGGTGTTGGAGTATGGTAGAAGCCAAGACTTAGCTTGAGAGTTGAAGAGCAAAAGTACTTTTCTTACACCTGAAGGAAGAATAATGATACATAGAAGGCAATCAGTAAATAGCTGGATGGATGTCAGCAGGCACAATAATTGGAAGAAATAAGGAATTGAGGGGAAAGAACCTGGGCTTTCTGCTGTGGTTGGGACTACCTCATGAAGATCGTATCTGGCCTTCTGTTCTGGGGAGCTTTGATACAATTGTGCTTCATATTTGAATTGTGAGGAACATCTCCACCTCTCTTTAAGTACAAAATGTCTCCAAAGGACATTTTCCTCATCTGGGCCATATCTCATGCCATTAATATAAAATTGTTGATTTAATAGAGCTGCTTTTAGATCTATCAAGGAAAGGCACACCTAATTCAATTTTGCTGTTTTTCCAAGAGTGTCTTAATTTGTAAGAGAATTATTTGATTATAATTTTAAGTAATACTGCAGTTATATTTTTAGTCCTAAAGATGATATCAAGTGACTCTTTGAGGCTTAAATGTGGAAAGTCCCAGAGAATTGTGTGAGTTGGGAATTTTGTCTTTAACAGCATTCAGTGTTATTTCTGTTGTAATGTGACAAATATATTTAATCAGAATGAATGGGATCGCTTACAGGGAATTTTGCATGTAAAATAAAAAAGTAGGTAGTTTTCATTTAAAGTGTAAAGTGGAATAATCCCAGAAAATAAAGATATGTGAAATCAAGAGGTAAATACCCATCACTTTTGTTTATACATTTTGTTTTTAAAGTGTGTATGTTGTTGTCATGAGAGAATTTCTATTTCTGATCTTTGTTCTCGCTAGAACAGCCTTGTTTCTTTATTTCCTTTTGCACTACTCTCAAAAATGGAAAATTTCCATATATCAAAGGTACCTACTGAAATTTAGTGTAGATGTTGAATTTGTTGTCTAAATGTCAGACTCACATGGGACTGAATATCTGCTCTGCACCTGATGACAAATACTCTTCAAATATAAAAGAAGACACCCCTGTCCAAATTCCCCTTTTTCCCTCCCGCAGTCCATCCTGAGTCAGATTTAGCCATAGCTCATGGAGAAAATTGCTTTCCCTTAACTTACAACCTGTGGGGTCATTGGCGTGATATTGTCTGGTGTCAGGTTGAAAACCATGGTGGACACCACAGCAGATAAATGTTAACACCAAGAGCACCAGGACATGAAGGAAGCACATGGCCACCCTGCAGGGTGCCAACCTCTGAGAAGTGGTGCCAACCTCTGAGAAGTAGTGACACCAGCACATTGGATGAGTCTACCTAGGGGAGTTTAATTAAGGGCTGAGGTACAGTGGAAAAGAGACCTCTGCATTGATTAGAATAGGATAAAAGGATTAGATGTGTCCATGCTGCAGAAGTCCACCCTGAAACACAAGAATTATGCTCCAATGGGATTTAGTGAAATAGTCATGCTCATCCCTGCTCTAGCCCACAGGAATCTCTCCCACCGACACATTATAGCAAGCAGTACTTACCTGAAATACAAGCATTGAGATTTATTTAATTGGCAGGAGAAGAGATCTTTCAAAATACAGGTTTTTTTCTCCTGAAGTTGTTGGATAATAGAGTCTGAATTAGAGGAGATGGGAAAAGGCCGTCCATGCCTTTCTTAATATTTCTATAAAAACACAAGTGAGTGGATGGAACTGGGCTTTGTATCAGTTGAGGCTACACTGGTCTTTTCTCTTCTGGGGAGAATTCTGATGTTGAGTGACAGTGCCCTGGCTGAGGGGGGCCCAGAAGTCAGGTGTCTGGGGCTTGAGTCCAGGCTCTGGCATTTACCATAACAGACCTCTATTCTCTGCTCTTTAGTTTCCTCGTCTAGAAAAAATAATAATAGTACAAGCATATAACGTAGTCTTGAATATCCGAAATATGACCTGTAAAATGTCTAGCACAGCACTGGGTCCACAGAAAACATTCACTGTCTAAATATACCGAATTTTTTGGACTGCAAGATGCACAGGACCATAAGACACACCTAGGTTTTAGGGGAGGAAAATAGGAAAAAAATTTTTGAAGCAAAAAATGTGGTAAAATATTTAATAACATAAATAACATAGGCTACCACCCACCCCCACAGGGAGCCAGGTAACTATATTCAGACTATAAGATTTACCCCCATTTTCCTTCCAAATTTGGGGGTTGCATCTTATAGTCCAAAAATACGGTAACCTGCAAGCATCGCCACATTAGTAGAGGTGCCCCTTTCCCAGGGCTAGCAATACTTAGGATGTGGTTTGATGTGTTTGCTGCAAACAGACAACTCACCTGAAGGCTGTCAGAACAAGGACTTTTCACTTGGCATGCTTTTGTAAAAGGGCACCCCATACAGCACTTTACACCATGTGTTATCAGTTGTCTCTGGGAATATGCAGTGACCATACCTGAACCTCACACTGGACTGCTCCCCAAGACCTCTGGTTTTGTTAAAAGGAGTTTCCCTTCCTCACTGGAAGCTAGAGTAGGCCAGGGACCCATGACCACTTTGTGGGGTCCTTGGCCCAGGGTACTTCAGCTGCAGACTCATTAGGAAACAAGTTATTTTCTCTGCCCCCTTTGTCAGAGGGAATTGTAAGGACATCTTCTGGTCCACTCAAGCAGCTAGATCTTCGTCAAGACAAATTGTTTATAACAGAACTACATATATATTTTTTTCTTTGCACAGCCTAGGACTAAGTTTAGCAGAGGTCTTACAACCTCCTAGTTCAGTCCTTTATGAAATCAGTCATTCCAGCAGCTCCTGAAAATTTTTTGTGACCAAGCATGAAAGCAAAACAAAAATTTCCTACTACATTATTTGTTACTTTTTTTATACTTCATAATCATCACTTTTTTTTAAAGCTAACGCTGACCCAGTACTGGGACAGTTGTAAAAGAAGTAAAAGATCTGCATTTTGCCCATCAGCTGCTCAAACCCACTTTCCCAGTCACAGCACTAAAGAAACTAGTGTTCTGTGTGCTCCTCTGGCCATTTTGCTTTACACAGGGCTCGTGTCTGTTGACAGGCCTGGCCGTGCCTGCAGACTGAGCAGCTCTTCAGAATGCTGTGTCCATGCTATCCCTGCCCTGCACTACTCAGTGGGACGGCTCAATTCTTGTGTCCACTTACTGTAGCTTCTGCCTTAAGTGATTCATTTGCATCACCCACTTTCTACTTGCCAGAAATCGGTTGCTTTAATATTAAGTGGTGAACATAGTTTTTCTGCTTCTGATTGTGGACAAGCTTTGTATTATTAGAATTCCCCCAAATTTCCAGTTAGGTTTCAATAATTGTGCAGTATTTTTTTAGCTCTAACTGGTAGGTCAGTGGGTGTATTGAGTTTCAAGTGTGGGTCAGCGGCAATAGCTTTCACTCAGGTGTGCTATGACGCTATTTTACCCTCTTGACTAGAGTCAGAATGGGCCAGAGGAGGCCACTTGGCACCCTTCACATGAGCTGCTTCCCTCAGTGTTTAGGTGGCTTGCATTTGGTAAACCCCTAACTTTTCTTGCAGTTTTTTGTCATTTGATAATTTGGTATTAAGATGAGCATCTTTCTGGAAAACTCAGATGCTATTAAGCCTTTATAAAAATATTATTTTCTATTTTTAGATATATTCATATTTATTATTTTTAAATGTACATTAAAAACTAATTATAGCTCAAACTTAATGAACATCATAAAAAGCAATATTTTCCCAAAATCATTTTCAGAAATGAAAAATCAGGAAAACCTATACAGAGCTTGGTGCAAAAACTTTGGACCACAAAATTTAATTCTGCCATTCCTGAGCCCAGTCTGACTTCATCTGGGCCCACTGGGTTGTTGATGGGCAATAGTTAAGAATATTTCAAGAAAGTGATAACCAGAATATCTGCCACAGAAGATTGTTTTTGTTCTTGATAATTTTGTTCTCATAGTTTATCATATATCATCATGAATATATTTTATTTTTAGATTCAACCTGGATATAAAGTAATCCATAGGCCATATGGAATTGGCTTTTGTCTCCAGAGTGAGAATGGTTGAAGAGTAAATACTGGATGACTCGGTTCTAATGATGTTGCACTAAGTAATACCTGTAATGTATGTTGTTTAATAACTTTCCTCTTTCAGTCAGTGATGATAAAGTTAGAGTTTAAAATCCACACGTGCTGCTCTTTGTCTACCCTTTTTGTACCTTGTCACAAAGAGGATTCAAGACATTTGGTGACAGTTTGTATTTCTAGTTGTTTTCCAATTCGTTGTAACTGCATGGATATTAAATGCCAACAAAATGTCAGCAATATTCATTTCTATACTTAAAGTTGAGAGTATTTTTTAACTTCTAACATACCATATCTTTATGATGGATGAAAGCCTGTGAAAGAAACAGTTGAAGTGACATTGACTCCCTTCCTCCTAGAAATCAAGGTGTTGTTGGCATAAACATGGCAGAACTCTTAGGCTTTCTATTGTTATTGATTCATCGCTTATTGGGTCATTTTCATCAGCAAACTAGCCTGTGGAATCTTTGCTCACTCATTTGGCTTTGCATTGTCTAGACATGAAGTAGGCTGAATGACTGATTTTCTTGACACTTGCATTCTTACTGATGTGAGACATGGAGTGACAGTGTCACAGGGCCCCTTGTCACTTGGCAATTTACAGAAAATGAGATGCACTAGGAAAATTGGAGAAGATAGAAATGGAAAATGTCATAATTAGGAATGTGCCCCTTCACAGATCAATCCCCTGGGAAGAACTGATTGGAACATTTCTAGTGAAATATAGATCTAACCTATTGTACCCTTGGAGCATCTCAGATTCTGAGAGGGACCTTCCTTCCATTCCCTGTGCCAGAAGGACATGGGGATATGAGAGCAGAACTTCTCCAGAAGTTTATAATTTAATAACCTGATGAAAATCTGGATGTTTTTTTTTCTATTTTTATTTACTCTTATTCCCTCAGAATTTTTCTTAGACTTGGTTATAGGGATATTTTCTTTTCTCTTAGCAGTAGTCGTCCGTTTTCCTCTCCAGGAGTGTATCGTGAGGGTTTGAAATGTAATCTAATATCTTATACCTTCATGTGTTTAATTTCCTTTTCCCAAACATCCATTTTATTTGGTTACATTGTTCAGAATCATCCTCTTTATCCACTATCAGGATGTGACATTTACTTTGAATGATTCATTTATTTAGGGTCTTAAGCAATCCTAGTATTTAAATTTGCATGATATTGAAAGACAAAATTTTTGTAGAAATGATGCATGACTTTAGGCTGTAACTAGCATCTGTCCCTCTCTTGATTATTATGGAATTTCATCCATTTAGTTAAGATCATTAGATGCCAACCTATCCCACCTATGGAGTATCCCACTGGGTGGAAGATACCAGGGAAGAGGTTAAGGATACAGGGTCTGTGATGCGGCTTTCACCCTGGACCCTTCTCCATCTCTCTTTCCTGCTCTTTGACTTCTGCCCACCTCTGGAGTGGGCAGGAGGGAGTTCCCAGCATTGTGTTCTCCCCCTTTCCCCTCCAGGATAATCTTCAAACCTGTGATTTGTAGCTCTTCATCTCTAGTCCACACCTCTGCTGGGGCACCATCATCACCTCCTGAGTATTTCTCCACTGACATTCCTATGAAGTCCATCAAACTCAGCCATGCCTTCTACCCTCAAATCCCTCTACATTAGCTTCTGTACTCTTCATCTTGTCACCTACATCCTAATCCCTGGAGTTTTGTCCTACCTTCTCCCTCTTTCTCACAATGAGTGAGCACCCTCATCCCTTCTGGGTCTGCCCCCCAAGAGCAGCCCTGCAATCTGATGCCTCCTCTTCATTTCTTCCACCATTGCTTTCTTAAGGTCCATGTCACCTCTCTTTCCTCTCTCCCTTCTCTCTTTTCTTTTTTCCTCATCTAGTTTCTCTTCCTCTAGTCTCTCTCCTTTCTAGG
Source organism: Sturnira hondurensis (assembly GCF_014824575.4). NCBI lineage: Eukaryota > Metazoa > Chordata > Mammalia > Chiroptera > Phyllostomidae > Sturnira > Sturnira hondurensis. The sequence continues at coordinate 4,461,387 of NW_028081875.1, forward strand.
CCCTTTCACACATGTCCTTCATCTCACCCCTTCATTATCTCTAAAGTACAGATTAGGTCTTGCTGTTTTTTGTTTTAAAACCTTCAGTGATTTCCAGGGACTGTAGACCTAAGTTGCATCTCCTATCTTGACAGGCCCTTTGCTGTCTGGCTTAGACCAATCTCCATTCACAGGGAATTACACCACCCTCTGGATTTGTTCCACTCATGGGGTTACTTACCACCTTGCATGTGATGGTCTTGTGTCTGTTTTTCCAGATTAATGTGCAGATGCTGTGAGGGACAACACTCACTCTTTTTCATGTTCTTCCCTCCAGTTCCTAGAATAGTCCCTGGCACGTGGGCTGCTCCTCTTCAGGTGTCTTCCAAGGATAAATGATCCAGCAACAGTTCCTGGAGGGTTTTATACTTTGCCAGGCTACCTTTCCATTTCTTCAGTAGTGTGGTCAGTGAGGACCTTTTCATTAGAAGACCTTCCCCATGACTCATAGATTCATAGTGTGTCCTGTATACCAGTAAACATTTGTCCAGGGTAGGGTGAAGAGGGGGAAGGCAGGGACAGTTCTTCATTGAGGTATAATTCACATGCCATAAAATTCACCCTTTCACTTGTATAATACAATGGTTTTTAGTATACTCACCAGATTGTGCAACCGTCATCATCATCACCATCCAATTCTAGAACATTTTCATCATTCCAAAAAGAAACCCCCTACCCATTATTAATCACTCCTTATTCCACTCTGACCACAGCAATCACTCATTTCTTTTCTGTCAGAATAAATGAAATAAAATAAACCCAGAGAGGTATTTTTATTCTGGACATTTATATCAATGGAGTAACACAATGTGTGGCCTTTTGTGATGGGCTTCTTTCATTTCATGTAATGTTTTTAAAGTTCATGTTGTGGCATGTTCAGTGTTTGATTCCTTTTTATGGCTGAATTATATTTTGTCTTATGCATATACCACATTTTATCTACCTATTCATCAGTTTATGGACATTTTGGTTTATACTTTTTGGCTATCGTGAATGATGCTACTATGAACATGTGCATACAAGTTTTTGTGTGAACATGTATTTTCAGTTCTTTAGGAGCAGGTTTGCTGGATCATGTTTAACTTTTTTGAGGAACTGCCATACTATTTTCCTTATTGGCTACACCATTTTAACTTTCTACCAGCAAGGTATGAGAATTTCAGTTTCTCCACATCTTCACCAATACTTACTGTTCACTATTTTAAAAAAATGTTGTTGTTCATCTTTATCCTTTGATTATAACCATCCTAGTGAGTGTGAAGTAGTCTCATTGTGGTTTTGATTTCCATTTCTCTGTTGACTAATAATGTTGGGCATCTTGTCATATGTTGGTTATGTGTGTATCTTCTTTGGAGAAATGTTCAATCAAATCATTTGCCCCTTTTTTATTTGGGTTGTCCTGTTATTGCTAAGTTATGAGTTTTTTTATGTATTTTGTACATGAGACCCTTATTAGGGGTCTCATATGGTTTGCAAATACATATTTTCCCTCATTCTTTGAGTTCTACCTTCCTTTCTTGGTAGAGCCCTTTGAAGTATAAAAGTATTTTATTTTTGATGAACTCTAATTTTCCTATTCTTTTTCTTCAGTTGCTTATGCTTTTGGTGTCATATCTAAGACCACTAGGCATTTTAAAACTTTTTCTTTGATCACTGTTCAAAAAATCCACACACCCCCCCCGCCCCCGGCAAATGAAATTGTGTTATAATCAGCTGCATCCTTTAATCCAAAAGCTACTGGTAGTGGGACCAACAGAAAATAGTCAGCTCACTAATTTCCTAGTTTCATAAAATATTCTTAGCCATTTTTTTTCTGACCTAAGCTGGGTGGGGAGAGGTTAGAGGGTGGAAGGATTGAACAAAAGGGAAAAAAGACTCATGGACATGGACCACAGTGTGGCGATTGATGGGGGGTGAGGGTATAATGGAACTAAATGGTAATGGGAAAAATACAATAAAGGTTAAATCAAAATAAATAAATGTATCTATGGGCATATTTTATGCATTCCTTGATCCACAGTTGTCTTAAACAGTCTCATTTTTACCAGGTTTCTATGAGTCCAGTACCTAATTTGTTTGAGGAATGTGTTTATTCACTTTTCTATAGTGCTCTGTTGTCTGCTTCACTAAAGGATGGCCACTTCTCCCCTGCCTCTGATCCATTTCCTCTTCTCTTCAAGTCAGGCACACCACCCAACATGACCCTTTCTCTGTCAAGACTATTTTCAGAAGTTCTGATTATTTCAGATCTTCAGATAATCTTGTTACCTTTTCCACTTGCCCAAAATATATGTCATTCATTTCTGGAAATAAGCAAAAGATAAGAATAAAATATTAAGACATCATATAAACCCATTGATTGAATTTATAGATGCAATTCAGCATTTCCTCTTCAAAACTCAAGGGTACTCAAAACTCAAGGGTACTCCAGACTCTTCCTAGTGTTGCAAGATGTAAGAGAGATCTAAAACTTTAAGATCATATTCTCCCTTGCCTCAAACCGTTTAGGCCTCTGGTGACCCAGCCACAGCCAGTCTTTCAAGTGCATCTCCTGCCCTGTCTTGCTACTCTTTGGCTCCAGTCCCCTTTTACCTGCCAAAACACCCTAAGCTCATTCCAGCTCATTCCTCTCTGTGCCTGAGTGCTCTTACCACCACCTACCCACATCCCCCTTGATTAACCCCTTTCTTGCTACTTCTTCAGAGACTTCCCTGCTTTTCTTGGCCCCTCTTTCCTGGCTGGCACTAATGTAAGGACAGTCTGCCTTATTCTATGAACTTGTCCCTGCTAGAATGCAGGCTTGACATGGACAGATGCTGCTATTCTATGAAATAGCAGCATCTGTCTATTTCCCAGTTGCTTGCCCATCACCAGTTACAGATGGGCACACAGTACATATTTATTGAATGGATGCATACTTGAGTAAAGGTGGACCTATCTTTTAATAATGGCAAAGTCACTTGAGATCCAGTTTTATGAGCAGAGTAGGATAATGTATAGCAATCATACACATAGGCCTATGTAGTATTTTGAGTGTAGTTCAGCCCATTTTGTCATTCATAGTGCATGGTAATTCTAACCAAAGTATTTTTGTAGAAAAGCATAT